>NC_056661.1:94613767-95238767 GCF_018350195.1 Panthera tigris | reverse complement strand
CAAGGAGGAGCAGGAAATAAAACCAGAGAGAAGGTGAAAGCCAGATCATAAGGGCACTGTGGGTAAACTGGACTTGAACTTGTTCCTAAAAGCTCTGAAGAATGGATGGATGTTAAGCAAAAGTGTTGTAAGCATGGCTTCAGATGCAATAGAGAGGACAGAGTGGAAGGAGGCAGACTGGTAGGAAAAAAGCCCAAAGGAAGTTTGGGACCATCAGGAGAGGACAGGTTCACAATGGAATTGTCAGGATCTGGTGACCTCACTGATAGTGAAGCTGAGTGAAGAATGTGGGTAGCTGGTGATTTTGCTTGCAGACACAGGGAATCTAAGAGGAGAAACAAATTTCAGAGGAACAACAGTGCATGCATTTTGAAATTGAAATACGTGTATGAGTACTGCATGGTTACGTCCAGGAGAGAGTCGGATACATGGGTCTATGGAGTTCTTGCTACAGGGTGGCGCTGGAGGGCATCCACATATGATGTTCCCCAGAGGTTGTGTACATCACATAAGAATAGTAACTGCCTGAGGATCTTAGCCTTAAAGAAAACAACTACTTAAGGGACTGGTAGGGGAAGACACCTCCAAGTAGGAGGGACACCAGGACAGGACTCTAACATTATTCATTTAAATCACTACAGCTCACCCCCCACCCTCATTGTTTTTCAGCCAACCCATTTGACTTGCTGCTTTCCTAATTTGTGACCATCCTGTCCAAGACTGACAGGGTGCCTCTCTAAGAGTGGGCGCAAACGTGATGAACTGAACTGAAGTTCACTTGGGCCTTTAAGGCCTGATGTCTGGAGATTATCTTTTTTAGGTTGATATGCTAAAATATTAGCAGAATGAGAGAGAGGTATACGGCTCAGAAAGAGATGGTAAGTGCCGCTGGTATCATGAAAGGTCAGAAGCCTGGATCCCTGAACTCCACCTCCCTTCATCCTTCAGTGGGGTCATTATCATCGCCCCTTGAACACAGTACACAGGCCCTTGACTACTGAGTCAGGGAAGATTCCTTCCGTCTCCACTTGGAGGGAATACTCATCTCAGTTCTGTTTCCCGGTGTCATTACCCTCCGAATCGCCTTACAAATCCTCTGAATCACATTGGGTTCAGCCTCACCTCACTCCAAAGATCCAGTTTCTTTTTTAAAGATTCATGATTATTCAAAAGTACTAAGTTATTATTAAATGTTATTGTCCCCATATTCTCCAGTCTGGCAGAGTGCCTCCATCCACCATCAGCACTGCCCCTAAGGTTCCCTGTGCTTCATTTATGTATCCAGTCATCAGATAATTACTGAACACCTTTCAGGCATGACCCTGCGTATACACTGTGACCAATAAATTGAATGACCGTAATGGAAAATAGAAGGTTCAAGTGCTGTAGAAATTCGGTGGAAGCTCAGGAGAGAGCAATCATTTCCAGTTGGGAGACCAGGAAAGGCTTCATGGAGGAAGTGATATGTGAAGATTCAGACCTGCAGAGACTGACGGAAAGAATATCCCACAAAGAGAACCACAAGCAATGGCCAGGTGGTTGGAAATCACATCTAGATGGAGCCAGTGGCTCCATTTGTGAACCAGGACAACTGTAGGTCCTAGGAAGGATAGACAACCTTGCTGCTGATAATGGATATGTCAGAGCAGAGGCCAAGATCGTTTGTTGTTGGCGCAGTGCTGTGTTGAGAATCTCATTTTTTGTCATCTCATCTGTCAAAACATCTTATTCTGGCCCTTAGATTATAACTGAGTCTATTTGAAATGACTCAGTTATTTGTTGCAAAGTACTTTGTGTGTTAACTTTTATTGGTATTTAATTCTTTTTTTTTTTAATTTTTATTTAATTTATTTTTTTAAATTTACATCCAAGTGAGTTAGCATATAGTGCAACAATGATTTCAGGAGTAGATTTCTTAATGCCTCTTACCCATTTAGCCCATTTAGCCCATCCCCCCTCCCACAACCCCTCCAGTAACCCTCTGTTTGTTACTCCATATTGAAGAGTCTCTTATGTTTTGTCCTCCTCCCTGTTTTTATATTCTTTTTGTTTCCATTCCCTTATGTTCATCTGTTTTTTATCTTAAATTCCTCATGAGTAAAGTCATATGATATTTGTCTTTCTCTGACTAATTTTGCTTAGTATAATACCCTCTAGTTCCATCCACATAGTTGCAAATGGCAAGATTTCATTCTTTTTGATTTCCCAGTAATACTCCACTGTGTGTGTGTGTGTGTGTGTGTGTGTGTGTGTGTGTGTGTGTGTGTATCACATCTTCTTTATCCATTCATCCATCAGTGGACATTGGGGCTCTTTCCATACTTTGCCTATTGTTGATAGTGCTGCTATAAACATTCGGACACATGCATGTGTCCCTTCGAAACAGCATCCCTGTATCCCTTGGATAAATACCTAGTAGTGCAATTCCTGGGTTGTAGGGTAGTTCTGCTTTTAATTTTCCAAGAAACCTCCATACTGTTTTCCAGAGTGGCTGCACCAGTTTGCATTCCCACCAGCAGTACAAAAGAGATCTTCTTTCTCTGCTTCCTCGTCAACATCTGTTGTTGCCTGAGTTGTTCATGTTAGCCATTCTGACAGGTGAGGGGTGGTATCTCATTGTGGTTTTGATTTGTATTTCCTGGATGATGAGTGATGTTGAATATTTTTTCCTGTGTCGGTTGGCCATCTGGATATCTTCTTTGGAGAAGTGTCTCTGCATGTCTTTTGCCGGATTCTTCACTGGATTCTTTGTTTTTTTGGGTGTTGAGTTTGGTAAGTTCTATATAGATTTTGGATACTAACCCTTTATCTGATATGTCATTTGCAAATATCTTCTCCCATCCTGTCGGTTGCCCTTTAGTTTTGCTGATTGTTTCCTTCACTGTACAGAAGCTTTTTGTTTTGATGAGGTCCCAATAGTTCATTTTTGCTTTTGTTTCCCTTGCCTCTGGAGACATGTTGAGTAAGAAGTTGTTGCAGCCAAGGTCAAAGAGGTTTTTGCCTGTTTTCTCCTCGAGGATTTTGGTGGCTTCCTGTCTTACGTTTTGGTCTTTCATCCATTTTGAGGGGTTTTTTGTGTAGGGTGTGAGAAAGCGGTCCAGGCTTATTTTTCTGCATGTCGCCATCTGGTTTTCCCAGCACCATTTGCTGAAGAGACTGTCTTTATTCCATTGGATATTCTTTCCTGCTTTGTCAAAGATTAGTTGGCCATAGGTTTGTGGGTCCATTTCTGGGTTCTCTATTCTGTTCCATTGAACCGCGTGTCTGTTCTTGTGCCAGTACCATACTGTCTTGATGATTACAGCTCTGTAATGTAGCTTGAAGTCCAGGATTGGTATTTAATTCTTAATAGCTTCCATTTAACTGGCTTGGCAGAATTAGAATTCTGATTATGCTATTCTATTTTTTTTAAGTGTATTTATTTATTTTGAGAGAGAGAACATGAGCAGAA
This sequence comes from Panthera tigris, assembly GCF_018350195.1. Lineage (NCBI taxonomy): Eukaryota > Metazoa > Chordata > Mammalia > Carnivora > Felidae > Panthera > Panthera tigris. Next base: position 95,235,316 of record NC_056661.1, on the reverse strand, counting down.
TAGGGGCAGAGAGGGAGAGAGAGAATCGCAAGCAGGCTCTATGCTGTCAGTGCGGAGCCCGATGTAGGGCTCAATCCCAAAACTATGAGATCATGATCTGAGCCAAAATCAAGAGTCGGACACTTAACCAACTGAGCCACACAGGCATCCCTGAATATGATATTCTTTATTTAAATGTGTAACTTTAAAGAACTGAATTTTGAGACCCTTTATGAAATGTCAGTGAAATTGCCACTAATTTTTATTTTTGCTTTGCAAAACCATAGTAGTTTTGTGAAAGGAAAAAACCATACATGCTAGAGAGTTTTATATTGGTTTGAAGCCAATAAACAGCTTAGAGCATGGTTTAGAAAGCCTTCATTTTGGCACTATAAGGATTGAGTTCTTCCAAGGATCGTATCCATATTCCTCAGAAATCCTTATCTAAGTTTACATTTGAGATGTGATGTTGAAGTGGACCCCAGAAGGAGAATATCACCATACTGATACCCTCCATAAGTAATTTCTAAACCAAAGTACAGGCAAGGAAGTCCAAAGAATTCTTGGGTCTGTACAGTATCTACATTTTTTAAAGCTTCATGAACATTGCCGCATCATTTCGGAACTCTTAGAATCCGAACAGAAGTCATCTTACAGATGATTTTAGTCTAAATGCCCTTGTTGACAGAAATTAAAATGAAGCTTAGGTAAGAATTTGCTAGCCATGTTCGTTTCTTCATCTGCAAATCCAATGTGTTAGTCAAGGTCCCACCGGGAAATAGATGGCACACTCACAATAAGATAATTCAAGAAAGGTTTGTTTACAGAGACCAGATCTACAAAGGTGGTTTAGAGGAAGTGCAGTGGATGGTGCCGGAACTTTGATCTCAGTTGCAGCCAAGCTGTTACCATTCCCAAGCTTGACGGGAAGAGGGCGAGCAGTTCCCGGAATGGGTAGAGCCCAGGATGGAGAGAGACTTTGTAATGGCTGCACAGCCAGCTCTAGACAACCTTAATGGGAAGCAATCAGGGTGTTAAAGACTCACCTCAGGTTTCTCCCTTTCCCTGAACTCCTGCCTAGGCTTCCCAGTGGCTAAGCCCAGGAAGAAGCTGGAGGGCATGTGGTAGGTACAGATCCACCCCCGCCCCCCAGGGCAGAGACCATCTGAGAGACAGAAGGAAGATGACCAGCAAAGTGTTCATGACATGCTTTTCTGCTCTTCGTGCATGTAGCCGTGCAATAAGGGTGGTTCAGATAATCTACAAAGTTTTTTCAGGATCTTGGTGAAAGGATCATGAATAAAAAAGACTGTTAAATCGAATATTAAGGAAGAGTGGTTTACTCTGATGTATTTTGAGTCCGAATTGGCTTGGGCTCTACTTTATCTTACACTGTTATTGAACTTGTTCAAAAAAATTGTGGGTAGAGATCAAAGCAGTTTAAATAGATACATCCACTTGAGTAAATATCCTTGAACTCCTCTCCCACCCTGCCGTCTTCCGCTCCCCCTCCTGTTGCCAAATCCATTCAGCACCTCTAGAGGCTGTTAATACATGTAATGATTATAATAAACATCGCATTTGCTTTGGTTCCAGCTGGCTCCAGCCACCAAACTCTGTCCCATAGTTCGTATTGTTGTCTTTGCTTAATAGACAACTGCATTGTTATCATTAGAGGCTACCTTTGTCATAGATTTCTAAGTGTTGATCTTTATACATTGCATTCGTTGATTCCCTCTACATGTTTTTAAGTTTAAACTCACCATTATATTTTGTGTTTAAGAATATTTAGAATTAGGAAGCCTCAGGTAGAATTGATTACATTGTTGAGAACATTCCTCACTTCATGCCCTAAGATCTTGAAACATGTTTTTTCAGTTTTGTCCATTCCTTAAAAAGCTTTGAGGTAAAAATTAATAAATCTGCTTGCATGTGACAAACTGGTTTTAAGTTAGGCAGTCTTCCATCAGAAAACTTTAGAAGTACAGAAGTGTGATAATTCCAAAGCAAATAGAATGTATATTTTACTGTCAGGAAAAATTGTTACAGTCTATTCTAAAAAACTGAATTTATATATTTTCAATCCCATGAAGTTGTAGAAATTATCATCATTTGAAATATTTTAGATAACAGTGACCTAAGTGAGGAATGAGAGACTCTGGATCAGAGAATATGGAATATTCTCCAGATAAATTAGCAAATTAAAACTGGGGACACTGCTGATATGTGAGATAATATTACATAAACTAGGGAACAACTATTAGATTTATATCTGTTGCAAAAGGTAGTAATTTGTTATTTTTAAATGAAGGCCTTGAGCATTGTTGGGTTTATTATTATTATTTTTTTAGAGAATTAACTGGAAATGAAAAGTCAATTAATACTTTCTTTTGGAATCCAAGCCTGTTGAATTCCACAAAGACTAAACCGAAAAGATGTCTCTTTAGACAAATGCTGATAGAGTATAAGCAGATACCTAATTAATAATTCTGACTCCTCCCATTTTCTTACAATGATTTACACATAGACCAACCAAAAATCTTAGAAATACCAAAGAGATTTTTTAATCTTTTTTTATTGAAGTTATTAAATAGGAATTTGACAAATAGATGTCATACCATACAGAGCACTGTTGTTCAAAACTGAATTTTGAAATCTTTTTCTTAAACCTTATTTTTAAGGAAATCATTTAACCCCAAAGGATAGCTGAGGTTTTGAGATCTGTAAAACTCTTTTAAGAGTTCACATTGAAATATCTCAAAGTGAATTTAAAATCTTTCCCTCTTGGTTATTTAATTACAACCTGTATGCTCACCTGTTGATTTATGGATGTTTCCTGTGTTAGATATTGAGGAAGGAGCACAGAGTTGGAAGCAGATGGTCCTGGTGAGAGTCCCAGCTCTTCAGCATCTCTGCTCCATGATTCTGGCCAAATGACTTAGGCTCTCTGAAATTCAGTTTTCTTAGCTACCAAATGTGCTTACTAACAGCAGCTAACTGACTTTGTACTTCTGAAATCATCCTCCAGCCCCTTTTTCCTTTCTGCATTCCATCTCCTGCACTGCCATATTTTCATAGCAACTGTTCATTTAAAGCTTGTTGTTCAGGGGCACCTGAGTGGCTCAGTCAGTTAGGTGTCTAACTCTGGATTTGTGCTCAGGTCATGATCTGACGGTTTGTGAGTTTGAGTCCTGCATCAGGCTCTGCACTGCTTGGGATTCTCTCTCTCCCTCTTGCTGTCTGCCCCCCACCCCAACTCGTGCACTCTCTCTCTCTCTCTCAAAATAAAGTTAAAAAAAATTTTTTTAATTAAAAAAAAAAAAGGCTTGGTGTCCATGTATAGAGTCCTAGCAGACATGCTATATACATATATGATTATTGTATTACTACATATAATCTGTTAATAAAAATGAGAAGGAGAGCCGGGGGAGGGTGGTCAGTCAGTTGGGCATCACCTCTTGATTTTGGCTCAGGTCATGATCCCAAGGTCATGAGATCGAGCCCCATGTCAGGCTCCACACTAAGCGTGGAACCTGCTTGAGATTTCCCTCTCTCCCTCTGCCCCTTTTCTTCACTTGCTCTCTTTCTCTCTCTCTCTCTCTCTCTCTCCAAAAAAAACCCAAAAATTATTACAATATATTTCACACTCTTCCAAAACTTACTTATTCACTTAACAGTATATCATGGACATCTATCTGTGGTAGCACAAATGAGTGGAAATGAAAACTAGCTCATCTTTTTTGATGTCGTGATAACTGAATAATATTCCCCTATTGGACATTTTGTGAGGTAAACATCCTTGTGAATATCTCTTTGTATACTAGACTAATATTTTGGATAAACTCCTGCAGGTAGAACTCTGGTTCAGCAACATGGGCACTATTCCTTTTATAAATACTATCAGATTGTCCTCTAAATAGGGTGTGCCAATTTAGTTTGAAACCGTTTTCCCATACCACAGCCAACCTGGAATTCATTTCCACTAATCAGGCAAAAATAATACCCCTTTATTGTGATGGCTTTCTTTATTCCTTCCTTATTTTTTTAATGAAATTAAGTAATCTTTGATAGTGTGTTTCTTCTTGTGAATTGTCTTTTTATATTCTTTATCCATTTTTCTGTTGTATTGTTTATTATGTAATTTGTTTTAGATGTTTTAATCCAGGTTGTTATTTGCCTTTTGCCTTTATTTTATACTGTTTGACAACGAGAATTTCAGCTTGAAATAGCTGGATATGTGACTCTTCATCTCAAGGTTCTATATTTCTCTTCATGCTGAAAAAGTCCTCCATATCCTAAGGTCCTCTTCTGTTTTATTTCTTTTTTTTTTTCTTTTTTTTTATGTTTATTTGCTCGGAGAGAGAGAGAACATATGCAAGCAGGGGAGGGACAGAGAGAGGGTGAGAGAGAATCCCAAGCAGGCCCTGCACTGACAGTGTGGATCCTGATGCGGGGCTCAAACTCCAACAAACCACGAGATCACAACTTGAGCCGAGATCGAGAGTCAGATGCTTAACCAACTGAGCCACCCAGGCACCCCTCTCTTCTGTTTTCTTCTAATACATTTTTCTAGCTCTACTTTTTAGGTGTTCTATGTATATACCATTTCTCCTTATACATGGTGTAAAGTAGGGATCAAACTTACTTTCTTCCAAATGGATGGCCAGTTGTCTTGATTTCAAATGTTGAAGTATATTTTCTAACTAAGATGAAATTCAGCACCTCTAATAAGAGTGTTAAACTCCATAAATAGATCAGTCTCTTTCTGGACTTCATTCTTTTTTTTAACCTGTTAGCACCTACTGTTTTCATTTCCATACCTTAGAATATATTTGCAAATTCTCCTCACCCTTATTTCTCAAAACTAGTTTTAGCTCTTTTTTAAGCATTATTCTGCCAGAGGCCGTGTATTGTCAAAGTTAAATTCCTCCCACAAATCATTGCATTGCCTTAAACTTTCATGTTAATATAGGAAGGACAATTTTTTTTTATAGTATGACTTTTTCCCCATCCTAGTCATGGTCTGTCTCATCATTTATTTAGTTTTTAAGTTCTTCAACAATAGTATATCATTTTATTTATATAGATTTTTCTTTTTTTTAAATTCTTCAGTGTTTTTTTGTTACTATTGTGAATAGGATACTTTTTACATTATATTTTGTAACTGACTTATTAAGATTTATGTATTTATTTTATATCTTATGTCTACCATCAGCTAAATTATTATTATCCTAATAATATTTTTGTTGTCATAAATTTTATTTACCAGAATATAAGGCCAATATGTATAGGGCAGAATCCCTTAGAAATACAAGGAGATTCTGCGGGGGAAAAAAAACAAAAACTCAATTCTCTTCCAGAGTTTGACAAAGTATAGAAAAATATAAGGATCTGTATGAGACAAAGTCTTATTAATAAAGAACCTCAGACTTAAGAGAATTGCTCTTCTGATACCCTATGATACAAAATCCAGGTATGCACATAGTCCTTCAGAAAGCAATAATAAATTCTTTCAAGTAGAAATTGTACAGGTTACATTCTCTGACCATGGATTTGTAAACCTAAGATTCCAACAATTAAAAAATAACCATAGGGGCACCCAGTAGGTTGAGAGTCTGACTTCAACTGAGGTCACAGCGGTTCTTGAGTTCGAGCCCCGTGGGTTCTGCACTGACAGCCCCTGCTTCAGATCTTCTGTCTTTCTCTCTCTCTGCCCCTCCCCCACTCACTCAAGCATGTGTACTCTCTCTCAAAAATAAGCATTTTTTAAAAAGAAATAAATAACTTGACCATATGGAAATTTTAAAGCATTTTTTTGAGTTTATTTATTTATTTTGAGAGAGACAGAGAGAGTAAGCAGGTGAGGGGCAGAGATAGAAGGAGAGAGGAGGGATCCCAAGCAAGCTTCTCACCGGCAGCACAGAGTCTTACTCGGACTCAAACTCATGAAATTGAGATCATGATCTGAGCCAAAACCAAGAGTTGGACACTTAACCAACTGAGCCACCCGGGCACCCCTAAAACACTTTTCTACATAATGTATTCTTCAAAGTAGTTTATTCTTGGATTAAAGAGAAAATTAAAGTTAAATTATATATTATTTAAAGAACGAAAATGAGAAAAGTCCACTTAAAAATATATAAGTAAATCTTCTATCATTATTTAGAATTGAAAATAAGTCAAGTTTCGACATAGACAAATAAAGGCAAACAAAGAAACTAGGATGGGGAAATTTATAAAGATAAAAGTGGAAGTCAATAAAGTATAAAATAAAACAGTTATTCCCCCAAAAGGGAAATAAAGCTCTATGTCAGTTTTTAATAAATAATACAACTTAAGCTCCTGGAAAACTTGATATGAAGAAAAAACAAAATTACACAACATTAAGAAAGAAAATTCGATTTTCTCTTTCTCAGAAAACCGAGGAAACAAATGACATTACAATAATTATAAGAAATACTATGTACAGATTTAAGCCAATACATTTTAAAATCCAGATTAAGGGTTTTCATGGGGAAATCCTTTATCATTACCAAAATTGACTCAAAAAGAGACTGAAATCTAAACAGACTTAAGAATTCAAAAGATTGTTAAATACGTAACTGCTAACAAAGATCCTGACCCAGATGGTTTTATGAGTGAGTCCTTTTAAGAGACTGATCTTCTGATGTTGCTTATAATATTCCAGAATACAGAGGATAGAAACCTTGCACATTTCTAATATCAAAACATGAAAAATTAACCCAAAAAATAAAACTGTAGATCAGTCTCACTTATGAATATAAGTTAATATTCTAAATAAATATTAACAGATAGAATGTAAGGGTCTATGAAAAGAATAATATATCATGATTGGGAGTGATTTACTCCAAAAAGGCAAGGATGGTACAATATTAGGATATCTATTAGTGTGATTAATATACCACTCATAGAATGAAGGAGAATGATCACATGGTCATTATTAATAGACATTTAAAGATATTTCATAAAAATTCATTATCCATTTTGACTGGTAACTAATTTTTAAAAGGAATAGAAAGGAACTTTCTAAACATATCAGTATAGTTATTTTAACTGTCTACACATTGATTTGATGATCATGATAGGTACACTGATTAAAGTACTACAAGTGAAAACAGTCCTACTAAAGAGTTTGGGGATGGGTAATCAGTCAGAAATCAGAGCCTCTTTAGAACAGCTTAAAATAATGCAATATTCAGATTAAAATTTTCATTCCATATGATGCTAGACTTTATTTCAAATGGAAGTGAGAAGGTGGGTGTGTACACTAGGTTTATAAACCACTAGCGGAAGAAACTTTATGGGCCATTTACACCCACACTTTTGTTTGCAGTGTATCAGAGAAGCAGGGAAATATTGATAAAGCAGAAATAATTTATGCAAGTAAAAACTAGAGCCCAGAATTGGATGGTCTTCTTAGCAAATGGAGTAAGTGCCTTCTTTCTCAGGAATGACTGGTGATTGAATTTTGCCCAATTATCTTCTAGCAATGATTGCCTTCAATCATTAATTAAGTATTTGTTAAACCCCAGTTGTTATGCGAGCAGTATTATGATGGGTATTTACAGATGTAACCATGGATAAAATCGGGTCCATGCCCTCTGAAACAAACTGTATTATGAACTATGTTACAAGGTGTGATTTTCAGGTGGCACTGGGTTCAGGGAGGTGATGGCATCAGAGGCAGGCTTTGTAAGATAAATAGAATTTCCACATGTGGAGAGAAGAAATGCTTCCCAGACCAGAACAATATCAACTAAAGCATGGAGGCAGGAGCTGGAGGAAATGTCTATATAATTGAGTGGTGCTCAGACCTAGCCAAGGATCAGTATTACCTGAAGAACTTTGTTAAAAAAAAGAGAGAGAGAGAGAGAAGAACTCCAAGGACCCCACCATGGAGACCTAATTCAGTGACAGAGATAAGGCCCAGACATCTATGTTTTTCTAAAATCCCCATGGATGATTTCTGATGCACAGTCAGGGTTGAAACCCAGTGATGTGGTCTAGTATGTGACCAGCCTGTAAGGATTATGGAGATACTATGGGATATACTGCTGGAAAGATAGAGCAGAGCCAATGATAACTGAGTAACACTATATGGTATTGTAGGTTTGTTTGCTTCCTTTTTTTAAAGTTTATTAATTTTATTTTGAGAGACAGAGAAAGCACACACATTAGTGGAGAAGAGAGAGAGAGGGAGGTAGAGTATCCCAAGCAGGCTCCACGCTATCAGCACAGACCTCAATGCGGGGCTTAATCTCCTTAACTATGAGATCATGACCTAAGCTAAAATCAAAAGTCAGACACTTAACCAACTGAGCCACCGAGGCACCCCATCTGCTTCCTTTTTTTAATTTCTATTACATCACCACCATCCCTCCATTAGATATCAACCAGATATCCCTTACACAAAATTTGACCTCTTGTGTGAATTCAAAGGAAAACCTGTTAAATGAGAGGAAGAGGAGGAACCAATTAAGAATCTTGTTCCAGGGGCGCCTGGGTGGCTCAGTCGGTTAAGCCGCCGACTTCGGCTCAGGTCATGATCTCGCGGTCCGTGAGTTCAAGCCCCGCGTCGGGCTCTGCGCTGACGGCTCAGAGCCTGGAGCCTGTTTCGGATTCTGTGTCTCCCTCTCTCTCTGACCCTCCCCCATTCATGCTCTGTCTCTCTCTGTCTCAAAAATAAATAAACGTTAAAAAAAAAAAAAGAAAAAAAAAAGAATCTTGTTCCAGTAAGATATGGCTGTATAATCCGCCCCCCCCAAACTTAAAACAACAGTCATTTTATTATCACTTCTAATCCTGTGAGTTGACTGGACTCAGCTAGGCAGTTCTGCTTGCTCACTGTGACATTGGCAGGGGTGGGCCACAGTTGTCTGGGGGATCAGTCCAACTGGAATGTCCAAGACGGCTCACTCACATGGCTTTCAGCCAAGAGCTCAGCTGGGGCTCTACAGTGGAACATCTTTGTGGGCTTCTCACTGCGTGGCACCTGGGCTCCAGAGGAAGTGTCTCAAGGGTAAGCATTCAAAAAGGCCCCGACTACCAGGCTTCTGCTGACCTAGTTTTGGTAGCCTCGGATATATTCTGTTAGTTGAGTTGACCAGATCACTGAGGCCAACTCCTCAATGGAAGGTGAATTTAACTCCATCCCTTGATAGGAGGAGCAGCACGTGCCCACAGGAAAGAAGGAAATAGATGGCTGTCGTGTTTTGGAGAATTGCTACTGCATTCTTCATGCACCAAGTAATATAGCATCAAAGTACATAAAGGAGAATTTTAGGAAGTTTAGATAGATGTCAACAAAAGTACAATTAAACAAAACAATAAGGATAAAAGGAATCTGAATAATACAAAATGCTTATGTAATAGATTTATGTCTTGAATTCCTTATCTGACGGTAAAGAATATTACTTTATTTCAGGCATCCATAGAATATCTGCTCTCCCCAAAAGAGAAGCACTTGAACCCCTATATACTGTATACAGTATTTATATACAGTATAAGGCTGAAGCCTATACATCTGTTTCCTTACCTCCCAGCCTTGCAGAAGTAGTTACAGTTGTGTTTGTTTCACCTGTTACTGTACACTACTCTGTATTAAAGGAGATTCTTCCTATTTGGGAATCCGGTACTCTGGATGGCTTTTTTACATATAGTATAAACAATTCAGTTACACATTCTGTCTTAAGTTGTTTTTTATTTGTTTTCTGAAAAGAGCGGCATTGAAGGGGGTTTATTTTAATTTTGCACAGTCTCATGATACGAGTAGTTTTGACTTGTCCTGGGTGCTCTTTATACTTCAAGGTCAACATCCAGCAACCACTGGACTCATCTTCTGATTTCCCAATACTACTGACCTAGGAATTGAGCTAGAATCATTGCCTACACTTGTTTTCCATGTATTTTTTTTAAGCCCCTTAACAAAAAGAACAATTTTAAGATTCGCGTTTTTTTAAGTCTTTGCTTTGCTTTCTGAAATTCAGTTATTTTACCATCCTAGTAAGAAACACCCAAGTCTGAGGTGGGAACCCAGGTTGTGGGGATGATGTCATTTCCTGACCTGTCAGTAATGAGTCCTAGTTGTTTATTGCTTCTATCTCAGCGTCCCCAGATGATGGCTAAGAGCTCTTTCTGAACTGGATCTTGGCATTAAACCAGCCAGGATGAGAAGTTTAAGCAACCAGCCATCTTCCTCAGTAACGCTCAGATCTGTTTGCCGTTGCAGGTCGTCACGCTGTGGTACAGAGCTCCAGAAGTCTTGCTTCAGTCCAGCTACGCCACCCCCGTGGACCTCTGGAGTGTTGGCTGCATATTTGCAGAAATGTTTCGTAGAAAGTAAGAGATGCCTTTTGTTTCACTCTGCCTTCCTTAGAAAGAGGCTTTTTGGTCTTCAGTAATTTAAGTGATAGCAAAGCATTTCTGTTGCAAGTAAGCTCATGCTAGGTCCAGATCCACCTGCCTCGGGTACCGTGTCAAAGCCTGTCCTGGAGATGCTGTCTCTATGGTGTACTTACGGTGTAAGTCCTTACGGTGTACTTTTGTATGACTCTAGCTTCCAGCTCTCAGAAACTCTGTTTGGAAAGTAACATGCCACTGTTCTTATGACTTATTTTTGTTGATGATGATAGGACGTAAAAATATCCTCACGGTGGACTTTGTACACAGGAGAAGGACAAAGGCTGTTAAATGTATGGAAATTTTGATGGTGAGAATAGTTGCTTAAACAGAATGTTCAGATTGAAAAGGAATAGGCAAAGAAGATGTCAGCACTGCTTCAGAATACTGAAAATGCTGTCAGATGGAGGAGAGATTAGACATACCCAGGCACCACAGAGAGCAAGACAAGGACCAAAGATACAGAAATTACAGAAATAAAGACTTTTGCACAGAAGTGGGAAAATCTAATGTTAGGCAGTCCCCTGAAGAGACGATTGGGGTCACTGAAAGTGGTGTATCCTCACTGGGTATTCAAGAAGAAACTGGACCACCACACATTGGAAGTGTTTGCAGTGGCATTCTTGGAGTGGGTGGATGGGCTAGATGACCTCCAGAGCCCTCTGATTCTGAGAGTCTATGATTCATTTGATTTTCAGGTCACAACAAGTAGCCAAACAATACAACAAAGATCTGCCGGGAAAATAATCCGTTCCCAGGCACGAAATTCAGCAAATCAAAATTAAGCAGAGAACCTAATCATAATCTAATGACTCCTTGTTTTCTATTTTCATTTCCCTATGTCCCTGGGAAACGTGAGTTGGGAAGCTGAGTATATTCCCGTTGCGCATGTTATGTTCAGAGTGTTGGCTACATGATAGCTCACAAGGAAGAGAAGTGCTTGACTCTTCTTCTGTTTTAACCAAATTAAGTTTTAGTGCATGTAATAAATTTGGGGACCTATTTTTAGAATTCAGCATTTTTGTATATTGCTCACAGGAAGGGATCATGCCAAAGAAATCAAAGTACATAGATGTTTGATGCAGGCCTACTGTATGCCAAGTACAGGACCAAACTTCTTCCCTTCTGTTACCTTTTTATGCTTCCTTATCAAAGATAACTGAGAGGCACCTGGGTGGCTCAGTGCGTTAAGCGGCTGACTCTTGATTTTGGCTCAGGTCATGATCTCTTTGTTCGTGAGATCGAGCCTCACCTTGGGCTTTACCCTGACAGCCCAGAGCCTGCCCTGACAGCCCAAAGCCTGCTTGGGATTCTCTCTCTCTGGCCCTCTCCTGAGCACATGCTCTCTAAATAAATAAATAAACTAATTAATTTAAAAAAAGATAATTGAGATGCAGTGATAAATTCATTTGTCTAACATCAAGCAGCTAAAAAGTAGCAAGGGTATTATTCCAAATGAAGTCTTGTGAGTTTTAATCCAATGTAGTTTTTCTACCAAGGAAGGAAGAAAATAAGTAATATTGAATTCAGCTGCAATGTTTACCAAACAAGCTAAATAAGTGGTTTGGAAGTGTAGTCCTTGGACCTAAGGCATCAGCATCACTAAGGACCTTGGTAGAAATGCAAATTCCCAGCTCCCCCCATCCCTACTCCAGCCCACTGGATCAGAGGCTCTTGGGCTGGGGCTCAGCAACTTGTGTTTTCACCAGCCCTCCTGGCTAGTCTAATTCACCCTCCAGGGTAAGGACCACGGGGTTGGATGACAAGATCACCAGGGATGAGCAATGTAGATGTGCAATTCCCAGACCTCTCCCTTAGAGATTCTGATTCATAACTAGGCTGGGGCCAGGCATTCTTGTTTTTAAAAGTACCTCATGTAAAATTCTTTTCATCAGACAAGTGTAGAAAACATTGGGTTAAAGCATTATGGTCAGAACAGGAAATAATTTACTGTCAGTATGGCAAGGTGGGAGACAAGCAGGCATTCTAGTTCATCCCATAAATAACTTCGTTCACCTAAGAGCTGATTAGAGAAATGTCTGTTAAAATTACATTGATATGTCCAGAATTGTCCTCAGATATAAAGATTGATCCTGCTTTTGTAATAAGGGGGAGAGTGATCAGTTTTGGGGGTTTTGTTTCGGGGGGGACTGTTTGTTTTTAAGTAGGCTTCATGCCCAGTGTGGAGCCCAGTATTGGACTTGAACTCACAACCCTGAGATCAAGACTTGACCTGAGATCAAGAGTTGGATGCTTAGGGGCACCTGGATGGCTCAGGTGGTTAAGCGTCCGACTTTGGCTCAGGTCATGATTTCTCCGTTCTTGAGTCAAGCCCTGTGCCGGGGTCTGTGCTGACAGCTCAGAGCCTGCAGCCTGCTTTGGATTCTGTGTCTCCCTCTCTCTCTGTTCCTCCCCCACTCACACTCTGTCTCTCTCTCAAAAGTGAATAAAGATTTAAAAACAAAACAAAACAAAAACAAAAAACGAGTTGGACGCTTAACCAACTGAGCCGGCTAGGCACCCCTGATCGGTTTTTTTTCAATAGTACAAGACTTGAATACCAGCCACTATTGATGATAAAACCATTATTTTTCTGAAAGATGTTAAAAGAAAGATAAAATTTAAGATATGTAGTGTTAAGCATTCACTAGTAAGGAATTTGCTGTATTTCTAAGCTAGTTGCTACCTATGCAATGGTTGTAACCTGAATTTTCATTTTATAGCATTAAAGCACTTTCCCACTGAAGTGGTGACATAATTGCTAATCTGGTTCCCAGTCTAGCTTGCAGAATCCTATATAACCTGGGATATATATGAAACATTATTTCTACTAATTCATCAAAACCTATTTTCCATTTATAACATTTTTTTTCTACGGAAAAACTCATTCTCTCTTCCAATCCAACATGACAGGGATACCCGTCTCTTCACCCCAGCATGAAGTCTGGGAAGGGGGACTCAATGTTGGAGGCTTAGGGAAACACTGCTTTCATGATGGCAGCAACAGTCTGCTTCAGTTTACTAGGAAAGTGAGATGATGAGTAGAGACCCGTTGCCTTTTTAGATGTGCACAAAAGAAAGTACTCTGTCTCTTGGAGCCTTGCATAGAGGTAGTAAATTGAGAATTAATTGCCTGAAGGAGGAAGCAATATCAGAATCCAGGCCCATGTGGACGAAGGAGAATGAATCCAGGCTTAGTACACACCATTCACAGGGTGGGTGCCCTGTCTCCTAAGTAGTTCCTGCTTTGGCTTTGACTTTGAATATGGCCGTAGGATCTGACCTTTGTTCCTACTCTGTTCTTGTTTGGTATTTCCTATGATAATACCAAGATAATCTGATTGTGCCCGCTTCTTACTTATGTCAGATGAGTTCTGTGGTCCAGTCCCCAGCTGGTCCTGATTCTGTCTTGATTCCTGAGTCCATCTTGACACACCTATTGCAGTGTCCAGCTGAGAATTTACAAGCCATAGATTCTGAAAGCAGACTCCCTCATTACCTTAGGCTAACTCTAAATCAGAGAATCCTGGCATGTGTCCACTCTGGGTTCCTACTTGTTATTATGGCAGTATTTCCCAAATTTTGTCATCTTTTTTAACACTTTCATGATTTTTGCCATATCCTCAGGACAACTATACTTACTTAATTTTTTAACCTAAACAATTTACCTTTTTTTTTTAATTGGAGTATAATTGACATACAATATTATGTTAGTTTCAGGTGTACAACATAGTGATTCAACATTCGTATACATTACAGATCAATCGCCACATTAAATCTAGATCCTATCTGTCACCATACGAAGTTGTTATGTATTATTAACTCCAGGCATACCTCATTTTATTGTGCTTTGCAGATGCTTTTTTTTTTTTTTAACAAATTAAGGTTTGTGTCCTGCCCCAAACAAGTCTGTCAGCACCATTTTTCCAACAGCATTTGCTTACTTCATGTCTCTGTGTTACATTTTGGTAATTCTTGTAATATTTCAAGCATTTTAATTATTATCATATTTGTTATGATGATCTGTGATTAGGACTCACTGAAAACTTAGATGATGATTAACATTTATTAGCAATAAAGTATTTTTAATTAATGTATATACATTGTGTTTTTAGACATAATGCTATTGCATACTTAATAGACAAGAGGGTAATGTTAAACATAACTTTTTTATGCACTGGGAAACCAAAAAATTCATTTGGTTCACTTTACTAATATTTTATTATGGTGGTCCGGAACTAAAGCCACGGTATCTCCCAAGATTTGCCTATATTGCATTCATTTCTCCTCTCTTTATTATTATCTTTCTTCTACTAACTTTAGGTTTGTTCTTCTATTCCTTTAGGTATAAAGTTAAATTGCTTATTTGAGATTTTTCCTGTTTCTTGAGGTAGACCTGTATCACTGTAAAATTCGGTCTTGGAACTGCTTTTGCTGTGTCTCATAGATTTTGGACTGTTGTCTTTATATTTCATTTGATTTCCTCTTTGATTTTTTCATTGACCCTTAGGTTGTTTAGTAGCATGTTGTTTAGTCTCCATATGTTTGTGGTTTTTCTAGTTTTCTTGTAATTGATTTTTAGTTTCATACCATCGTGCTTTGAAAGACGCCATATATGATTTTAATCCTTAAATTTATTAAGACTTGTTTTATGTCTTAACATGTGATCTATCCTGGATAATGTTCCGTGTACACTTGAAAAGAATGTAAATTCTGTTGCTTTTGGATGTTATGTTCTGTAAATATCTGTTCAGTTCATCTGCTGTAAGATGTCATTTAGGCTAATGTTTCCTTATTGATTTTCTGTCTAAATGATCTATCCATTGGTATAAAGTGGAGTGTTAAAGTAGTCCCCTGCTATTACTGTGTAACTGTCAGTTTCTCCCTTTATATTTGCTAATATTTGCTTTATATGTTTAGGTGCCCCATGTTGGGTGTGTACATATATGTGTTATATCTTCTTATTGGACTGATCCCTTTATGATTATATAATGTTTTTCTTTGTCTCTTGTTACAGTCTTTGTTTTAAAGCCTGTTTTTTTCTGATACGAATATTGCTACTTTAGCTTTCTTTTCATTCCAATTTGCCTGGGATATTTTTTTGCATCCCTTCATTTTCAGTCTGTGTGTCTTTAGATCTGAAATGAGTCTCTTATAGTCGACATATAAATAGGTCTTGTTTTTTTTAATCCATTCAGCCACTCTGCCTTTCTATTGGAGCATTTAGTCCATTTACTTTTAGAGTATTTATTGATGGATAGGTAATTATTGCCATTTTATTGATTGTTTTCAGGTTCTTTTTATAGTTCTCTGTTCCTTCTAATTTTTTTCTCTTCCCTTGTGACTTGGTGACTCTCCTCAGTGTTATGTTTTGTATTTCTTTCTCTTTATTTTTGCATGTCTGTCAGAGGTATTTGGTTTGTGGTTACCATGAGGTTCATATATAATATTCTATATATACACATAGCAGTCTATTTTAGGTGGATTGTTTCCTATTTTCACACACATGCTAAAACCACTACATTTTAACTCCCTTCCATCCATGTTTTATGTTTTTGACACTATTATATACTATTTTGTGTATTCCTTGACTGATTATCATAGGTCTAGATGATTTTACTATTTTCGCCTTTTAACCTTCATACTAGCTATTTGGTAGATAATCTGCTACCTTTACTATAAATTTACCTTTACCGGTGAGATTTTTTTTTTCTTTCATAATTTTCTCCTTTCTAGTTATGGCATTTTCTTCTCCATTTAAGAAAAAAAATTTTTTAAGTTTATTTTTGAGAGAGGGAGTGCACGCAGATGTGCTCATGCAAATGGGAGGGGCAGAGAAAGAGAGAGAATCCCATCTGGGCTCTGCACAGTCAACACAAAGCCTGAGGTGGGGCTTGATCTCACAAACTGTGAGATCATAATCTCTGCCGAAATCAAGAGTTGGCCACTTAACCAACTGAGCCACCCAGGTGCCCCACCCCCTTTTTTTTTTATTTTATAGAGAGTGTGCAAGCAGGGGCGAGAGGCAGAGCGAAAGAGAAAATCTTAAGCAGGCTCCACACTCAGTGCAGAGCCGTCCACTGCAGGGCTGAATCCCACAACCCTGGGATCCTGACCTGAGATGAAATCAAGAGTAGGATGCTCAACCTACTGAGCCACCCAGTCACCCCTCTTTTCCATTTAAAGAAATCTCTTGAAGATTTCTTGTAAGGTTAGTTTGGTGCTGATAAACTCCTTTAGCTTTTGCTTGTCTGCAAAACTCTCTATCTCTCCTATTCTGAATAATTACCATGATAGGTAGAGTATTCCTGGTTATAAATTTTTCCCTTTCAACGCTTTGAATATATCCTGCCAGTCCCTTCTGGCCTGTAAAGTTTCTGCTGAAAAATCAGATGATAGCCTTATGGGGGTTCCCATGTTTGTAACTAGTGGTTTCTCTCTTGCTGCTTTTAAGAGTCTCTATCTTCAACTGTTGACACTTTAATTATAATGTGTCTTGGTGTGGATCTCTTTGAGTTTATCTTATTTGGGATTCCATATGATTCCTGGACTTGGATGTCTTTTCTTTCACCGGGTTAGGGAAGTTTTTAGCCATTTTTTTTTCAAATAGGTTTTCTGTACCTTTCTGTCTCTCTTCTCCTTCTAGGATCCACAAAATATCAAATATTAGTGTCCCAGAGGTCTCTTAAACTATCCTCAATTTTTTTTTCATTCTTTTTTCCTTTTTCCTATTTCAGTTGGGTGATTTCTACTTACATTGTCTTCCAGATCACTGATCCCGTTCTTCTGGGAACCTCTAACCTGCTATTGATTCCCTCTAGTGTATTTTTCATTTCAGTTATTGTATTCTTCAGCTCTGATTGGTTCTCTTTTTTTTTTAATTTTTAATTTTATTTTGAGAGAGAGAGAGCACGCACACATGCAGGGGAGAGGGCCAGAAGTGGGGGGGGGGGGGGAGAGAGAGAGAGAGAGAGAGAGAGAGAGAGAGAGAGAGAGAGAGAGAGAATTTCAAGCAGGCTCCACACTCAGCATGGAGCCCAATGTGGGGCTCAATCCCATGACCCTGGGATTGTGTCCTGAGCCAAAATCAAGAGTCAAACACTCAACCAACTGAGCCACCCAGGCACCCCTAGTTGGTTCTTTTTTATATTTTCTAGACAATTTACTTTTGTTAGCCTCATCCTAAGTAAAAATATATAAAATCACAGATTTGATGAACCAGTTATTTATGTGTCTAGTACACACTCAAATAGATATATAACCATTAAAATTATTGAGAAACTTAGTCCATGTTCAACCCCTAAAATCATCTCTCTCACATGTCACCAGTGGTCTATGTCACATGTTGGAAACCTTTTAACAAGCATTTCATTTAATCTACAAGTAACTTACTGCGTGGCTACTATATGCAAGACCCTTTTCTAGAGAGATAAATTAAATTCTAGTGGGGAAGAGAGGCATTGCGTGCATGATTAGTTAATTAGCCAGAGCCAGGTAAATGCTATGAAGAAGCATAGGGTTCTGTGAATAGGTATAATGAGAAGAGTGTTTCCAGAGAGGGAAAGAGATTTCTTAGTGGAAGGCCAGAAGTCAGGATTAACCTTACTTAGAGGTCACATCCTAGTTGTTTAAATAAAATTATTGAGGAATAATCATTTATGTATTAGGAAGGCTCACCATTCTCCATAAAACCTAAGGAGAAAAATAAGAAACAAAGGGAGGTGACATTTGTCTGTCATGTGACAGACACAGGGCCAGGCCCTTCACACACATTATCTCACTAAACCCACATTCTGAGGACTATTATCCAGTTTCCAGATGACAGGCCAAAGTCTCCTGCAAGGAGAGTAAATAATTGTCCATGGGCACACAGCTCTTAAATGGCAGAGCCAAATTTGAACCCAAGTCTGCCTGACTGTATAACGTTTGATTGTTTTTCACTCGGTCATGTTTCTGCCCTTGCTGTTGCTTCACCTATTAGGTTATATTTTTTATCTGGAATGTTTTATGCATTATTACAGTGTAGCAGCAATGACATTTTAGAAGGTCAAGAAGCAAACCATGCATTTAATACCTTTGATTTCCAGTCTCTCCTGTCTTAGAAAAGTTGGCCAATTCTCTGTGATATTATTAAGAGTTGCCAGAGAGGGACGCCTGTGTAGCTTAATTGTTTAAGTTACCAACTTGATTTTCGGCTCAGGTCATGATCTCATGGTCTTGAGAACGAGCCCTGCGTCGGGCTCCACGTTGAGCATGCATGGAGCCCCCTTAAGATTCTCTCCCTTTGCCCATCCCCACTTGTACATGCATGCTCTCTCTCTCTCATTAAAAAAAAAAAAAAAAAAAATGAGTTGCCAGAGAGTTTTAATACTATCTATCAATATCATCTGGGTTTAATAATTGCCCCAATGACTTACAGCAGCATTTTACAAAATGGATGAGAGTTGAAGTTTTTTTTATCCTCCTTTAGCTCTTTGTCTATGGGTAGTCCATCTGTACTCCACATTGAGTTACCTTCTAATACTAAAAAACAGTATTAGGAATTTGGTCAGCTAGCCAGGCTGAAGGATGGGACGAGATGGGATAGGATGGATGGATGAGATAGATTGATTTTTAACGTCATAGCAAATTAAATTCACAATTGCTAACTATCCAGGTTATCTTGTGATCCTGATCAGAACTATTGTCTGTGGTTTGAAGGTTATGGGGTTTTCCAGGTTATAGCAAAGTCATAAAAAGAAAATGCACGTTCGAAAAAAAAAAAACTAATTCTAAAACTAGTTCTTTGAATATGGAGATTGTGGTAAGCAGATAGTAATTCTTAGAAGTTCTCAGTTGCCAACTCTACTGATGCCTAGCTAAGAAATGCCAAATGCTATTAGGAAGAATATAATAAATACAGTCACTGTTGGAAGGAAACAAACAAGGCTTCATGGTTATATTATCCCATGTATGGTGGCCTCTCTAGGCTTGTCGTCATTGATTTCTATGAATTAAATACCCAGTAGCTGAGAAACAGACAGTGAAACTGTCTTTTGTGGCTGAGTGGTCTGTGAACAGATGTCTTTAAAATGTCACTGAGTGCCTTGCCAGTTTTCCCATTGGTTACTGTGTTGGTGGTTCCCCATATTTGAATGCTCTCTCCTTAGTGACATCAGTAAAATGCGGTCCTTAATTAAGGGCTGACCTGAATAACAAGGCACCAGAAGGCAAGCTGTAGCCTGTAAGTGGAAACCCATTACCTCAGGTTAGGTCAGAACACGTGTGTGGAAACCAGGGCACTTAGCTGGACCTTGAGATTTCTTATCTCTTCTTGGGTGCTTTCCTAGGCCCTTTTATTTATGTATTTATTTTTCTTTAAAGAACCAACCAACCAAGTGGGAAGAACTTTAAAGAAGCCTTTTCTTGAGTAAGGAAATACCCACAATGGTACTTAGGAAAAGAACTGATCTTGGTTGAATAATGCATAAAAGGTAGTTCTAATAACAAAGGAGCACCATTAATGTAATCAGTGTTGATTTCTCTTATTCTTAATATGTGTTTTACTTTAACATGAATTTGAAAAATGCATTCGTTTTCACGATGCATATCGAGATGCTGCCTTAAGCCATGGCCTTTCCCTGTCGGGACAGCTCTGCGGCACTTGGGCATCCCAACCCACAGCCACTTGAGTCTGGCACCCTGGGTCTGCCTGTTCTGTGGTCTTCTCTGCAAACTGGATTTTATCTTTATAGTATTCTTCTGCCATTCTGTCATCCTGTCCTTCCCTCCAACTGCCCGAGTCATTGCTTCCCTTTTACTGACAATTACTGCTCTGTGACTTCTCCCCATGGTCTCATCCCTATTCTTTTTTATTTTTTAAGTTTATTTATTTATTTTGAGAGAGAGAGAGAGAGAGCAGGAGGGGCAGAGAGAGAGGGAAAGAGAGAGAATCCCAAGCAGGCTCCACACTGTCATTGCAGAGCCCCACATGGGGCTTGAACTCATGAACCGCGAGACCATGAACTGAGCTGAGATCGAGTCGGATACTTAACCGACTGAGCCACCCATACTTAACCGACTGAGCCACCCATGTGTCCCTGGTCTCATCCCTGTTCTGAGCAGCTGCTTCCCCCTTCTCTGGCTCTCACAACTTCTACTCATCCTTTCTACTCTGTCCCTTGGAATCCCTGTTCTGAGCCACAGGTTGCCCCACTTCGCTGAAATTTCCTCACAGTCTCCTTCTCCAGGGCATTTTCTGTCAATGCTCTCTTCCCTCAGAATAGAACTGGAATGTTCTTGGGCATCTGCTCCTGAGGGCAATATTCTGCCATTATTCTCTCATCTCCTTTTTGCCATCCTCTCCTCCTCCCCCTCCCCCATCTTAATTACATCACCTGTCACATACAGGACCAGTGATTTGGTTTTGGTTTTTTTTAAGCATAAAGCTTTCTTGAAGCATAGTAGCTTTTTCAGAGCTACGCTGAGGTAAGAACTGTTACCAATGGAAGTGTTTTGCATGTAGAAGGAAACAGCAGATTGAGGGTCCTGACTGACTTCGCTCACATCACTCAGCTTACCCTCTCTCCCTGTCCCCCAGCCTGTACTTAAGCATTCAGGACCTTCTGATGTACTTGTGTCCTTTGCTCACTCCTCATGGGCACTGCACCTTAGGCGTCATCATCCAAGTGTTCCACCATGTAAAATAAAGCCCGGCTTACAGACAGGATCAAGGGCAACTAGAGCACACAAGCTTTCCAACACTTGCCATCTGAGCTTTTGGTGGCCACATCTCCTGTCCTCTGGATCCATAGTCTCAGACCTGGTTCCATGCACAATTTCTTACCCTCCGAACCCCTCTAGTTTTTAAACCCAGTCCGTTCCCATAGTCCCAAACCAACATTCAGCCATGTCTCCACTTCATTGAGATGAGTGAGGCTATCCAAAGTGAGCTCCTCTGTGCCCCTTCTTTCAACCCAAAATATCTCTCCTTATCCTCGCCCTCTCTCCTTCTTCTCTCCCGTTTGCAAGAAGGTTGCATTCTTCTTCCTTATAAGACAAGCCCTTCAACTTATGTTCTTGATCCTACCCTGCTTCTGGACTCCCCCCACTATCCATCATCCCTTCTGATTTTCTGCTCCAGAGTCTCCCTGTCTACTAGCTCTCACGGCTCCATCCTAGAAAAGACCTCACTCCCCCTTTCTGTGCCCTCAGTCTTTCTCCTTCCTTTCATGGCCAAACTTCTAAAAAGAACAGAGTCTCTACATGCAGCCGCCACCTCTTTACCATTTGCCATTCCCTAAATCTTTCCAGTGATAAAAATAACAGATAATATTTATTAGGAACTTGCTATGAGCTAAACACTATACTAAGGGCCTTAAAATATATGATTTCTTAACATCTCAGAGTAACTTCACGGGATACTGTTGTCCCCCACTTTACAGGTAAGAAAACTGAGGCCTGAGAAGATAAAGTAGTACAGAATCCCACAGCTAATAAATGCTGAGGAGATGCTCTGAAGCCAGGCTTATCTGACTGCACAATCCTCCTAGCGATGCATCTGCTGCCTTCTGAGTTGATACGAACCATCTCTCCATCCTCATCTTGCTTGGTGTCTTCAGCATCTGAATCCCATGACCATTTGTCCCATTAAACCCTCCCTGTCCTTGCTGTTGGTGAAGAGCACACTACAAGGTACCTCTGCCTTTGTCTTCTTTACCGGCTCTTCTTCATCTTTCTCTTCCAAACCTAGATGTTCCCAAAGACTTTCTGTCTAGATAAGATGCAGATGGGCTCCAGAGCCACGTTCCTGTTCCCTGATGGACTGTCTGCCAACCATCTCACAGACACCTTGCCTTCACCAGACCCCCCACACCAGCAATTCCTCTTGCCATCATTTTTCCTGTTAATGGAACCAACATCCTCACAGTTACCCAGCTGGGTCCTCAAAGTCACTTTGGGATCCTCCTCATCCTTCTCATATTTCCAAGCCCTGTGGTTCCCGTCTCCACAGGGTCAGTCAGATCTTGCCTCTTTGTATCATGACTTCTGTCACCTCAGTTTGGGCCTTGACAGTCAGCCTAAAGCGCTAACCTGCCAGCCTGCTTTCCTGTCTCCTGCCTGTTCATGGATTCAGGATAAATCGGTCTTTCCATTGTCACCCCTTTACAAAAACCTGTTAAAACTGGTGTAGGATCTTTGGCTCTCAAGACCTTCTAAAGAAGCCCCCAACTTTATTCTGGCCTCAGCACATATTCCTGTCCAAGATGTAACTTACAGGTTAGTGAAAGCAACCTACCTTTTGACCCCAAAATACACATCATGATTTTCCTCCTTAGAACCCATGTGATTCTCTTGACCTGGGTGCCCACCTGCCCCCTTTCATTTTCCAGAGCTAAACCTAGAGGCTACTTCTTCAGAAGGAGACCTGCCGCACTCCCCCCACCTCCATGACTCCTCAGCACCCTGTGTGCACCTGTCTCATGGCACTTTTCTCAGCCACTTTCTTCCTGCACACTTACGTCGTCCACCACAACTACAGTAATAATGTGATGCAGAGCCGTATTCTTTCTTAGGAACCAGATACTTAGTCCTGTTTTGTCCCTGCCCTGCCAGCTCTGTGACTAAAGGCAAGCCATCAGCCTGGAGTTCAGTGTCTTTATCTGTAAAATGGAGAGGCCACGAAAAGACGCAATAGCCATGGTGTCCAAACTCCTCTGCCTAGCTCAGGAACTACCGTCCTTTCTTGCTCCCACACTCCGTTTTATTCAGAGCAGCCTCACTTCATCTTTTTTATATATTGGGCTCTTGAGATTGACAAGAGTTTTAAAACACAGCAGTGGATAATGGCCAAGATTCATTCTAACTCTGATATTCTTTGCTTCTGAGTAGAAGCATGACTTGGTCATTTCTGGAACCCTTGACCATGTCTGGAACAGCCAACATTTGTTGACAGAGTTTATTACATACCCTTGCATGTGGTCCTGAGCACTTGACATGTATTCTGCAGTTTAATCTCCCCAAGTGACCAGCCCCAGGATCCACATCTGGTCATTGGCAGAACTTGAACTCACAGCTGAAGACCTATAACAGGTACACTGAATTATAACAAGCAACACTGAATATTAGAGAGACATCAAATAATAGAGAGTAGCATTATAACGGTTTGTGTGTGTGTGTGCGCGTGCATTCGTTCCTCCCTCTCCACCCTGCTCTTCCTTTTCCTAAATATTTGAATATATAGATATCCCATCCAAAAAGCTCTAAAGCAGCTCTGTCCGATAGAAATACAACGTGAGCCACGGCGTAAGTCAAAATTTTTAGGAGCCTCGTTAAGAGGGGGGAAAAGAAACAGGTAAAATTAGTTTTGTTAGTATATTTTATTTTAAATCAATATATCCAAAATATTATTTCAGTGTAATGAATATTTAAGAATATGAATGAGTATTTTACATTCTTTCTCATAAGTCTTCAGACTCCAGTGTGTATTTTACACTCACATTTCAGACGAGCCACACGTCAAGTGCTCAGTAGCCACCTGGACAATACTAGACAGCACAGATCTACACCATCAAATAGAAGGAAAAGTAAAGAAAAAAACAGGCTGCCATTTATTGGCAAGAGGAGAAAAAGTGAGTCAGTGCCCTTCTCTCCTAAACTCATTGAATCTCAGTGAGATTCCTTTTTCTTCTGTCTCCTGTGTCTTTTCTAGTTTGGGCTGTAAAAGTTGGGGTCCTCATATGTAAAACTAAGAGAAGTGACATTGATGCAGGTGCTTAGCCTTTGTCCCTGACTTGGTGGCACTTGAATGCCAACCTGCACGTGGTTTGTCAGCACCAGCAGATCTTCCCCACTATGTCCTCTTTTAAAATTTCTTGCACCTGGAGCCTTGCCGTCTCTGTGATCTCTCCACATACCACTTTCAGAAACAAGAATTGCTGAGTGCAGGAACAAATTAGGAGATGTAGATGCCAGCTAGCTTTATTTAAAAGAAAATAAAAATTTTTAGGGGCGCCTGGGTGGCTCAGTCGGTTAAGCGTCCAACTTCAGCTCAGGTTATGAGCTTACAGTCAGTGGGTTCAAGCCCCGCGTCTTCAGAGCTGCTTCAGATTCTGTGTCTCCCTCTCTCTCTGCCCCTCCCCCACCCAAGCTCTGTCTCTCTCTCTCTCTCTCTCTCAAAAACAAGCGCTAAAAATTTTTTTTTAAAAAAGGGAAAAAAAAATCTTTAACCACAAGGTAAAATAGTATGGTTGCAGAAATGCCAAGTAGTACAGAAGTATAAAAAGTGAATATTATCTTTTCTGTACTCTCATCCAAAATCTGCTTCCCCAAAATAATCCCCTGGATACACCTCCAGATCTTCTTTATTGCAAATTCAAAAGTGTGTATGTTTATAAATGCATATATACATGCTCACACAGGCACATCTGTAAATCTATGTCAGAGAGATGGGCTTACACTATATAGCACACTCTTCTGTACATTGCTTTATTCGCTTTATTTTATTATAATGGGTTATGTCAGTTCATAGATATCTAGCTCATTTTCAAACTGCTGAATAACTGTCAGTTCATTTATTTCATAATTTAGTTTCCCATTGATGGACATTTAGGGGTTGTTTTTAGTCTTCTTGCAAACAATTTTGCAGTAAAATCCTTGTGCTTATTTTGTGGAACATTTGTCCAAGTATTTCTGTATGGTGAATTCCAGAAGTGAAATTACAGGGTCAGATAACATGCATATTTAAAATTCTGCCAGCTAAACCAAATTGCCCTCCAAAAAGCGTCTATTAAACTCGTTTAAATTTAAGGTGGAAGGTAGGATTGAGTTTCTCAAAGATTAAGAAGGGTTGTCAAGACTAAAACAAGATACATACTCTCATGTAAGCCCTGGCTTCCTTCTCTACCTGCATTTTAGAGTAATATTAAGAGGCACTTGGCTGGCTCAGTCAGTTGAGGGTCTGACTTTGGCTCAGGTCATGATCTTGTGATCTGTTAGTTCAAGCCCCATGTCGGGCTCTGTACTGACAGCTCAGAGCCTGAAGCTTGCTTCAGATTCTGTGTCACCCTCTCTTTTTTCCCCACTTGTGCTCTGTTTCTCTCTGTCTCTCTTTCTCTCTCAAAAATAAATAAACATTAAAAAAATTTTGGGGGGGGGGCGCCTGGGTGGCTCATTTGGCTAAGTGGCTCAGGTCACGACCTCACAGCCTGTGGGTTCAAGCCCCACATCAGGCCCTGTGCTGACAGCCCAGAGCCTGGAGCCTGCTTCAGATTCTGTATCCTTCTCTCCCTCTGCCCCTCCCCCACTCGTGCTCTGTCTGTCTGTCTGTCTCTCTCTCTCTCAAAAATAAACATCAAAAAAAATTTTTTAAGAAGATAATATTAAGAGTGAAATATAAGTAATATGGTAATTTTATAAAAACTGTTGTTAATCTTGGTTTGAAGCTTAAGAGACCTCCTTCAACCGTAAAATTCACTGTGGGTTTCCTTTTTATCAGTTGTATAGCGATAGGGAAGGAATCAACCTCCTTTTGTCAGTTTAAAAAAAAAATTATCTCAAGATTAAAGTCCCCAGCAGTTTTGCAGACTAGTTTTTTTTCCAGTTGACAGACAACATGAAGGTCATTCTGCAGAGCTGCAGAGTGCCTAGGCTTGGAGAATAATGTGTATTGAGTTCTGATCTTCCTTCAAGGCAACACTTGGAACGTGGCCCTCTCTTCACATTGCCTTCCTTCTTAGTCTTCTTATTTTCCAGACCCCGTGCATATTTACTTCAGATTTTGCATTCTGAGTCTACTCACTGGAATTGTTTCAGAAGCCCTTGCATTGCTAGCACTAATAGTCTCTGTTCTACCTTGGTCATAAAGTCTCCGGTCTTCCTGGTCACCTCTTTCAGCCATTGTTTGGGATAAAAACATTTGGTTTGAGACCAGAAGCCATCCACTTCTTATTATAGAACAGCGGCAGAGAAAGTAGCTATTTTATACAGTAGGAGCCAATTCTTAACAGTCTAATCTTCAGTTGATGGCAAACTTGTCTTCGTTGTCCCCTGGCTCCCATGAATAAGAGATGCCTCTCAGCCCTGCAAAATAAAAAGTATCAGGCCTTCACAGAATTACTTCAGCCGGAGTTTGGACCTCTGATTTGGGTCGAGTCTGGCCTTGGTAATTCCTTCAAAGCTTCATGTAACATTTGTGGCTTTACAACAATCTTGCATATTTACTAGACAAGACAATAATTCTCTCTATTCGGGAGACTTTTACTATATACCTGAATAGTTTTCCACAGAACAGTATTAAGGCACCAAATTAGAACAAATAGTAAGATGTAACAAATGATTCTACTTGGTCTTGTCCTAAAATGATAGGGTGTAATGACAATCTGTCCATAACTCCATGTGGCCCAGTGCTGTGGGGTGGTCTGGTCTATCTGGTACCCATGCTTCATTGTTTCACACTGAGTTTCTGCCTCCCATTGGCCTTCTCAGGGTGACTAGATGAGCTAGTCATCTGATAAGACCCAGAACTTGGCTTCACTGAGAAGCGTTGGACATTTTTCTTATAAAAATTAAAGAAGTTTCCTAGTTTTTCTTATTTTTCTCCTTTCAGC
This sequence comes from Panthera tigris, assembly GCF_018350195.1. Classification (NCBI taxonomy): domain Eukaryota; kingdom Metazoa; phylum Chordata; class Mammalia; order Carnivora; family Felidae; genus Panthera; species Panthera tigris. The sequence goes on along the minus strand of NC_056661.1, from coordinate 95,208,332 downwards.
TTTTCTCCTCTTACTTCCTTCAGACTTCTGTCCTCCTCTTCTGACTCACTCTCTTTCTTTCTTCCATTCTCCCTGTGTCACTCTCTCCCCTCACATTCCCAGTTTAACCATGGGAGACACAGGGCATTTAACACAGCCTTCCCTGTATCCTTCTCTGATAAACACATGGTAGTACTGAGTTTCTGGTTTATTGCTCCTGTTTTGCTGGCTCAATTACATTTTCAAATGATAGAATCTACTCAGAGATAGGCCTAAGAGTGATCAGCTGCTTTAGGGGTGTGTGTGTGTGTGTGTGTGTGTGTGTGTGTGTGTGTGTGTGTACATATGTGTACACATGTATGTGCATATGTGCGGCCATGTGTTTTTATAAAACCAGGAATCTGGTTTATTATTTCTAGATCCTTTCTTGTTTTCTTACACACATTTCACAAAATCTTAATATATGAAAGATGTGACACAGAGACAGCTATAGACGTGTGGGCTGTATTTACTTGCTAATTAAACCATTGCAAGGGACTATTCAAAAAGCAGGTTTCCATTGGAAATTAGATTTTACTGTGAGGTGAATTGGATAGTGCTAGTTCTTTTCTTATCGCTGGCACAGTTCTAGTTTGCTGGACATTCTCAGTCCAAAACCTGGGAGAAGATTCAAAACCTTAGAATCAAGCATCAGGAGGCTGCCAAATTTGTTTGTGCTATGTTGCCCAACCATTTAATAATCACATAACATACTAATATTTTGATATTCAGAAGTAATTTGGAAGCCAGTTGCTCTGTGTTTGGCTGCTCAGAGTCCTATTGGATTCTACAGGTATCAGCATGCAGTAAAGTTAATTTGGAAGACACTCAGTTAAATGGTATATAGACCTGATTAAAAATGGGAATGAATTGAATATATGGACATTTCGCATTTTTTCTCTAAACTGGCACCTTTTTTTAAGGATTACAAATTAACAGCTTCTTGTGGTGCCTCTGTGAGCCCTCAATCAAAAGTCATTAAAAATGTTAAGAGCTTGTAGTTTAAAATGATACCTACTACCCCTCTCTCAGTTTCTGACACCAGAATTAAAACTGGCACTGAAATAATTATCAGAATTATTTGGAAAAATTCCCATTTAGCCTGAACTAGATTTAAAAACCCATTTGGGGGCACCTTGGTGACTCAGTCAATTAAGCCTTCGACTCTTGATCTCAGCTCAGGTCTTGATCTCAGGGTCATTAGTTCAGGCCCCACATTGGGCTCTGTGCTGGGCTGGAGCCTACTGGATACAGTAGGTAGGAAGATAGATAGATAGATAGATAGATAGATAGATAGATAGATACCCATTTGGTGACTCGGGTTTGTTATGTGCACCTAAAAATTGTTAGATAGACCTTTTTTCCTCTCCCTCCTTCCCTTGTTTCAGAAACACAGGTTGACTCCAATTCAGAAAATGGTCAGCTGTTCCCACCACTGTTTCTGTTGAGATCTCCACTGTGTGTTGCCTCCCCTCTGCCATCAGCATGGTATATCTCTTTCTTTTGCAGGTATGAGTGTATATACCAGAAAAACAGATGCAAAAAGGGAACAGGGGAGCTGAGAAGAATGGGATATTTAGGAGGTAGACACGTGAGAGCAATATTAGATGAAACATGGTAGATGTTAAAAATGGAGCTAAGAGCTGGGATGCCTGGGTGGCTCAGTCGGTTAAGCATCTGACTTTGGATTTTGGCTCAGGTTACGATCTCACAGTTCACGAGATTGAGCACCATGTTGGGCTCCATGCTGAGAGCATGGAGCCTGCTTGGGATTCTGTCTCTCTGACCCTCACCTGCTCATGCATTCTCTCTCTCATCAAATAAACATGCAAACTTTAAAACATTTTTAAAATTAATCTAAGAGCTACTCAGAGAGTACTCAGTATTTACATAATGCATTCAAAGTAATGTCTACATTTTGTTGCCTACAACTTGTCTGGATTGATTGACCCTCTTTGAAGAATGAGAAAACCAAGCCAACTAAAAGAATAAAATTCTTATGACTTTTGAAAAAATACTACTGATCAAGAGAAGTAACATTATCCAGAAGCCTAAGTAAAAGATATAAAACTGAAAAGATTAGTGAAATCAGAAGAAATTTTCTAAAAATTAGTAGACTAATTGAAAGAATACTAGAAGACACACTCTCCAAAACAAAGGCCGCAAGAATTGAACATTTTGAAATGTAAAAATAGCAAACTAAGATGGAAAGGGAAGTGGATGAGATGTGGAGTTGTGAGGAAACCCAGTACAGTGGCACAATTAAAATCTGGTCAGAGGGAGTAAGAAGTAGAATTAATACTATAGGAAATTGAATCATTGATTTAAAGGACAGTATTGAGACATTGTCACAGAATGCTGAGGAAAAGAACAAAAGGTTTGAAATGGTAAGAAAATAACAAATATGAAGGATACAGAATGGAACTCTGGTTTAAGAAATTGATGGCCTTGGGGCACTTAGGTGACTCAGTTGGTTAAGCATCGACTTCAGCTCAGGTCATGATCTCACATCACAGCTCATGAGTCCTAGCCCTGCATTGGGCTCTGTGCTGACAGCTCAGAGCCTGGAGCCTGCTAAAGATTCTGCGTCTCCCTCTCTTTCTGCCCCTCTCCCGCTCGCTCACACGCGCATGCTCTCTCTCTCTCTCTTTCTGTCAGAAATAAATAAATATTTTTAAAAAAAGAAAAAAAATTGATGGCCTTGAAATGCAGTAATCAAAAACATAATTATAGAAATGTGTTCCTGAACAGAGACAGGACTTGGGTATGTGGATTAAAAGGTCTCAGAATATTTGGATGGAAGTCATTGAAAAAGAGACCCTAGTAGTTTGGGTGCTCAGGGCTGTGAGTACAGAAAATTCCATTTGGATCGACTAAAGAATAAGGAATTTATTAGTTCACATGAATGGTGATTCCAGAGATAGGTGAGCTTCAGGGTTGGCTTAGTCCAGAGGCTGCAGCTCCATTTCTCTAAGATTCCCTTGTCTATGTCTTGGCATCTTAGAAGACTGTCTTCCCACATGGCAAAGTGGTTATAGCGGTTCCAGGTTTCACACCTGCACACCAGGACACTCAGACAAAGAACACATTCTTCTGGACCAGGGCTCCAAAGAAAAGTGCAAAATTTATCCTTAGGACTGCTTATGGTCTATGCCTGCACTTGAACCAAGGACTGAGACCAGAGGAATGGATTCTGTTGACCAGATAGATGGTGGTCTGAAGAACATCAAGTTCTCTTACAAGGTGAAAGGGAAAAATGGATACTAGGGAGGCAACCCACGGAATCTGCCACAAAGGCTGTCACAGAGCACATCTGGTGAATGTCTGAACTGCATGGAGAAAGGGAAAAGCCTACAAAGAACAAACTAATTTATTTGACAGTTATACAAAAAGGTAGGAAAGTTGGGCTGGCTTCAAACTTCTCTTTTATTTAACCTTTAAAAGGCACAAGAGATTAGAGAAAAATCTATAGCTTTGTCGGGGGGAGTCTGTGCCCAAGACCCTTATACTCAGGTGAGTTATCTTAAATAAGTGAAGGCAGGGGCACCTGGATGTCTCAGTTGGTTAAGCATCCTACTTTAGCTCAGGTCATGATCTCACGGTTCATGGGTTCGAGCCTTGTGTCAGGCTTTGTGCTGACAGCTTGGAGCCTGGAACCTGCTTCAGATTCTGTGTCTCCCTCTCTCTTTCTCCCCTTCTCCTGCTTTTGCTATGTCTCTCTGTCTCTCAAAAATAAATAAATGTTTAAAAACATTTAAATAGGTGAAGACAACAGAAAAGGTTCCTATGTACAGGGATTCAGTTACTGTTTGTTTGTTTAATACAATTTGAGCAAATTTGAGCTAACTAAAAGAGATACCAAAATTAGCACATCAAGAATGGGAGGCCACTGGGGCGCCTGGATGGCGCAGTCGGTTAAGCGTCAGACTTCAGCCAGGTCACGATCTCGCGGTCCGTGAGTTCGAGCCCCGCGTCGGGCTCTGGGCTGATGGCTCGGAGCCTGGAGCCTGTTTACGATTCTGTGTCTCCCTCTCTCTCTGCCCCTCCCCCGTTCATGCTCTGTCTCTCTGTGTCCCAAAAATAAATAAAAAACGTTGAAAAAAAAAATTAAAAAAAAAAAAAAAAAGAATGGGAGGCCACAGTCTGAAAGGACTGGCTGTCTACAGACCGAACTCCCAACTTTTCACAGACGTTCTGAGGAGAACTGGGACTTAAGCAGACCTCACCTGTTTGTACTGGCCATACTAATGACCCTATAGGAATGTGGTTAGGTTAGTATATTTTTCACAACAGGATCTGGATGAAGCTTAAAAGCAAATAATTCCATTATGAATTAATAGTCCTTATTATGAGACTAGCCCTGTAATTGGACTTCAGAAATTCCCCTGAAAAAGCTTCAGGCAGAGAGTACCATCAGATTTAAAAGTCTAATTAAATACGACTAAAATTATGTTTCATTTTAGCCCACCTATAAGTAGAAAAAAAATGGTTTCTAAAGACCTTTAAAAATAACAGAAGAGTAGGTCAAAGTGAAACACTAAAGATGAAATAGAAAGGGAGGTAAATGGGATAAACAATTAGGAAGATGGAAATGAAGTAGCTAAATTAAAGTCCCTTAAGGAGGCACAGAAAGCTGAATTGACCCTTAAGAAAACTGCAGAAGTGATACAAAAGACAGATTGGGTTAAACTTTCAGGTTGGTGATTTGTTCCTCCTGATATCATAATTTCTGGCATCTTCCCATTTTTCTTGAATGCTGACTTTTTCTATTTAAAGATTATATTAATACAAAAAGTGGAATTGATCAAAATGTTCAACATCAATGGAATTGCTTCATAAAATAATTGTATCAATATAATTTATGAAAAGTTATAAATTATCTCTCATGATATTCACATTGTTGGATATCTTAGGGTTGCTAATAGTACTGCATCCCGTACCCATTGTTAAAATACTGGCATACTTCCATACCCATTAGTACAAAAGCCACTGCCTGGAGCACTCTAGCTGCCTAGATGCTGCTGCATCCCCCAAAGGGTCACCATCTGACATGCCAGGGTTGGTCCAGAATCCTGCTCCTGCCCTTCCATGTTAAAAAAAAATTGGGGGTTTTTTTGTTGTTTTTTTTTTTTTTTTTTCACTATTATCTCAGTCAATGGAGATGCACTCCTAGGTATATACATTTGCAGTAACCCTCTTTTAAGTTCCTGGAAATCATCCTGTGCTTCTGCCCATCATTTCTTCCAGCTCCCATTTGAACAATTGTTGATCTAAGGCAATTCATTATGCAATTTATGTCATAGACCTTCTACCAGTCCCTAACTGGCTGCTGATCTTTACCCTATTTCTTGGACCTAAAAAGTCTTCTGGAAGCAGAGTAAAACTTGGAATTTAACATCAAGCTGTGAAATTCTCCCTTTGTTTTGTTTTGTTTTTAAGTTTATTTTTATTTATTTTGAGAGAGATATATAGAGCAAGTAGGGGAGGGGGCAAACAGAGAGGGAGACAATACCAAACAAGCTCTGTGCTGTCTGCGCAAAGCCCATTTTGGGGCTGGAACTCGCGAACAGTGAGATCATGACTTGAGCCAAAATCAAGAGTCATATACTTAACCAACTGAGCCACTCATGTGCCCTTGTTTGGGATTTTTGTTTTTGTTTTTTGTTTTTGAAGTAGCGTTAGTGTTATCATTCACTGCTGTTTAGCGATCTTGGCCAGAAACGTTCATCAAAAGTTGTACCAAAATGGCCCATAAATATGTCTGTACCCTACTCCCTGTGAATTTGTTTCGTTATAATGGCAAAAGGAATTTGGGAGATGTAATTAAGGTTATAAACTTCAAAATAGGAACATTACTCTGGATTATCTGGGTGGGCCAAATCTAATCACAGGGGTGCTTTAAAAGAGAGAACTTTCTCAGGCTAGAGGCAAGAGATGGGGCAGAAGGGGAAGTCAGAGAGATTCTAAGTGTGAGAAGGATTCAGCCCACTGTTGCTGCCTCTGAGCCGTAGGGGCCACATTAAGAACCAGAAGGAGGCCCCTAGGAGCTAAAAGTGGCCTTCACTTGACAGCCAACAAGGAAGCAGGAACCTCAGAACAGCAACTGTATGGAGCTGAATTCAGCCAACTCCCCGAATGAGATGTGAAGCAGTATATACCCCAGAACCTCCAGAATGGATTGCAGCCCAGCCAGTGCTTCAATTTCAGCTTTATAGGACTCTAGCAGAGAACCAGCCGAGCCCAGCCAGCCCTAGACTTTTGATCTACAGAACTGTGAGGTGGATCATGGGTGTTGTTGGAGCCAGTACACTTATTATGATGTGTTACAGCAGCAAATAGAAAATTAACAAATATACCAACATATAAAAGAATGGCAACACTGCAACAAAACCAGTGGAATAAACTATAAACATTGCAGAGTACAGAAAAGCTGTTGAATTGCTAAATTCAGAAAAGCTGTTGAATTGCTTTCTGGCTGAGAATGTCTACACAGTGAGGAGCACCAGTTCCAAAGGCCAAAAGGACCTAGTGGTACACTCAGCCAGCACTAGGCACTCAACTAAGAGCATACAAAGGATTGAGTATTAGGGGCATGGGGCGGGGGCATGAATATGCATACACATGTGTATCATTTTTTTGTAAGAAAGATATTTTAGAGATGAACCATTTCAACAAAGTGGCCTTGAGCATTACTGTGATTAAAAGAGGATATTAGTAGTGTCTTGTTTCTTTACGTAAGGTTAATGTTGTACATGTTGTACGTAGTAACAAATCAGTGAAAAGAAATCATGCCAGGGGAAGATTGTTTTGACAATGGGTACATGCTGTCTCTTTTGTATTTTCTTTCTTCTGGCACAACTGTAAAACTTTGACAGACTTTTCAAGTTGTGTTAGCATGTGTTCTGGGTGTAATTTTATGGTCCCTGAGCTCTGCAGGCTACTTACATAAGGCTTCTTGACCCAACTGGAAGGTTTGGCGAATTGCTTTGTGGTCTGAATTGCACTTGTAATATGGAAGTTTGCCGATACATGCTGTAATTCCAAATGTAGTAGAGTATAAGTAGGGATCAATAACTCTCGAGCCAGACTGCCTGGGTTTAAATCCCAGCTCTTTCACTTACCAGCTGTGGAACCTTAGCCAGTTACTTACTCTCCCTGTGCCTCAGTTTCCTTTTCTGTGGAAATGGATAATAAGAGTACCTGTCTCCTAATTTATTGTGAGAATTTAATGTAAAGTGCTCAAAATAGCACCTATCACATTGATTGGCAGCAATAAATGTTGGCTATAATTATGATTGTTAGGCTTTGTGGAAAAATGGAAATATTCCTGAAATTGGGGCTTTTCAGACCCAAGAAAACAGAAGATCCTGAGGATCCCCTCAAGTTAAGATGATTCTACACATCCTGTATCAGCTACCCAAATCAGGAAATCTTTTCTGTTCCTGTCCACTGTTACTTTCCACTTCAATTCAAATTAGTGAGGCTTTATAGATAATGTTGGCATTATGGTATATTCCTTACCATAAAAATCTTTATCTTCTTAACACCTTTAAAGGACATTTCTCTATCTGCTGTTTCATAGAATAGTGTTTCATAAGATGTGATATAAGGCATGCTGTGAAGTAGTAGGATAATACTAAAACAATCTTCTGACAAATGCTGGGTTAAACAAAAGTTTCCTTACTTGGGACTGACTCATCAGAGCTCTTAATATTAATGTAGATTTTAGAATTTCCAGGATATATAGTGCATTGCTCCCCAAACATCTTTAACCACAGAACTTTTTTTTTTTTTTTTTTTGTCTTCAAGATATGCCTGTTAAAGTTTACTGGAAGTGTTCTGCACATCCAGTTTGGGAGGAAACTGTCCTAAAATATGAGTGTTATTTTACCAAGATTATTTCAGATTTATGGTTAAGATTTTTATGAACTGTATTTTTGCTGTAAAGGAGATTTTATAGTTACCCATCTCAAATATATATCTGTATGTATGTGTATCTAAATTAGACTTCAGTAAAACAGTGAAGAGTTTAATTTTTATTTTGTAGATTAAAAAATGGCCCTGGTGAGGTCAGATTAATAATTTTTCCCAATAATCCTTCTCTGACAGAGATACTGAGAATTGTGTTGCAGAAGGACATGATCCTACACTTGGTCAAGACTGAGTCATCAAATACATATTGAATTGGGCATTCTAGGTCTGTTATCCATAAACTGAGTGAGGCCTTTTGAAAACAATTTATATTTTCAGCCAGCACCATTTACTGAGATGGTAAATTCTATGAGGTGAAGAAATTCCTCTTTTGTCCTAAATTTACCTCTCCTAAATGTTAGGGATTTACCCCTTGTTTTGATATTCATGTTTGGTGAACACAACCATGTTTCCTCTGGTTGATTTTAAGACTTTGGCCTTATCTCCCTCTGGGGTTTTACTTTTCTGAACTAAAAAGTCCCCATTCTTCAGTGTGTCCATTGACTAATGGCAAGAGCTGTGAAGCATCTGAGATTTTACCCTCCTTGCAAGCTAACAAATTAGCCTGCCACAGTTTCATGGAGGCTGGCAGAAGACACAAGACTTCTAGCTGAGAGACAAGGACAGTTTATTACTACCAGCAATAGCAGCAGCTAGAGTACCAGTGTATGCACAGTTCCCTTAGGGAAATGAGAAGAGGGCCAGTGGGTTGTGTTACACAATCAGACTCCAGGGAACCTGACTCTTCTAATGGGCAGCATGTCCACCTGACCTTTACCCCAGCAGGAGACATTATTATGTTGAAGAGTAAACCGACCTGCTGGTGCTCTAGAGGGAGATACTGTCTATCTTCCAAGGCTGTTCACTTGAAATTCTAGTCCAGGACAAAAGCTGCCAGTGCCTCTAACTCAAAAGATGCACAAAAACACAAGGTTCCCATGCAGAATTATAACAGCTGTCCCCTCCATCCCTTACATCACGATTCTTTCCTCTGCTTTCATCACATACGTACCAACATCTGTTGCCAGACCTGCAGTATTTAGATGAATATAAGTTTATAAGTGAATGCTTTATGTCTTGTCACAGAACATAAACTCCACATGGAAAGGGACATTTGCTTTGTTTACTTGGATATCCCAAGGGCATAGAACTGTATCTTGCACATAGCATTCCATAAATATCTGTTGAATGAGTCCATGAATACCCCAAATCCTTTTTCTTGAGATTCATACGTGTATTGGCTTTGCCATGCAGATGCAGCAATTATATCCATGCCTCCAAGGGACTGCTTGCAGTGATTCCTGAAGTCCTTGCCTGAACTATTCCCCACCCACCCCCCAATTCACCTCCTGACTGCTCCATTTCATCCTTCAGATTTCATCTTAAATGTTATTTCCTCAAAGAGGTCTTCTCTAATGCAAAATAAAATCAGAATCCTGTGGTATTTTCACTGGAATAGCACCTTGTTCTTTTCTTTTGTAGCACTTACCACAGTTTGCAAATACATGTTTATTATAATAGTGTTTCCAGGTTTAAAACCCGTCTGTCTCACCACTCATGCTGACCACCATATACCTAACATCTAACACCCATGGCATAAAGTAGGCCCTGAGCAAACAAGTATTGAATGCATGAATGAATCAACATGCAGCCTATGGCTCACAGCCTATTCTGAGTAGTTTGGACATAAAGTGGACCGAATGCATCATTCATTCCTTGCCTTCCTCAAAATAGTTTTGCCGTATTTCTCCCCAGTCACACAGTCTCCACATTTTTCTTCAGTGAAGTTTGGTTTTTACTTAATATTCCCAGAAAGCACTTATTTTAAATATTGAAATGTTATACCATTTTACTAATCAAAATGATATAAACATATTAAGTAGACACTGGTTCTAACATGTTTCCTCTGGGTAATTCTAATGTTTACACTTCTAAATATTCAGTCCACTTGAATCATAAGGAAATGAAACTTTACCAAAACCAGGGATTCCTATGGGTTTCTTTCTCTGAAAAACCTACCAGGTGGTTAAGATTATTCTGGGCACTATGGAAGATAGCAAAGAAGTAAAAAGAAAAGACCACTTCTCTCTTATACATGCCAAGGTTGGTGGCCAGGACCTCAAAGAGGTTATAACCTACATGAACAAGTAAGAAAAATGGACCTGATGTGTTAGGATGTCATGATTAGCAAGTGGACCGGAGTCTGTGCACATGTAAGTGCTAAGCTACGTGGTCCAGTTTTAAATACTACAAGAGCTTAGAAAAGCTCCATATCATTCTGAACTGGACTAGAAAAATAGAGACTTCACGAAGTTAGTCCTGAGCTGGATCTTGGAGATAGTCAATTGCATCTTTAACAAGAACTGCATTAGACAAGCCACAGGAATAGCAGTGTGTTCTGAGAAAAACATGGCCTGTCTGGAGTGGAAGGTGTAATTTGGGAAATAGTGTGTTTTATGAACAATCGCTGCTGGACTGTGAGAGCTGCACACACGATCTTTAGGACCCCTTTTCCAGTCAGTTTAACGGTGCGCAGCGATGAAGCCACACCTGTGGGCAAATACAGGTGGGATGAGAGAGGCCAAAAGATGGAGCCCTTCTAAGGAGTATCCATGAAGTAAAAAAAAACTCTAAAGGGAAGACTTGGAAGATCATCCAGTGTACTCACAAAGTCCAGCTATTACCAGAGATGAAAGGGAAGCGAGAGGCATGAAGAACAATAGGAAAGAGTGTTCCTCAGGCCCCTCCAACTGCCTGTTTACAGTAGGGGAGGAGCAGCGGGCCGCCCAGATGGCAGAGCCGAAGTTAGAATGATGCTTCCTTGCCCTAAGACCTCGTTAGGAAATCCTGTTTGTGACAGTGGCTTCACTGCAAAGTAATCAGCAGCCCTCCTTGTGTTGTAGAAGCACACTTCTGGATTGAACTACAGTTTCTAATGAGCTTGAAATCTTATTATCACGTGCACTCGGCAAGATAGAAACTGCGGATCAGGTGAGGCTTGGATCAGACCTTATTTTGCAAGCGTTTACTTATCTTTCTTGTGCCATTGAAATGCTGGTAACACAATAGTTTAAAAACAAGATAAGCCTCCTCTTTCTTCCTGTATGGGTATGTTAGGGAATGATGGTTTTGATGGCCTTTAAAAAGCAGGAAAGGGCAAAGCCCTGTGATGCCATTTCTTTGGCATTGTGTTACTTCATTAATAGAATTCTCTTGAAAGCCTAGGAAACACAGCTTAAGATTGGTGAGAGCTGGGTGAAAACACCCTAGAATCCAAATCAAATTAACCAGAAGGTTCATCTCCAAAGAGATCCCCTTTTATGTCCACACTTGGGGTCTATGCTTTTCCCCTCTTTTGCTTCTGCCACTCAAGTGCTTTTGGATATGGAGGTAGACAATTTGCTTTCTATGCCAAGCCTCATGAAATAGGATTTTCTTCCCTCGAAGACAGGTGGCCAAGCTGTGACCAAGAGAGGGCCCTGCCTGGCTGGCTGCTGGCCTCTTTGGAGACACAGCCCTGCCCCGGCGCAGCGCCAGGCCACATATCTGACCCTATGACCTCACGGTCTGGAGGCCCACACTGGCAGCCCCAGGTGCTGACAGCTTCGGTCAGTTGGTGTGAAGTTCCACTGGCAGACAAAGCAGGACAGCATGCTGCTCCATGTCACTTCTGTGTGATGGAAGAAACCAAGGCCCTGGATATTTGTGACACAATAAAATGGCTGCTCTGATCATTCGAGTACAGGCTTTCCTCCCTCTGTTTTGCAGGGGGACTAGGCCTTGGGAAAGGAGCGCTGGCCTTGTCAGACCGTACACGTTACTTAATGGGTAATTCTGCACTTACTCTGTGCATCTCTGTGCATCAGGAGCAGATTTCACAAGCCTTTTTCTTTGAGATTAGATTAGTCATTAGGGTTAATATTTGGTATAGAGGAAGTATTACAATGGAGAAAAAATAGACTTCTGGAAGACAGAGAGTAGAGGGTCTTGGAATATCAAATTGCCCCATGTAGAGAGCATACAACCATTTTGTTACAGGCTTTGAACACAAGAAAATAATCATGATTTGAATCCTCAAAACATCAAAAATACTGCCTTCTTAACTGTAAATGGCCTCCAGTCCCAGTCCCACATATCTTTAGAGGGTTTCCCTTCCCTCAGAGAAAATGCAATCAGATTCTAGTAAAGAAGGAGCCTGGGTCTTCTGTGCTGTTGCCTTCAGCCGACTCTCCAGAATCTCTACTCATGAGATGATAAAATAACCATTTTCAGAAATACAAAGAGGCTGGGTCAGGACTCCCCAGTGCCGACTATGAAAAAGCCTTTGGTTCTGAGTGCCGTATCTGACCACTACACAGACCGCATTGGTGGGAAAAAAATTGGAACCAATTCACTGCTTTTGCCTTCTCCTGTCCCCCTCAGGGCTCATATGTGAATAGCACATTTGGCTTTGTTTCCTTAGGACCCTCCGAACCCATTTCTTTTCTTTCATCATCTTTCCTAGAACTGATTATCACCATTCCACAGGGAGGAAACAAATGGTACACTTACTTGGATGAACTCCACAAAACACAAAGAGCTTCTCTCTTATCCCTGATTCTGAAGTGATTTGATTTTCTGTATTAAAAAAAAAAAAAATAGGGGCGCCTGGGTGGTTCAGTTGGTTAAAGCATCTGACTCTTGATTTCGGCTCAGGTCCTGATTTCATGGTTTGTGAGATCTGTGAGATCGAGCCCCACATCGGGCTCTGCGCTGGCAGCAGGGAGCCTGCTTGGGATCCTCTCCCCCTCCCTCTCTCTTTGCCCGTCCCGTGCTCTCTCGGTCTCTCAAAATAAATAAACTTTTTAAAAAAAATTAGAACAGTCCTAGGCTGAAGCATAAAATCTCAATTTATATCTAATTTGGGACATTTTTAACTACCGGGAGAAAGCACTAGTGATAGAGCACATGGATTGTGAAGTGTAGTGGTTGACCTCCTTAACAGAACCCAAGGAAAGCATTCTTGAACAATGCCTGAAAATTCCAACTATTTTCACAGACGAAAGGGACGTGAATAGACCTCATTGGCTCTGCCTCTTCTGTGTCATCTTTTAGATTAAATGGCACCCCCTTTAGGTGGCCATCCCTCATTGCTCTGTTGTTCCCCACCAGAGCATCTTACTTACTTCAAAGCGCTCACTGCTTATCTAACGATTATTTTCCTTTCTCTCTCCCTAAACCGTAAGCCCCACAAGGTCAGGGACCACCCACGTCAGTCCTGTCGTTTCTGTAGTCCCCACGCTCACCATGGTGAAGAGTCTGTCACAGACCCCCAAACGCGTGGAAGGAACAAATGAGCTACTGAAGTGCTAGGTGGCAAACGCACCCCGTGTTCTCCGCCGACTCGCGGTTACGTGGGATCCCCTCTTTTCTTGGGTTCAACCAAAGAACGTTCCTTGGTCTCAACATCAAGCTCACCAGGATGGTTTCCATTCATTCATTTTTCTTTTTGAAAACCTGGAAATTTTTGTTCAGGCAGGGTCTCAAGTCCCAAGTCCGCACACGGTTCCATAGCCTGTCTGAAGGACACCATACAGTGAAACAGCCGCAAACTGGCTTTGGAGCATCTGATGTTGCCTCCACCACTTCTTAGCTGGGTAGTGATGACTCATTATTAACCATCTCTCGACCTCAGTTTCCTCAACTGTAACATGAGGGTATTATTATAGACTTCCCACCTAGGGTTGATCTGAGGTTAAATGAAACAGTGCATGTAAAGCACTGAGCTCTGTGTTTTGCATTGCCTATGCTTCGTAAAACCGAGCCACTGTTATTATTGTTTATGTTGTTAAAACACCTGGGTGTGTCATGTTTCTAGATCAGGATAAGGGCTAGATTCTTGTCACAAGTAATATCGGATGTTAGAAGAATTTAGTCAAAAAGCCTCGGGCCTGGAGTGCCAGGATTTGGGACAGAACCTCATGCCTAGGGCACAGAGCATGAACTTAGGTCACAGCTGACTGGGCAGTATGGCTAAATGACTCAATAATGAAGTAATGACTAATCTTTGCAGGGCTCCCTGTGTCCCCTCCACCCCACCACAGTCACCACAAAGGCTAAAACTGATCCTGGCATCTGGCAAGAGGCTGTGAGCATACGATGAGTTTCAGTAAACCCATCTAACAAGATTAGAGAAACCAGACAGTGCACTCTTCTGGTGAGGGGTCTACTCACTCCTTGAAAGGGAGGAATGGGGGCTCCAGTTTTCTTTGCCTCAGTGCCTTACAGAATAGAGGGTGCAGTTCCCAACGTACATCGGCCCTCATGGAGTCTTGCTCTGAGCCACAGGAAGCAGTGCCTCACACCAGCTCATAGGGAAACTCCAGACAGTCAGCAGGAAGAAACTCAATCACAGATGAAAATGATTTTGTCTCACTATTCTGTGCAGTTTTCGGGAGCAGCCGGGGAGGGGCCAGGAGGGGGTGGGGAAAAGGAGACGTTTGGCTATGACAAATTCATTGGACAGAGTGTACTTTAACCATTTCCTTTCGTATCTGGTGTTGCATGGTTGCCTTATTGGTTTCAATCAAGAAAAGAGCCACTTACGCATTTAATGATTTTACTGGATATAATTGCCTTTCATACCGCTTTGTAAGGCAGATGCTCCCCTCTGCCATCTCAGTTGGAACTCAGAGAGAAGCCCCATTTGTTTAATATTTCTAAACCATACAGTGTCAGCAATCTGGACTTTTTTAAATAATCTTATATTCTATGTAAGGTTGTTTTTTTTTTTAATAGTATATATTATGTTCCTTCATTTAACAAAAGTAATACATGGGTATTTTAGAACTGTTTTGAAAATATGGTTAAAGAGGGGTACCTGGGTGGTTCAGTCAGTTGAGCATCCAACTCTTGGTTGCTGCTCAGGTCATGATCTCATGGTTCGTGAGATCAAGCCCTGTGTCAGGCTCTGTGCTGACAGCACGATGTCTGCTTAGGAGCTTAGGATTCTCCTCTCTCTCTCTCTCTCTCTCTCTCTCTCTCTCTCTCTGACCCTCCCCGCTCTCTCTCTCTCAAAAATAAATAAATATTAAAAATATAAATATATATGTGAGAAAAGAATATAAGATAAGCCTAGAGCATCTTGCTGTACCAGAAAGTAAGAAAATAATAAAAATGGGAACATGTCAAAACCACACGGAATTTGGCTTGAGGAGACCCCTGGACAAATCTGAGACAATTTGAGCATGAAAATATGATTACATATTACTATAATTACATATTAATGGATTATAACCCATTAAAAATAATGAGTTATTTTATCGAATAAAACAAAATCCATGAGTCCATACTGACATAAATAGGTAAAAAGAAGAGAAGAAAAAGCTCTTTCTTACAGTAGAATGGTAACTAATAAATACAAAAGGAATGATAGTGTTAGAAAATCATCAACAGATGCTAAAACTTTGAGTGAACATTTGATACAGATCAGGAGATTTACATCATTTCAAAATTGATTTCTATAAAATACTTTCTCTTTTACAAAGGTAAGGAGAAAGAAGAAGAAAGAAAAATAAACCATAAGCCAGTGACCCAAAGATTACTGTTACTGATGGTTTAGCAAGTTGTCTTTTGACTGTTTTCCTATGCACTATAACCTTTTGACTTTCTTATAAAAGTGAGCTCATGGTTTTTTGTAACCTACTTTTCTCATGCAAAAATACATCCTGACCCTGGGGCAGCTGGGTGGCTCAACTGGATAGGCATCCACTTCAGCTCAGGTCATGATCTCACGGGTTCGTGAGTTTTAGCCCCGCATCATCTGTGCTAACAGGTTGGAGCCTGGAGCCTGCTTCAGATTCAGTGTCTCCCTCTCTCTCTGACCCTTCCCTACTTGCTCTCTCTGTTTCAAAAATAAACATTAAAACGTGTGTGTGTGTGTGTGTGTGTGTGTGTGTGTGTGTGTGTGTATACATACATACATATATATACACACATATCCTGATCTCATTTATGTGTATATAAACATTCACGGGCACATAGTAAGCATGTAGCAGATATTTATTGAATGAGTGAAATTTGCAAGAATTTTTAAAGCATACCTGTTATACCTGTTCTGATGCTAAAGTTTTCCACATTTTCACGACGGTTTCGTTGGGACTAATTCCTGGAAGTGAAATAGTGTGGTGAAGAATATTAACAAACCTAAAGCCTTTGATGCATGGAACCAATTTGTCCTCCAGAAAGATTTTTATTCTTTATTTATGACAGTGGTGTCTTAAACACATGCCTTTCACTACATTTTTAAAGAGAAAGATTGGGATTGATGTGTTTGAAATACCATCCAGAGTAGGACGTAACAGTTGTCAGTTAGAAAATAATAATCGTCAAGTCCTCCTCTCTCTATGTAGATAGATTCTGTCAGGACCAAAAGATGAGGACTACTAACAATTTCCCAAACCCTTTACTCATCTAATGGAAAATTCTGTTAATGCAGAAAGCTCCAAGGTGGGATAGACTCTGATTTTTGCTGAGCCAACCATATATTATATCATATACCATACCATCCTCTCTTAGTATCACCTGCACTAGGCCTGGAGTCTGCTATGTCAAGGTAAATGATGACGAGAAAAACCAGGTTCCTGACTGTGATAGGCTAGCATTGAGTGGTACCTCCATTATCAACACAGAACCTCCAAGAGGGCCTCCTTCACTTGGACTTTGATGCTGGATACTTAACATCCTTGAACACCAGCATCCAGTGCAGTTTCCAAAGGTGGACAGTGCAAGGTGAAGGATACAGAGGCATTCTGTGGGCAGCTGAGCACTTTGCCCTCTTATGCCATGGCAGCCCTTACCAGCTGACTTCAGCCTCCAGCTGGTTGTAGCAGGAGGGTATTATGTCCTGATCCACACATTAGGCAGATCACTAAGGAGAACCAAGTAGAGGATATCCAGAGAGGTACTTTTGGATTCAGAAGATGAGAAATCAGTAGAACTACACCATGATTTGGATTTGCTTCTATTTTCCCTTTTGGCTTCACTGGCTCTCATGTTCTCAAGTGATGACAGTTAGGCTGATTGAGAGCCGTTAGTCAAATCCAGTAATAGTATTAATCTGTGGTTGGAAATGACTGTTAAAGTAAGTGCCAGCCTATTCAGTTGTGGTTTTTCTTCCAGCTTCCAATTGTGCCAGGCTTCCAGCAGAAGGAATAGAGGCTGTGGTAAAGGAAACCGTTGATAAACGAAAGAAACCAGAAACTGTCACTACCCATAACAACGAAACAACAACCAAAAAGTTAGAGAAAAGGTGGGGGAGACAAAGGAAATTGTACAAAGCGGCTTAACCCTGCACAGTCTGATGGGATCTTTGGGCATGAAGCTAACATGGTGGTACTCAGGCACTGACTCCAATTTTCCAGTGAGAACAGGAAGACTTTAAGTACCAAACCCGAGCTCTCTGGTAATACTGCTGAGCAAGAAAGCTTCTCTTGAGGGAAGAGAATGACTGGAGCTTAACTGAAGCTATTTTTATCAGCTTCCTAACATGCTCCTCAGTCCACTAATACACAAAGGAAGCTGGAGGTCTGGTCACCAAATTGTGTCAAAAGAGTTTACCCTATAAATCCTCTTTACTGAATTTTCCATGGCGAGTATTCAGTAAAGTTGCTACCACTCGTCAGTTATCAAGAAGTGCATGTTGTAACTGAGAAGTGCTTAGCAATCAAGGTTTCTGTTTGCTGTTTTTATTTTAAGAACTTTAGACTGGCAGCTCTCCATGTTTTTTCACCAAAGCTCCAATTTTTTTTTTAATACTTTGAAAAAAAAAAAACTATAAGTAAATCTGTATTCAGTGAACTGGAAAATTAAATGGATCTCTAAAGCAACAGAAGACACAAGTTCCAGAGTAATATTGAAGAGAGTCTGAACACAATACCCGGAATATTTCACTACCTCCCTATGAGAAAATAACTATTTTATCAGCTATTCTACCCTATTTCAGTGTTTCCGAGATGTTCATTTTTTTTTCATATTTGATTATTTCTAGAATCAGGATATAATTTGCGACTGGTAGCATCTTACATTTGATGAGATAGGGTGGTTGTGCTTGAAAAGCAGAAGTTAGTAATTTTCTTTGTACCATTGGTATCCAAGAGCTGGTTAACTCTGAGGGTCAAAAGACATTTTTCAAGCATTAGTAGGGAAAATGTATTTAATTTGTGGACATTTTCGTTATAACTTCGTATGTGAGTGATGGGACATTAAAGGAGTAGACTAAGGAAACAGAGTTCATGTTGTTCTCTTGGGTCACAGCTGGTCAGTGGCAGAGCAGGTCTGGAGTCCATGCCTGCTCTGGAGGGTCCATACAGGGTGTGTTGTCCTTCTGTCTGTCTGTTAGAGCCCACGCCTTGCAAAAGCAAGACTCTGTGAGGCAAACCCCATTTTCTCTGAAGCATCCTTCTATCTGAGCATTGACCAAACGCCCAAACAAGTGGGAAGAGGTACCAGAAAAGTTCAGCCTGAAATGAGTGCATCAGTGAAACCTGAGACAGTAGGACATTGTTCTGTGACAGCGCTGTGGGATCGGTGTGGCTACGCAACTCAGCCACTCCTAGCTGAGCCTGAACACTCTTCCCTGGTATCAGAGACTTCCACTTCTCAGGTGCCAGGCTTATCTTTTGAAATAAATCGTGTATTTAAAGAACAGTACTCATGTTAATAAAATAATAACATCAAAGATATCCTAAAGGTATATTTTGGTAAATTAACATGCTGTTAATTATATCATATACCATACCATCCTCTCTTGGTGTCACCTGCACAGTTGATACTGCACACAGGAGAGCGGTTCGGTTACCGCATAAAGAAAATTTAAATGTCTTTGAGACTTCAGAGCATGAAAACCCGAAGTAATCCAAGGTGTGTGTTGGTTACATGCTAAAGCAACACAACCTGAAAGTGGTTTTTTTTTTAATGTTTATTTGTTTATTTCGGGGGGTGGGGCAGAGAGAAGGGGAGAGAGAGAATCCCAAGCAGGCTCTGCACTGTCAGTGCCAGAGGGTGACATGGGGCCCAAACCTACAAACTGTGAGATCACGACCTGAGCTGAAATTAAGAGTTGGACGCTTAACCAACTAAGTCACCCAGGTGCCCCCTGAAAGTACTTGTCTTAACCAAATGTTTCATTTGTATGACTGGCATAAAACCTCTTGCCCATGATAACCCTCCTCTTATAAAGTCAAATACGTGGCAGATAGACTCATACCTCCCTAGAGAATATGCAATGTGAACAGATTGTAAGTAGAATCCTCTGCCCTCAACCTCCTCATTCTTATAAATTCATTTGTTTTCATAAATAAAACAAAGACTGTGCTGAGGCCAAAGACTGACCTTAATATTTGTTTGGTAACATACGTTTTTCAATGTGCTTTGGTAGATTGCATTTAATATATGATAAAATAGTATCAAGAAGCAGTCGGAATTAGCAATATTGATTCCAGCTCCTACACTTACCACATACATGACTGCGTCTGTTTAAGTTACAAAACTCTCCTGAGCCCCAGCTTCCTCATCCATAAAATAAAGCTAGTAAGGACTATGTTTCAGAGTTGCTTGTAAGGATTAGCAAAGTATGTCTTACCTATCATTCTTACCCCATTTCATTAAGCAAAATTTATATGCCTGTGTTAGAACTGAGAAGTAGAAATTCACAGAAGTGTTACCAATGATAAATAAATATAAGAATTAAAATGTTCAAACTCACTACTAATGGGGGAAATACACATTCTAATAATAATTTATTAATGTGTTCAGAGAGAGGGAGTGTATTTCATTTACTACTGTACTGAAGAGGGAGAGGGAATGATCTAACTAATGAGCTTTACTGCCATGGATACTCAATAAGGAAACACATTTCCCCCCATATTTGTCCTTTTCCTGACTGCATCATCTTTAAATTTTCTAAGCCAGTGATCTTTATGAATAGCCCAGCAGAATATCATGGGTAAATTAAATTCAGAGATTTTTGTTCAGAGATAGGACCAAAGCAACAGCATTGCATTTTCTTTGCACATTGAGACACAATGAGAAAAAGAAACCACGAAGGGGGTAGGAATGGGGGGGAGGTAACACAATATTAAGCAAAAAGGAATAACTTTGGAATGAAAGTTCATTACATTTGCTGTTTGATAGATAGCATTACTTCCACTGAGAAGCTAATTTTACTTCTCACTGGCTCTAACTGCTTCATCCACATAATTTATTTTGGTAGCACGTCTGTGGTATAGAGTAGGGCAGAAGCTGTGATAACCGTCCTTTAACAGATGAGCAAGAGGTTAAGTGGCCTGCCTGCCTGCACTCAGTGATTTGTTAATCAGTTACAGAGTCAGCATTAGGAGCTGGGTCTTCTGTCTCCTGGTTTATTCTCCTTTCCATTACACATGGCTGAGTGCTTCTATCTTGTTCTACAGAAGTCTCTACAGGGCACACACCCCTGCCCTGTTCTAGAAATAGCATTGTTACCTGATAGGCTGGTCTGCCAGGGTGACCATTTTCAAATGTTTTGGGGAGCTAGGATATAACAGGGTTTTTTTCCCCAAGAGGAAGTAGCAATGAATCCTGCACCAAAAATAACGCCTTAACTGCTAATTCTGCTTAGTAGGTGGTTTCCCAAGGATGATCCAATGCAGTGAGTCATCAATCTGAGTGCTTATTAGCACATTATTTCTCTTTTTTTACTAACCCCTGGTGCTTTGGGTTGCATGTTTTTTAACCTTTACAGCCTTTCTGGGAGGTTTATAGTCTTCATACTATGAATATAAACCATTCCCCCCAACATCTCCCTCTTTTCCTTCTTCCTCCACTCTTCAAATCTAAGATAACCCATGACTCAAGAACAGTCAGGATTATGACCTCAGACAACAGAGTGACATGTCTTCAGAGTTGGTAGTAGCTCCATTTCATTCCCAGTAAAAATTAAAAATGTAGACTCAGGGGCGCCTGGGTGGCTCAGTCGGTTGAGCGTCCAACTTCGGCTCAGGTCATGATCTCGCGGTTCGTGAGTTTGAGACCCACGTCGGGCTCTGTGCTGACAGCTCAGAGCCTGGAGCCTGCTTCAGATTCTGTGTCCCCCTCTCTCTCTGCCCCACCCCTGCTTGTGCTCTCTCTCTGTCTTTCAAAAATGAATAAACATTAAAAAAATTTTTTTAATGTAGACTCATGTGAACAAATGTGTGGGACCTATATCCAGAAAACTATAAACTTGATCGAGAGATCTAAAATGCCTACATAGATGTAGAGAACAGTTAAATGTTAGAAAGATGCTACATCTTCCTGAATAAGAAGATTGAATATTGAAATTAACTCATGGGTTTATGCAACTTCAATCAGAATCCCAGGGGGATTTTCTAAAATGCATCTGAAGAGTTAAACTAGTGAAAATAGCCAAGAATTAATTAATACACACACACACACACACACACACACACACACACACACACACTAAGGGAAACTCTCCACCGCGAACCACTAAAATGCATTATGCAGCTACAATAATGAAAACAATTTAGTACCAGCAGAAGAAATGATAGACATTTATAGAACTGAATAGAGACCCCAGTTTAGGAAGTGATGTGACTTATCAAATTCACAAATTCTGGAGGACAGACTGGCTTGTTCAACAAGTAAGATAGGGTAACTAGTCAACTTGTTAGGGAGGGTGGGTGGGGAATGATAATCTAATTACTTAGCGTGGAGCAAATAATAGTTTATTTAAGTGTTAGAAATGAAACCATAAAAGGATAAAGAAACTACAGGAAATACTTACAACCTTAGAATGGAGTAGACTTTCAAAGCATTAAAAAGTCACAAAGAAACAGACGCCTGGGTGGCTCAGTTGGTTAAGCATCTGAGATTGAGCCCTGCATCACTCTGGACTGAGAAGTACGGAGTTTGCTTGGGATTTTCTCTCTGCCCCCTCCCCTGCTTGCTCTCTCTCAAAAATAAATAAATAAACTTTTTTTTTTAAGTCACAAAAATATTTGACTGTATAAAAATTGAAAACTTTAGTTCATCAAGAAATAAAAATACCTCAAAAAGCATACGGTAATCTTGGAAAAAATGTTTGCAATGAGTATGACAAAGGCATAATAGACTTCATGAATAAAGAACTCTTAAACCAATAGCATACCTCAGTGTAGCTATACCATTTTCCTATCACATTATGCCCATGTCACAATGCTAATAAATAGGTTTTGTAAACAGTACAGTTCAGATGACACAAGAGAATGAGAGAAATTTAGATCTTATTTTTCATTCACATATTCTTTGTTCAAAGGCAGTTTAAGGAAACTACACATTATGCTATAAATACTTGAGGACAGTTTGTCCACATTGACACTTCCATTTCCTAAAATGAAACCCTCAGTGGCCCACAGGGAGAAAAAAGCCTGGCTTTGTTAACCAGCTTTATTTCAACAAGCACATCCATATGGTAAGAACTTCCTCTGATGAGTCATCCACAGTTGTCAAACATCAACTTTCCTTTGTTTGACCCGTGCAGAAATAAGGTCTGTGGAAGCACAATGCAAGAGTCTGAATCATTTAATTGTGTTTTTTTTCATATCTGAATTTGCATCCGTCACAAACCCAGTGTGTACACCCTGAAAAATTACATTCCTCAAATATCACTGAAAAAATCCCATTCAAATGGGTCTGTTCTGTCTAGATAGTCTGTGAAATTTCTAAGGAATGTTGTGGGCTTTGCTTCCTGTGCTAAATTGTTGAGTTATCACACATTATTGGATTCTACCCAAAATGTACTGGATAGGAATATTATATTCATACAGGATACCAGTTGTCTGTAGCATTCAGAAAGGAAAAAAGAATAAGATGACTGCTGCTCCTTGTCATAAGATATAAACTCTATCTAAAAGGATAGGTAGAAATATGTGTGCAAATATTTTTTTCTTAAATATGTCCTTGATTCTTCTCTTTATAGAGACTTGAGTTGTATTCATTCACAGCTTTGTTATGACTGCTAACCACTGTCTTGTCTCTTTGTTCTTGTTCAAACCAAGGACTACAGAGCTGGGATTCAGATTCTGCTGTGGGGCATGGTACCATCCTTAGTTTATTTGAAAGGGAAGACATCTTTAGAGATACCATCTTATCCATTTGTATATAAAAAGAGAAAAATAATTGAAGTGATGCTGTGTGATTTTTTTTCTTCCACATACTTTTCTCTATTTTCCAAATTTTCTTCAGTGCATATATATTTTATAATCAGCAAAATAACTTGTTATTTTGTTTTAAGTAGGCTCCTTGCCCAGTGGGGAACCCAAGGCAGGGCTTGAACTCAGAACACTGAGATCAAGACATGAGCTGAGATCAAGAGTCAGATGCTTAACTGACTGAGCCACCCAAGCACCCCATATTGGTTATATATTTTAAAGTACCCACCCATCGTTAAAAATATAAATGCAATAGGGACACCTGGGTGGCTCAGTCGGTTAGGCGTCTGACTGGCTCAGGTTATGATCTCATGGTTCCTGAGTTCGAGCCCTGCATCAGGCTCTGTGCTGACAGCTTGCTTTGGATTCTGTGTCTCCCTCTCTCTGCCCATCCCCTGCTTGGGCTCTGTCTCTCACTCAAAAGTAAATAAATAAACATGTGTGTGTGTGTGTGTGTGTGTGTGTGTGTGTGTGTGTGTGTGTGTACATACATACATATATATATATACACAATATATAAGCCTTTTATTTTTTTAAGTTTATTTATTTATTTTGAGAGAGAGACAGAGTGCAAGGAGGGGAGGGGCAGAGAGAGAGGGGGAGAATTTCAAGCAGGCTCTGCATTTCAGCACAGACCCCAACTCAACACTCGAACTCACGAAACTGTGATATCATGACCTGAGCTGAAATCAAGAGGCAAACACTCAACCAACTGAACCACCCAGGTGCCCCTAAATAAGCTTTTTAAAAAATTAAGGTGGCTCTTGAGTCAATAAAATTTTATCCAGAGAGAATAAATGCTAACTTTTGCTGACTGATCACTGCACTAATTTTTCAATCTTAGTGTCATATGTAGACATCACTAACGTTTAAGGGCCAGCACCCATATTTGTATGCTAAGCAGATTTTTTTTTTTAAGGAAAAAATGAGAAAATCAGTCTTCCACTGTTTGGAGTATTTTTAACCAAAGATTGAATCCAACTTAAGGATATTTTTGGATCATTTGTAATACTCTCCGAGTGATACTTTTGGTTCTCTTTTGAGCAGAGCTTTTTTTTTTTTTTTTTAATAAGCCACTTCAACCAACAGACACTTCTATTTGAGAAAATTTCTAGTGATTATTTTCCCCCAAAATCAACATTAAAAACCTTCATCCCTGGATTATGTCATTTAGCTGACAGATGGTTGATGTCAATATTACAGTGTTTGCAAGAGAAAGCATGTGTAAGTGAGCATAAAGGAGGTCAGAACTGCCTACTAAAAGACCCACAACAGAGCTTGTAAGACTCTCTTTGGTGAAAATATTGTGTCAAAGACAAAGTCTGATGGATTCCTAGAATAAATTTAAGAAGTGGATTTGAAAGCCACATTTTTGTTACCTTAATATGTGTAATATTTGCTCTTGGAGTATGTCATTATTAGACAGGCTAACTTTTACATTTGCTAACTTTTATTCCTTGTGTATTGCTTTGATGTCAGTTTATCAGAGAGAAAAAATTTGATTCGCCTGGGTCACCTTGATTGCCATGGCTAGTTTATTTTCCATATGTGTTCCTGATTAGTCTCCGCCCTCTCTCCTGCTATACCTAGGCAGTACTTCAGAATTATTCTCAGCCCAGCTCACAGCCTATTGCTACCAGTCGATGAGGTTGAACAAGATGAATACTTCTTGTCATCTTAGATGAGTAACTCCACCCCAGTCTCTACTGGTGGTCACCTCTTTAGATCCTGCACTTCCCTCAGACTGGGTCACCATACTGTAGACAAAGCCGCTGGCAGTGCTCTTTCCTTAGGCAAGATACACAGTTGACCCTTAAACAACAACTGTATTTGCTACAGTTAAAGGCACCAAACCCCTCCCCAGCACAGTTGAAAATAGGTATATAACTTTTGGCTCCCCTCAGACTTAACTATTAATAGCCTACTGTTGACTGGAAGCCTTACCAAGAACATAAACACTTATTTTATATGTTAGATGTATTCTATGCTGGATCCTTCCAAGAAACCTGGGGAAAAGAAAATGTGACTAAGAAAATCATAAGAGAATATTACAATACTGTTTAAAAAAAAAAATCCTCATACAAGTGAGCCCATGCAGTTCAAACCTGTGTTGCTTAAGGATCAACTATGTATAGCTTTATGAGGTCATTTGCTAAAAGAGAGTAATAACATCTTGAATTATGGTAGGAGGAGGGAGCTTACCAATAATCTAGTCCCTTATCACATAATAGCAGTCAGTTGTTAGGAGAAAAAGAGAATGAAACCTGTCTGAGCCACCTTCATTCTTACTGTTTTGAGAGATGTTTCTCTGATTTTTCAAAACAGCCCTCAGAAATAACAATGAAAAAAATTTTTTGTAGATTTCTCTCTCTCTTTTTTTAATTTCCTTTTCTACACCCTCTTGTTCTGGGTTTCCTGGATAGTGTAACCAACCACCCCATTTGCCTGGAACAGAAAAGCTTCTTGGGATACAGGATTTTCAGTGCTAACACTAGGTCCATTGTGGGTAAGTTGGTCACCCTGTTCCTGGGGTGCTCTACCCAAATGGCCAAGTACTGAGAAGCATGGGTGCTAAGGTTCTCATTCATGAACCGGCTAGCTCCCTATTACAGCTTTTCTTTCTCTCCTAGGAAGGCACAGTATAAAGAAAGGCTAGGACTGTGGACAGATGATTTTATGATGGGGTCTAATGAGTTTCAAGTTTGGTTGAAGAAGGTCTCTAGTTCACAGTTCTGCAGAGTGAAGGTAATTAATAATTAATTATTAATTATAGCCCAATTAATAATAAATTAATTTATTTATTATTTAGCCCAATTAATAATAAAAAGCCTGACTAATTAATCTATGGCACCGATTCAGCCAGATGTCCTGGTAATCTCTGATCATTTTTCTGTGTTTCCACATGCCACCATCACCCTTGCCCCAAATGATCTTCCAACAACGTTATCATTAAAGTTTCTCAATACCAAGCCCAACATAAAATATAGTGAGTATTACAGCTACAGTTTCCATATGGGAGAAAGATCCATGCCCTGGGTTTATTTATATGACAGACCAGAAGACCGCTTTCCCCAGGGCACTGAACCTAAGATGTCTGGCTGTTAGTGAAGCTTACTGCCCATGAGGCGCGAGGTGCTTCTAATAGGCATCACAGGTCACACATTCTGGACTGTCTCCAGTTTCCTGGTAATTAGTAATACTGATATAAATGCTTCACCTTGCGAGTTACCTCCTTTTAGGTTTGACTCAGATTTATTTTCCCTGTGCTAAAACTTTCTTTCAAATGCAGTATTATATAGTATTTGGTCAGACAACAGGGCAAGAGTGAGGACAAAAATGTAATAATGCAACTAGGAACCCAGCTGGTAGAAAATGCTCAACGTACGGCCATTTCTTCCCTGCCTTAAGAACTCCCCTGAGCCGTATGAAGGGAGAGCAAGAGATAAGGGAGGCACTGGGAGAGTAATGAACATGTAATTTGGCAAGAAAACTTACCAGAAAGTATGTAAAATGAGTACTTGGATCCCAGACATGGAATGAGACAAATCATGTTTGTTGCTCCTATTGGAAAAGAACGCGTCCAGCTTTCTAACTTTAAAAGTCGGAAGGGTATTGTATTTAGTAATATGAGGAAGGAAGTGTTACAGGCTGAACATTTGTGTCTTACCACCACTACCGCCAAACTAAGATGTTGAAGCCTTAACCTCCAATTTTGATGTTATTTGGACACAGGGCCTTTGGGATTATTCAGGGTTAGATGAGGTCAGGAGGGTGGGTCCCCCATAATGGCATTAGTGCCCTTATAAGAGAGATCAAGGGAGCTTGTTGCAAGTGAGTACACAGCAAGCAAGTGGCCATCCACGAACTGGGGAGAGAGTCCTCACCAGACACCTTTGTCTAGGACTTACAGCCTCCAGAACTATGGGAAATACCAGCCTGTGGTGTTTTGTTACGGCATCTCAAGTTGACTGAGACAAGAAAAGCTGGCGCTGGAAGAACAGAAAGATAATTCTGTAATTAAATAGGTATTTAAAAGCAATGATTATTTCTGGCAAACAATAGATAATTAATACTTATTGAAGTGCTTAGAAATGATCTTTTTTTATCTTCATGACCACTTAGGCTTCTTGAGTCATATATAAAATTGACTAAGTCAGTAAATGTATTAATTTGTAAGTTTCGTAATGTTTCAGAAGTCTCAAGTGGTTTGGTGAAGTCTGGTTTAGTTTTAATTCTCAATTTTGAATTGAAAAGTGGTGGGGTTTTCCTCTCTGCCTCTCTCATGTTCTCTCTCTCTCTCTCTCTCTCTCTCTGTCTTAAGGAAGTTACTCATACATATGAGCCCTCTATGGAGAAATAAATTATTCACATCTGGTAACAAGGAAAAAAGTAAATTCAGCTATTTATTTGTAAGGAAATGACCAGACTCCAAATCCCCTACTATGGACAGATAGGGCAGCACACTCTCTAAATTGTGTTCATCTGGCCTTTCCTGTGAGGGGCACCTCCCTTTCCTGGTAGAGGTTTTTTCCTATCTGTCTCTGTCTCAGTGACAGAACTTCATCTCAGATTCTTCTTTTTGCCCTAGTACTTGCCTTGTATTACTTGGGCTTTTAATTTTTTTTTTTTTTTTTTTTTTTTTCTCACTTGCTCTTTCCCACCAGCCCTTCCTTTCTGGGCTGGTTTCCTTCCAGAGCCTCTTTCCCCTCCACACCCTTTTTAATCCTTCACTCTGTTTGGCCTTTGCTACACTTCTTTTCATCCCTTCTCTTTCTTTGTCTTCCAAAGAGCCCATCCCTGGCCTGCCTACCTGATGAAGTAAAGCACCTGAGGGCAAAGTTCCTATCCAGCATGCCTCTTGCTGCTTCTCGGGTGATTTCGGTGGCATTTGAGATGTAGGAGACCAATGGTCAGCCAGCCCACATTTTTAAATACCCATTAGTTGCAGGATGATACCGTCTAGTAATACAGTAACACAGGCCAGTTAAAGCATAAACAGATACAACAATATAAATCAAATCGGTTTTGGCTCTAAATGCCTACACATCTATCATATATATATATGTGCAAATACACATGCTCACACTTGAATTTCCCAGAGATGAACCAAGGGCATGAATTTTGAGATGAGAAGAACTGACGTTGATGGGAAGAAGGGAGAGAAGGCCTTCTCAGTGCAGGGAACAGTAACCACTCCTGTGTATTAAATGAGTGCCAGTCATGGACAGAGTAAGCAGTAAATTATGTGCCCTGGATACAGAAGCAAGTAAGGGTTGGCCCTGTCCACAGAGAGCTTCCAGTTTGGCTGGAGACCAACAAGTAACCGAGTAATAGAAGTGGGTTAGCAGAAGACATGGGAATGCAGAAGTGAGGTGGGCAGATTGCATTCATTTAGTACTGTATTGCAAGTAACAGTGTTGGGGGTTTTTTCTTCTGATTTTAAAAAGTTATTAGGGCTCATAAAATGCTCAGTGAAGAATATTAGAAAAATGCAGAAAACAAATCACCCATAATCTTGCCATCCAGAGGAAAGCAAAAGATAGTAGTTCTGTAAGCCCTTTTTGTACAAAGACTTTTTTTGTCTTATTATTTAGTTCTAATCTGATAAATCAAATGTTTGGGGAAATCCAGATTCTTATTAGTAGGTTATTCAGAACTTCCAGAGCACATGTCTTCAAATGGGTACTTGACCGAATATATGGTAAAATAAATGTTTGTCATTGTATTCTAATACCATGTACTTAAGCCTTTTTATATATATATTTAGGCCTAAATCAGTTTTTTTACTGTCCTTCTGAATCTGTAATATTTGCTTGGAAATACAGTTTCTTAACTATTTTTTAAAACTGCTTTATTGACATAAAATTCACATACCATACCATTCACCAATATAAATTGTATAATTCAGTGGGTTTTAGTTTAGTATATCCACAGAGTTGGGCAACCATCACCACAGCCAATTTTAGAAGATTTTTATCAATCCAGAAAGAAACTGTATACCCATTAGCAGGCACTCCTCATTTTCCCCCAAGCCCCCCAAACTTAAACAGCCATTAATCTACTTTCTGACTCTCTAGATTTGCCTCTTCTATATAAATGGAATCATATGATAAACATGGTCTTTTGTGACTGGGTGCTTTTACTTAGCATAATGTTTTCAAGGGTCATTCATGTTGTAGTAGTGCTTCATTCCTTTTTATGACTGAATGAAACTCCATTGTACGGCTCCACGGCATTCTGTTGACATTCTGTCATCCCATTGTCGGTTGGTGAACATTTGGGTTGTTTCTACTTTGGGGCTGTTATGAATAATGCTGCTGTGTGCATTCATACATTTCCAGTGTTTGTGTGCACATACATTGCCAGTATTCTCGGGTATATACCTAGGTGTGCTAAACTATCATTTGCATGTTTTTCATTCTCAGATTTCAAAGCATTGTTTTATGCATTATTTTGTATTGTAAAGGAACATATTTAAAATTAATTACCTTCCAATCTTCTCCCCACACCACCCTCTCCCCACCTTTTTCATTAAGCTTGATTTTACTAATACTGGAAACTTAAAACCACACTGCTTCTCCCAAGTCTTGTTGAGCCTTTTTTTTTTTTTTTTTTTTTTTTTTTTTTTTACCAAATTCAGATCACCTTCCCTTAAATGTCTTTGTGGCCTTTCCCATTTGCTTGTCCACCTAGTTTAGGTCCTTGTCATCTCTTTCATACACTGACCTCCCCACTGGCGCCTCTAGTTCTGTCTCTGTCCCCTCTGAGTGACTCAGTAAATCTCTGCCATATTAATCTTTCTAAAACACAGCTTCTGTTTCCTGCTCATTGGAGTCAGATAGACCAACTTAGCCACTTACTGAATAGAGTTTCCTTGGATAAGTTTCTTTAGTTCTCATCTGTAAAAGGCAGTTAATCAGACCACCTCCCAACATTCTAGTAAAGATTAAATGATTGCCTTGAACTTTTGTCTCCCACCAGTAAAATGAGATAAACATCTTTAATTCATGATCCTGCATTTGTATCTCTTGTCTCCCATAAAGGCAAGGATCATTATGGTGATGTGTAATACATATATCTTGTAAATATTATACATTTATATTGTAATGTATTTATATCAAAATGTGTAATATAAGTATATGTATAGTATATATTAAGACCATATATTATATAATATTTATATTTAATATATTTTTAGGGGGAAGGGTTCTCTCCCAGCACCTAATGCAGCCCTGTGTGCTTAGTGAGTGATCACTCAATTAGTGTTTACAAAGTAAATCAATTAATTGGTTTTCTGCTTAAGGTGGTTATTTGAATAGGTGGTAATTGAAAGGTGATAACATTTTTAAGTGAACAGATAATAGCTCTATCTAAAACTGAACATGGGAGCAAGTATAAAATAGTAGGAAATATTTTTCAAAAGGTCATTTTATGAACATGGAAAATTGCTCTACTAATCAAGAAAGATAGCAGTTAAAGCATAGCTGCAGGTCAAATACAGGTTACAGAGGTGTTCTATAGAGTGATCCATGATTTCCTCATCTTTTTAGTACAATGAACATATTGTAACCAAACGTAAGCTTTTCATCTTCCTTTATGTGTGAATCATTTCCTTTCTATAGCAGACTTATCAGCATACACGTCTCATCTGCTAGAAAACATACCCTACTTCTAAATGTTTTCCACTGTTTATTGAGCTTATGAATGACATTTGTATGTTCTTTTAGTTGTTTGTTTAAAAAAGCATGTAATCTGAAACGTGGTACCCTTTGTAATTTGACCCAAGGAAATTCACTTCATGGTTAAAAGATAGGGTGCGTGAGTGTGTTGCCAAAACTACATACAGAGGAAGAAATTATATTGCCAATTCAAAATTAATCAAACTTTATCTGAAAATTTGACATTCTTTCTTTCTTTTCTTGATGATAAAGGTGTAAAAGTTGTAAGGGTGTATGACCCTAACAGAAGAACTACTAGGCTTTAATATGATTTGGGCATCCACCAGGTGGTGACAAATGTCCTCTTCCTTTCTGGTTCACTATGTGAAATACTTTGTCATCTGTGTATAATAGTGGCCAAGGAGCAGGAGAACTATCTACCATGTGTGAGTGTGAGAAGGTATGTGTGTTTAGTTGCCATTTATTTTATAGGTCTGCTATAAACTGGACATTTTACAGATAAAGCAAATAAGATTCAAAGAGGCTAAGTGACTTTCCTAGGGTCATTCAGACAGAAATGGCTGAGTGGGGATTCACACCCAAGATAGTCCATCATCAAAGTCTATGCCCTTTCTCCAGTCCTGAAAAATCAACATGTCAGGGGAGGGGGACTGAAGGTGGTGTGCATTAAGGCTGAAACTCACAAATTCAAAAAAACTTTGGGAAAAATCCTTGCTAAAGAAGACCCCAAGAACCATTCTTGTTTTAATATGACAGTGCCTACGCTCATATGAGAAGAAAATTGAGTTTGCTGTGGTTTGAAACGAATGCAATCTGCCATTATATTTGGCAACAATCCTTTTAGTTAGAAAAAATGCTTATATGTATAAATTAAAATTTTTTTTTCAGAAAGAGTTTATCTTATCAGCATTAACTATTACCAAGTATAACAGTGAAGGAAGATATTTGAAGAAAATACTTGGAAATAACCTAAAATTCTCTTTCATCAAAACATAGTGATACTCAGTTTCAGATATTTCCCCCAAATATGATGTATCTTGTCAAATAAATTGGCCTCAAAGGTTGAAATGGTAAGGCCTTCCAGTACAGTCTTCTGTAGTTTAGGTGGGAATTTGAAATAAAAAAGAGGTTGAGAGCCATGAGAGGCAGAAGGAGGTTTATGCAAAAGAATGTGAATAGTCCTAGCAAGTGAGTGTGGAGAAAATCTTCTGAGGAAAACGGAAGACCATAGGCCAGGTGAAGGGAAAAGAAATGTATAAAATTAAAAATGGTTTCATAAAATGTAGATGCAACAAAGGTCTTTAACAGATAATATTTGCAAGCCACTACCCAAACCTTTGCTTAAACTACTGAGAAGTGATCTGAAGCAACTAATAAATCAGAGTTTTTTGTTATAGTAAAGTGCATAAAAGTTACTGACCTTAAGTAAGGTCAGTATAATAAATAAATAAGTAAGTCCTGTATAATAAAGGGATTTTTTAATATATTAATCCAGTAAAACAATTGCACAGTTTTTATTTGGGAATGTTCTTGATAGGCATAATCTTTCCATTTTACTAGTTAACCCCTCCAAAAACTGTGTATATAAAGAAATGTTTTAAAAAATGTAACACCAAACTTCAGATTTACTGCTTTCAGCAGAATATCTCTTCTGTTAATTTTACTTTTAAGTAATTAGTGTAAAAGAATTAGTAAGTATGTTAGCTGGGAGGCTTATGGGATAATTTAGTGGATCCTCTCCCTACAGTGACTCAAAAAAAAAAAAAAAATGACTTTTTAAGAGCCTTTGTCTCATGATATATAATAGAATATTCCCCTTTCATCTTCAGTTTTCAAGAAGGACCTATATAAATATACCCTAGGATTTCCACAAGAGATAGACTTTTAGGCACTAGGCAGAAACAGAGTTCAGAGTTATTTTGGACCTCCTCACATTGTCTCTGTCTGATCATCTCTAGCTCAGTCTGTGTTTCAGTCTTCTGTGTCTTACTCTCCCCCATGTTGGTCCTTCAACCCTCTACTTCCTTCCTTCCAGCTCAGCCCTATGTCATGGTAATAAAGAACTAGCCAAGTTTGACTCATGTATTTGTGTGTTTTAGCTGAATCATTCGTACAATTATAAAAATTATTCAAGGCAGTAGAATTAAACTCTCCCTCACCACTAAACCAAAGAATATAGTCAAAGATTATGTCCATAATGGTCCACCTAAGATATGACATAAATTATATGAATTGAAGGATATTTAACTCAGCTTATCTGAGGAAGGAAGAAATATTCAAAGTAACCTCAGTGAAAATACAATCCTTCTGGCCTGATGCACACAGGTCAGAGACCTGATACAGCCAAGACTTATGACCATGGAGCCTTAAAGACAGATTGTATCGGGGCGCCTGGGTGGCTCAGTCAGTTAAGCGGCCGACTTCGGCTCAGGTCATGATCTCGCGGTCCGTGGGTTCGTGCCCTGCGTTGAGCTCTGTGCTGACAGCTCAGAGCCTGGAGCCTGTTTCAGATTCTGTGTCTCCCTCTCTCTGACCCTCCCCTGTTCATGCTCTGTCTCTCCCTGTCTCAAAAATAAATAAAACATTAAAAAAAAAATTTAAAAAAAAAGACAGATTGTATCATATAATGTCCTTGATGATCTTATTCTTCCATTTCCATACTCTACCATAGCACCCCCAAGAATTCATCGTGATGGAAGGTTTCATCTTTCCTCTAAATCCACCTTAACTCCCCATGGTCCTGACAAACTTAGCATCCTCTGTCATAAAACCAGCTCAAACTTGAGAATTTTCAGTCAAAAACTGAATGGATGGTTCTAAGAGTTTGATCACATTCATGACCAACCTTTTGGTCAACTAAGAGTATCAGTACCAGTACCAACTAAGTAGGTCTGTTACCCACTTCATGTGACTCCTTTTGATCATCTTGTGACTTTGTTTTTGCATCCAGAGACCTATCTTATAGGAGTTATTGCATGCAGTCAGGATTTAGTGGTTCTGTATAACTCAAGCTAATCCATATCTCTTATAAAGCCAAATTAATAGACTACAGAGTCACATGCCAGGTCTTCCTGTGTGGCAAAAGTCATCTTGGGCTGTACACTGAATTGTTGCTTCCAAGTTTCTAGTATTCCCCATAGCAGGTCACAGAAAAGTGGTTATGATTAAGACCTTCTGCTTGTTGCACTCATCAAAGGATGCCAAACTAATGGGCCAGTTCTAACTCAAGGATGTAAAGCACATTTCATTTTGTGGGCCAAGTCCAGCCAATAGAGATAAAACTTTAGGCTCTCACAGTGTGGTAGACTATATGACTTGAAAGCCCTCTGCTAAAACATGTAGCAAATGTAAGATAAAATATAGCAAGCATTTGCTTGACTGCACAGGGGAGCTAGCAAAGATGTTAAACTATTGCCAAGAAAGAAAAAAGGGAGCTGAAAACCAAACCAGTAAGGGCATAAGCCACTGCTACCCCTGAGCTTCAGGCTTGGGTCTTGGTACCCCTCTCTGGAAAAAGGTGCTCTTCTCCTTTTACCTGGGAACAACATCCATTTAAGTTAGTCTGCTTTGTTTATTTCCCAGTAGCCACGGCCAGTTGATTTTAAACGGTTCCATGATTCTCAAAGACAATTTCACCCTTGCCTCTGTGGATACCAGTCTTCTCCATGAAGGGTGAGGGGCTTGGCATGTTTACAAAGCTGCCTGACCAGCTCATCAGATTAAATGCATGCTCTCTGTTCCCTCTGGGCCTACTCACCTGGCATGTCCATCACTCGAGCCATGTGAGATACCTGCTAAACAAAGAGGGGTCATTTGTGTTTGTCCAAACCTTGTAATGCTGGTTACACTTAGTTTTGTAATTTCATACTTTAATATTAAGGAAACAGATGAGTGTGAAAAGAAGGAGCAGTGTTGTTTCTGTGCAACCCAAGTTCTATGCTTTGGAAAGGAAAAAAGAAAATAATGTACCAATTAAGATGTGAGCAGAACAGCTGTAAAAGACTACACTGGGGGGAAGAATGTAAAAATCTAGAAGGGCCTAACACTGTATGTTAACTATACTAGAATTAAAATTAAAATTTTAATTTAAAAAATCTAGAAGGGCCATCAGACAGTAAGTTTATGGAAAACATAGAAAACTTCAGTCAGTCTGGTGGATTGCTTTGTTCCTTGTTAAAACGGCAAGAATTTAAAGACACTTGGACAGTTGCAGAGTAGTATGGGTACAGAATCCCGCAGACACCTGCTTGTGAGACACCACATTCTCTATAAAGTGCCCTTCACACATTCTCTGTGCTGTTTCACCCCACAGCCTCAGCGATAGGTACTGTCTATGAGTGCAGAGGACATTAGTAAACAAAATAAATGTATCATAATATAATAATGAAGCAGATAGGCTTTGGGGCAGGGCAGACCTGTTTTGAATTTTAAGTCTGCATTTTGTTATTTGTCCTTAGGTAAGTCATGAAACATCTCCAATCCTATTAGCTCAACAGCAAATAGGGATAATAATAATAACTACCTTGGTCCTGAAATTTTTGTGAGAATTAAATGAGATAATGTTTGGGGAGCACATGGCACTATGTCAGATTCAACATTAGTGTTCTGGAAATAACAGCTGTTAAGATTCCATTGTTTGGCTTTTCTAAAACTTGCTCTTTGAAGACCTGTCTGGATGGCTTTCAAAAGCCGTCTCCCTGGTTCTTTCCGAACTTGGCTGCATTAGTGATGTGGGAGTTGCCTATCTTAGTTTGCTATGGCTGGCATAACAAAATACTAAACGCTGCGAGGCTTAAACACCATAAATTTATTTTCTCACCATTCTGGAGGCTAGAATCCAAAATCAAGGTGTCAGCAGATTTGGCTTCTTCCGAGGCCTCTCTCCTTGGCTTGCCTTCCTGCTGGGTCCTCACATAATCATTCCTCTGTGTGCACACATGCCCCTGATGCCCCTGTGTGTCCAAATTTCCTCTTTTTATAAGGACACTAGTCAAATGGGATTAGGGCTCACCCTAATGACCTCATTTTAACTTAATCACCTCTTTAAAGACCCTATTTCCAAATACAGTCAGTCCTCTGACTGGGGGTTGGACTTCAGCATGAATTTTGGAGGGGATACAGTTCAGCCCATAACATTGCCACAAATTAATTATTTTTGGCTGCATTTGCAAATAACCCTTTTAAAGAATAAGAACCTGAAAAAAATTAAAAAGAATAAGAACCTGAATAGAAACTATGGTTGAGGGATTTTAAGATATCTTCTAGCCACTGAAATGCTAGGACTTTGCAGGATTCTCTATATATGATCTATATAACAAGTTTACTTATTATGCCTAAAAAATATTTAAAAGGTTTAAGGCTTTATAAAATAATATATAATACTTATATTTATAACTTGTATATAACATTTTTAGAGTACGGTCTCTGGTAATAGGCTAAAAATAGTTTTTAAAGCACATTGTTGAAAAATGCCTGTGAGGCATTGAGCAGGGGGTTAAGAAACATTTATGTGTGTACCATAGGAATATATTAAATGAAATATTTATTAACTGAGCACCTGTTCAGGTACAGCATTAGGCCAAAGATTAGGGGCAAACCAGAGAAGTACTTGCCCTTGAGGGGTATTGATCTACTTGGGAAAATGCCAGAAATGTCACCAAGTGAGCTCATTTAATTGCCAGTTAAATTCTCAGTGTAGACACTGAGGCCTGTGTGTTCACAGTCACCTCTGAAGCCAGGAGTGATGGTTGGCTTCCATAATGTGAGAAAGGAAGGTGAAAATCAGAAAAATAGGTCCAGGGGTTTTCTCACTGCAGCGTCAGGACAAATGGAAACAGAAAGCCCTGAGGAAGTACTGTATAGCAGAGAGGTGGGGCAAGGGTGCTCAGAAAAGAATCTGACTAAGAGCCGTTTCCAAGCCCACAGACCCCGCGGTTCAGACTAGGACAGTGATGTGTTCCACCCTTTCACTAAGTTAAGTAGGATTTTGAAACTGAGGAATGTATATGCTGGTGGCACTGTTTTGGAATGAGTACAAATAGGATACCCATGGTTAGAAAACGTGGGAGTCAGGTACCACCAGATACTTAGGAGAGATCCTCACCATGAAGTGAAATGCAAGAAAAACCTTCATTTACCAAAGGAAAGAGGTCTCACTTCTTTACCTCATCCTCACCCTTAAGGAATATTTTACTTCGCGTAAACCATGGTAATGACCAATATGATGGAAATGTAACTTGAGAAAATCCTGTTTAATGTGTATCTTTACTCTTCTAGGCCTCTTTTTCGTGGAAGTTCAGACGTTGATCAACTTGGAAAAATCTTGGAGTAAGTAGTAACTCTAATTTTGCATCAGCATCTGTAGCATTAAAACATTTACAGTGCCTTTCATCTAAAATGTTTATCTCTTGTCCTTCCTTCCCCAAGCTGCTGCCTCAGACAGTGTTACTATTTGTGTGGTGAGTGGGGACATGGCATACATGCTGTTTTATGCAGAGCCCATCATGACATGTAGCCTATCCGGGCTCTGTTCTGGCAGCTTGTATGTTGTTCATGTGGATCTTTTCGCTAATCCTCCTTCTCCATTTGGCTGAGCTCCAGTTCTTTTCAGATGTGTTGTGTGCTTGGGCCGTTTCAGATGTCCACTGTCAGAGGTGGGGCGCTTGGTAGCCTGGTAACCCATTCTTGCCCACTGGGCTTCCTGTCCCCATTGAGTATCCTTTTGTTATCCAGATTGGTTTTGCATTGTTTTGTTTTCCTGGGCAAAAGATGGTATGCTACACAACCCATTTTTCTTGGGAGCACCAAAATAGGAAATGAGAATCCTAGATTCTAACCCTACATCTGTTGCTAAATAACTATGCAATGTTGAGAAAGTCATTTAAAATGCCTCATAAAGTGCTTACACAGTGCCTGGTGCATAGTGAATACTTTAAAAATGGTAGCTATTATTATAATTCATCCTTAATTGTTTAACCTTTTTGTTCCTTAACTTCTTCACCTGAGTAATGAAACTTTGGATGTAAATTCTAGGATTCTTTCTTGTGCTTAACATTCTTTGGTTCTAATTGTCTGTTACTTGGCTTGTTGATGATTTGCAGAGTTCCATTCATGTCTACATGTTTATGCATGTGGGGGTATGTATGCTTTTATGTTTCTAGAATGTTCAGAGGGAGCTTTTCTTCTCACAAAGCATGAAGCATGGCATCCTTTTGGGATATGTGCTTGTGCCAAGCCCCATCAGAATTGGGGGGGGCGGAAATAGGGCACCTGGATGGCTCAGTCAGTTAAGCATCTGGCTCTTGATTTTGGCTCAGGTCATGATCTCCCTGTTTCTGAGTTCAAGCCATGTATCGGGCTCTGCTCTAACAGTACAGAGCCTGCTTGCGATTCACTCTTTCCCTCTCTGCCTCTCTCTCTGTCTCTCTCTCTCTCAAAAATAAATAAATAAACTTAAAAAAAAAAAAGAATTGGGGGGAGTAAGAAAAAAGTGGGGATTCTAGAACCAAAAATAACCCTGATCATTGGTCTATAATATTTTATAGGAATCCCAGAGATTTTTATGATACTTTCAGTCCATCTGTAAAACTGATGAAAAGTATCCCTAAAGAAAAGAATTATATTTTAACACTGTCTACTCAAACAGGACTGCTTAAAACAGTTGGAATAAAACTGGAACCTGAGTTTTGTCTTTTAGTGACTAGAAAGCTTCAGTAGGCTTCCATTGGTGCTATTGCCACTGCCGAATCAGAACCCAGTGGCCTTAAGGCCTAAAAAATATTTGCTGATTTTATTGCCTGGGGGCTTCCCAGGTCCAGGGAAGCTGCCAAGACTACCACTCCTCCTCTTCCTCCCTCTCCCCCTCCCCCCCCCCAAGCCACCTCCTACCACTACTAAGGCGTAGACAGTGACTATTACTGCTATTACTGTCACTCCATAAGGTAGACAGATTCAGGACAAAACTCATGTTCTCCCTGCTTCTGAATGTCAGCTTCTCTGATCATACAGTGATAAGCCCTCCATCTATTCTTCCCCCTCACTGTGTATTTTGTGTGCAGTGCAGTGGGAACTTGAAGCAGGAACTGTGAAAGTCAGACCTACCAGTGACTCTGTTTAAAGGAAAAATGATCTTGACCGAAGCCAGCTTGCCAGACATTGAAACCTGTCACCACCTTTCCCTTACTGACACTACTGGGGCGTTCTCTCCAGCTCCGGGGTCTGCAAACTTGTTAGCACTATTAGTGCCTCTTAGTATCTGAAGCCACTGAGATGGACCCGAAAGAACCTTTGACAACCATGTTTGACTTGCTTCCAGTGGAAAGCCAGTTCCACTTTTGGCAAAGGCCTGAGACCCTAGATTGCCAGCAAAAAAGAAGCCATAAAGTTCTATATATGTTGTGCCTTCAGATATTACTTCTTGGTTTCTGGCGTTGTTTCACTGAAATTATGTTCTGTTTACTCTGCGTTTGTTACTTTGGCATAAAGAAAAGGGACAATGCTGCACCCTAGTGTCATTTCTAAAGTACTTGAGAAATGATTTCTGTCCCCACTGCCATTTATAGGTTTTGTGCTCTGTCAGTCTTTCCAGTACAAATGTCAACTTTTAAGGCTTATATTCAGCTGTCCAAATACTGAAACTTGATGCAAGCACTTGTTAATGGACCTATCAGAATTTCACAACACTCATATATGGGCCATAAAAGTTCATACTGGATGTTAAACTGAAAAAAATTTTTTTTGAGGAAAGCCACATTCACATTCTCTTAAGGGCAGAAATGTTTCTGCACTTGGAGACATTTATACTTTCAAAGAACAACAAGTACTTTGAAAGTGAAACTAAATGCTTTTAGCTCGTGACATTTAAGAGCATTTTTAGGAGCAGAGTCATAGTTAAATGGAAACAAAATATTGGATTTGGAATAAGGAGAACTGGGTTCACTCGAGTGAGCTGAACTCGCTGTGTGTGACTTTGGCAGTTGATTTCACTCCTGTCCTTAGTTTCCACATCTATAAAAAGGAAGTAATAACTGACCTACATGTCTCAGAAGGTTGTTATGAGATCAGAGGAGGTGATAGATTTAAAAATACTTTTGAAAGTTATTTCTATAGGTAGCTATGTATATATACATGTAATTATACACCACATATACACATACATACAGAGACGCTGTTTCTTTAAGGGCTTTTGGCAGTCAGCTGCCCATATCGCCAGATTTATTTCGACATAAGTATATTCAAAGCTGCAAATAAAAAGATTTTAAATTGTTACTAAGAATTATTATAACTGATTTCTAGATGATTGGTGATGATATGCAAAAAATGATATACAAATGGCTAAAAAGCTGAAAATAAAAGGAAGAAAATTTTTAAAGTTTTTAATAAGTATTCTTTTTTCTTCCTCTGCCTATTCCATTCTATCCAAACACACACATTGATGTCCTTTAATAATCAATAGTGCTATCTTTTTTCTCTTTGCTCTTATTCTAGATCTTGCTATTAAGCAAATTTGTATGTTGCCCAAGTTATTTCCATTTATTTGTTCTGGTAAATATGTCCAAGAATCTGTCTTTATTTGCCTCAACAACATGGCTTTCCCAGCATGTCCAACAGATACAGGCATACAGTGTCTTTCCCCGGACACCCAGTAACAGGTGCAATTATGGTATGAGTATTTGCTCTTCCCAGGTGAGGTCTGTGACCTGGGCTCTGCTGAAATAAGAGAAGGAGGAACAAAGCCTTACAGAGAGCCTGTGATTTTCACCACCACATCTTCCTAAAACCTGGGAAACCCAATGAGGAGAACATATCTCAGGACCTCAGTCCCAGGCCAGCACCATCTCTAACTGTAGTTAAAGTAATTTGGTCATGGGGCACCTGGCTGGCTCGGTCAGTAGAACATGTGCCTCTTGATCTCAGGGTTGTAAGTTTGAACCCACCTTGGGTGCAGAGATTACTTAAAGATAAAATCTTAAAAAAAATAGTTTGGTCAATTTGAAAGCTATATATTCTGTCCACTAAATTATAACTTTTAGTTCGGAGTTAATCAGAGTCTGTAAGTGAGATGTAATTTCTTGTGTCCCTTAACTTCCCTTGTTGAAACCTACTTACTATCTATACATAAACTTTAAATAACATGTCTATAGTGTATAAGTTGCATAAGGCCACTGACAATATTTCTGAAGAACCTCGGCACATATCAGTAGGACTCAAGCAATTCATATTTTTAGCATGATAGCAATGCATTGCCCACACATTTTAGATTAATAGCATTATTTTCTTCTCATGATAATAATAATGGGTAATGTATTGATATTGACAAGTACTGTTTATCAGGCACTGTGCTATGCACTTTATATAAATTATTGCTGTAAATTATCATTTTTTTCTTTTATTTGTTTATTTTGTGAGAGAGAGAGAGAGAGAGCATGTGTGCTTGAGCAGGGCAGGAGCAGAGGGAGAGAGAGAATCCTAAGTAGGCTTCACACTTAGTGCAAAGCCTGATGCAGGGCTCAGTCTCACAACCAGGAGATAATGACCTGAGCCGGAA
This sequence comes from Panthera tigris, assembly GCF_018350195.1. Lineage (NCBI taxonomy): Eukaryota > Metazoa > Chordata > Mammalia > Carnivora > Felidae > Panthera > Panthera tigris. The sequence continues at coordinate 95,166,909 of NC_056661.1, read as the reverse complement.
TCAAGGCTCGGACGGTAAACCAACTGAGCCACCCAGGCACCCCTAAATTGTCGATGTCAATAAAGAAAGACACTAAGAAAGAAGCTAACTAATTTGTCCTTACCTAGCAATAAGTGGTAGATGCAGAATTTGAACCTAGGTCTACCTTTTCTAAAGCCTGTGCTGTTTTTTTTTAATTTATTTTTTGTATTTGAGTATAGTTGACACACAATATCTATGCTGTTTCTATATCATTGGATCCTCTCTCCATGTTTCTGATTCCAGAATGATTTTCAGCAGAAACATAAATGATACTGTCTTTCGTTATTGTTTACTCTGGAATACCATAAAATAGTTTGGTAATATAAAATATATATAAGCTAAGTTTAATTCAATTAATTTGAAATTAAATTATAAAATAGCGTGTGCCTGATAGTTACACAAGATTAACATACTTTTTAGCCTCTTTTTGGTCTGATTCTAGTGTATATAATTACTGTTTGGAGAATTATTCTTTAACCAAAAGTGCAACCAAATTTATGTGTTAATCATGTTAGATGAGCATCATAAAGCATGTCAGTATGAGTGTTTGATCAGAACACAAAAAGCATTCTCGGGTGTAAAGGAAATATTATATGCTCTTATGAGCCTCCTTTGAACATATAGGTTCTACTCTGTCAGTACATCAGGACTTACTGGTAATATAATAATTTCCATTTCTGCATCATCCTATATATTTGGTATCTGCTACCAGAGTAATCTTTTATCTCTTCCCAGTGAATTATACAATTCTCCCCTGAGATCACCCTGTGATCACCATACTGCAATAGGACAGAAAGAGATGAGAATCCCGCCAGTAATATAAGTGAGGGGCTCCTGGGCTCTGTGTCCCCCATACCTGCCTCTTAGACTGTACCATCATCTAGAATTTGGTAGGAAAACAGCTTCAGCATAGCATCTAATGCTTATGTTCACATGTGGTTCTTTTGTAGTGTAATTGGACTCCCAGGAGAAGAAGACTGGCCCAGAGATGTCGCCCTTCCCAGACAGGCTTTTCACTCAAAATCTCCTCAACCAATTGAGAAGTTCGTAACAGATATTGATGAACAAGGCAAAGACCTACTCCTGGTAAGTTCATGCGGTGCAGAGTTGGTCTGCACTGGGCGGATCAGAGCCTTGCCCTGTCCACTGGGTGGTCTGCTAGGTGGTGGGCACAGTATCAGTTCAGCATCATGTGCCACAACCACACAGGGCCGAGGCCACAACCACACAGGGCCGAGGCCACAACCTCTCTCTGCAGCTTTCATTTCCACACCTGCAGCAGCTGGTGGCTTTTGATTCTGGAATGTCTTCATTTCCTATAGAAAGAGAAAGAGAAAGAGTCTGATCCACAAACTTTCAATCTGCCATCTTTAAATGTTCGTTTGAATGCAGCCTTTGAAGCCTCTCAAATTCATCTAGACATATGCTTCTAATAAGTATTGAATGTGCCATGCACATATAAAATACCTCACTGAAAATAAGGACTCGTGTTCAGCTTAAGATTCAGACTCGTAATATTTGGCCTTGTATGTAATTCCCTAACGTGGAGGACAGAAAAGTAGGTAGAGGAGTATACCTGTTGAGCTACTCTTGGTGTTCAGAACCCAGTGACTGATGAGTGTTTCCTTTACCTACTGAATAACAACCTATGATAGCTAGCCAAGAAAGTACTCCTAGACCTGGAGGAGCTAGTGCTCCCATTCTGTCAGTGTATTCTAAATTTCAAATGTAGACCTAAGAGTCTATAGGTCTCGGTAGAAATGTTATACCTTAGCTCTGTGTGGACACAGCCATTGATTGGCATGTTTGCAGAGCCACGGATTCTCCCGGTGAAAGCCCTAAGTCCCATCTTCACCTGATGGGGGCTCATTTTCTGATGCTTACTCTACGGTTCCCTCCACTGCCGCATTATGGAGAAGGACAGCTATTTTCCCTCCCCACCGTTTATTTCTAAGACACTCACTGAGAACTTTGGCCCACATCCTTTGAAACAAATTCTTATTAGAAGGGAGAATATTCTCCTATACAAAAACTCACTATATATACACACTTGCTGGCTCACCTACTATTTAGGAAAATTTTTTCTTGGTTTCAATTAACAGACAAGTATTTGCATTACCTTAAGAAAAGGAGGTTTGATGGAATGTTTCATGTGGCCTGGAAGTGAAAAGCCATCCAGAGTGTAAATGCTCTCCCAGTCCTGCTAAGAGCATCACCTGCTCTTAGCAACTCTGCTTTTCTCTGCCCTGCAGGCCTTTTCTCCTCTTCATTATTTCTTTTCAGTTGTGCTGTCTGCTCCCCTTAACTTTGGCTGGCCCCTGACTATCAGAATTTCAGCTAACTCATGGATCCTTTCAGCTCTAACCCCCACCACTAACATTTGCTCTGTTAGTATTTCCTACATCAGATTCCTGAAAAGAAGAATGTGGCTGACACGCCTCACCTTTTTGCCAACCCATGATATGGGTTGCTGCCTAGGGCCTGCATTCCTGGTCCAGTCAGCTATGCTAGGAGGGAGGGAGAGATGATGTGTTATAAAATATGGCCACCATAGGCTTTCCTTTTCAGCAAGAACTCTGAATGAAATGCTCCTCTTAGAAGAAGATTCTGGACAGTCAGTCACAATGATAAGCAACTTTAGTAGTGAAGTATTCCACTTCTTCAGCTACTGGGACATCCAAAGACAACTCAGAGTCTCTCAACATCATTAGGAATCACCAAAAGGAACTTAAAATGTAAAGCTAGTGGACAGTGCCACATGCTCATTCATTCAGTGTCTCCACTGGTGGTGCTGGCTTTCAAAGTCAGACCACACACTAGTGCTGGACTAGAGAAGTAGCAGGAAACAAAGAAGAAAAAGGAACAAAGAAACTACCAAAGAGAGAAGGAAGAGGGTGGACAAGGAGTGTCAACAGAGATTAGAAAAAGCAAAGGAAGGGAATAAGAAGCAGATTCAGTGACCTCAGGACTAGAAGCAACTTAAGGACAAAACATAGTAATCCGAGGGCATTCAGGGAAAGGATAGCCCAAGACTTCAAAGCCTAGAACCCCCTGAAAGCTCTCACTGTTTCATGCTAGAGGGACAGAAGGTAGAACTGTTATAATGCAGAAGAAAGCAGGCTGTTCAGTACCAGATAGGCAGCTGAGATCCCGGCAGGACTTGTTGCCTCTATTGAAATTTATTCAGTAAGGAAGGAAAGTGAAGGGTATTTTAGGAAGTTGTTTTATTTAAGATACAACATTTAAAAGTTTAGCACTGTGAGAGTTGTCCTTTGTTTTATCTGAAATAAAGGCTGACTATATAATGCTCAGCCATGTATGAATGGATATATGCATTGACATTTATAAATGCTCTCACATACATATGTAAGTTGGGCATATTAATAAGACCATTCAGAGGAAAAATTATTTTTTAACAACCAGAACCTACCCATCTTTACAAGCTTTGTCCTCTCCATCGTGGTTAACTGGAGAGGCCACGTACTTATTTTCTTGCTGAAAAAAGTTTTAGAGTTTCTGCTAACTGCTTTCAGGGCCTAAGGTATATATTTGTGGGGGCTGGCGGAGGGGACGGTCCTTGGATTAGTCTACTTTTGCTGCATAACCAACAACCCCCCAGAAATCTCACTAGCGTACAACAGTAAACATTTATTTCTTGCTCATGGGTCTGCAGATGGATAGACAGCTCTGCTTTAGCCTATGGGTCAAGTACAGGTCTTCTCCATGTGTCTCATTCTAGGGCCCAGAACAAGAGGGGCTTTGGCTCCCCAAGGCCTGTTTTTCTCATAACAGATGTTATGATGCTCCCAGAAGGGCAAGCAGAAACACATGATGCCCCTGAAGGCCTAGGCTTGGAAGAGGCACCCTGCTACTTCTGTCCACATTCCATTGGCCAAAGCAAGTTACGTGGTCAAGGCCAGCTCTAATAGAGGGAAGAACACTCCTCCCATGAAGGAAGGGTGGGAAGAAGGAGGCTATGTGCTGAAAAATGATCCAGTCCATCATAGTATTCAACCCTTACTAAATAGCAATCCCAGAAGCTAATTTTATAAGACAGTTATTTGGCAAGTAAATTAGATTTTCTTAGAGAAATAATATTCTCACAGAAGATTTTGGATTAATTCTCAAGTCATCCAAATTGCTCTGTTGAAGTAGAGCAATGATAGAACTTAGCCACCATTTCTATGTTCTGTAGAACATAAAGGATTAAGACTTCCAACTGGAGATTCTCACACACTTCCACATTAGGCTAAGGATTTCTCCTTCTCTCCACCGTCTTCCCAGCTCTAAGCCATCAAGATAGCTGTGCGGACAGGCTTCCTCCGAGACAGTCCTCTAGGGACATGTCTCTCTATCTTGAACATACTCCCACATTTTTTTTTCTTCTTTCCTATGTCCTAGGGATTACATTGGCTGCTTCTTTCTCTAATGCCGCTACCTAATTTTCTCCTTCCTAGACTCTGGGAAGAGAGAACCCAGGCTTAAGAGTTTTGCCCCTGCTCTTCTGTCCTTACAGAATTCAGCCCATGCAAAGCTTTTCTCACAATGTTTATTGCTGTTAAGGACAGTAGAACCATTCTGCCACCAAGCTCCCTCATCTGCTTGCCTTTTGGCTCTTTGGTTTTCAGGAGACACTCTGAGAAACTGGCATCCATGGACTGGTGGGGAGTTCAGGATAAATAAGATTTCAGGGGACCCAAATTTGCCTGGAATTATATATAGAGTTTTCTATTTGTGAGTGTTTTTCTAGGTCAGTAGCATTCAACAGAGTGTTAAAGCGTCCCTAATCGTCAAGATCTGATGGAGACTTTGAGGTCCTTGAGGGCAAAAACCCAGATTAAATGGAAGTCAGCATAACCATGATAATGTTAAGTCTTCAGATTACATAGAGGACTGAAATTCATAGACGTGTCAGATACCCAGCTCACTAAAGTGGACACTGCATCACAAAGACGGAGAAGCTGGTAGAGTTTCTCTCCTACTTGTGTGTTCCTGGGCGATGGATAGGTCTTACTCATCCTCCACTAGTGCTTACCACCTGCTAGTCACTCTGGAGGTGTTGGTGGAAGGACAGGAGGAGGAAGTGAAGAACAGGATTACCTGGGGTTGGTGTGGAAATGGAACTAAGATTAGGGAAGCATTCTGTCTAATTGATTATGAATTGTCAGTTTGAGAATGGAGATTGCTGCCCCAGAGGTTCACCATCCCCCTCCCCCCTCCCCCCCCCCCCCCCCCCCCCCCCCCCCCCCGCCAACCCTTTCACCTTCTACCTACACTTGAGTTGACAGCCTGGAATAGAGTTTAGTACCAGAACTGAACCTAATGGACATTGCTGCTGCCCATGAGGCACCTAGACATGCACCAGAGGAAGGAATCATTTCCTCTGGATGGTGCAGCCCTGGGCCAGAGTGCACAACTTGCTAGCAGGTCAGGGTAAGTTGGGCCTAGGTTTTAGCCCTTACTTGCCCTCCTTAATAGAGAAAACCTTTATTTCCTGCTTTAAAATGTATTTCCTTTTTTTGGTTTTCTTGTTATTTTGTTTTGCTTTTGATATTAGAAATATGTCAGAAACAAGGGCGCCTGGGTAGCTCAGTTGGTTAAGCATCCGACTTCAGCTCAGGTCATGATCTCCCAGTTCGTGAGTTTGAGCCCCGCGTCAGGCTCTGTGCTGACAGCTCCGAGCCTGGAGCCTGCTTCAGATTCTGTGTCTCCCTCTCTCTCTGCCCCTCCCCCACTTATGCTCTGTCTCTCTCCTTCTCTCAAAAATAAATAAACGTTGAAAAAAAAATACGTCAGAAGTTGTTACTGTAGTTTAATAATTACCCTCTTACCCCTAAACAAGACAACTCCGTTCCATTCCTGACTCATCAACAAACCTTGGGGAAGAGTAAAAAGTTAGGGTGACATCTCTGACTACAGCACTAAGTTTTCTAGCATTGGAAAAATCACTACCTAGGGGTTCCTGGGTGGCTCAGTCAGTTAAGCGTCCAACGTTGGCTCAGGTCGCCCCCTCATCAGGCTCTCTGCTGTCAGCACAGAGCCCGCTTCGGGTCCTCTGTCCCCCTCTCTGTTTGCCCCTCCTCTTCTTGTGCTCCCTCTATCTCAAAATTAAACTTAAAGAAAGAAAAATCACTACTAAATAAAGTTATATACATACTATGATAATACTAATAATATCTTTTAAAGGACCTGGGATAGGTAGAAGAGAAAGCCTGGGGAGGTAAAAGTACACAGGCAACCCAAAAGCTATTGCTTTTTCCTGAAGGGCAGTTTATACATTGAGGACATATATAAGATACGATATATATAAGACTGTCTACATTTTATTTAGTGTCCCATGAAGTAGATACTCATTCTGATTCTAGACACACTTAATTCATGGCAGTGAACAAATGTATAACTGTGTAAACACATTATTTAAATGGACATGTTTTATGTCAGTTATTTTTTTTCTTTATCACAGAAGTGCCTAACCTTTAATCCGGCCAAAAGAATATCTGCCTACAGTGCCCTGTCTCACCCCTACTTCCATGATCTGGAGAGGTGCAAGGAGAATCTGGATTCCCGTCTGCCTCCCAGCCAGAACAGCTCAGAGATGAATACAGCCTGAGGTCCCGACGGCCATCTTGAGCTGATCACCGGGAGAACACCCCTGGGGGCTGATGGGCCCCCCCTGAGTAAGCCCCGCAGAGCCACTGAGGATCACTGGCTGGGGACCTTCTAGTTGCCGTCGTCTGGACGGGCTCTGCTTCTCCATGGAAACCGCCTAGTTTACTGTTTTGAAATCAATGCAAGAGCGATTGCAGCTTTATGTTCATTCGTTTGTTTGTTTGTTTGTCTGTTTGTTTCAAGAACCTGGAAAAATTCCAGAAGAGAAGCTGCTGACCAATTGTGCTGCCATTTCATTTTTCTAATCTTGAATGCTGCCAGTGTGGAGTGAGCAATCCAGGCACAGCTGAGTTATGATGTAATCTCTCTGCAGCTGCCTGAGCCTGCTTTGGTACTTTTGAGTGAGAGTGTGCACGCGCGTGTGCATGTGCATGCATGCGTGCGTATGTGTGTGCGTGAGATTCTTGATTTCTTAAAGTGTTACTTTCTGTAAACAACAAGAATAATTGAATTTTAAAGACTCAAAGTGACCTATAAATAACAGGTGTCTATTGACTAAAGGTGATTTACCAGAATGGGCTTCTCAAATTACACAGTTGAACCTATGTCCTCAGAATTTCTTTTATGGCCAAAAACAGTAAATTTGTTAGAAGTAAAACATTCACTATCTAGATGAAGTTTTATACACACAACAAAAGGAAAAAAAATGCTAGTATCTTTTAAGAGACCTGTTTTTTAAAGCATACACTCTATTTACTCTTGATAAAAGCTGAAAATTACTCACTGTAAGTCCATTTTAACCTGTATTATATGCTTTGTTATTTCTTTTGAAAAACACCCTATAAGCTTTTTCTTACTTGCTATAGATTTAGGGAGTGTACCTCAAATAGGTAAAATGGTCAAAAAAAAAAAAAAACAATTAGAGAAAGCCTTTATTTCCTGATTTGAAATCTGTTTCCTTTTTGGATTCTGTTGTTACTTTATTTTGTTTTTTTGATTTTAGGAATTTGTCAGAAACTGTTTCCTGTTTTGACTCAGAGAATAGCTTTCTCTGACGAGACAGGAATACCATTTAAGTTTTCCCTATTACACTGTACTTTTTCTGCCATGCACTGCCTTGTTTGCAGAGTTTCCATCTTATCTCCTAGGGCCTCTAGTATATATTACTACCATTACATAACTAATAACAGATTGTTTAAGCCGTTCCCATGCACCTCCTGCTTGCTTTCTTTCAGTGAACCTTTTGTAAATAGTTAGATTCAGATTGTGGCTTAATGGATCCAATTTTTCAGCCCTAACAGGGTCCCCTAGGCTCTCACTCCAGTGTGATCTTCCCAGCCAGCATTTGTTGTTGTTCCCTAGGCAGTGAGTGGAGGATTGGCTCTTCTCTATCACCAGCACATAGATTGCCTTAAACTGTTACTTAGTGTTTTACAATTTTTTTAGAAGATGTCCGTGTAGAATCGGAGAGAATGTCTTTAACTATTTTTTTTTTAGACGTATATATTTACCCTATAAAATGATCTTTTCTCCATCTCCCAGGCTGTGCTTATTTCCAGTGCCTGTGCATACTCCCTCTCCGTGCAGAGCCAGCCTGACCTGGGCATTGTGAACAGCTTTACTTTTTCTCTCGCCATTTTCTCTACCGTTCTTTATATTTCATGTCATCTCTGCCTTATGTGTGGTTAGTACTCAGTTAGCTCAAGTAACCCGAAGACACAGAGATGAAGTATCCTTTTGGAAGTTTAGCTGTCTTTGCTCTCTGACTCATGTTTTGAGTACATGCAACAGATAGGCTATGTTTAGAGTTAGGGTTGTCAAAGAATGAACATCGCTTCACTCAGTAGAAAATGTTCCAGTTGATGTTTATATATTGTCTAGCCTTACTGAATTCTTCACAGCTTAATATTCTATACTACCATGATGAACAAGGGAAAAATTAAGACTTTTCTCCTTGAAAGCTTTTTGGGTTGGAAATTACTCTTTTTTTAATATGTATATTGTTTAACATTTTTCTAATTCAGTAACTTGAAGAGCAGGAAAATTGGTCTAAAGCTAGATATGAATGAGAAGATGGGCCACAAGAATGTTTGATGCTTTCTTCCTTGTTGACAATATTGCTTATGTTTTGTCATCACTGTAAATGCTTGAGATATAATGAATCCATAGCAGTCGGGGCAATGTCTCCCCTGGAAAAGTGATTTCTGCCTTTCCTTTGAAGACATTTTTTGCTGGGCCCTAGAAATTCAGTTTTAAAACTCAATATAAGTACTGATTTCATCATGTGCTTTCTGGTTAGTATCCATGGCTAGAGTGAACATAAGTTGAGTTTCTGCTTTTTTCAGGTTTTCAGAAGTTCTCTCAAGAAAAATGCAGCCGTTCTGAACTGGAATTTTTCAGCATTCTTGGGAATTCTAAACAAGTAGAGAGCTCCACTTTATTTCTAGCATATACTTTTGGTTCATTTCTCAGTAGTGTTTATGAAGAAAACTTAAAGCACAAACATTTTGGCATGAGATTCATTAGATGCTTGGCAAATTATCCCCTGAGAGGCAGAAGGAGAGGGTATCTGGCCTCTCTGACCCCAGCTCTTCCATCTGTGTGGTTCTTGCAGTTGAGTAATTACCCTCGTTTTATGTCTTTTACATCCAGGCTCACCAGTTCTGAAATCCAGATGCCACACGAGCCCCCTTCCCATTAGGGCACTTTGAAGCATATAGCAGCATAGGAATTTACTGAATACAGCTTATTCTTCTGTGACATATGGTTTCAAACGTCTTTGCCAAAAGCCAAGCAGTGGTCAGCTAAAAAAGTCATACTGCCCCAGGGATATACTGAAGCAGCTTATATCAATAAAAATACGGTGTCAGATTCAAAATCACATTTATATTCACATTTGAGGGCTGGTGCTAGAATGTGCCTGATAGTTTCTATATGATAATTGTTCTCTTAGGGCCCAGGCATTGTGGGAACCATAGTGCATGGTGAAGTTGTAACAATCCCACTTAAGAATAAGAGAGAAACCTGTCCATTTCAGCATTATAAGCTATCATGTGGCAAAGGTAATAAAGCCCTAATCTTACAAACTTAAAAACACAATACCCAGTGCATTGGCACCTCCCACTTTGTCTCTCCTTGAAAGTAGATAAGAACCCAAGAAACAGAACCTGTTTTAAACAAGACGTCGGAGCCATTTCATCCCTCTGTATTCTCATGATTTTCTCTCAGGAATCACACACTAGGAATGGCATACTTTTCATTTAGCCCAAGGTGTCTTACTAAAATAAAAGTAGTTCAAAATATTTACCTAAGAATAGAATCTCAGCCATTTAGTTTTAAGTAAAAATGAAAATTTCAGAATGCACGGGATGTTAATATCTTAAAGAAAATGTACACCTTTCAATAGAAATTTATCATTTGACTCCAGAACACAGTACTGTCCATCTTGATGGGGGGGGGGGGGGGGAACAACCAAATAGTACCAAATATTTTGAATCTTAAATTATGTATTTAAATTGAGCTTTTAACTATATGCCTCTTAAGGTCAGTAATGGCAGTCCTCATGCCATTATGGAAATTAAAATCATGTAAGCTTCCTAATATCACAAACATATTAAAATTCTTCTTTCCAAAGAATTGCTTTTAAGTGACAACTTGGCTATTTTTATGATAAGCACAGAAGAGAGTGTCTCACATTTTCCAAAAGCAGGCTTTTGTTGCATAGTCAGGTCTAGGAAAGAGTAATATTAAAAGTTAATAAGCTGCTGTAATTACTTAATTGTGTTAGTACAGTAACTATAGAATATTCACCCTGGAAAGAAAATGTTGAGACATTATAAGTTCTTAGGTATTGACAAAATTCAAAAGAATGCATGTTTTACATTGTGACACATAAAAACAGTGTCTTTATTTTAAAAAATAAAGATGGTAGCATGATTTCTAAATCTTTAAAAGGCATAAAATAATGGACAATGGATAGAGGAAATTCTAGAGAAAATGAAGGTATTCAAAGGATAGTTTCAAAGTTAGATATATTTTGAAGGATAAATATTTATTAGCAAATATATTGTAAGAATTTCTATTAAAGTCATCCGGCAACTATGAAGTTGATAACGTTCCAAAACATGTTTTATGGAAAAGCCTTTCCAAGCAGTTACCATTTCAAAGGGTGACCTGAGCAAACTACCATACTCCTTACTTCGTGGGAAGAAGCAGCCATGTGAAACTAACGCTTGTTATGCAAGCCTAAGAATGTTCACTGTAAATAATAATAATAATAAATTTTAAAAAGGCACATATTTCCTGTGCCACCAAGATTTTTTGAAAACTGGTAAAACCCAAATCCTTGATCATATGCACTTGATACATTCAGATGTATGATATGGAACATAGCTACATGTTTCCACAGTAGAAAAACTTACTGAGACTGCAAAAGCCTATCATGCAATAGAAGTCCCCAGGTAATTAGTAGTGGTGTTCTCTTCAAAAGCATACGAAAATAGCATTTTCATTTCTTATTAATGCAATTTTCAACCTAGTGGTGTTACATACCTATATCTCAAGCATTTCTGACTTGTACTTTTTCAGAAAATAAGCCACAATATTCCTTTGGCCTTTTCTATCTTCTGACCTTTGTAAACAACAGAAATGTAGAAAGAGGAGGGGTCTGATTTTTTAAATGTTTTTTTTCCTCAGTTTGTTTGTTTGTTTTAATGACGTACGAATCAGCTCTTCAAAATGTTTTGTTTCTTAGCATTCCCAGGGAGTTGAGATAAATGAATGAACTTCCATCAACATATTTATGTTTCCTTGATACTGGTGCTCTGGCTGTCAAGAAGAAAACAAGAGCCTCTTGAAAACTAATACAGGCTTTTTTCAATCATCTATTTAAATATTGTTACAGCAGTTTGAAGGTTATATGGTAGGAAAGTGAGATGATTTTTCTTGGAAACCTCTATTTTAAAATTCACACTGTCCTAAGACATGGGCTTTCTTCTTTTATTCCAGTATTTTCCACAAGGTGGCACTTTGGGGCTGGGGGCCTGGGGGTGGGGGTGGGGGCTAGGGAGGGGGAAATCTGAGCAAAGCTAAAGAGGTACTTCTAAAATCTTCATTCTAACCTTGTTTTTCTGCACATATTTTACTCTTGCTTAGCACTTGTTTGTCAGGATGATGAACAGTGTTCGTAACATTCTAGAACTTAAATATTTTAGTTGTTAGCTAGGTTCTGAATGATGATCTGCAGGGAAGTTGTTCTTGAGAATGGATAATATACCCATTTTGATCATTTAAGTGCATCAAGAGAGCCTAGTCATCCGTTTTTTCAAGAAGCATTTTTTTAAGGTATTTAATTACCTTACTTTTATAGGTGCAGAAGTTACAAGGATGTACAGGCTTATTAGCTGAAAGGCAACACTCATCTGTGAGCAGGGTAGTTTTGTTAGGAATGTAAAACTCCTCCAGTGGCCTCAGCCAAAAACACCTATGCCCACTGTCTGCTGTTCTCATATTTCCTACCATGATGGTCTTTAAACACTGATTAAAATTTTAAATCCTAATTTAAAGATCAGATGAGCAAAGAAGTAACATCAGTATGTAAGTACACAAAACTATTTTTTTTCTAAAGAATTGCCATGCTGAAATACAGCCCTTAAATGCTAAAAGACCTGGTAATTTTTTTTTTTTTTACATTTATGTAATCACAAGTGTAAATTCACAAGAAATTCTAATTTTTTAAAAGTCCTGTCCAAGCATGTGAGCATAATAACCTAGGAATATATTTACATAAATCTTTAATTTCTCCATTAGTGAAATTCTTTGGCAACTACATACACACACACACACACACACGCACACACACTCCTATGTTTTAATTCACAGGTCTGCTCAGAGACGCATTACCCCCAGATGATTTTAGTTAATTTTAGAAATCATTTTCCTCAATAAGTGTCACAGAAATTTAGGAGGAAGGAAATAGTACTTTTCAGAGTTTCCTTATTAGCACGGCATAACAAGGCAGTTTATTCCTTCTGAGTGGCAGAAACTCAATCCTGCCTGCCTAACTTTCCTGCAGAGTAGCGGGCAGGCGAGTCTCACTAATTCATACTGAATCAAAATGGGGCTGTCACCCTAGGGGCTGTCAAAAGCTCTTCGGGAACCCAGCCTCGTCCCTCTGCTCAGAATCCCACTGAAGTAGATTCCAATTTAAGCCCCTAAATGGAAGGCCGAATTCCAACCTCGAGTCTGTTATCAGTTGGGCCAGTCTGAGCTCTATTTGCTCGCGGTGAACACTTGACGCCCACCTGAAAACCCTCTGGGAGCGCTGCGCCGTCACTCCGCCCCTTTGGCCGCAGAGAGGCAGTGGGAGGAGCTGGCTGGGTCCCGCTCGCCGCTCACCTGTTCGTGCCTGAGATGACGTACAGACCCGGAGGGCTACTGTCCGAGGTCCATGTGCCCTGCTGCTGTTTCAGAAGCACCTGTTCTGCCGTCTTAGGAAATAGAATGCCCCTAGAAGCAAACGGGTGTCTTCTGTGCATAAGTAAGTACAACACAATTCTTCGAAAGTTCGGGTATAAAGAGATGCTGGTCTGTATGAAGTGTCTACCAGGCATCTCTCAAGCTCTAAGCTCAGCTTTTTTTTTTTGTTTGTTTGTTTTAAAGAGAAGATGTATAATTACAGGAAAGATTTTTTATTTTTTTATTTTCTATCATTCTACATATACGATGGCAAAAGATAATGCGTGGAAGAGTTTTGTTTTGAAAATGTGTTTATTTTCTGCTTAGGCAAAAGCTCCTAACTCTTTCGTTTCTGATCTCTTGTTTTTGTCGAATAGTTAAAGGTATGTAAGCAAATTATCTCATGTAGTGTAGGGGATTTTCCTGTTTGGAGGAAACTTTTGTGTGAATTGTTTTGTCAAGCAAATAATCAACCCCTTCTCTACTTGAGGAGTTTGAATTGTCACATACAGGTTTCCTTAAAGGGGGCACATAACTGTACATATTGCTATAAAGAACTGTGACCGTAGCACTAATGAGCAAGCATAGAGCCCCACACAGTTCATTTAATTTCTAACGCTCTGTGGTTTCTGGCCAAATTCTGTTGACATGCTTAGGTTACGGTCCTGAAGATACCCTTTGTACCCTTAACTTGAAGTTTTCTACTCTTAAGTAATTGAGATGCAATAATATGTATTAGCTAGCAATATTTCTGTGATCACCAGCAACTCCTGATTTAACCTAGAAGTCTCTGAATAATTAAAATAAATCCCAGCAGTAATACATTTCTTGAACCACCCTCCCCCAGGTGCATTATATAGCTTGTCATCTTGGTCCTGTGTTTGCAACAATGTATACGTGAATATTAGAGTTCCTCACTTAACTTTGTATTCATGTGTTTTCCTATGACCAGTAATAAATATATTAGTTAGTACATGGAATAAATAGCAGCAACGACACCTAGAATCAGCACTTAACAAGGTGGGGAATTTCTATTTCAAGTTGTTCTGCATTTGCGTAAATTATTTCTGTTATTATTCATGTATGTTATTTATTTCTGAATCACACTAGTCCTGTGAAAGTGCGCCTTAAAGGAGATGGCATTAGGATTTGCATTTAATGTTCATTACCATGGTCTTGATGGAGCTAAGTAAATTAAAATTAGACTAAGCCCCGAAATAAGCTGCATGCATTTTAACATGATTAGTAGAACTTAAGTTTGTAGGTGTGGTATTTTCGTATCTAGGTGTTTTATCATTATGTAAAGGAATTCAAGTGGAGGACTTTGTAGCTTTTCTTTTGTCAAATATGCGTATAGTATAGTGTGAAGATACAGCAAAAATTAAAACTTGAGATACAAAGCATCAGATACTGCCTTAATTTAGGGACTCTGCCAGATGGCCATCAGAGTAGAGGCCAGGCAGAGACAGGGGCTTGGGTGGTGCCTCCTCTTACCTGGCCTCGAGAAGAAGCTTCACCCTGATATCTGGTGCCCTTCTGGTATCGTGTGCCGTAGTGGGAACAGGTGGTACTGTTGCAAGAACAGCGTGAGAATTTTCTGTAGAAGTAAACTGTCAGCTTGTGCCTTGAGGCTTCCAGAATGTGTCGGATGGAGAAGTTCAAGTTTCTGTGCTTCAAGCACCTTAGTTTTGTACAGAAGCGATTCACTCTGGTCATAAAAGCAAGGACTACATGTACAGTAGTCAACAATGGATTTTAACAACCAACAGTCCCCAGCACCTCAGAAGCATGTTGCATTTCTGGTATTTTAGGTTTTGATCTGAAGGTTAATCGGCAAGTGTCTGGTATAGAAGAACAGTAGGTGTTAAGAAAAGCACAATATCGGTTCCCGTAGAAATTAGAACTAGAGGGTTTATAGGATTATCATGTCAGAGATGTCTAAATGCATGTTTTCACTGTAAAATGTAGTAGCATAGTGTCTTTGCATTCCCATAGGGCCTAGTTAAAGCTTTTATTCGAGGTTTTCAGCAAAGCTGTCATACCCAGTGAGCTTTTTCTTTTCTTTTTTCTTTTGTTTTTTTTTTTTTTTTTTTGGGACTTATAACAGAAAATGTGTTAAACGTAGGGAAAAAATGTTAATTTGGACACTTGACTTGTTGGTTTCTGTGTTTAAAGTCACGGTTCTGGAGATGTAGAGATTGTGCATGTGCATGTGCACGTCCGATACTAATCTAGGCTGTGTGAACCAGCCCAGGATAACCGATGTCCTCCCAGGCCCTGCATCCTTCCTCCCTCCCTCCCACTGCTCCCTTCCCCTGACCCGTCCAGGCCTGTCTGCATGGTGCTCTTTATTCTCTTCGGCCACTCTCTGGGCATCAGGGACATGACAAGAGAGATGCTTTAGGCATCACGGGTGTGCCTGCCCAGGCTTGGCCACCACTTTTACTTGACCTTTGGCTGGGCACAGAGTGTGCTCACAACACCAATCACAGATACCCTCTAGCATGTTTGTATGCATCTTGATTTCCAAACCAAGTCCTCTACAGAGCATTCAGTTTTGGCTGTGGTACAAAGAGAAAAACTAAACAAGACTATAAGCCACATTCCAGGCTGCTGTTTTCTATCCATCTACAGGCCATACTTTTACTGTATTTCTTCATACTTGAAACTCATTCTGCTATTTTGATATCAGGGTACAGACTTACAAGGGTGCATGTTCCTTAAAGGTGCAAAATTACTCTCATTCCGTTTGCTCATGTTGCTACAGAATGCTGTTTTGGTGCTTTGAGTTGAGCAGGTCAAAGAAGCAGTGTGGAAATTCACTGCCTGGAACACAGTCTTACAAGAATGTTGGCAGATGGCTTGGTGTTAGATACTGCTTCTGCTCTTTTCTCTGTACACAAGGTTGAAAGTTACCACACTGGCCTGTCAGGTTCACCTGGGTATCCTTTCTCACAGAGCACAGAAACCCTGTGCTCTCCCCAAATGTGGGTGCGGTGCAGCTCTCTGAAAGCAGGGACCTTTCTACATACCAGATAATTTAGCCCGCAGAGAAAAATGGCTGTGGGTGTAGACAGGGGCAGGATGGGAAAGGCCCTCTCACTCTAGCGACCATCCCTCCATTCCGTACAGAAAGCTCTCC
This sequence comes from Panthera tigris, assembly GCF_018350195.1. NCBI lineage: Eukaryota > Metazoa > Chordata > Mammalia > Carnivora > Felidae > Panthera > Panthera tigris. The sequence continues at coordinate 95,150,681 of NC_056661.1, read as the reverse complement.
TGGGGCAATAAAAGAAAGAAAGAAAAAGAAAGAAAGAAAGAAAGAAAGAAAGAAAGAAAGAAAGAAAGAAAGAAAGAAAGAAAGAAAAGAAAAAGTGAAAGAAAGAAAGCTTATCTGTTAAGATACCCCCTTCATAGCATCCTGAGCTAAATGATCTCGCTTCTTTCCCTTTAGGTAGTTTGAAAAGACAGGTCAGTTTATCTAGACTATTCCTACCTGAAGAGGAAAATAGAAAAGTAGATTGTTTGTATCATGTAAACTATGTAATCCAAGGACTGCCAAAACTTACATCAAATCCCCCATCACTAGAAATCTGTTTAAGTAGCTCAAGTAAAAGATGCTTTATGACCGGGACTGCCTGAGGTCAGAGGCAGCCATTCTAGCATGCGCCGTACTCTGAGACTTATTTGGAGAGAGAGAACTGCCCGTGCTGACGCTGTTACTGTGGCCAAGGTAGCACGTCAGAAAATTCAGAGGGTTGCAGATCACAGATCCTTTGGAAACTGGATGTCTTACCGGGTGCTAGAATGCAAATTTAGGTATTTATTGTCAGATAATGGAATTCATTGTTTTATAAGAATTAGTGTTGAAACGTCACTGTCCAGTTCATTGTTTTCACTTATGCACAAGCGAAATTGAAGCAAAAAGAGCAAATGGTTTGTATATTTGTCATACCTTTTGTATTTCTTACAATAAAAATATTGGTAGCAAATAAAAATAATAAAAAACCCAACAATCTTAGACTGCTTTCTTGGAGACGAATTACTATCCTAGCTATTTTTCTTTTTACTTAACGTAAAATGAATATAATTACGGTGAGTAAAGTAAGTTATAATTAAATAGCACATTTTAGCATGATGTTTTCAACTTTTGTTACAAGAGACTCCTTTTCGGGCTTCAGATGTGTTTAAAAACTAAATAGCAGCTCATTGAGCTTAAAGTTTCAGTAACAAATGTTTAATTAGCTCTTACTAGTTGACATGCTAAACTCTGACAACTCAAAAGTAAGACATGGCAGTCCTTTCCAAAGCTTACAGATGGGGAATGTGAAAAGGTTTGTATGACCAACTGCTGATAATCTGGAGATGAGCAGAGTTTTCCCACTGGAAATGATGCTTGAGTGGACTCAAAACCAAAAGTCAAGGTCTGCCAAGCATACAAGCAGAAATACTTTGCATTTGTAAAGGCATGCAATTATGAAAGAGGGAGCAGGAAGATTGGTGAGGCCACCCTGGGGGCAGTGGCTGTTAACATCTGGTTCATAACCTACAGAAAGACCTATAATCTCACAGCATGATCTATTATACACACATGTGCACAGATCCACACATACATGTACTGGAAAGTTACATTTCACAAAATGATGCTGGGTGCCCCACGTGTTCTCTTTTCTATTTTGTTATTCTCCACTCTGAAAATACTGGTGGCAACTCACTAAACTGATCCCATAACCCCGCTAATAGGCCATGACTTACAGTTTGAAAACAGTAAGGGGGGATGGGTATATGCAGGAATCTGGAGGTGATGTCGAGAAGGGTTTAATATGCCATATAAAGGAATTTGGAACCACCAAAGGGTGTTAAAGAGGAAGACAATTTCTGTTAATGTGTGCCTCTTGTTCGACTGCTTATATACAGAGTGACAGATGAAGCAGCTGCTGAGTTATTAACACAGCAAATCAGAAGTGTTGCTTTCTCATTCATTCTCCTCTTCATGTATGATATCAGGGTTTTTTTTCTATAATTTATTTGTTTAATAATTTGCATCCAAGTTAGTTAGCACATGGTGCAACAATGATTTCAGGAGTAGATTCCTTAAGCCCCTTACCCATTTAGCCCATCCCCCTTCCCACAACGCCTCCAGCAACCCTCTGTTCTCTGTATTTAAGAGTCTCTTATGTTTTGTCCCCCTCCCTGTTTTTATATTATTTTTGCTTCCCTTCCCTTCTGATCATCTGTTTTGTATCTTAAAGTCCTCATATATGTGAAGTCATATGATATTTGTCTTTCTCTGACTAATTTTGCTTAACATGATATCCTCTAGTTCCATCCACATAGTTGCAAACAGCAAGATTTCATTCTTTTTGATTGCCGAGTAACACTTCATTGTATATATATATATATATATATATATATATATATATATATATATATATATATATATCACATCTTCATTCATCCATCGATGGACATTTGGGCTCTTTCCATACTTTGGCTATTGTTGATAGTGCTGCTATAAACATTGGGGTGCATGTGTCCCTTCAAAACAACACACCTGTATACCTTGGATACATATCTAGTAATGTAATTGCTGGGTCGTAAGGTAGTTCTATTTTTAATTTTTTGAGGAAACTCCATACTGTTTTCCAGAGTGGCTGCACCAGTTTGCATTCCTACCAGCAGTGCAAAAGAGATCCTCTTTCTCCGCATCCTCGCCAACATCTGTTGTTGCCTGAGTTGTTAATGTTGACAGGTGTGAGGTGGTATCTCCTTGTGGTTTTGATTTGTATTTCCCTGATGATGAGTGACGTTGAGCATTTTTTCATGTGTCGGTTGGCCATCTGGATGTCTTTGGAAAAGTGTCTATTCATGTCTTTTTTCCATTTCTTCACTGGATTATTTGTTTTTTGGGTGTTGAGTCTAACCCTTTATCTGATATGTCATTTGCAAATATCTTCTCCCACTCTGTTGTTTGCCTTTTAGTTTTGCTGATTGTTTCCTTTGCTGTGCAGAAGATTTTACTTTGCTGAGGTCCCAATTGCTCATTTTTGCTTTTGTTTCCCTTGCCTCTGGAGACGTGTTGAGTAAGAAGTTGCTGCGGCCAAGGTCAAAGAGGTTTTTGCCTGCTTTCTCCTCAAGGATTTTGATGGCTTCCTGTCTTAGGTTTAGGTCTTTCATCCATTTTGACTTTATTTTTGTGTATGGTGTAAGAAAGTGGTCCAGGTTCATTTTTCTGCATGTTGCTGTCCATTTTTCCCAGCATCATTTGCTGAAGAGACTGTCTTTGTTCCATTGGATATCCTTTCCTGCTTTGTCAAAGACTAGTTGGCCATACATTTGTGGGTCCATTTCTGGGTTCTCTATTCTGTTCTATTGATCTGAGTGTCTGTTTTTGTGCCAGTACCATACTGTCTGGATGATTACAGCTTTGTAATACAGCTTGAAGTCCGGGATTGTTGATGCTTCCTGCTTTGGTTTTCTTTTTCAAGATTGCTTTGGCTATTCGGGGTCTTTTCTGGTTCCATACAAATTTTAAGATTGTTTGTCCTAGCTCTGTGAAGAATGCTGGTGTTATTGCGATAGGGATTGCATGGAATATGTAGATTGCTTTGGCTAGTATTGACATTTTAGCCATATTTTTTCTTCCTATCCAGGAGCATGGAATATTTTTCCTTTTGTGTGTGTGTGTGTGTGTGTGTGTGTGTGTGTGTGTGTCTTCTATTTCTTTCATAAGCTTTCTATAGTTTTCAGTGTATAGATTTTTCACCTCTTTGGTTAGATCTATTCCTAGGTATTTTATGGTTTTTGCTGCAATTGTAAATGGGATTGATTCCTTGATTTCTCTTTCTGTTGCTTCATTATTGGTGTATAGGAATGCAACTGATTTTTGTGCATTGATTTTATATCCTGCAACTTTACTGATTATGGATCAGTTCTAGCAGTTTTTTGGTGGGATCCTTTGAGTTTTCCATATAGAGTATCATGTCATCTGCAAAGAGTGAAAGTTTGACCTCCTCCTGGCCAATTTGGATGCCTTTTATTTCTTTGTGTTGTCTGCAGAGGCTAAGACTTCCCATACTATGTTGAATAACCGTGGCAAAAGTGGACATCCCTGTCTTGTTCCTGACCTTAGGGGGAAAGCTCTGTTTTTCCCCATTGAGGATGATATTAGTGGTGGGTCTTTCATATATGGCTTTTATGATCTCAAGGTATGATCCTTCTATCCCTACTTTCTTGAGGGTTTTTATCAAGAAAGGATGGTGTATTTTGTCACATGCTTTCTCTGCATCTATTGAGAGGATCACGTGGTTCTTGTCCTTTCTTTTATTGATGTGATGTATCACACTGATTGTTTTGTGGATATTGAACCAGCCCTGCATCCCAGGTGTAAATCCCACTTGGTTGTGGTGAATAATGTTTTTAATGTATTGTTGGATCCAGTTGGCTAGTATCTTGTTGAGGATTTTTGCATCCATGTTCATCAGGGAAATCGGTCTACAGTTCTCCTTTTTAGTAGGGTCTTTGTCTGGTTTTGGAATCAAGGTAATGCTGGCTTCATACAGTTTAGAAGTTTTCCTTCCATTTCTACTTTTTGGAAAAGCTTCAAGAGAATAGGTGTTAACTCTTCTTTAAATATTTGGTAGAATTCCCCTGGAAAGCCATCTGGCCGTGGACTCTTGTTTTTTGGGAGATTTCTTTACTGGTTATGGGTTGATATCAGGTATTTTTAAAGTAGTCCTCCAGAATTCCCTGGGAGCTTTCAGTAGGACTTGCCTTAATTTTGTGCAACAGGTCCTGAATTGCATCTAAATTTTAAAAATGTATATGAAATATTCGGGAGGGATCATACAGAAAGTCAAGAATATGGCCTTTATTGAAAAATTGAAAGTTTGGGGCGCCAAGGTGGCTCAGTTGGTTGAGTGTCTGACTTCAGCTCAGGTCATGATCTCACGGTTTGTAGGTTCGAGCCCGGTGTCAGGCTCTGTGCTGACAGCTAAGAGCCTGGAACCTGCTTCGGACTCTGGGTCTTCCTCTCTCTCTTTGCCCCATCCCCACTTGTGCTCACTCTCTCTCAAAAATAAATAAATATAATTTTACAAAATTGAAAGTTTGTACTTTAAGAAGTCACTCATATATGTTTCCACAAACTGTGGGCATCAACAACCAGGTTTGACTGAACCATTTTCTTCAAAAGCAGCACACAGAAAGATCCTTCGGTTGAGCTCTAGTTATCTCTGCTGTGCTCACTTAGAATTTCATTTTATAAAAAGCCCAAAGGCCTTTGCCACTGATTTTTGCCCTTTGAAGCGTCAGCCTAGTTTACTGCTATCTAGGGAAGAACTCCCAGCAGGGATGGGCCCCAGGAGATCATACTTGTTCTGCAAATCCCCCCTTTCCTGGATGGAGCAGATTGGGGAACCATAGCATCCCAGGGGATATGGGACCAAGAGACTGTGCATCCGTCTCTTCTACGTCTGTGAGTGCTATCTATAAATACAGAGCTGCAAATAGCTGTATTTCTCCCTGTGTACACAGGGAATCATGGGGTGCTGATCCGTGGAGATCGAGATGGTAATGTGCAGAGACTGGATCCAGACAACCTTCTGGCTCCTCTTCCCCAGGCTCTGAAACTCCCCATATCCTTATAATGAAGTCTGTCTCTAGCTTTTTTTCTTTTCTCCGATTAACTTACGTAGCTCAAGTAAATTTCTATCAATTGCAGCAAAAATCCTTACCCAGCTCCCTCTCTCCTCTATCAGTACTATAACTTGAGGTCGCTGCTCTGCACTGTAATTTCAAACTATTGAAAAGCTAAGTGCAAGAGTAGTATCCTTATTTAAATGTGGATAAAAACCATGATAGTGGAGCCTGCAACTTTTCAAATGGGGATTCCCAGAAATCTGGAGTATAAGGGGAGAATACAAAGCTACACATAAAAAGATCTACATTCCTCAAACATCAATTTTCTTAAAAGAGAAAAATGTTTCATTAAGAAAGACGCTATTTTCAAAATAACATTTAAGAAGACTGGAATAGAATGCAAAATTAAAATTTTATAATAATATTGATGACTTCAAAGACATTTCATGACTTCAGTAACTGCCCGGGACTACTACATCAACAGACCCCACCCCCTACTACAATTCACTCTTTTGCAGAACATTTTGAGAACACTTGTAATGGGGCCCATTGTTCTAAATCCTGTACCTCCTTTGGTCCCCATGATTCCTCATTGGAAAATGACATCTATTATGACAGTGTATTCAAAAAGCTGATAAGGAATGTCAAGTTCACTCCTATTCACTCAACGTCTACTGGCTGCAACCTTTCAAACAGCATATGATACAAAGATGCAGAAGTGTCAAAAGTGATGGTTTGTGATAAAAGACCCTCTCTCCTGCTTGTTGGATTTCATTGTGATACAGTGTTACTTAACTGTATGTGCAGCAAAATAATGGCGCTCTCAGGGAGAGAACAAGGGAGGCAATTAACATTCAAGGAACCACCGCCCGAAGTGCCAGACATTCTGACATGCTATACAAATACAAATTATCTTATTTCCTGAAGTCATTCTCTCCAAGTCAGAAGTAGATGGTGCTGTTAGCTTCAAACAGTCCTGGCATACGATTGCATATAACACACAAGAAAGAAATATGAGCGTATGCTCTAGGGTTTAGAAGTGAATAAGTGAATGAGTTTCCAGTGACCAGATGATTTATATGTAGCTGGTGAAATAAAATGATTACACATTGACCATAAAATAACTTTAAAAATACAAAAACTAAAGGAAAAAATACGTTTCTTAAAAACATACAAATTCTACCACCTAGATAAGACTACTGCTAATATTTTGATAAACAATTTCTAGATACCTAACTTTACAAAGATACATCAATATAATTTTATACCACAGAAATGGGCTGTGCACTCCAATAAATTGTGCTTTGGGAGTTGTTTGTTTATTTGTTTACATAATATCCTGGATAATTTGTCATTTGAATAAATACAAATTTACATCACCCTTTAGTATGGCTGTATAGTGTGCCATTGTGTAAATGTATTCTAATATACTTAGTCGATCCCCTATTGATAGACCTTTCTCCCCAGCCATCCCATTGTTTTGTATATGAAACAGTGCTTCCATGAGCAGTACTATGAATGCATCTATTTGCACACATGAGTTAGACTTAAGTCATCTAGTCACTGGAAACTCATTCACTCATTCAACATTTATTGAACCTTTACTCTGTGCCAAGCACCTTTAAACTCTATAGATACAGCTGTGAACAAGACAAATATGGCACTTGCTCTTGTGGAGCTAACATTTTAGTAGGAGACAGACAGTAAATAAATATGTGCTCAAGATAATTACGTTATGATAAGTGCCATAAAGAAAAGAAAGACGTGATAAGATAAAAAGTACTTGGATCATGGTGGGCAGGAAAGGCCCTGTAAGAAGCGTTGAGTTGAAGCATAAAGGAAGAGACAGGAAACCAGGTGGAGTACTGAGCGTACAGGCACAGAAAGGAGGCCGATCTGCTGAGGGCATAGAGAGCAGAGCGAGGGGAGAAGAGTAGTCAGAGATGAAATTAGGGAGGTGGAGAGAGAATGTTAGACAACCTCTTCGAGAGACTTAGCCATGAAGCGGAACAGAGAATTGAGGTACAGCTTGAAAAAGATGTGATATCAAAGGAGGACTTCTTTTCTGAGTGAGATGGAAGAGAGTCTGCTGGGGGGGACACAGTGATTGAAGGGGAAGGAGTGAGAAAGAACAGCAGCAGGAATGAAGGAGCACAAGAAGGAGAACTGCACTTTGATAGAGAAAAGCTCTAATAGGAGGGCCAGCAAAGACAGTGGGTGCAGATTTAAAGATTTGGTGGTGGGAATATTCATTGATTCGTTTAGTATTTATTGAGCACCTGTTACGTGCCTAGCCCTGTCCCAGGCACCGGGTTATGGCAGCAGACAAAATAGTGAAGATTTATTGCCTTAATGGAGCTTATTGCTACTGAAGGGAGGCAAGCAAATAACTATCACAATATATCTAGGATGTTATGCAAGTGCTGTAGAAAAAAAACAAAACAGAGAAAAGGCAGAGAGAGTGCTATGGGGATGCAATTTTAAACAGGATGAAAGCCTCATGGAGAAGGACATTTGAAGACCTTAAAGAAAAGAAGGATCCAGGTGGAGATGTGATGAAAGAAATAGCAAGTGCAAATGCCTTAAGGCAGGAGCATGACAAAGATTGTCAAAGACCAGCAAGGAGACTGGCGTGGCTGCAACTGACGGCTAGAAAAGGCTGGGAGATATCCAGAGAAGTAAGTGGCAGGGGGAAGCATATCTTGTAGGGGCCTGTAAGTCAATGTAAAAACTTTGTCATTTACTGTGAATAAGATGGAAAGCCATTCAAAGGTGAGATGCACAGAACTGGCACACAATCTGATGTGTGTTTTAAAGTACCACTCTGGCTGCTCTCTCGAGAACAGACTTTAGGGTAGCAAGAGCGGAAACAGGGAGACCAGTTAGGTGGCTCTCAATATAAGCCAAATGAAAGATAGCAGGGGCTTCAATCAAAGTGAAAACAGTGGAGAAGTGGAAGAAGATTATATTTTGAAAGTAAAGTTGACAGTATATACACTGAGAGAGAAGAAGCTAGAACGTTTCTAAGGATTTTGGCTTGAGCACTTGGAAAAATCAAATTGCCATTTACTGAGATGAGAAGAATATAGGAGGAGCTGCTTTTAGGGGTAATACTGAGAGCTGGATTTGGAACGTGTTAAGTTTGAGATACATATTAGACACTGAAGTGGGGATGTTGACAAGGCAGTTAAATGTGAATCTGAAGTCCAAGGAAGAGGTAGATTGGAGATGAAATTTTTGGAGTCATCAGTATATGAATGGTATTTGAAGCCAGAGATTGGATAAAATCACCAAGGGAAAAAGTATATATAAAAGGAAGAGATCGCAGAACTAAGCCTAATATTTATAGACCAGAGATGAAGAAGAAGAAGCAACAAAGACTAAATGGCCTTTAGAAGGAACATGTGGTGATGTCTAGAAAGTGAAGAAAAATCTTTTGAGGAAAAGAGAATAATCATTGTGACAAATACCACTGAGGGGCGCTTGGGTGGCTCAGTCGGTTAAGCGTCCAACTCTTGATTTTGGCTCAGGTTGTAATCTCACAGTTCATGAGATCGAACCCCGCATTAGGCAGAGCCTGCTTGGGATTCTCTCTCTTCCTCTCTGTCTTCCCCTCCCCCTTTCTCAAAATAAATAAACTTTTAAATAATGCCACTGGGGCACCAGGGTGGCTCAGTCGGTTAAGCGTCCGACTTCAACTCAGGTCATGATCTCACTCACGGCTGAAGGGTTTGAGCCCCGCATCAGGCTCTGTGCTGACAGCTCAGAGCCTGGAGCCTGCTTCGGATTCTGTGTCTCCCTCTCTCTCTGTCCCTCCCCCACTCGCACTCTGTCTCTGTCTCTCAAAAATAAATAAACCTGAAAAAAAATTATAATGCCACTGATAGGTCAAGGAAAATGAGGGCTGAGAAATGACCATTGATTAAGCAATATGGAGAATATGAGTGACCTTGAAGAGAAGTCCTGATGAAGTGGTGCAGTGGTAAAAATTCTCTTTAGAGTGGATTCAAGGAAGAATCGGTTGGTACGTGGATGTGGAAACTGTTAGATATAAAGCGAGAGGTACTAAGTGTATCATAAAAGATGTGAGGTGCAGAGTGTGACCCGGTACACTACTGAGCCTAAATAGACTTTAAGTTCAACTTACTTTCCTCCTAAGTTCAAGAATGAGGCAAGGGTGTCAGTTTTCACCACTTCTACTCAGTATTGTGTTGGGGGTCCAAGCAGTACAATAGGCAAGAGAACAAAAGGCATATAGATTGGAAAGAAAGTAAAGCTGTCATTATTCATAGGCTGCATGAGAGTCTGTAGAGAAACCCCTAAAGAATCTACCGCAAAAAAACTAACAGAACAAATTCATTTAAGAAGGCCATAGGATATAAGTGCAATATACAAAAAATAACCACATTTCTGTCTACTTTAAAATCAAAATTGCAAACCATAATTTAAAAATACCAATTAGAGGGGCGCCTGGGTGGCTCAGTCGGTTAAGCGTCCGACTTCAGCTCAGGTCACGATCTCGCGTCCATGAGTTCGAGCCCTGCGTCGGGCTCTGGGCTGATGGCTCAGAGCCTGGAGCCTGCTTCCGATTCTGTGTCTCCCTCTCTCTCTGACCCTCCCCGTTCATGCTCTGTCTCTCTCTGTCTCAAAAATAAATAAACATTAAAAAAAATTTAAAAAAAAATACCAATTAGAGTGGCATCAAAAAAACGAATGAAGTCATACTGGATTAGGGTGGGCCCTAAATCCAATGACTGTTAGGCTTAAAAGAAGAGGAGAGGGCACACAGAGACACAAAAAAAGATGGCCACATGAAGACAGGGAAAAAGATTGGGATTATGCTGCTCCAAGTCAAGGAATGTCGGGGGCTAAAAGAAGCAAGGATGGACTCTTCCCTAGAGGCTTCACAAGAACCATGGCCCTGCTGACACCTTGATTTCAGGCCTGATGCTTTGTTGTGGCAATTCCTAGCAAACTAATAGAGGAATGCAATGGCAGAAGGACAATCTTTTCAACAAACAGTTCTGAAGAAATTGGTTATCCATATGGATACAAAAATGAATCCTGACCTGTACATCCCACCATGAAAAACAATTAATTCAAAATGGATCATAGGCCTAAACATTGTAGGCTAAAACTATAAAACTTGCAGAAGAAAACATAGGAGAAAATCTTTGTGACTTTGGGTTAGGCAACAACTTCTTAGGACACAAATAGAAAATACTGATAATGGCACTTCATCAAAATTTAAAACTTTTTTCTTTGAAAGGAATCATTAAAAAAATGAAAAGACAGGGGCGCCTGGGTGGCTCAGTTGGTTGAGCCACTGACTTTGGCTCAGGTCATGATTTCACGGTTTGTGAGTTCAAGCCCCGCATCGGGCTCTGTGCTGACACCTTAGAGCCTGGAGCCTGCTTCGAATTCTGTGTCTCCCTCTCTCTCTGCCCCTCCCGCACTCATTCTCTGTCTCTCTCTGTCTCTCTCTGTCTCAGAAATAAATAAACGTAAAAAAAAAAATTTTTTTTTTTAAAGGAAAAGACAAACCACAGATTGGGGAAAAAAGATCCAAAAATATATTCTGGGATTGATATTCAGACAAATGATCCAATTTTTTAAAGTACTTATTTATTTATTTATTTATTTAGAAAGAGAGAGAGAGAGAGAAAAAGAGATAATCCCAGGCAGGCTCCATGCCCAACATGGAGCTGGATCTCACAACTGCGAAATCATGACCTGAACCAATATCAAGAGTCAGTCACTTAACTGACTGAGCCACCCAGTGCCCCATCCAATTTTTTAACTGAGCAAAAGATTTGAAATAAAACTTCACCAAAGAAGATCATAGGCCGAAATAAATAAAATAAGTACCTGAAAAGGTGAACAACTGCATTAGTCATTAGGGAAATGCAAATTAAAACCACAGTAAGATATCACTACACACCTCCTAGAATGGCTAAAATTTTTCAGTTTGACAACTCCAAGTGTTGGTGAGGATGTAGAACAACTGAAATTCTCACCATTGATCTCACCAATGCAAAATGATACAGTATGCTATTTTGGGAAGAGTTGAGAGTTAAACATACACTTACAATTCAATCCACCAACCTACTGGTAGTTATTTACTCAAAGAAAATCAAAGCATATGTGCACACACTTATATATGAATGTTCACAGAAGCTTTATTCATAATAGGCAAAAACTGGAAACAATCCAAGTGCCCATCACAATGTCAATGAAGGAGCAAATTGTGATTTATAAGTACAGTGGAATACTACACAGCAATAAAAAGGAACAACTGTTGCTACACACAACACAGGTGAATCTCAAAAGTATCATTAAGTGGAAGAAATCAGACACAAAAATATATCTCATATTTGATTGCATTGATATGAAATTCTAGAAAAGGCAAAAAACCATACTGACAGAAAATAGATCAGCCTCCCACCCTGGGAGACAGGGAAGGGAATTAACTGCAAGAGGGCACAAAGGCACTTTTAGAGAAATGAACACATTCTATATTTTGACTGTAATGGTCAAAATATAGACTAGGCATTTGTTAAAATTCAACAAACTGTATATTTTAAACTGGTGAATTTTATTATATGTAAGGTATTCCTCAATCAAGTTAATTTTTTAAACTAAAGGTGTTCTCTTTCATTGCTAGCAAAAGTCAACCTGAAATAATTGGCAAAGAACTTTTATAGCTTGTGAGTCACCTCAATAGAGATGGGAACAAGAGGAGAATTATAGTAAAACTGTAACACGTTGATTTAGTTGAAGCTCTAATGAACATCAGGAATTTTCCTTTCTGACTCACTGTGCTTGGTAACTTCCACTGCCCCTGCCCATTAACAGTAATGAACCATGGGTTTACAAAAGGAAATGTAAGTAAAGTAAATGGCTCCCTTTTGGACGAATCGCCATCTTCCAGTAATTCACCAAAATGACCAACACAAAGGGAAAGAGGAGAGGCACCCGCTATATGTTCTCCAGACCTTTTCAGAAAACACGAAGTGGTTCCTTTGGCCACATACATGCCTATCTACAAGAAAAGTGATATTGTAGACATCAGGGGAATGGCACTATTCAAAAAGGAACGCCCCAGAAACGTTACCATGGCAAAACTGCGAGAGTCTACAGTGTTACCCAGCATGCTGTTGGCATTGTTGTAAACAGACAGGTTAAAGGCAAGATTCTTGCCAAGAGAATTAATGTACATATTGAGCATAGTAGCACTCAAAGAGCCAAGAGAGCTTCCCGAAGTGTGTGAAGGAAAATGATCAGAAAAAGAAGGAAGCCCAAGAGAAAGGTACTTGGGTTCAACTGAAGTAACAGCCTGCACCACCCAGAGAAGCACAATTTGTGAGAACCAATGGAAAGGAGCCTGAGCTGCTGGAACCCATTCCCTATGAATTCATAGCATGATAATTAAAAAAAAAAAAAAAGAGAGACCCCCAAGACTATAAATAGATAGATGACAGGTAGATAGACAATAGATAAAGTGAATGGCTATTTGTTTTTCATGATTCAAAATCTTTTAAAAAATGTATCTTTTTTATATTTTTTGCAGTGAGAAATACACCTGTTTAAAGCACAAGATGATCATGTTTACTGGTCACTGTTTTCTCTCTGTGTAAGTAAAATTACATCCAGAACTGACACAGTGAGAGAGGAATCAGAAAGGGGGGTTGATTAGTTGAGCAAAATTTTAATAAAATAAATCAGAAAAGAAGGCTATATGGTGAAAAATATGCCCCCCCAACACTTCAACTCACTAATACTATTATAAAGTAACCAGCAGTAAGAGTTTAGTGTGTAAACTTTCCAGAAATTTTCCTGGACATATTCAAGCATATATATGTAATAAGTTAAACCATATGATTGCCATTTATATAGGTTAGAAATTGCTAAATATCAACAATTTCATATGGTTCAACCAATATATCCTCTTGTTAATGCACGTGCTCTCATATTCTATATACTCTTTTAAAATTTTCTCTCTTAATAATGTATCATGCCTATTTTTCCATATCAGTACATACAGCTGTACATCACTTTCTAAATACCTGGGTAGTTTGCCATTGCATGGATGTACCATACTTTATTTTACCAGTTCCTTTGTAATGGATATTTACCTTGGTTCCTGTCTTTTCCTGTCTTTTCCAATTAAGATAGTTGGATAATCACATGGCTATGTCTTCAAACATGAAAGCTCCATGCTTCCATCTCAAGTCTAGGGATATGCCCACTCAAACAATGAACACTTGCGTTTTGTGGATTGGGTTTCTGTGTCTCTGTTGTTGAAATTCTTATATACCCACACAACAACAATGAAAAGTATATAATATTTAACTACAGTATTAAATATGGATACAGATCCAAGTCAGTCCAAGTGTATTTAATGTTAAAGATGCCTTTTGAGTTAAAATCATTGAATGCTATTCAAGTTGAAAATCCCTGTACCAGCGAATAATAATAATAATAATTATTATTATTATTATTAGACCATCACTATTTGGAGCTTTGTGTTTTATCATTGCTCAAGTTATTCCTTTATTCAAAAACTTTGCAGAATAAAATAAAACTTCTTCCCTTAGCATTCCAGGCCCTTTGCCTCTAGCTACAATGTACCTTTCCAGCCTTGCTTCCCCGCCCCCCCAGCACATTTGGTCTATGCTGCCACACCTGATTACCTTTCCTTTTACTCAGACTGTTCCCTCTGTTTGCAGTATCTTTCCATTTCAGCTCCTCTGTGGGAGTTTGTCACCTTCCCAATCCACCTGTAACGACACTTCTCTATCCCTCATCCTTCAAAGGCAGTGTGATATTGTAAGGAAAGTGTAGGCGTTCAAGTTTGTCACACCTGTATTTGAAGCCCCAGCTTCTCCACTTTCTAGCTATGGGACTTGGGGCAAATTACCTGGCTTATCTTAGCCTCAGTTTTTCTCATGTGAAAAATGGAATGCAGTTGCTTAGTTCTGTCTAGAACATTTGGGAGGGTTATATAGGTCCATAGCTAGAAGGGAAATGTGTTTATTAGCAAATCACACTGTACAGAGGAGGTATAAAGCATTTCTTTATTCTTCTGATTGAGTCACTGTAAGTTACATCCTGAGAAGGTCAGGACCAACCCTTTCTTTATGGAGTCCACTCAGGTGAGCTCCCAATTGCTCTGGCCTTCTTCATTATTTCTACGGGTCATTTTCCTGCTTCTCTATCCTCCCATGGCATCCATGTACCATCTGGAATGTGCTGTATACATTACCAGAGGGGGAACCATCTACAAGAAACAAAAAAAAAATTTCTGTTGGATTATATCATTATCATATTTTAAAAATCTCTGTACTCTGTATAACCAGCCAAAGGAAGTCAAAGGTAAGAAGGAGCTAAAGAGAAAAACTGTATTCTTTCACAGATATCATAATGCTTATGTTGGAGCACTGGAAATAATATCTATGAAGTTTATAGACTATTAAAAACACTGTAAAATAGCCATGAAAAAAAAAAACTTTAATATTCACAGATTCCTGTCTTCCTCTTGTGCATACTGGGAAGCCTGTCTTTGGTGGAAGTCCTCAGCTTAAATAAGGGGTAATGGAAGAGGAGGAGGAGGAGGAGGAGGAGGAGGAGGAGAAATGAGACTAGAGGACCAATTTACAGTAAAAAGCAAAATGAATTACTCAGGAGAATGAACATCTAGTGGGGAGTAGAACCACCAATGGCTGCATTTAAGAGAGTTTGGAAAATTTTTGAGAGAAAATGGGAGTTGGCAGCATCTGTTGTGCAATGCAGTATGAGAAAGGGGAGAGAGAGATGGAAATTGGGAAAGAGGGGTGTTTTTGTTTTTGTTTTTTAATGTTTTTTTAGAGAGCTTGCGGATGGGGAAGGGGCAGAGAGAGAGGGGGAAGAAGATCCAAAGTGGGCTTTGTGCTGACAACAAAGAGCCCCATGCAGCGTTCGAACTCACGAGCGGTGAGATCATGACCTGAGCTTAAATTGGACGCTCATCCGACTGAGCCACCCAGGCGCCCTAGGAAAGATAATTTTAAGGAGTGTTCATGTATATAATGATATAAGCCTATTTTGCTTTTTTCAAGAGTCCAAAAAAGATTAAAGTTGATTTTCGATTACTTTCTAATGACATTGTGCTTAGATGGGCCCAGAGTGGCCCAGCTCTCACCATGTCGATAAATACTTGGCTCTTTCTCTGGAACCCAGATCACCTCCCTTGAAGTTTTAGAACTGTATTTACGTTATTATGACACATCGTGCAATAAAGTTGGCTCTGTGTATGTATATCCCCTAGCAGGTTGTAGATAGGCCATTTGAAAGCAGGTTTGTTGTGTTTTAATCATCTTCGTGTCCACCGTATCCAGCTTCCCATCACCTAGTCTATGAATTGCCCACCGGCCGGACTCTGAGGGAACATGTCTGTCCTGGTCTTCTCTTTACCGCCAGCACTTGCACTATGTTAAGCCCACAGTAAGCGTTGGGATAATCTTTGTTTCCCCTAGAGTAAGGACTTCAGCGCATAAGGAATGGAAGAGAGTAAAAACGTCTAAGCCGAGTTGGTGAGAACGCAGTACAGAAGAGCAGTGGCGGCCGGCCCGGGGCTGGGTGGTAACGAACAGGAATCCGCCAGGAGAAGCCTAGGAGAAGCGGGTGATCGCCGGCGCCCTCCTCTCCTCCACAACGGCAGGTGGCGCTGTGGTCGGGTGCGGCCGCTAGGTTTGCGAGGCGCCTCTCTCTGGGCAGGGTGGGGAGTAGGCAGAAGGACCTGCGGCGGGCCCATCTCGGCCGCCTCTCTGGCTTGATCTTTCTCGGCGTCTGACTGTGAGCTTAGTCCTGCACCATGGGGAAGCGGGACAATCGAGTGGTGAGTACTGAGTGGGGAAAACAGTGGGGCGACGCGGGGCTGGCGGCAGGGGAGCGGAACCCCTTGCTCTTCCCGACGGGGCCTGAGGGTCAGCAGCGTCGCTCGGACCTCGAGCCTGGAGATCCAACTCCCCCCATCCCCGTCGGCCCCAGACGCGCGTGCGCCGAGCACGCAGTTGGCGCTTTCGGGCCCCCCACTCTCTGTCCCCTCTTTCCTCTTCCCGTGTCCCCCTCTTTTTTTCAACCCCGCTGCACCTTCTGGCAGTGCTCCCTAGCTCCCTTTCCTCCGGTACTCCGACTAGCAGTGCCCAGTTTTTACAGCTACAAGGGCTGGAGGAGTTCTGTCTCCTGTACGTTTGTCGTAAGTCTGAGGCCCACAGAGGCCCCGGGACTGGCCCCCTACCCGGTATGGAAGATCTGGCTCCGCGCCCCTGTCGTGCGCACGCTGGTGGGATGGAGGGGCGGAGGCCTCAGGCGCAGCTCCTTTTTCTGGGCTTGCTGCGCGCCTAATTTTAGCGGCAGGTAGACTCCCGTTTGAGGACCAGGATCGAAACATTTGGCTTCGTGTCCTCAGCGCCTAGCACTTCCTGGCACTTAGTAGGACCTGTGTACGAATGAAGGGTGAAAAACAATTGCCTTTGAAGTCAGGTATAGATGGCAGTGTCAGTTTTGGGCCCTCAGGGGTCGGGTGACTAGGATAAGTTGCTTTTCTTCTCTGAGCCTCTGTAAAGGGGCATTAGTGTTATCCACAGCTTTGCAGAATAGTTGAAACCGCAAAAGGCAAATGGCCAGAGAACGTTTGGCATGGAAGTTGTTCTAGTAAATGAGATAAAAGAGACACAGGAATGTAAGAAATAACATGATGCAGTTTCGAAGTTCTTGAAGGTATTCGAAAGAGAAGGTACTTTGGACAGGAGGAGATGGGAAGAAGGCATTCTAGATGGCTACTAGGTTGGTTTGGAAAGTCCGGATTATAAATCAGACTGGATGGGCCATAATCATTAGGGATTAACAATAAACTTAGGTTGCAGCCTTCAAGTTCCTGGATTTGTGATCGACTTTTAACCACCGAGCAGCAAAATGAAAAAAAATAAATGCAGTTAAAGTTAGTGTACTAAATTGGGGTGCCTGGGTGGCTCTGTCGCTTAAGTGTCCGACTTTGGTTCAGGTCATGATCTGTGGTTGGTGGGTTCCAGCCCCATATCGGGCTCTGTGCTGACAGCTCAGTACCTGGAGCCTGCTTTGGATTCTGTGCCTCTCTCTCTCTGTCTGTACTCCTCCTCGCTCATGCTCTGTCCCTGTATCTCAAAAAAATAAATAAACGTTAAAAAAGAGTTAATGTACCAAATTTAATGAACTTTTATATTCAATGATTATTGCCTTTTTGGGTTGGGAGGGCTACTAAAAGAGCTTTACTTTTATGATATGGTGACATTTCTTCAAAACATTCGTTTTAATTTTATATACTACTCATAATCAGAGATGTTTAGGAACCACAGTGGTGAACTTTGATTACAATGTTAAGGAATGTTCTTTTCTCCTGCTTTCCCGGCTGTGGGTCAGACCGTGTGGTATCCAGTTTCTCATAGGGTTGAAATGGTGTTCTGATGGAGCATCCTTATTAGGTTTGAGGTGTTCAGAGTGTTTTGACTCTTTAAACTGTGGACTTGAAAATTTAGAAATCACCAGACCTTGGATATGGTTTCATATAGAGGCCTAAGATGTTTTGTCTTTGTTTTACTTAGGAGAAGTGTTGCATTACACATACCTTTAAAGCATTTGAAACTTTTCAGATTAGCTTCATTTTACTAGAACATTTTGATAATAACTCTGGGCTCTACTTATTAGTTGGTATGCTTTTGTAGCATAGAGTGTTCTGGTAACATTTTATTTGCAGTTAAAAAGTGGAAAAGAGGGATGCCTGGGTGGCTTAGTCATTTTGAGTGTCTGACTTTGGCTCAGGTCATGATCTCGAGGTTCATGAGTTTGAGCCCCCCCCCCCGTCGGGCTTTGTGCTGACAGCTCAGAGCCTGGACCCAACTGTTTCAGATTCTTTGCTTCCCTCTCTCTCTCTCTCTGCCCCTCCCCTGCGCGCGCTCTCTCTCTCTCTCTCTCTCTCTCTCTCTCTCACAAATAACATTAAAAAAAATTTTAAAGGTGGGAATGAAAACATGAAATTAAGATTTAGAAGAGAGATTGTCTAATTTTGTGTTCTCGTTGCATGGAGGAGGAGACGGAACTTTTTTTCTTCCAAATTTTTATTTAAATTCTGGTTAGTTAACATATAGTATCATACTGATTTCAGGAGTAGAATTTAGTGACTCAGCACTTAAGTATAATACCTAGTGCTCATCATAACAAGTGCCCTGCTTAATACCCATCACAGGTTTAGCCCATCCCCCACCTCCCTCCATCAACCCTCGGTTTTATTATCTTTCATTAAGAGTTTCTTATGGTTTGTTTCCCTCTCTCTCTCTCTTTTTTAATGTTTATTTTTGAGAGAGAAGGAGAGGGAGAGAGAGTGTGTATGTGATTGGGGGAGGGGCTAAGAGAGAGGGAAACAATCCGAAGCAGCCTCCAGGCTCCCAGCTGTCCGCACAGAGCCAGATGTGGGGCTCAAACTCACGAGCATGAGATCATGACCTGAGCCAAAGTCGGATGCTTAACCGACTGAACCATCCAGGTTCCCATTTCCTTCTCTTTTTAACCCCCTTCCCATATGTTCATCTGTTTTGTTTTTTAAGTTCCACATAAGAGTGAAATCATATGGTATTTGTCTTTCTCTGATTGACTTATTTCGCTTAGCATAATAGAGTCTATCACCATCCATGTTGTTGCAAATGGCAAGATTTCTTTCTTTTTGATGGCTGAGTAATATTCCTGTGTGTGTGTGTGTGTGTGTGTGTGTGTGTGTGTGTGTGTGAGACATCTTCTTTATCCATTGGCTATTGTTGATAATGCTCAAGGAGAACATACCCCTTCGAATCTGTATTTTTGTATCCTTTGGGTAAATACCTAGTAGTGCAATTGCTGGGTCCATAGCGTAGTTCTATTTTTAACTTTTTGAGGGACCTCCATACTGTTTTCCAGAGTGGCTGCACCAGTTTGCATTCCCAGCAACAGTGTTAGAGGGTTCCCCTTTTTCTGCATCCTCAACATCTGTTGTTTCCTGTGTTAATTTTAGCCCTTATGACAGGTGTGAGGTGGTATCTCATTGTGGTTTTGATTTGTATTTACCTTATGATGAGTGATGTTGAGCATCTTTTCATGTGCATGTTAGCCATCTGGATGTCTTCTTTGGAAAAATGTCTATTCATGTCTTCTGCCCATTTCTTAACTGAATTATGTGTTTTGGGGTGTTGAGTTTGATAACTTCTTTATAGATTTTGGATACTAACCCTTTATCAGATATGTCATTTGCAATTATCTTCTCCAGTTCTGTAGGCTGCCTTTTAGTTTTGTTGATTGTTTCCTTCCCTGTGCAAAAGCTTTTTATCTTGATGAAGTCCCAGTAGTTCATGTTTGCTTTTGTTTTCCTTGCCTCCTGGGACAGTGTGTCTCGTAAGAAGTTGCTACAGCCAAGGTCAGAGAAGTTGCTGCCTGTATTCTTCTCTAGGATTTTGATTGTTTCGTGTCACACATTTGAATTTATTTTTGTGTATGCTGTAGGAAAGTGGTCCAGGTTTATTCTGTATGTTCTGTGTGGTGATGCCCAGCACCATTTGTTGATTCTTTCCTACTTTTTCAAAGATCGTTGACCATAGATGGAACTGTTTAAACTGGGACCAAAACTTGGGTCATTTGGTACTTAGTTCAGTAGATCATAACTTTTAGGGTTTTTTTTAAATGTTTGTTTATTTGTTTGTTCGTTTTGAGAGAGAGAGCACACACATGAGCGGGGGGTGGGCAAAGAGAGGGGAGAGAGAGAATCCCAAGCAGGCTCCATGCCCAGTGTGGAGCCTGGTGCAGGGCTTGATCCTACAACTGTGACACCACAACCCCAGCTGAAATCAAGAGTTCAGTGGACTGAGCCACCCAGGCACCCCATTATAACTCTTGGTTTTAAATAAAATGAATGTTTGCCTCTGAAAATAATGGCATGTTTTTCTTCATACATTGATGGTAAATTCATAGTTCTAAAGATGATAGAGTTGCTTTCTAAAAAAACCATAAAGTCCAGGTTGAAAGTTTTGTTGTTGTTTTTGTTTTTTTTTAAAGACTTACTCTGGGGTGCCTGGCTGGCTCAGTCAGTAGAGCATGAGACTCTTGATCTCAGGGTTGTAAGTTTGACCCCATGTTGGGTGTAGAGATGACTTAAAAATAAAATCTTTAAAAAAATAGATTTTTCAGAGTGGTTTTGAATTCACAGCAAAATTGAGCTGTAAGTGCAGAGAGTTCCCATATATTCCATGTGCACAGTTACGCACAGCCTCTCCCTACTTGCAACCCTGCTCTGCAGGGCGTTGTTATAGTTGATGAACCTATCTGGCCACATCATTTTCACCTGAAGTCCGTACTTTACATTAGGGTTCATTCTAGGTATTGTACATTCTTGAACAGTTATTTTTTTAACTGAACATTTTAGTTCTCAAGATTTATGAAGAGCTGTTAAATTCATAATGGCCACCCTTTGTCCTCATTGTTTTCCAGAAGTTTCATGTTCTATTTGGTTACTTTGTGCCCTCTAAAACAGATGTATCCTCTAGATAAAAATAGGTAATCAAAGTAACAAATGAAGTTCTGCACATTTTGTTCTCACATTGCTCTTTTCAGTACCTGCCCACTTACCTATTCCTTCAGTTTGATTTGCTATCCTGAATTTCAAAAACAAATTGCTTTGTTACCAAACTCATGCAGCAGTTTGGAGCCACAGACAATTCTAGTTATATATGAATACAAGTATTTGATTTGTAAGGTCACAGCATTTAATGTGATTAAGTCATAGTGAGACAGTTCAAGAAATTGCACAATTTCTGTGTTTTAACTGGTGCCTAACCACCCAGCCCCTTAATGTTAAGAACATTGTTTTTAACACTGCTGCATAATAAGCAAAAAGGCTTTATCTTTGTAAAATTAATTTTTTTGTTTTAAAAGCCTTTCTGTTCATAGTAAAAAGAAGCACTGTTGCTTATTGATTATGAGCACAGACCATCAAGTGTTTTTGCAAGGAGCCTGGCATATAAGATGTCTTTAATAAATATTGCTATTTTTAAAAAAGTTTTATTTGTTTTGAGAGTGATCACATGAGCAGGGGAAGGGCAGAGAGAGAGGGAGAGAGAAAATCCCAAGCAGGCTCCCTGCTGTCAGCTCAGAGCCCCCCAATGAGGGGCTTATGACCTGAGCTGAGATCAAGACCTGGATGCTTGAGAAACTGAGCCACCCAGGTACCCTTTGCTGTTTTTTAAAATAAATATTACTGTTATAGTTGAAATAAATAATTGAGATATTTGGAGTGTACTTAAGCGAACTAAGGATAGTGTTTATAATCAAAAGCTTATGTTAAGCCTATTACATAGACAATGATAGCTCTTGTAATTGTATCATAAGTTGTCTGTGATTAATAGTCTTAGGATGTGAATATACTACTTTACTATTTAATTTTCCTCTGAAAAGTAAACCGTAAGACAGACTGTATGTACTTGAGGGAAGCAATTTCACAGTAGACATAACATAAAAATGTTAATGTACTTTTAAGATACATGCGAGTATATTTGAAGACTATAAAACATGGTGAATGTGTTACAATTTTTTTTTAAGTAGGCCGTATGCCTAAAGTGGGGCTTGAACTCATGACCTTGAGATTAAGAGTCACATGCTCTACTGACTGAACTGGTCAAGCGCCCCCCAATTTTTTTTAATTAAAGTGATAAGTTGTCACTGTACTGTTTGTGAATTTTTACTTGAAAACAGTTCAGCTCTTGGAATTGGAGTGGCAGTATTGTGAGTGAATTTTTCTCATTTTGTTTACCTTTATTATTATGATAATGTTTGTGTGTAGTTTTTTTTATTTTTTTCATTTATAAAGGTAATGAATTGTTATTTTTAAAAAATTTTTCCAGGGTCTGAAATGATGAAAGTGGACATCTGCCTTTACATTTTGATGCATATAGATATTTTATTGATTTATTTATTATGTTTTATTCATTTTTTTGATAGAGAGAGACAGAGCATGAGCAGGGGAAGGGTAGAGAGAGGCAGATGTAGAATCTGAAGCAGGCTCCAGAGTCTGAGCTGTCAGCACGGAGCCTGACACAGGGCTCGAACTCACGAACCCCAAGATGATGACTTTGGCTGAAGTCGGATGCTTAAACTGACTGAGCCACCCAGGCCCCCTAATGCATCTAGATTTTTTAAAAATCTATAGTTGTTCATTAAAATGGCATCTTATATTTTGGCAACCTGCTTTTGCTTCACATTTAGGAAATCTCAGACATCTTTCCATATCAGAAACTATAGATCTCTCTTTTTATGGCTACATAGTATTTCATTTTGAAGGTATATTTTAATATATAATTAATGAATCTCAATTTGATGGCTCTTTGGGTGTTTTCAGTTTTCCCTATTTTAGTAATTTAGTTTTGAACATCCTTGTATATATTTGCATTCTTTGGAAATAAACAGTTTTTACAGTTTTAAACTTAAGATATTTTACTGGTAAGTGCTACTAAAATTATGACATAGGACCAAAGAAATGGGAAGGTGATAGATATCTCCTGTTTTAAAAATGATGAACTTAGCTTTGCAAATATATTTGCTTCTGGTTATTAGGATTGTCAGTGTCATTATTTGGGCCACAGTTCCTCTATTGCAGCTTCCATTGGTTGTCATATTTCCACATGAACTACATGAACTGAGTGAAATTCTCAGCAGAGGCAGTTGATTGAAATACTCAAAGACATAACAGTTGATGTAAAGAATGTCACTATATGCCTCTCTCTTGAGTTGGATTTGATATTCACATCTAGCCCTGACTCTGTAAACATGCCTGACATTAGGAGTTCTAGCATTAATTCCTGCATGGAAGAAAATTATGTTAATGGATTTTTTCATCCCACGTAATTAATTAGGCAGTATCCGGTTGAATGGGACTAGTTCTCAGTTTGTACTGTTTATAGTAGTTTTATGTTGTTTGATCTGCCAGAGAAATCTGGAAATAATATAACTCATACTTGTTTTGAGGGTGGGAAATGTTGGTTATTTTCAAGGGTTTTTGTTAAATAAAATGCAACAAATACATTCTTTCACTTCTTTTGGAATATTAAGTCTTAAGCTTAAGGCCTTAAAATCAATGTTGATAATAGTCATTTTTGACCAGAATTCTTTTTGTTTAAACAGTGGAAGAGTTTTTATAAATGATTGTTGACTTGGATTAAATTTGGAAAACCAAATATGAGGATCAGGGAGTTGAGACTAATTTAAAGACCAAATTTTATATATGTAGGACAGTTAATTTTAATAAAACAGTATCTCTTTGCTAGATAGTGTCATTAATAAAGAAACCTGCTTTATTTTGTCTGGATATGTTTTTTTTTTTAAGTATCTAAAAATGTGTTTTTCTGTCATAGTAAGTTCAGTATAGACAGCAGAATTTGATTTTTGTAGAGTTCCTTATTGTGTAAAAATAAACATAACATAAAGTTCATTGTCTTAGCCATTTTTAAGTGTTTGTCAGTGGCATTAATATATTCACAGTGTTGTACAAGTGTTACCACTGTCCATTTCCAGAACTATTTTTTTTAAAGTTTATTAGAGAGAGAGGGCACACATGTGTGTGGGGGGGAAAGGGCAGAGAGACTCCCAAGCAGGTCCCATGCTGTCAGAACAGAGCCTGACTCAGGGTTCAAACCTATGAACCATGAGGTCATGCATGACCTGAGCCGAAATTTGACCCAGATGATCAACTGACTGAGCCACCCAGTTGCCCCCTCCAGAACTTTTTCAGCATCCCAGATAAGAAACTTTGTACCCGTTAAAGAGTAATTCTCAGTCATTTGTTCCCCTCCAGCCCCTGGAAACCTTTTTACTTTCTATCTCTATCCATAATTTGTTTATTCTAGATACCTCATATAAGTTGAATCATACAGTATTTGGCCTTTTATATCTGGATTATTTCACTTAGCATGTTTCCACGGTTCATCCATATTGTAGCATGTTTAAGAATTTCATTCTTATGCAAGGTGGCATCTTGCATTGATGCATCTTGATTTGCATTTTCTTTGCATTTGCATCGTGATTTGCATTAATGGATTGTCAGTGTCATTGGTTGGGACAGTGACTAGGGAGTTGAACATCTCTTCATGTGCTATTGGACATTTGAATATCTTCTTTAGAGAAATGTTTATATAAGTCCTTTGTACATTTTTTAATTGGGTTGTTAGAGTTTTTTGCTGTTGTATGATTTCTTTAGGCATTCTGGATATTAATTCCTTGTCAGATCTGTGAGTTGCAAATACTTTCTCCCATTCTGTGGATTGTCTTTTCATTCTTGATAGTGTTCTTTGATACACAGATTTTTTTTTTTTTTAAGTTTATTTATTTTGAGAGAGAAAGCAAGAGCACAAGCAAAGGAGGGGCAGAGAGAGAGGGAGACACAGAATCTGAAGCAGGCTCCAGGCTCTGAGCTGTCAGTACAGAGGCCGGTGCAGGGCTCCAACTCACAAACTGTGAGATCGTGACCTGAACCAAAGTCAGATGCTTAACCGACTGGCCACCCAGGCACCCCAATAAACAGATATTTTAATGTTGGTGAAGTCCTGCTGTTTTTTTTTCTTTTGTTGTCTGTCCATAATTTAATATTTGACGTTAACAATTGGCAAGTAAAATTGCCATCAGTATGGCATAGTATTTCCTGAGATAAAAGATATAGTAGAATAAGTGATGAATTTAAAGTTCGATCTTTGGGACACCTGGGTGACTCAGTTGGTTAAGCATCTGACTCTTGATATCCACTCAGGTCATGATCTCGCTCTCCTGGGATGGAGCCCCACATCAGGCTCCCCACTGGGCATGGAGCCTACTTGGTAGTCTCTATTCCTTCCCCCCTCTCTCTGCCCCTCCCC
Organism: Panthera tigris; assembly: GCF_018350195.1. NCBI lineage: Eukaryota > Metazoa > Chordata > Mammalia > Carnivora > Felidae > Panthera > Panthera tigris. The sequence continues at coordinate 95,125,387 of NC_056661.1, read as the reverse complement.
CACTCTCACTCTCTGCCCCTCCCCCGCTCCGTCTCTCCTCTCTCAAAAATAAATACAACACTTAAAAAAAAAATAAAGTTAGATCTTTAATTATTTTGCAACCAAGTTTCTTAATTTGCCAGTAAGCATAGTGTTACCGTCTCATGGGGTTATTGGGCTTTAGGAGAAAACATAAAATTATCTTACAGTAAGAAAGAGGTATCATTATTATTTTTATTAAATCTCTAGTTTAAAAAAAAAGGTGGGGGGGCGCCTGGGTGGCTCAGTTGGTTAAGCGTCCGACTTCAGCTCAGGTCATGATCTCACGGTCTGTGAGTTCTGTGAGTTCGAGCCCCACGTCAGGCTCTGTGCTGACAGCTCAGAGCCTGGAGCCTGCTTCAAATTCTGTGTCTCTCTCTCTCTCTCTGACCCTCCCTCCGTTCATGCTCTGTCTCACCCTGTCTCAAAAAAATAAATAAACGTTAAAAAAGTTAAAAAAAAAAAAGGTTGGGTGACACCTGGGTGGCTCAGTCACTTAAGTGTCTGACTTCAGCTCCTGTCATGATCTCGCGTTTGTGAGTTCGAGTCCCGCATTAGGCTCTGTGCTGACAGCTCAGAGCCTAGAGCCTGCTTCAGATTCTCTGTCTCCCTCTCTCTCTGACCCTCCCCCTTTCGCACTGTGTCTCCCTCTCTCTCTCTCCCTCTCTTTCAGAAATAAATAAGCATTAAAAAATTTTTTTTTTAATTTTAAATCTCTGGTACAAAAAATTTTTTTTCTATGTAATAGTGATATGATTCATCTCCTGAACTTCTGAGACTTAATAGAGTATTAATTTTTTTTGTAATGAAAAATCTGGTTAGATTATACATGCTTAGTGGGACATAGTATGCATTTATAATAAAAATTGCTTGGTGAGTAAGTGAACATTTGCATTTTTGATTTTTTTTTTTTTAATTGAGTTAATTTTTGTTCTTTCCTCAAGGCCTATATGAACCCAATAGCAATGGCCAGATCCAGGGGTCCAATCCAGTCTTCAGGGCCAACAATCCAAGATTATCTGAATCGACCAAGGCCTACCTGGTATATGTGTAACAATTTAACCATTTATAAGATTTTCATAGATTTTTTAAAGGTTACTGTTACAGTTTTAATTGATTGCAAAGCAGTTGTCAGATACATAATTTTTTGAAGTGATATTCATTGGTGCTTTCTTTTCAATGTATGAAATACACGCATCATGCATGAGCATAGAACAAATATTTGAGAAGCCACCACCCTGTGTAGCTAAAGAGCTAGCAGTTAACCTTTCATATCAATCTCTTCTCTATCCCCTAAAAGAGACCTTAAGCTTGCAGTTTTAAGCTATTTAACATGGTAGGTTTGACTAATCTCGCCCTTCATTGAAGTATAAGTAGGTGTTAGGAAGGATAATGTTAAGCCATGTTTCTATTCTTACCTGATGGCTTTTCAATAAGTTGAATTTCCCATTTAAAAATTTTTGTTTTAAATTGTTTTTTGGGTTTTTATTTGCCCTCATTGAGTAACTCTGATTATTTGTAAATAAAGCATCACAGCACTGGCCTTACTTTTTTTTTAGTACGTCTTATTATTAAATATCAGACTCCTGAGATAACTTATGACAAGTTTCAGAGTTGTTAGCTTCATAATGCTTGTAAGTGCCCCTAAAAGCTGGATAACTATGGTTGAAAGTTGTGCTTATATGTAACAAGGACTCTTCCTTTGAGTTAAATAGAAAGTAAGCCATGTCTACCTCTTAGAGTTTTCATGAATGCTGTTGTTGACTGTTGCAGCATACCAGAAAATTATCCCAAAACAAAATACATTTTACCTTCAAAATTGGTGAGAAGAAATGAACTTTAAGGGGAAGTGCTCGAGAAAGTATATTATGTGTGTATCAGAGTCCCCCAAGATAGCCCTTCAGTTGTGTAATTTGCTAGAAGGACTCCCAGATAGTTGTACTCTTGGGTAAGACTTATTACACTGAAAGAGTACCAGCCACAATCAACAAAGAGAAAAGTTGCATGGGGTGAAGTCCAGGGGAGATTGGGCTCAGGCTTCCAAGGCTTCTTCCTATATAGTCACATGGAATGTGCTTAACCCCCACAGCAATGAGTTGTGTTAACATACATGAGATGTTGCCAACCAGGGGAGTTCATTAGAGACTCAGTGTGCCCAGGGTTTTTACTGGGGACTAGTCAGCCTCTCCCTATCAGATCCCAAAATCCCAGACTCCCTGAAGAACAGGTTCAGCCTAAGCAGTAGTATTTGTACAGATAGGCACAGTGAGCCACTCTTAACGGAATGGTAAGGAGCCTTCAAAATCCAAGTTCCCAGATGCCAGCCAGGGCCAAACTTGTAAGCAGGCCATTCTGAGAATTAGCAATCAGGCATGTTGTACCAACTCTTCTGTGCAGTATGAGAGGTGCATTGTAAAATAGATGTTTAATAATAAAATTTAGTAGTTTAAATAGACCTTAGCTCTCCCTAACACTGAAACTATCAGCTTTGGGACCCTAGGCAGATTTCTTACCTGCCTCAAGCTTTGCTTCGTATCTGTAAAATTGGTGTAATAATACTGTGTTTTCTCACAGGATTGTTGCAAGGATTAAAGGAAAATGTATTGAAAACAGTGCTCAAATGTTTGGTGTATTAGCTCTTGTAATCCATGTTTGGGAAAGGAATAATCAGTGTTATTTGAAAGACTGTGTTAATGATAATTGACTTATAAGGCTATGAACAAAGAACTTTAAAATGTGTCAACACTGGAATGGAAGTTTATTAGGATACTAATATTTTTTTATTTACGAAATTTTGGTTTTGTTTGTAAGTATTCATCTCTAATTTGAATTGCTTGAAAACTTATGTGTCTATTTTATTAAGGGAAGAAGTGAAAGAACAACTAGAGAAGAAAAAGAAAGGCTCCAAGGCATTGGCTGAATTTGAAGAAAAAATGAATGAGGTTTGTAAATAGTACCTGTTTGAAAAAATAGACACATATGTTTTCTTAAAAGAAATATGACATTGGGGCGCCTGGGTGGCTCAGTCAGTTGAGCGTCCGACTTCGGCTCAGGTCATGATCTCATGGTCTGTGAGTTCAAGCCCCGCATCGGGCTCTGTGCTGACAGCTCAGAGCCTGGAGCCTGCTTCGGATTTTGTGTCTCCCTCTCTCTCTGCCCCTCCCCCTGCTCATGCTCTGTCTCTCTCTGTCAAAAATAAAATAAAACATTAAAAACAGAAAAAGAAATATGAAATAATTTTTTAACAAATCAGGGGTCGGGCATGGTTTTTAGGTTTAAGGGCGCTCTGTACATTGAATACAGGTTTGTATATAAATGCACGATTTCTTTAAAATAAAAAGAGCAAAAAGTTAAAAAGTGGAAAATCATCTTACAGTAATTTAGGTCATCTGGGTTCTTCCCTTTATCTTCCCCTGCCCCCATGGCCCCATATTGCTCTGAGTTTTCCATGATGTTTGCCTGTTTTGGTCACAAACATGTATGTAGTATTTCAGGTACAATGTAGATTAATTCAGTTTTTACTGTCTGGAGAGAGAATCTAACTCTTTTTTTTTTTTTGTAAAAAAGAAAAAAGTTGTCAGCCTCAGTGATAATACCTACTCCTCTTCTCAATATGCACTGGAGAGCTCCCACTCTTTAATATCCCCCTTAATAAAGAGCTTTTAGAGGATTCTTTGGTGACAGGGTTCTGGCACCTGGAATACCTTTTCCCTGTTCTTAGAGGCTGAGATGGTGAGAGGTAATAGAGGATAGAGGGAAGGAAGTAGTAGCTGTCTATATCAGGTGTGTTAGAAGGGGATAGATAGCCTTTGATGTTGTTCATAACCTTTTTGCAGAACTGGAAGAAAGAACTAGAAAAACACAGGGAGAAATTATTAAGTGGAAGTGAGAGCTCATCCAAAAAAAAGCAGGTAAGAGTTTAATGTTGTTTTTAATATCACAGTTGGGTGTAGTAGTATCAGTATAATATTAAAAACTCATATCAGCTTATTTAGATTTGTACTTTTATTTGTTTGTTTTTAGAGAAAGAAAAAAGAAAAGAAGAAATCTGGTAGGGTGAGCAAAAGTTTTCCATTTTTCTAAATGTTACGATTAAGAGCTTACAAGAAAAGTAAGATAATTTATACAACCTGTATGCTGACTGTAGATGAGTCAAGGAGCCTGGAGGTCCTTTGGTAGATATGGGTGGTTTTGTTCTATTAGCAATATAAAGAAAGGCACCACCCGCCTTATAACCTAGTAGTAACTCCTCTGTTGCTATCAGGGAGGGAAAGGGGAAAATTGACTACCATTGCCATATCTGTTACTTTGTTGAGCCTTTTTCGTGTGTGTGTGTGTGTGTGTGTGTGTGTGTGTGTGTGTGAGGGCGTGTGACATTTCACTTTTTAATGTTTAAGTCTTCAGAATAATACAGCATCTGTTTCTCAGCCACTAGATTGATTTTGTTAAGTATTTGAAAGACTTAGTAATAAAAAAATTCCTGCATCTCACAAGCTTTAATTGTTTTGTGCTTGGTCAAGTATTCATCTTCTTCTTCATCAAGCTCTGATTCTTCCAGCAGTTCTTCGGATTCTGAAGATGAGGTAAGGTTTGCCTGTGATGGCTCATGAAATAATAATCTCTAATTTATTTAATGACAAGAGGAAATCCATTATGTAATATTTTAGAAATGTTGACTTGCAGGTTTTGGTTAATTATCCATAACCGAGAGCACTGACAGGAATGAACAGCTAGATACTTAAATATTAACATATTTTTTTATATTCCTAAATTTATCTTATTCACTTAAAAATATCAGAGAAGAAATACAGTTTAAAAATCTAAAATGCTATCTGACTAGAAGCTAGAGGGTACGTGTGACTCAAATTACTTGACTTTTTTTTATAAAACAGGAAGGTTAGTATAGGTTATACTTTACACAATTATTAAGGGGGTGCTTGGTTGGCTCATTCGGTAGAGTATGTGACTCTTGATCTCAGGCTCAGGAGCTCAAGCCCCACATTGGGCATAAAGTTTACTTTAAAAATACTGTTAAGTAAAACATGTATTTACAACTTGGTTCTTTCATGGATAAAGTTTTTATATTAATAAAATGCATCAATTATATTTTTGAAACAAAGCAAATGTTTGTAAAAATGTTTTATATAGGATAAAAAACAAGGAAAAAGAAAAAAGAAAAAGAAGAATCGTTCACATAAATCTTCTGAAAGCTCCATGTCAGAAACTGAATCGGACAGTAAGGTAAAATTACTTAAATTAGCAGCATTTTGGATAGCAAACCACATTTAATTAGCTTCTTTTAAGTCATCCTATCTTAAATTGCTCTCAGTTTGGAAATGAGATACTATTTTTTTTGTATTTTGATGGTCTGTGCCATTTAATTGATATACTTAATATCTTACATATGGTTTCAATTGTTCTCTAAGTACTTCCACATATGTCTCCATCTCTCAACATTTCCATGATAGCTTTATGATAAATATGACAGATACTATTTTTTCCATTTTCATAAAGAAGTCAGAGTTTAGAGAAAAAAACATACTGTACTATCTGGTCCAGTATCCTATTCCTAAATCTGCTCTGTACTGTCCAGAATTGTGAAACATAATTGGCATTGGCTCTCAGACATTTGTGATAATAAGGAATACATGCAAGTTGTAATAAAAGTGTAGATTCCTGGGCCTCATCGCCAGAGAGTATGATTCAGTAAATCTGATTAGGCTCAGAAGTCTACATTTTTAATAGATGTTCTCTATGATTCTGATATAGGGGTGTCCTCGGACCACAATTTGACAAACACTAACCTAGGGTCTCAGAAAAACAAAGCAACTGTCTGGTTTTGTGGCAGATCTCTACTAGTCCTAGTGTCATTTCTTTTGACAAAATTCCTGGCATCCAGAAAGTATTCAGTAAACACTGGTTTTCTTTTTGTCTTTTAAGGCTGAAGACTTAGTCTCATGATAATGATAGCTAATATTTGTCCAAGTGCCTCCTCTGTGTTAGGCATAGTTCTAAGCACTTGACATTTTAACTCAATCCTCATCCACTTTTTGGATAAGGAAGGCTCAGGGAGGTTAATGGCTAGAACTGAAACAATCAAAAGAAAGAAATTCTAGCCTCTCCTCCTTACGAGGAGAGTAGGAAAATGAGATTGGTGGACGTCCACACTCAGTGTGAATTAGAACTCCCATGCATATGACCACCACGGGCAAAAATAGGCAGATGGCATTAAGTCTTATTTTTTAAATAAACTAGGTGGTTATTATAGATAATCTGTCATTTGAGGTATACCTAGATTTGATATGTAGCTAGATAAATGAAGAATGCCCATTTCCTTACAGGCACATATATACACAACATAACGTTCCTCCTACATTTTCAGAATAAAATTCTGGCGTTGAAGTAAACTTTTTCCAGTTTATATAATAAATTGAGTGAATCATAGAGCAAATCACTGTTTTGGTATTTTTGTCCTTATACTATTATGCTGTATCTTTTAAATTTAAAATTGAGATATATATATATATATATATATATATATGTTTGTGTGTTTAGGATAGTTTAAAAAAGAAAAAGAAGTCAAAGGATGCAACTGAGAAAGACAAGGTAATTATAATTTTACATTGCCTTTAGTCTGTCATACAATACTTCATTTACTTCAAAAAATTGACAATATGTTCTCCCTTTTAACTTAAAGAGATTTATTTATTTTGTTTTTATAGCATTTCTCGCTGATTTAAGGAAATCATTTATTGAATTCATTATTGAAGGTTAAAAGATCACAAAAGTATTCCTGCAGAGTTTGAGTTTGTACAGATTATTATCTCAGATTAAAAATTCAAAATGATGGAGATTAAATATTTCCTTTGTTTCTTCAAGTCATTTTATTTTATTTATTTTTTAAATGTTTATATTTTGAGAAAGGCAGAGTGTGAGCGGGGGAGGGGCAGAGAGAGAGAGGAAGACAGGATTGGAAGCTAGCTTTGCACTAACAGCGTGGAGCCTGCTTGGGATTCTCTGGCGCGCACGTGTGTGCTGCGTGTCTCTCTCTCTCTCTCTCTCTCTCTCCCCCTCTCCCTCCCTCCCTCCCTCCATCACTCTCTCCCACTCTTCCTCCCTCCCCCGCCTCTCCCCTGCTCACATTCTGTCTCTTTTTCTCTCAAAATAAATACATAAACTTTTTTTAAAAAGTTAAAAAAAAAAGACTTTTTAATTACAGAACCTGGAGTTCTGTTTCAAATTGAATACATCGTAGATAAGTTTTGAAAAACCTTTTTACTACTATGGATATTTTATTTTTATTTATACTTAACTATAAATAATGCAAGTTTATTCCTGTGTTTCTGATGTACAATTAAAAATCTTTTTCTGGTTCTTAGTAATAAAAACCTAAAGGAAGCAGTTACTAATGAAAGAAAACTACAGATCAGTGTCATTATATTTTATTCAGTCTTTTTAAACATATTTTTTAAATTGGGGTGTAATTCACATAATATGCTATTAAACATTGTAAAATTACAATTTGGAGGAATATTGTGTATATACAGTGTTGTGCAATGACCACCTCTGTAGTTTAAAAACGTTTTCATTACCCCCTCAAAAACAACCCATACTCATTAACTAATTACCATTCTCCCTTTCCCCCTTCCCCTAGTAACTTCTGTTCTGCTTTCCATCTCTAGATTTATATATTCTGGATATATCTTTGTTCTATTCTGTTTTGTGTTTTGTTTTGTTTTGTTTTGTTTTGTTTTGTTTTGTTGAATCAAAAGTGGAACTTCATGGGCACCTGGCTGGCTCAGTTAGTAGAGCATGTGACTCTTGATCTTGGGGTTGTAGGCTTGAGCTCCATGTTGGGTGTAGAGATTACTTAAAAATAAAATCTTTTTTAAAAAAAGTAGGAACTTTAATAAGTGTATCACTTGTATTTACATTAAAATAAATGGAATTTATTAGAATTAAAACAGTCCTTGCTATTTACGAATTGAATGTATAAGACAAATTATCCTTTGTATTTGTTTTCTGTTTGTTTACAAATTCAATAGTATTACACTTTGGAAAGCCAGTTACTTTTTGTTAACTCTGATACAAATATAAGGTAGCATTAACATAGCATATTCTACAGATTTAAGGACAGGTAAAACTTAGCATTAAACCCTCAAACACTGCTTCTTCTCCTACATTTTTTGGAGTAAAACACTGATATTCTTTTGTAGACTGTTTAGCTTAGGCCTGATTTTTTAGTGAGAACCACTCAGCAAGTAGGTGATTTCAGTTCCACATGGAAGAGCTTCAACAGAAGCTTTCAGGCAGCACCAAGGGCTGGGTGTGCTAAACCCCTGCCAGCTGTGCTGGTCACTGGGACTACAGCTGGTAGCTTGTAGTGAAGTCAAGTGAAGCTTAACTTTACCGGGGCAGGTTGAAGAACAATTCTCTTATAACTTCCAGGGCTAGATCTTGACAGGGACACTCTGTGGATCACAGAGGATGACATAGACTCAGGACAGGTCCAGGTCCCTTCCCCTCTGAGTATATCATTTAAAAGCAGTCATACAGTGTATTGCTTTTTGTGTCTGGCTTCTTTCACTTAGTGTAAGGTTTTCAAGGTTCATCCCAAGTGGTAGCATGTATCAATACTTCATTCCTTTTTATGGATGATTAATATTCCACTGTGTGTGTATGCCACAATTTGTTTATCCATTTGTCTGTTGATATTTAAGTTGTTTCTACCTTATGCTGTTGTAAACATGTATGTACAAGTTTCTGTGTGGACATATATTTTTACTGATCTTGGATATATACTTAGTAATGGTTTTAATATCAATTTGCAAATAAAAAAACCCATTTAGACACTAAAAAAAAGCCATCATGATCAAAATGGGTTAATTTTAAGAATTCAAAGATAAGAACTTTATTAATACAATTTGCCATATTGTAGTAACTGCCCAAATGAAAGAAACCGTAATTGCCAAAGGGATATGATGTAATTCGACATTAATTCCTGATTTTCTAAATCATTATAGAATAAGTAGTACCTTTCATATTTAAAAAGATATATGTGTTAGGGGCGCCTGGGTGGCTCAGTCAGTTAAGTGACCGGCTCAGGTCATGATCTCATGGTTCATAGGTTCAAGCCCTATGTCGGGCTCTGTGCTGACAGCTCAGAGCCTGGAGTCTGATTGGGATTCTGTGTCTCCCTCTCTCTGCCCCTCCCCGACTTACCATCTGTTTCTCCCTGTCTCAAAAATGAATAAACATTAAAAAAATTTTTTTTAAATACACGTGTGAAACTAAAAACTGGTAGTATACAAACATGAAATACTAAAACAACTGAATTGTGATTTTGTACTTCAGTATAAGGTACAGAGTAATAATGTGTTTTTACAGAGTAAAAGACAAATAATACAATAAACAAATACCCATATACATATCAGCTGGAGTTGGCAAATGATTTACATTTTGTCATAGTTGCTTCAGGTCTGGTTTTATTAAAGAAAAAGTACAGGGTACCTTGGTGGCTCAGTCAGTTGAGCGTCTGACTTCGGCTCAGGTCATGATCTCACGGTTTGTGGGTTCGAGCCCCGCGTCAGGCTCTGTGCTGACAGCTCAGAGCCTGGAGCCTGCTTCAGATTCTGTGTCTCCCTCTCTCTCTGCCCCTCCCCCACTCACACTCTTGTCTGTCTCTCACAAATAAATAAACATTAAAAAAAAGAAAAAGTACAAGACACCCTCTCCTTCCTTAGAGGCAGCTGTTTCTGAAATTAATGTGAATTTTTCCCATCCACATTTATACACTTTTATTGCATAAGTATATGTTCTTAAATAGCATTAGATATTTTGCATTTTCTTTTTTTTTTTTTTTAATTTTTTTTTTTCAACGTTTATTTTATTTTTGGGACAGAGAGAGACAGAGCATGAACGGGGGAGGGACAGAGAGAGAGGGAGACACAGAATCGGAAACAGGCTCCAGGCTCCGAGCCATCAGCCCAGAGCCCGACGCGGGGCTCGAACTCACGGACCGCGAGATCGTGACCTGGCTGAAGTCGGACGCTTAACCGACTGCGCCACCCAGGCGCCCCTATTTTGCATTTTCAAAATGGTATCATGTTTCCTTCTGGCACCTACTTTTTTCATTCAGCATTGCTGTGGACATTTATCCTTGTTGATGCCCTCAAGTCCTTTTGCTTATAGTATTCTGTTATATTAATGTGCCATAATTTATTTCTCCATTCCTTTTTTAAATTATTTTTATGTTTTAGAGAGCATGAGCAGGGGAGAGGGACAGAAGGAGAAAGAAACTCAAGCCAGGCTCCATGCTCAGTGCAGAGCCTGATTCAGGGCTTGATCTCATGACCCCCTGGGATCATGGCCTGAGCCGAAATCAAGAGTCGGACACTCAACCAGCTGAGCGATTCAGGCGCTCTTGTTTCTCTATTCTTCTGTTTTTGGGACATCTAGCTGTTTTCATTTTTCAGTAATGCAAACAGTGCTGCAGTGACTATTTCTTATCCATTTTTCCTTTTCCACAAGTTATCATTACTTTTCTAAGACACACCTGGGGAAAAAGGAAATAAATAAGATATACCTGGGACTATAATTTCTAGGTTCAAAGATGTTCATACATTTAACTTGTCTAAATTTTGCCCACCCAAATGCTCATTAATTTGTATCCTGCTAGTAATGTATTGACCGTACCCTTGTTCCACATACGTGATGGTCAACACTATGAAATTTCTTTTTGCCAATTTAATATGTGAAGATGGTTTAGCCTCTTCATTTGCTTATTAGCCATTCAGATACCATTTTCTGTGAATTGCCTATTCATAGTCTTTGCCTACTTTTCTGTTGGTTTTTTGTTTTTATGACTCATAGGAGTTTCATATTTTAGATATTACTCATTTTTCATATACATGATGAACATTTTGGGGTCCATGGCTTCTCTTAATATTGTTTAGAGTGACTGTTATAATCATAAAAAGGGTGTAATTTTTTCCCTTAGGCAATATTCTTTGTTTTTAGAGTTTTCATTTTAATTCCAGTATAGTTAGCATAGTGTTATAAAAAAGGGTGTGATTTCAAGTCATATATCAGTCATTGTTTTCAGCTCGTTTTTAAATTGTTACAAAAATGGAATATGATACCTAATAATAGAAGGAATATCCTGTTTCTAATAGTAACAAGACTATATAGGAAATTTTTAAAAAATTGATCAGAACTTACTTGAAGAAAATATGCAAATCTATTCAGAGAAGCACATGAAGATGAAGATTCAGTAAATTTTCCTGGGTATGAGCTACCCTATTAGACATTAATGCTTTGGTTAAAAAATAGTGTGGTATGGTACAGGAATAGAAAACAACAACAACAACAACAAAAAACAGTGGATAAAATGGAACTAACAGTTGGGGGAGGAGGGAACAGTCTGGAGCCCAAGTAAAACTTTGTAAGTATTTGTGGAACTTAATATATGATACAAGTGGCTTTTCTTGGGACAAAATGATTGTCCATTTGGAAAATATAAAGCTGGGCACTCCTTAAGGCCAGATAAATCCCAAATATGTCTGTTTTAAGTCTGAAAGTATAACTGGAGAAAGACCATGGAGAATATGGTATTGGGGTGGAGAAGGCCCATGACTCAAAACTCAAAACTTTTGACCAGATAATTCTAATTCTGAATGACAAAGATCACAAAAAAGTAAACCATGAACAAAGTTTAATATAATGAACAAACTTAGTAAAAACTAGGAATACATAATTTAAAACTTCGTAATTAAAAAATGATACTTTATATTTGCTGTGGAAGCAAAGGCAGAAACAAATACCTTATATACACAGAAAAAGTGGTAAAATTCATGTTTAGGCATTTCTTTTTTTTTTTTTTTTTTTTTTTAATATATGAAATTTACTGTCAAATTGGTTTCCATACAACACCCAGTGCTCATCCCAAAAGGTGCCCTCCTCAATACCCATCACCCACCCTGCCCTCCCTCTCACCCTGCCCTCCCTCCCACCCCCCATCAACCCTCAGTTTGTTCTCAGTTTTTAACAGTCTCTAATGCTTTGGCTCTCTCCCACTCTAACCTCTTTTTTTTTTTTTTTTTTCCTTCCCCTCCCCCATGGGTTTCTGTTATGTTTCTCAGGATCCACATAAGAGTGAAACCATATGGTATCTGTCTTTCTCTGTATGGCTTATTTCACTTAGCATCACACTCTCCAGTTCCATCCATGTTGCTACAAAAGGCCATATTTCATTTTTTCTCATTGCCACGTAGTATTAGGCATTTCTTAAAATACGACTGTATTCCAATTATCTGAGATTAATATGATTGATAAAAGAGCCCGATAAGGAGGCTTCTTGGTAAAGTGTGATTCATAAATGAGTGAAATAAATGATTGAGGGGTGGTGGTGGGAGAATGAGCAAATCATTTGGGTGAAGGCTACTTTGGTCTTTCATTTAAACATTGTTATTAGGTAAAGATTTTGTACTCACGCACCCTTTACTGTATTTCAACTTTGTTTTTGTTATTTTTTAAGTTTATTTATTTATTTTGAAATAGAGAGCGAGGAAGTGCGAGGCAGGGAGAGAGAGAGAATCCCAGGCGGGCTCCGTGCTGTCAGCGCAGGGCTCAATGCGGGGCTCGATCCCACGAACCATGAGATCATGACCTGAGCCGAAACCAAGGGTCGGATGCTTAACTGACTGAGCCACCCAGGTGCCCCTCAAGTTTGTTTTTATTACTTATTTATTTATTAAAGTTTATTTATTTTGTTTGTTTATTTGGAGAGAGAGAGAGAGAGCACAAGCAGGGGAAAGTCAGAGTGAGAGGTAGAAAGAGAGAATCCTAAGGTGCCCCCAGGTGCCCCTCAACTTTTTTTTTTTTTTAATTTTTTTTTTAATATTTATTTATTTATTTTGAGACAGGGAGAGACCGCATGAACAGAGGAGGATCAGAGAGAGAGGGAGACACAGAATCTGAAACAGGCTCCAGGCTCTGAGCTGTCAGCACAGAGCCTGACACGGGTTTGAACTCACAAACCGTGAGATCATGACCTGAGCCACCCAGGCGCCCCTCAACTTTGTTTTTAATAGCAAAGAACCCATATGTATGCCTGCCCTCCAAAAAGAGATGGGTTAAGTAAATTCTGGCATATGCTGTCAATGAATGTTAAAGGCAGCCATAAATGACAATGTAGTTGCATGAAAAGGTACTATTGGGTGAGAAGAGCAGGTTCTAAACAAGAATTTATGTAAAATAGTAAATGTACACACAGAGAGCTGTTTCCAAAAATCTTCATGATGTTTAATGCCTGGTACTGGGCTTCAGGTGAATTTTCTTACAGTGAGCATTTATCATTTCTACCAAAATAATAAGCTGTTTGCAGAAACAAAATTAAATCACCTGTAATATAACACAGATCATCACTGTTAGCTTATTTTCTATGTGATTTATTTTTGTCCAATAATCTTCAAAATTGGGTCCATGCTATATAGTTTCGTGGTTTTTTTCTATATGATTCAGTAGTGCTCATTTTTTCCATTGTAGTTTTTTTATTGTTACGAACTAGTCAGACATACAGGAAGAGTATATGGAAAATAATAAAATGACAACCTGCATATCCACTATGAAGCTTTAATAAATCTTAACATTTTGCTGTACATCAGATGTTTTTGAAATTTTTTATTCCTCAGAGTGTATATTTTTAAGTGTCTAATAACTCCTTCAGTCTTTCTTCTTCCCCAGAGTTACACATTTTCTCATCATTAAGAATACTTAGAGATGAAGATTTTTTTAATATGAATTTAACACTGGGAACATACTAAAGTAATTTATACTGTGTAGAGATCTTTTTCAATTATCATGATTACCCTTTGGTGTGTGTGTGTGTGTGTGTGTGTGTGTGTGTGTGTGTGTGTGTGTGTGTAGCACTAGGCTTTTCTGATCCAACACTGGGTAGAAACAAAACAATCCAAATACAAGGGACTTAAATCTTCTGCCACCTGTATGGTTTCTTACGAGTTTTTATAATTCTGTCATTTATAATTAAAATAAGAGGGGTGCCTGCCTGGCTCAGTCAGAAGAGCATGTGTCTTTTGATCTCAGGGCCATGAGTTAGAGCTCCACGTTGGGTGTAGAGATTACTTAAATTAACAAATATTTTTTAAAAAAGAGGCGCTTGGGTGGTTCAGTCGATTGAGTGTCTGACTTCGGCTCAGGTCATGATATCATGGTTGTGAGTTCAAGCCCCATGTCAGAGGCTGTTCTGTCAGTGCAGAGCCTGCTTCAGATCCTCTGTCTCCCTTTCTCTCGTCCTTCCCCCACTCATGCTCTCTCTCAAAAATAAATTAACTTTTAAAAAAAAGGAAAAAAATGAGGATATTACATCTAAAAGGACATGTAGTTATGTCTTTTAGGGTTATGTAATAAAAGCATTATTTTATTGGGGTTAAAGACTGAATACTGGTGAATGTCATCAATTTTAGACATTTCTAAAATGAAAATAGGTAATTTTTGTGATAATTGGAGGAATTGTTAAATAGAACTTAGAAGCGAATTTGTGTGGCATAGCATTACATCTTTTTGAGTCAACATACATGTATTTATTTTTCATAGGACATTAAAGGACTCAGCAAAAAAAGAAAGATGTATCCTGAAGATAAACCTTTATCATCTGAGTCCTTATCAGAATCAGATTACATTGAAGAAGTAAGTATATGATCAAATCCATTTTCTTCACTTGAAAATGTTATTTGATTTTGGGGTGCCTGGGTGGTCTAGTTGGTTAAGTGTCCAACTCTTGATTTCAGCTCAGGTCACAATCCCAGGGTCATGAGATTGAGCCCCACATCCGACTCCGCACTGACAGGGAACCTGCTTAAGATTCTCTCCCTCTGCCATTCTCCCCCCATCATGTGCATGCTTGCTCTCTCTCTCTCTCTCTCTCTCTCTCTCTCTCTCTCTCTGAAATATAAAAATAATTGTTCAGTTACTTGATTTTAATAAAAGAAATTAGTTAAAAGAAATACGTCATGAATATTTGATTTACTCACTTCTGTAGTAAGTGTGCTATGAAAAAGAAATGGAAGTTCTGTTTCAGAACGAGTTTTTCATTTCCTAGAAGATAATTAATTATAATTTTTTATAAATTATAAATATATAATTTATAAATTTATAAATTATAAATATAAAGCTAATATTATAATTAACCGTATTTACAAATATCTATTCTGAGCTATTTTTTAATGTTTATTTATTTTTGAGAGAGCACAAGATGGGGAGGGCAGAGGGAGGGGAAGAGAGGATCTGAAGCAGGCTTCGCACCGACAGCAGCGAGCCCAGTGTGGGGCTTGAACTCATGAACCATGAAATCATTACTTGAGCTGAAGTTGGACACTCAACTGACTCAGCCGCCCAGGTGCCCCTATTTTATTTTATTCTTCTAATATTTACTTTTTACTATACTGCTATTTTGATTACGTGAAAGATGCTGTTTGATGTGTAGTGTATTGAAACCTAGCATTCCCTTGTTTTTATTTGGAACTACTACTATTTAAGAAGTAGAACAGTGATGAGATAGAGCAGAAATGTTGCTGTGATCTTTTTTCCTATCTATAAGGTTGAGAGGAGAATTAGGTAGTCTCTATACTATGGTCCTTTTCAGCTCTGATATTCCTATCTTGGATTTTGTTAGATAATTTTAGGTCTGTAAGTTACCATCTTTAAAGTGTTTTTCTCTTGGATTTTGTTTCCTCATTTGTAAAATAGGGCCTATTGCTCCCCTTTTGTAATAGTATTTTGTAATACCCCCCTGAAATGAAATTGAAATGAATTGAATTGAAATTGGCAGCATATATGTATGTATTACAGATCTGATCTACACATTTTATATTAATATCCCCTAACATATTTTTTTTAATATATAAGAAAATATTAATGTATAATTTTACTAAATTTTATTTCAGTGCATAAATGCTGAGTGTGATAATACCAGAATACATAAAATCTTAAGACATAACAAAATCCAAGCTGTAGCAGGTACATTACATAAGCCCTTCAAAAACTCTAAAGTAACATTGTCGTCAATGCATTTTCCAAAACTCAGTAAAGCTCTGGATGAATGAAACAAAATACAGTCTTCCCTTTGTTTATATGATATCTGCATTTCTGGGATGTGCAAACAGGGATTTAAGGTATAAGAAGGCATTTAAAATGCCATTTGATTGTCAAAATGGTTTTTACATATAAATTTTAAAAAAATGTCTTGAGTGCAAGTTACATATTTGTCTTCTCAACAAAAATTCAAACTTTTTAGGTACGAGCAAAAAAGAAGAAAAGCAGTGAGGAACGAGAAAAAGTAATAGCAAGTATCATTTAAATTTTTTACATGACAATAGTGTGGTTCTTTTTGTTAAGATAAAATGAATCCTTATAAAGCATGACTTCATTTACTGGGCCTAAATATTTATTGGGAAAAATGTGGTATTCAGCTTTACTTAATGGGTTAAAGCAAGTTAAATTGGCTTAGGAGAAAGGAAGAGTATCCTAGTAGTAAACGTGTCCTGTTTCCATTTCAGTGTTTTATTCAGCATTTCATTTTATTTTATTCCATATTCAGTGCTGTTAGAAATGAAAACTCAAACTGTTTTTGATTTTCTTAAGCTGTAATATGAAATATGAGATTTAAGTATGGTGATTCCCTCATCTTCAATAGAAGTTACTTTCAGATCAGCCAAACCTTATATAACAACAGAAAAACCCTCTAAGCACAGGACGCAATAAATAATGTGACAACATAAATAATTCACTAATAAAGATGATTCTTTTGATTGTTTCTAAAGCCAGCTCTGCTATTATGCAAATTGAGAAGTATAAAAGGAGAAAGAAGGAAGAGGAGAATAAAGAAAATGGAAGTGATATTCAAATGAGAAGCAGACCAACCTGGGGAAAGTAGATAACAGATTATCAAAGAGTAATTGCAGACCATATCATTAATTTAGGAGCACTCAGTATAAGCATAGGTGATTGCCTTTGAAAATATTTTCTTAGGGAGAGGTAGAAGAAAAATGAGAACAGCATCTTTTGTAGGTTTGAGGGTTAACTTCCCTTTCCCGGAATTTCCCTCACTCTTAAATGAGGGTCTTTTTCTGGTAGAAAGAATCACCTGGGAATATATGACTCAGAAGTAACATTTACTGTACTTCATGACCAAGGCGACATTTAAGAGACTTTTTTTTTCTGAATGGGAATATAATTTGAGTGAAAACTGCTTTGGTCTTTGGTTCAGATTAACTAAGACATAATAGTTAATTTAGGATAGTTCTAATTTGTACTTGCATACCACACTGTTTTCGTGCATTCAGCTAGCATATGTTTATTAAGCATCTCTATGCAGGCACTATTGGTGTTAGTAGTGTTGCTATAATGGAATACAAGATGGATAAGAGGATGATATGTAAGAAAGTGACTTTGGGGAAGGAAAGCCTTTTTGAGGAAGTAAAATTAAGCTGAAATAGGATTTACAAGAAAGAACCAACCATGTGAAGGTCAAAAGAAGAATATCCTAAACAGAGAGAAGAGCTGAGGACCTGTGATAGGAATGAGCTTGATTTGTTTGAAGAATGGAAAGAGTAAGCATGGCTTACACCTAGTAGATGAAGAGGAATTGCATACAGTGAGGTTGGGAAGTAAGCAGAGGCCATGTCACGTAGCCAGGTGTTTGAGTTTTAATCAGAATGCTTTGGGAAGCTATTTTGAGTGTTTTTAACAAAGAAGTGACCTAAATCAACTTTACATTTTTAAAATACTGTGGCAGAGATGGAGTAGAGAGAGGTGAGGAATGGTGTTCGTATCACAGTGGTAGTAGTGAGGATGGACTGGTGTGATGGATTTGAGTTATGTTTTTGGACTTAGATGGTAGGGCTTACTTGCTGCTTTGGATGTAGAGAGTGGAGTTAAGACAGAGTAGAGCCAACCGCAAGCTTAGTTTCTTTGCCTTAATAGAGGTGCCATTTACTAAGATAGCTAAGAGAATTTGGAGAGAAAAATTAACATTTTTACGGTAATTTTAGATACACTTGTTAGGTATCCAGGAAGAACTCACAGTCTTGAGTTCAGAGCAAGGACTAGATAGGAAGATTTGGTATGTAAGTACTATTTAAAGCATGGGAGACTGAGAGAGCATGTGGAAAAGGAAGGAGGTCCTGAAAGGTCAAGCAGAGGAATAAGAACAAGCACGGGAGGTGAAAGGGTCTTTGCAGTAGAAGAAAGCAGCAGATTGAGGTGTTGTGGAAGCCACGAAGAAAAGTATTTTAAAAAGAGAGTAGTCAACTGTGCTTTTATGAAAAAGCAACCTAGACCCAAAACGTTAAAGGGCCAAATACAGGGAATTTTGTAAAATTCCCTGTGCACTTGATCTTTTCATGAAGAGAATGATGAAAGTTAGCTTAAAGCTGCTAAGTGGTAGAGACCTTTGAGAGGGGCAGGGGGATTGTGGAAAGTTCTTATTGATTCAGAAATGATAGGAAGCTTTGCTTTTGCTGTCTTTACACATCTCCTTTCTTGCTTTTTTTTTTTCCTTTCTTGCTTTTTATTTTCTTTTGCAACAACTAGTCTCTCATTTGATACCACTTTTCTAAGTATCTGTTTCTAAGAGTTCTGCCTTCTCTTCTACATCAGAAATAGTCACAAGAGTCAGAGTTCAACAAAATTGTAGCTCTCTTTATCTAGTCATGAGTTGACTACTTTTTCTAGGCTTTAGTGGCATTTTTGTCTAAAAAGTAAGCATCTGAATGCATGGCTGGTTCTGCAGGTACAGTGTATGACTCTTGATCTTGGGGTTGTGAGTTGAAGCCCCATGCTGGGCATAGAGCTTACATAAAAGCTTTTTTAAAAAATTAAAGTCACTAAGCTAAGTAGACTTTTCAACTGTACATCAATATTTTGTACCAGTTAGTTGTTGTTAATTTAATAATTAAAATAGTTACCAGTGAAGACAGGACCTAATAATTATGTTCCTGTTTACCCAAAAAGTACCAGATTTAATATATATTTTTTCCAAAAACTGTCATTTATAAAAACAGTTGTGTTTTGCTGTGATATGAGGACTTCTTTGCAATAACTACAATTACTTCGCCTTTACAAATTATATAGTATGAGACACAGCAGTTGATATGATTATTCATAGAATTTATTTTCTATAGAAAGTTTTATTTAGAAACTACATTAATGTGCTGATGACTTAAGAATTTTTCCATATCTTTTTGAAAACAAGCACTCTTAGTCCTCATGATATTAATTATTTAGACTTTTCCAAAAATGTTCCGAATAGTTTACTTGGTTGTGTAGATTGTTTGAAATAATTATATAGTAGCTTAGAAGTACCATGGTAAGGTTGTTTTAGACTTGCATATTTTCCTGTAGAAATGTCTAACAGGGAACTCTCTTTACAGGAAAAAACAAAAAAGAAAAAGAAGCATAAGAAACACAGTAAGAAGAAGAAAAAGAAGGCTGCTAGTTCAAGTCCCGACTCGCCATAATATTGAGAAAAATCAGGATTCCTTTATAAAGAAAGTGCAATGTCTAAGGAAATCTCAACTGTGAAAATTATGACATAATTACTAAAATGCATGAATTTTCTTGTTTTTAGAATTATTACTGGACTATTCAGTAGCCACTTGGATGCCTCTGTGTGAAAGGGCCATAATTGTTGCCTGCTGCTTGAACATCAGTCTTTTCTCTTCCAGTGCTTAACAACTCTGGGAGATAATACATTGCAGTTGTGCTAGTGGTTAAGATATTTGGGGATAAAGTTAATATTTATGACTTGAAGTATCTAATGATAAATCAACAGAAATCGAATCTGGATATATCATTAAGATGTAATTAGAAATGACCAGATGACTCGAGTTAACATTTTGGAAATAGGGATTACATTGATATTTCAAAATCCTTATTCTGTAGATAAGTGTATTTTAATTTTTTCCCCTTATATACTTTTATTTACCCGGGGAAGGAGCTTTTAGGGTTGGGGGGGGGTGGTTTGCTATCTCTTTAGCTAGCAGAATAGCGTGCCTTTTATCCTCACACATCCTATTTTTGTGGACACAGTAGCCATGCTTCATGGGGAGGTCAGAGCTGGTACAGCAGTCTTGCCCTTAGACATCCTTGGACTCTTGTCATTTGCTGCTTTAAGTGAACCAGAGTAACAGCCTTTTGCAGCACGACAAAGCCCTAAAAGCTCTGGGATTTACCTCCACTTCAATAATACTGAATGTTTTTTAGCATTAGAATGTGTTATAACATTTGAATTAATTTTGACTACACTTTGGCTTTGGAGAGGAATCATTTCCAATAGACACTGGTACTTTTTGAACTTGATAGCTAAAGATTATAAAATGCATGTTTTATACTGTTAGTTTTAACCAGTCAGGAAAATTTTATGTAACCAGTGATAGTTATTTTATTTTTGTATGAATTTTGTTTAGGCTGCAGTGTTTAGCTTTTATTAACTCCTTATTCTTGCTATCTTAAATTCCATACTGTGTTTAATGGCATACTTGCCAAGATACTTAGCATGTAAAAAGAAAAAAGCAGACTTCTGATTTTTTTTTTTTTTTTTCCAAACAGCTTCATATTGAAGCTGAGTCTTACCATAAACAAGTTGAGTGGCAGGCCTGGTATGCTGTGTCTTGTTACATAAAGCTATTGCCAGAATCTTAGTAAATATAACATTTTAGAAATTTGTCTTTGTATATTCATAACAAATTATGACAAGTTAAGTGAGAATTACATTATTGCTCTTCCTGTCATATTTTACTAAGATTTTGTGCCTCATATCTACTGCTGAATTGTTTACTAGTAACGTTAAAAGGAATTGATAAATCATTTTCACTTTACATTTTTATATAATCAGGTAACATGAAATATAATTTGATGTACAATTTTGCCTGTTTCAGAGGGTGTGCTAATTATAGTGGTATATGCACAAAACATTTTGGCATGACAAGAGGCTGAATAAATAGCTATTTTACTTAAAAATAGCTGTGTTCTTATCAGCTCCCTTTGAGTTGCAAGTAAAGTTATAAAGATTAAGAAACACTACTAGGGGTTCAATGGTAGGTGGATAAGACATATCCCCAAATTTTTAGCTGTAAAAATTATTTATTTCTTGGTAAACTTCCTTAAATTTTATGCTTAAAGCTTCATACTCTTTCCTAATAAAATATATGTAGGGGCACCTGGGTGGCTCAGTCAGTTAAGCATCCAACTCTTGGTTTCGGCTCAGGTCATGATCTTGAAATTGTGAGATTGAGACCCATGTTAGGCTCTGTGCTGACAGCGCAGAGCCTGCTTGGGATTCTCTCTCTCCCTTCTCTTTCTGCCCTCTCTCTCTCTCTCAAATAAATAAACTTAAAGAAATAAATAAAAGATATGTATATGCTCTTGAGTACACAATAAGTTTTGAGGAACATTTTTTTATCTGAAAGGAAGTTTCTTAGAATGGTTGTTCAAGAAAATGCTAAAAGATAAGTTTATCAGTTTATTTGGTGATCAGTTTTGGTATGAGCACACTGGTCCAGAATGTGATGATTATATCAAATTAGAAAGCAACGGTTATTAGACCGAGGAATAAGGTGACCTGGCAGAAAAACTGTTCTTTCCAGGCTGTGTTGACTGTCTGCGAAACACCTTTTTCATTGCTTCTGTGATGGTAGCCTTAATAGTCTTCTTTCTAATAAGCTATGGGAAGAAAATTTGATAGAGTAATGTTATGTGCAAGTCCCTAACATTTCTTACTTCTTCTTTCCACCAAACCACCCTTTTTCTTGAATACTTTTATACCAGTTTTATAAACACAGGGCATGTTATGTGGATAATGATGCCAAGGTAACCGCAACAAAATTGATGAGTGTCTGAATCGAAAAATTGAATTTATACCAGTACTTCTCTGTCTGATTGTTTTGGATTCATTTGGTTGCCTTTAGTATATTTAGGTGTTTTATTTTAAATACCGTAAGATTGTTCTGAGTTGACTTTATCCAGAATATAGGTTCATATTCCTCCAGTCAAGGTGTGCTAAAAGCCTATTGCCTCATTTGCTTTCATTTCATAGAGAATAATAGACTAGACTTGGAGAAACTGAGAACAGTTATTCTTCAGACTTAAGTGACAGGTTTCACACTTTTAAAACATTGCCAGTTTTCAACTTAATTCAGTGAACACAGTATTTCCTAAAGAAAAGTTTTGGGAGAGCTTTTGTGTTCCAGTTGTATTTGCATTATTTTACTTTTTTATAATTTGTTTTAATTTTTTTTGTAATCTCTATACCCAACATAGGGCTCAAACTCATGACCTCAAGATCAAGAATTGCACGCTCCTCCAGTCGAGCCAGCCAGGCGCCCTACATTTGCCTTATTTTAAAATTTACTTTATATTTTATTTAAAATTTGTAAGAATATTGTATTCTAAATTCTAAAATTCATTCTGGTACATTTTCTTGCCTTACTATAGTGAAGGCCAGTAAACAGACTAGGAAATGTTTGTTCCCTGTATTAGGATTTGACAGTAGAGTTAGAACAGTTATTTTGACCAGCTTTGGCATAGTCACACCATGCTTTCTTACCAGTCAGTCAGGTATAAGTTGGAGGGGTACTAGTGGGGTTTTACATTTTTCTAGGAGCTCCCAGATTGAAGTCTCTCTTACGAGAAGATGCTTAAAGTTTTTTAAAGGAGGTTACGTAATCTTTGAAGGTGCTATTTATAGCCTAGAAAAATGTGTCCACTTAAAAATAAGATCCTTATAATTTTATTTAGTTGTGTGTTCAGATAGGAAGGAAACATTTTCAACCATACAGTTTGTGCTGAGGAAATATAAATGACAATAATATCAAGTACCACTTTAAGTGGTGTTTAGCCCTAAAGAAAAGATAAATGTAGGAATTGCTGTAATATTTCAGATCACAGTAACATTCATGGAATCATTGCATTTGTTTTGAGTGCTAACAACCGTTGTTGCATATTTTTGCAATCACTTGAGAACCTTCTGTGGTTGCTGGAATGTTGCCGCCGTCACATTCTGTTGGTATAGAGTAATGAACTATGGAATCAGTGACAATCCAAGACATGTAGGCTTGGAACTAGGCTATCTGAGAACTCTACAGTGTGTTGAAGCAACACTTGACATGGACCAGAAGACTCTGAAGAAACTGGTGGAATCCATTAGTAATACTGTCAAGAACTGTGAGTACTAACCAGACATCCAGCACTGCCTGAACATCTTTATTCAATCAAATAGAAACATTGATAGATACATTGGACATTAACAGGTTCTTTGTAACACCCAAAATAGAGTTCCTCTAATTTCTGTCTAATGTTTTGGCCATTTAAAAAAATAGATTATAAGTGAATTTACAAGATCCCTGCGTTACACTGAGAATATTTTAATCAGGTTCCTAAAATATATTTGTGTATGTGGAAAGAAGAATTTGAGAACTTATGTGACATATGTACTAAAGGATTATCTGCCAACCAAGGACTCGTTCTGTTAACAGTCTGAAATTTAATAAGAGATCTCAAACTCTAAAGGTTTACCTTGACCAATTCCCTGACACAAAACCCATAGAGGCAGAGGATTGATAGAGCTATAGAAGATATTTTAGTTGCTGAAGAAATAAGCATGGTACTTTGCACATAGCAAATGTTTATTAAAATTAATGTAACAGATTGGGGGAGGGGGGAATCCTTGCCCTGACAGACCTTAAAAAGTATCTTGTCTCACGGGCATGACAACAAGCAATCCTGACTGAGATCCATTTTGACAATGTCTTTAGACTTTGAGGAAATGACTTTTATTTCTGACACTAGTACAGCCTTGTTGTTGGGCACTTCCATTTTTCCTTGTGTGGTCTCAGTAGGTCTCAGTAGTACCACCCTAAGAATCTCGTTGGTAGACTTAATTCAGTTTTCTCTCATTCCAGTTATATTTTAAATGATCCTCAAGCACTTCTAGGGCCTGTTTTTGCAATCTTGCTGTTCTTCAACTCTTAAAATCCATCTAGCAGATTTATCCAAAGTTGAATGTAATATCTACTGTTATTTGCCGTTTTCTTTTTCTTTTATTTTTTGGAGATTGGTTTGCTTTCTTTTTAATTTTTTAAACATTTTTAATGTTTATTTTTAAAGATTTATTTATTTTTATGTTTTATTATTTTTGAGAGAGAGAGAGGGAGACATAGACTCCAAAGCAGGCTCCAGGTTCTGAGCTGTCAGCACAGAGCCCGACGCAGGGCTTAAGCCACCCAGGTGCCCCTTTAATGTTTATTTTTGAGAGAGTGTGAGTGGGGGGAGGGCAGAGAGAAAGGGAGAGACAGAATCTGAAGCAGGCACCAGGCTCCCAGCTGTTAGCATAGAGCCTGACATGGGGCTCGAACCCATGAACTATGAGATCATGACCTGAGCTGTAGTTGGACACTTAACCAACTGAGCCGCCCAGGTCCCTCTGTTTTTTGTTCTGTTTTGTTTTTTTAATTTTTTTTTTACATTTATTTATTTTTGAGAAACAGACAAAGCGTGAGCGGGGGAGGGGCAGAGAGAGAAGGAGACACAGAATCTGAAGTAGGCACCAGGCTCTGAGCAAGCAGTCACCACATAGCCTGATGCGGGGCTCGACCCCACAAACTGAGATCATGACCTGAGCTGAAGTCGGACACTCAACTGACTGAGCCATTCAGGTGCCCCTATTTTTAATTTTAAGTTTATTTTGAGAGAGAGACAGCCGAGTGGGAGAGAGGAGAGAGAGAGAATCCCAACCAGGCCCCGCACTGCCAGCACAGAACCCAATGCGGGGCTTGAACCCACGAAGCCGTGAGCTCATGACCTGAGCCAAAACCTGGAGTTGGACACTTAACCGACTGAGCCACTCAGGTGCCCCTATTTGCTGTTTTCTTAACCTGAGTTTTAAACATTCAAAAGGAAATTTTGCATACTTTAAAAATCTAACTCCTCTCCCCATCCAAATGAAACTACTTTTAGCCAGCTACCCAAATGTGTGTTTAATACCATAATTTGTTATTTGAAAACAATTCTCTGAAAGTATAGGTAATATAAGTAAAGAATATGTAATACTAGATCAGGCCCGCTTCCCATACAGTCTCCTACAAAGAAGATACTGAATAGTATCTTTCAAAAGAGGAACGAGTTGCATTCCTTTTGCAGAATTTTGACACTAAATTAGGATCAAAAGTTCAGTGTAACCAGATTACTATTTTATACTGAGATTATTAACAACTCATGTTTATTAAGCTCTTCATTGGGGAAATGGTATGCTTAATGGTTTATCTTCATCTTTAAGTCTCAGGAAAAAAACCCAATGAGGTAGGTGAAATTTTCCACATTTTCAGATGAGGAAACCAAGTCTCAGATTGTCTAAAATGACAGTGAACTTTTCTGGTGGAGGCAGAGCTAGAACCCAGGTAAGTCTGATGCCAGAACATGCATTTCATCTTCATTTCTCGATGCAACTAATAAGCATTCTAGACTCTCATGGTCATTCTGTATAGTACTGTCCCATAGTGAATGCAAAATAAAAATTGTTGAATTCAGCTCAGTTCTTGGGTCCTTGAGTTGAAAAACCAGACTGGCCTCTCATGACTGGAACTTGGGTGTTTTTTTGTTGTTTTGAGATTTTGTTTTTAGTTTGTACACCCAACATGGGGCTCAAACTCACAACCCCGAGATCAAGAGTTATATATTCTACTGACTCAGCCAGCCAGCCAGGTGCACCTAGAATTTGCTTCTCAATGGGTAGGACTGGGGAGAGCTAACAAATAGTAACC
This sequence comes from Panthera tigris, assembly GCF_018350195.1. Taxonomy (NCBI): domain Eukaryota; kingdom Metazoa; phylum Chordata; class Mammalia; order Carnivora; family Felidae; genus Panthera; species Panthera tigris. The sequence goes on along the minus strand of NC_056661.1, from coordinate 95,099,537 downwards.
ACCTTGGCCTTCCCTTCTCAGGAAGAGATTGTCTTGGGGTGGCTGCGTGGCTCAGTTGGTGGAATATGTGACTTGATCTCAGGGTCATGAGTTCGAGCCCCACACTGGGGGTAGAGTTTACTTAAAAAGACAAAAGGGATTGTCTTACTATTTCTCTTGGTGTACATAGATAGTTTTAGTTGTCATGTGCCAGAAAGTTGAGATGGCTTTTCTTGGGCTTTGCTTTAAAGTTTCTTAAGAGGGAGGCTTCATAATTTACTAGGCCTACATGTGCCACATGGCTTCTTGAGTCCAAACTACTAGATTGCGTGACTCTGATCCTCCACTATTTCCAGTGACCTCACGAAGAAAATTCATTACCTTACCAAGCAGCTGTTGATTTTTTTTCATACAGCTCTAGAATATAAAACATTGTAGAGCTGTATTCCCGTAGAGTAACCACTAGCAATGTGTGGCTATTTATTTACTTAAAATTTTTTTTAAGTAATCTCTACACCTAAAGTGGGGCTTGAACTCGTGACCCTGAGATGAAGAGTTGTCCCATGGTCTACCAACTGAGCCAGCCAGGTGCCCCATTTTTTAAAAAGTATGTGTGTGGCTATTTAAATGTAAATTAAAATTAAGTAGAGTTTTTTAAATCTTTAGTGGCAGTGGCAGATCATTACCTCAGGGCATAGTAAATGGCTTCATGTGTGTGCAACCTATGCATTGTCATGGGGCCCCACGCTTAGTTTAATGCTCCACTAACACTTAAAATTAATGTTTTCAATGAGGGACCCATGTTTTCTTTGCATTGGGCCCACAAGTTCTGTAGTTGATCTTGGCTGTATACCTCTTATTCATAGTATGGTAGGAGTATCTCCAGCATCAGAATCACCTAACGATGCTTACTGAAAATGTAGATTCCTGGATACCACCCTAGGCACATTTAAATATCTCTGCGAGTAGAGCCAATCATCCAGATTGTTCACTCCATTTATTCTTAGACACACTGAAGTGTAGGGTTTCCTGATGAATCCCTAGTTTCTCCCAGGTGAAATTTCAGTTCTATCAACCTAATTGCAATCACAGCTTGATTAATAGTGAGTTAGGAATTGACCCAGTCTTATTCACACATATTGTTCAGCCATAATTTTTACACATATAGATTAAGAAATTTTTTTAAAGCTCAGTGAACAATTTTAAAACTTTCTAATAATTTCATGTTGTTTGATTCAAGTGATTATTTTGGCAGCTAGAGCTTACTTTGGATCCTGTCTCCTCCAGTATATTCCTTTACCTCATTTGTGTACAAGGAGTTATCATTTACTTAGCAAACATTTATGTGAGAGCCTACCATTGTGCTTGGCACTACTGGATACTGAGTAGATAATTGACATAAGAGTAAGAGATTTTTGTTATATGCCTTCCTAAAATGCAAATATTATGTGGATTTTTTAAATATGTATTTATTTTTGGGGCGCCTGGGTGGCTCAGTCAGTAAGCATCCGACTTCAGCTCAGGTCATGATCTCGCTGTTCATGAGTTTGAGCCCCGCATCGGGCTCTGTACTGACAGCTCAGAGCCTGGAGCCCCCTTCAGATTCCGTGTCTCCCTCTCTCTCTGCTCCTCCCCCACTCACGCTCTGTCTCTCTCTCTCAAAAATAAACGAACATTTTTTTTTTTAATGTTTATTTATTTTTTATTTTTGAGACACAGAGAGACAGAGCATGAACAGGGGAGGGTCAGAGAGAGAGGGAGACACAGAATCGGAAACAGGCTCCAGGCTCTGAGCTGTCAACAGAGAGCCCGATGCGGGGCTCGAACTCACGGACTGTGAGATCATGACCTGAGCTGAAGTCAGACGCTTAACTGACTGAGCCACCCAGGCGCCCCTAAACGAACATTTAAAAAAAATGTTTTTTAATTTATTTTGAAAGAGAATGGGGGAGGGACAGACAGAATCCCAAGCAGGCTCTGCACAGAGCCCAACAGGAGGCATGATCTCACAAATCATGACATCATGACCTGAGCTGAAATTAAGAGTCACGTGCTTAACCAGCTGAGCCACCCAGGCTCCCCTAAAATCCAAATACTTTGTGAACTGCATTTCTCTGATCCACTCCGACTAGAAGGAGGAAATAAGTTAAATCTAGTATGATTAGCCCTTATGAACTCATGAGCCCTGAGTGTTCGTGAGGTAAAAAATACAATTGATCATCTCTTCTGGGACTTAGTCCAGGACCACCTATAGACCCATTGGTCCAATATTTGGCTTTCACTTCATTTGTCACACATAACATGGGCCAATATGTATGCATATATAGGTAAGTATACATACATATTTTCCAGCTTTGTCTGCTGAGAGGGCTTAGAAATATTCCACTGTACCCATCCCAGCTCCTGGTTATGTATTGGGCTTAGAAATATTCATCTCCCAGTAGTAATAAGCACACCCAGTGCATAATCCTTGGTGTCTAAATACCAGTCTCCAATAAAAACAACCAGGATTCCTTGAAGAAATAGCCACACAGAGTGTAAAGGAAAACCTATGCTATGCCTTGTTTCTCTTTTACTGACACTACTGCTACACTTCTTGACACTTCCAGTCTCCCAACTGTGTGGTTTTTTCAAGCAAGCAATTTTCTGTGACATCGGCCGGGTACCCTACAATTTCTCAGTTCTGACACTACCTGAGATGGCATCAGATCCTGTACGTTGAGTTCAATGCCACAAGACTGTCTCCCACTTCAGATGCCCATCACAAGTCCAGGTTGTTACCTGCATTTCAGACTAACTGGCTATAAATTTGAGGCCCAATTAATTTGCTAGAGCAGCTCATAGAACTGAGGAAAATTGTTTACTTAATAGATTACTGATTTATTATAGAAGGATACAGTTTTTGAAATACAAGGATACAATCAGGAGCAGACAGCAGAGATGCACAGGGCAAGGTATGTAGGAAGGGGCATGGAGCTTCCATTCCCTTTCCCAGGACCTTCATATGTTCACCATCCCAGAAGCTCCCTGAACACTTTGGGGGTCTTCATGGAGTTTTCATCACATAGGCACCATAGGTCATTAACTCAATATCCAGCCCCTCTGCACAATGGGGGATACAGCTGAAAGTTCCAAGCTTTTAATCATGGACTTTTAATCAAGTCTTTTTGGTGACTAGTTCCCAGCCAGGAGCCACCAGTAGTCGCCTCCTTAGAACAAAAGATTCCTATCACCCCTGATGTTCTAAGGGATTTAGGAGCTTTGTGTTGGGGGCCAGGGTCAATGACAAATTTGAACAAAAGATACTCATGCTGCTCACATCATTTAGGAAATCCCAAGAGTTTTGGGAGCTATGTGCCAGGGACCAGGGACAGAAACCAATATATATATATTTCCTGTTACCTCACACAGGGAAAATATAAGATTGGCCTGGCAAGTAGTGCCAGAAAGCGAAGAAGTGAAAAAGCCAATGGGGTTGTGTGATGTGAAACATACAAGAGGCCATCCCAAGGGCCAAAACTGGAACAATTTGAGTAAGATGACAGGATTGTGATAAAATAAGTGTATGTGACCCCCCCCCCCACACACACCCTGACATAAATAATTGAGTAACTAGGGAAAAAAAGACCTCTTGCTTTCATGAAAATTCCAAGTAATAGTATAGATACTCCTTCCCAAGAAGTGGAATTACATTTTCCCTAAAAGATTGGCTTCCAAAGAATAGATTGTGGAAAGGATAAATAGCAACTACAGTGGAGAACCCTGTAGACTAGCGTAATCAAGTGATCAAAGTTCTCAGCAGTTAACCTTGTATGTGTCCCCCTGACATGTGAGAAGAACAGCAATTTATCTCTAGAATTCACCCCCCAAACCCCTAACCACAGCTTATTATGCAAAAAAAAAAAAAAAAAGACAAACCCAAATTGAAGAATATTATGCAAAATGAAAAGTCAAGGTTGGGCCCTCTGGGTGGCTCAGGTTAAGCATCCAACTCTTGATTTCAGCTCAGGTCATAATGTCACGGTTTGTGGGGTTGAGCCCTTGTCCATGCTCAGCATGGAGTCTGCTTGGGATTCTTTGTTCCTCCCCTGCTCATGCCCTCTCAAAATAAATTAAAACTTTAAAAAAAAAAAAAGTCATGAAAGACTAAAAACTATCATAGATTGGAGGAGACATGCCAGCCAAATGTATCCTGGCTTGGATTCTGGAATCAAAAAAAGAGCACTAGTGGAAAAGTGGTAAGATCTGTAGTTTAGTTAATAATGTGCCGATGTTCGTGTATTCATTTTGATAATTGTACCACGGTTCTGTAAAGTTTTAACGGAGAAACAGTGAAGATTGGGAACTCTATCATCATTGCTTCTCTTGTGTAAATCTAAAGTTATCCCAAAATAAAGTTAAATAACATGAGCCAGTGCCTAGCACCTCACAATTCTCATTACCCAAGATCTTTCAAATATCATTTACAATGGTTCCTGGACCGCATGAGTAAGGTCTTTAGCTGTAATGAAATGTGAGCTTACATGGATAAAACTCAGAAAAAATTACTACCTGCTGAAAATTGTGCCTAAAATCCTTGATAGCTGTGTTGGATGACTTGTTAATATTTGGCTCAGAGCAGCATCTGACTCTTAAAACCTCCCTTTCCTCAAGGAGGAAACTATTGTTGGTGCTAACGTTTGCACTCCCGATAATTCTCCATCAGAGTTAAGCAGGCTGACTTTCAGGCAAACATTAACATACTCTACACTTCATACAGCACATCCACACCTGAGCTTCCTCTTTCTCTGTATTTTTTATGAGAAAAAATTCTTTCCAAGTTTTTGTCCTCAGAGCAGCTGCAACCCCTTTAGTGACCTAGCCTTGAAAAGTTCACACTGCCTCATTTCCACTGAGCTCTACTGGTTGAAATGTCAGAAAATGCCTTCCCTGTTTCAAGTGAAGGAGACAGATCCCATCTCAGAGGAGTATCAAAGTCTTTGTAGAAAGAGCGTATGGGATGGCATAGACTGTTAAAATTGTTTTGGGGAAGACACAACCTTGTCACATGTGGACTCATCATTCATAATGTGGTTTTGAGAATCTGCCAAAGTGACCCTCCTTAAGTGCAAATATGATCCGTTAACTTGCCAGCCAAAATTTTTCAGAAACTCCCCATTGTAAAGTCTAGTCTGCCATGTGGCCATACCAACCATCTGCAGCTAGCTTTCAGAACATACCTTCAAGCTGCCTCCTCTGGCAAGTGACCCCTCCTCCTTGGGACCTTTGTTAATTTCCTGCTACCTCCCCAGTTGATTATTCCTTCTTTTGGGTCACTGCCAAACACCATCAATCATAGTGCTTGCACTTTTTTTTTTTTTTTTTCTTATCTCTTAGCCAAAGTGTAACAACTTTGTGGGCAGAAACCGTGGTGTATTCACTGCCCGGTGCACAGGAGGCCTTCAATATAAATTCTTATTGGATGGGTAAAAATGAGCTTTTTGTCATATTTCTGAGCTTATAGTTACACTGTGTAGCCTGCTAAATGGAATCCCTTAATTCTCAGTCCTGATCAATGCATTAAAATCACCCTGCACTTCTTTAAAAATACCCTTTTCTAAGTCTGGACTGAAATCCAAGTGTGTGAATATTGAACATTTCTGTTTGAAAATTAGTCACCAAGTCCCACTGATTTTCTGCAACATCTCAAGCTCCCTCCCACTTTTTCAACCCTCAGGGCTTAGAAGAGTCAACTGAGGTCTTGTTTTTTAAAAGCTAATTCCTGGGTCTGATGTTAGTGATTCTGACTTAGTAAGTCAAGTAAGGCTTGGGAATCTGCTTTTGAACAAACAAAGGGGAGGCTGTGGATTTCTCTCATTCAGATGGTCCTGGACGGTCCATTAGAAACACGGCTCCAGTAAAATGTAGTTGATCCTTGAACAAAGTGTAGGATATAAGCACCAACCCCTGCAATACAGTTGAAAATCCATATACAACTTTTGACTCCCCAAAAGCTTACCTACCAATAGCCTGCTGCTGACCTTACTGATAACATAAACAATCAATTAACCTATTTTGTATGTTTTATATATTATATACTGTATTCTTAAAGTAAGCTAAAAACTTTTAAGAAAATCATAAGAAAAATACATTTACAGTACTGCGCTATATTTATTTTTTATTGCATTTAAGTAGACCCACAGTTCAAACCTATGTGGTTCAAAAGTCAACTGTAAATGTTAATTTTCTGACTAGGCATTCAAGGCCCTCTGCCATCAGCCCGTCCTCTTCAATCTTGTTTTTTCACTTCTTCCTAACTTGCTGTGCTCCCAATAAAGCATGTTCAACTTCAACCACAATTCTACCTCTTTCCTTTACCCATATTATCTCTCCCTGGAATTCTCCATTTTACCACCCCCAACACATTCCTTCCTGTATAAATACAATGTATCCTTCCAAGTCTCTGTTCAAAGTCTACTCCCATGAAAATGACCTAACTCCTCTTTCCCACACTGATTTCTCTTTCTTCACATGTCTGTAGTAGTGAGCATTATGTTACATAATTTTTCATTTACATACCGTCTTACGAGTCTTCTGGTGACACCCACCTTAATTGCGTAAGCCCTTAAGTAACAAGTGATGTCATTCTGTTTTTAATCACTAGAGCATCTAGCATCATAGGAAAAAAATAGCTGCTTAGTAAAATATTTTTAATTGGAGTACTCATTAAGTCTAAGTTGTACTTATTTGTATTTTTATTTTACAGTCAAAAAAAGTGAAGTAGAATGTCTCGTAAGACTTTTTCACAGCTTGGTGGAAAGAGCTAATGTAAGACTTAATAACCTTGGGCTAGATCGTAATGCTTTTGGAGCAATCCTGCACAGCGTATTTGGAATGACTGACGATATGCTAATGAACAGGGGTAAGAGGCTTAAGAAATGGAAATGGGCCAAGCTGAGATGGCGATATATATGGTGTTAATAATTAATATGTGGCAAACATTTTTGTAATGACAAAATATATATATATATATACACACACACATACATTTCCAATAATTTTGACTCTTAAAGATGGCCAAAACCTTTTTTTCCTCTCAATTTGGGAAGAAGGTTTATATATTTGAATTATAAAATAGCTTTAAATTACAATATACTTCTATGGTCTTTTTCTTTCAGTATTTTTTGTGTTTGACAAAGACCACGATAACTGCATAAATGTGAAAGAGTGGGTTAAAGGATTATCAGTGTTTCTTCGAGGGACTTTTGAAGAAAAGCTGAAGTGTAAGATTTCTATATGTGATTACTGACTTAGTAATATACAGTGTCAATTTTGTATTTAGTGAATGCTTAAACAATTTTTAAAAATATAAAATCAATGTTCTCTATAACAACCTTTCAAAAATAGTTTGTGACAGCTTTAAAAAAAAGTCAAAACAGGGGCGCCTGGGTGGCTCAGTCTGTTAAGCGGCCGACTTCGGCTCAGGTCATGATCTCGCGGTCCGTGAGTTCGAGCCCCGCGTCGGGCTCTGTGCTGACAGCTCAGAGCCTGGAGCCTGTTTCGGATTCTGTGTCTCCCTCTCTCTGACCCTTCCCCGTTCATGCTCTGTCTCTCTCTGTCTCAAAAATAAATAAACGTTAAAAAAAAAAATTAAAAAAAAATCAAAACAAATGAAATGGGTGGTCTGTTTCTTGGGAGGTCCTTTAGACCTACACTTCCTTCACTGGTTCTGTCATGCCTAAATGTCACCAGGATGGGTCTTTGGGTCAAGTCCCAGGCGAAGACGAGCAAGTCAATGTCAGGGCTTGTGCCAACTCCGGGTTTCCCAGGCTGGCACTGGGCTCAGCAGGAAATGTGCCTTGATATCGGGCAGTGCATAAGTCACAGTGAAGACATTCCTCATCTCTTGAACAAAGAAAATAAATGTGAGGGATTGACACAAAACAAAATGAAATACACATTAACCACCAATATTCTAGTGTTAGAATTTGTGTAGATCAGTGAAGAGAGGAAAAGAGATTGAGGACAGAGAATGCCCACAGGAATAATGGTTACAGAGAGAATTTCCTACAGGAAAGATATGTTAGTAATTCCAAAGACAAAAATCTTCCCATTCACAATTTTGCCTAGAAGTGAATAGCTCTGGCCTCACCTCACCTGTACCATTGTTGTGATGTGTATTTTCTATGTTTTATACCTCTGGGTCCAGGTTTTGGGGTGAGGAACCCAGGAAAGAGAATAGGAACAATTTTTTTAAGTTTATTTATTTAGAGAGAGAGAAAGAGAGAGTGCAGGAGGAGCAGAGAGAAAGGGAGAGAGAGAATCCCAAGCAGTCTCTGCACTGTCAGCACAGAGCCCAACATGGGGCCTAAACACACAAACCATCAGATCATGACCTGAGCCGAAACCAAGAGTTGGATGCTCAACCAAGTGAGCCACCCAGGCGCCCCAAGAATAGGAACAATTTTAAATGACAGTTTTCTAGGGAACAATTGCTTAAAGTGTCAAATTGCTTAGGAAAAGACTGCAGAATTCTAAGTAAACAAATCTTTATCCCTTGTTCTTCCACTTAAATTTGGATTTGGAATGTTGAAAAGAAGATCCCTAAAGTTAAACACACATTTTACTTATTTATTTTTAAAAATTTTAGGTATTTATTTACTTTTGAGAGACAGAGTGCGAGTGGAAGAGGGGCAGAGAGAGAGGGAGACACAGAATCTGAAGCAGGCTCCAGGCTCTGAGCTGTCAGCACAGATCCCTATATGGGGCTTGAAACCACGAGTCATTGACATTATGACCTGTGCCAAAGTCAGAGGCTTAACCGACTGAGCCACCCAGGTGCCTCTTAAACACACATTTTAAAAAATGATAGCAACATTTAAAAAAAATCACCAACTTTCTTTGACATTTACAATATTTTGTGTTTTTTCTTTTAATTTTTTTTTCTTTTTTTTCTTTCTTTTTTTTTTTTTTTTTTTGAGGTAAAATTGACATTCAACATTATGTGGGTTTTTTTTTTTTTCCTTAACTTTTCTCCAGTCTAATTTTTCACAGGATAACACTGAAATATAGTTGCTACTTAAGGTTGTTGCAGCACTCTTATACAGAAGTCTCACCAAGAAGTGAAAAGCTAAGTTTTCATGGATGTAAATTCTTATGGTAATACTAATACATGGTGAAAATGGCTGTGACACTGAATACAGATGTATGTGATTGAATAGCATCATGCTGTCAATGAATTTTCCTCCTCTAATCCTACTTCCTAAAACTGTTTCATATATATTTCAAGATATGTTAATTTGGGAAAAATGCCACTTCTCATAGGGTTGAGCTGCATGTGATGAGGAAATGGTGGGGTTCTGAGTGAACAGTCAAGCAAGAATTCTTGAGACACCTCTGGTGCAAGAAGGTGGTTTTATTAAAGCAGGGGGACAGGACCTGTGGGGAGAAAGAGCTGCACTGGGGTTGTGACAGTGGCTGATTATATACTTTCAAGTTTGGAGGAGGTTAGGGATAGCATAAGTCTCTAAGGAATTTGGAAGCAAGGTTTCCAGACCCTTGAGGGGCTGTTAGGAAAAAGTCATTTACTACTGTCTAATAAAACCTTAGTCATACGACCCTTCAGATGTATACCAGTGGGTCATATGCCCACTGTTTACTAACATACAACTTGGTGGGGGGTGGGGAGAGAAAAAGGAACTGGTTACCAAAGAAATTTTTATTTATTAAAGGAGACTACTGGAGGTTGGGTTGATGTTAAGACTGCCTTTTGCCCATAGCAAAGTATCGACATAGAGGCAGTTGAGTTCCTAAAGGAAAGTCACTCTGCCTATCTCAAGGACTTGTTCATGTGCTACGAGTTGTCAGGAAATTTAATTTTTTTTTTTTTTGCCTTTGTTCCCCACATCACATGTATGCTATGGATTGAAGAAACTCAACAAAAAGACACAGCTAATCTGATACTCTGCAATTTTATATTGATTCTATTGCTTTTGCTAAAACATTTAACTAGATTGCGAACTCCAGAAGAGCTGCTTCATTACTGTATTCTCAGGACCTGAGTAAGGTCATCTGTGGCATGAATGAATGTATAGAAGTCACAGAAGTCCCTCTTCAGGGAGAGAGTGGTCATTTTGGATAGTGCAGATGGGCAGACTTCCAAGGAGATGATGGACTCACTACACAGATATACTGAAAAATGTTCTTTGCCAGTGATATGCTGAAGTTTGTACTTAGTTTTGTACTCTATGTAAGTGAATAATAATGAGATATATACGCACGTATGTGTACACATGTGTATATATGTATTGCATGACCAAAGGTTTAAAAAAAATATTTACTTCTAGGGGCACCTGGCTGGCTCAGTCAGTAGAGCACGTGCTTCTTGATCTCTGGGTTGTGAGTTCTAGCCCCATGTTGGGTATAGAGTTTATTTAAAAAGAAATTATTGGGGCACCTGGCTGGCTCATTTGGTTAAGTGTCTGACTCTTGGTTTCAGCTCAGGTGTCATTACCTCAGTTCATAGGTTTGAGCCCCGCATCGGGCTCCTCACTGACAGTGTGGAGCCTGCTTGGGATTGTCTCTCTCTCCCTCTCTCTGCCCCTCCCTAGCTCTCTCTCAAAATAAATAAATAAACTTAAAAAAAAAAGCAAATTTAAAAGTAAAAAGAGATCTCTTTTATTGCAGCTTCATCACATTTTTTTTGAAGTCTATACAGTTATTGTCTTTTATTTGTGTCATTCTACAGGAGATGCTCAGTTCTTGGTCACATAATACATATAAACTAATAACCGTAATATAACATGATTACTTCAAAATCTATGTATTTTCAAAATACTATATGGGAGTGATGAGAAAGTGCTTTCTAGTGGATCTGGTGGATCAGAAGACACTTCCACAGAATAACTAGCATTTCAGTTAATTCTTGTAAATCTTGGGCAGAAAGAAACTAGAAGGAAGAGCAGGCTAACCAACAGGAATGAACATGTGGAGTTGGTAGAACTGATGTTGAGACATGTAATATTAAGGTCAACTGAATGTGTATTATTAAGGTTGAATCGTCTACTGAGCAACATTCCTCTCCCCAACATTCCCTAAGAGGACAGTTGTGAATCAACTATAATAAATAATGAAATATTGGATGGAGGCAGGAGAGTTTCCTAGATTGTTGAAGTTACCTAGGAAATAACAGTGGGGACAGAGAAGAGGAAAAGGACTATTAATATCTACAAATTGGAATTGATGGTTATCTCTGAACACAGAAGGTATTGTTTGTTTATAAATAGTTTCAAGTACCTAAATTAATGTCATTGATTTCAAAGTATTCCAACTTTATTATTTTTTTAAGTTTATTTATTTTGAGAGAGAGAGCATGAGCAGGGCAGGGGCAGAGAGAGAAGGAGAGAGAGAATCCCAGGAAGGCTCCCCGCTGTCAGCACAGAGTCTGACGTGGGGCTCGATCCCACAAACTGGGAGATCACAACCTGAGCTGAAATCCAGAGTCAGACTCTTAATCCACTTAGCCACCCAAGTGCCCCTAAAGTATTCCAACTTTAAAAAAAAAAAAAAGGCAGGGGGCGGTCCTTGAGTGGCTTAGTCGGTTAAGAGACTGGCTCTTGATTTCAGCTCAGTTTATGATCTCACAGTTGGTGAGATTGAGCCCCACATAGGGCTCTGCTGTTAGCGCACTTGGGAGTCTCTCTCTTCCCCCAATTGTGTTCTCACTCTCTCTCAAAATAAATACATGAACAACAACAAAAAGTATTACAGAAACAAGAAGTCCCCAATGTAGATAATGTAGTGTATTAAAACATAGTTCATAAATGCCAAGACAGAAAGAAAAATCTTAGGTATGTAAATTTCTCATGAGCCACTTTTTTTTTTTTTTTTTTTTTTTAGTGTGTATTTTGAGAGAGACAGCATGGAAGTATGGAGGGGCAGAGAGAGGGAGAGAGAATCCCCAGCAGGCTCCATGTTGACAGTGCAGAACCCAACACGGGGCTCGAACCCACAAACCATGAATCATCCTGAGCATAAACCAAGACTCAGACACTCAGTCAACTGAGCCACCCAGGCACCCCTTTAAGGAGCTGCTTAATTTTTTTATTTTTTTAAATTAAGGCTACAATGTAAAGTACCTATAAGACTGATTCTCCAATGTGGATTGAAGACTGGTTTCAACTGGCTACATCGGTTTCACCTTGGGAATGTTTTAAAATAGCATTCTCTGAGCTACTACCACCAAGGAATCCATACTCTTATTTTGTGCTATATCAGGAAAAGTTCTGTTTATTTGTGTGTTTTTTAAAAAATTTTTATTTATTTTTGAGAGAGTGTGCAAGTCATGAACATTGAGATGATGACCTGAGCCAAACTCGGAAGCTTAACTGACTGAGCCACCCAGGCATCCCCATTTATTTGTTTTTTTAATTATGAAGATTTAGTATCAAATCTGTTCCTTACAAAGATCGCTTGATATCTAATCTGTAACTGTTTCCTCTCTCATCTAGGTATAGGTGAACAGGAATCTGCATCTTTATCAACTACTTTTTTTCCCCCAAATTCTTTTATTTTTCTAGTTTTATTGAGAAATGATTGACATATATCACTTTATAAATTTAAGGCATACAGATCAGTTCTACATATACTACAAAATGATTACCACAATAGGTTCAGCTAACATCCATCTTCTTATATAGATACAATAAGAAGAAAAGTATAAAGGAAAAAAATTATTTCTCCTTGTGATGAGAACTCTTAGAATTCACTCTCTTAACAACTTTTCTATATATCATACATCAGTGTTAGTTATGGTCTTCATGTTGTATGTTACTTTCCTAGTACATATTTATCTCATAACTGGAAGTTTGTGCCTTTTAGCCATCTTCCTCTAGTTCCCCCTCCCTCCAACTGCCCATCTTTGATCACCACAAGTCTGATCTCTTTTTCTATGAATCTGTTGTTATTGTCAAGTTTCTTGTTTGTTTTGTTTTGTTTTTGTTTTGGGGATTCCACATATAAGGGAGGTCATAGAGTATTTGTCATTCCCTGTCTCAATTATTTTCCTTAGCATAATGCCTTCAAGTTTCACCTACGTTATTGCAAATGATAGCATTTTCTCATTTTTTATGGCTGAGTAATATTCTTATTTATATTTATTCATCCATTGATAGAAACTTAGATTGTTTCCAAACCTTGGCTATTGTACATAATGCTCTATGAACATGGAGGTGCAGATATCTTTTTGAGTTAGTGTTTTCATTACCTTTGCATATATTCCCACACATAGAATTGCTGGGTTATATGGAAGTTCTATTTTTAATATTTTGAGGATCCTCCATACTATGTTCCATAGTGGCTCTACCAATTTATAATCGTAACAACGGCAAATAAGTGTTCCCTTTTCTACACATCCACACCAGCATTTGTTATCTTATTTTTGGCATTTTTTGTTTATTTGTTTGTTTTAATGATAGCCATTCTTGCAGGCATGCAGTGATATCTCATTGTGGTTTTAATTTGCATTTCCCTAATGACTAGTTATGTTGAGCATCTTTTCCTATAGCTGTTGGCTTTTCATTTATCTTCTTTGGAGAAATGCTATTCAGGTCCTTTGCCTATTTTTAATTTTTTTTTCTTTTTTGCTATTGAGTTGTAGGAGTTCCTTATATATTTTGGATATTAACACCTTATCTGATATTGTTTGCAAATATTATTTTCCCATTTCACAGGTTGTCTTTTCATTTTGATGATGGTTTCTTTTACTATGCAGAAGCTTTTTAGTTTGATGTGGTCCCACTTGTGTTTTTATTTTGTTGCTTGTGCTTTTGGTGTCATAGCCATGAAATCATCACCAAGACCCATGTCAAGGAACTTGTTCCTATGATTTCTTCTAACAGTTTCATGGTTTCAGGTTTCATAACATTTTTAAACTCTCAATTTCAAATTCCACATTCCAAGGAGTATTTAATCTTGTGCCAATAAGTATAAAAGGTGCTTTATTTTAAAATTCATCTGTCATATAGACCAATAATTGTAGGTTGTATAAATTGTTTTTATTTTTTTAAAAACTATATATTAAAATAACTTAAGGAGAAGACTAGTGATATTTTAACTGTTCTTATCCAAGTCTTTACATTTCTTGTGCTTTGGGCAGTCTGTTTTGAAGTTTACTATTTGAATGGTGATGGTTACATTTGTCGAGAAGAGATATTTGACATGTTAAAGAACAGTCTACACCAACAGTCATCTGAAGAAGAGAATGATGAAGGAATAAAAGAGTTGGTAGATATAACACTGAAAAAAATGGTAAGAATGAAAACCTATAAGCAGATATTGGGGAAAGCTAAAGACAAATAAATTATTTATTTCCCTTTATAATGAAAGTAACCTTTATGAGGACAGGAGATTTTGTTCTCTGCTCTATCCATTGCCTACAACAGTGCCTGGATGATAGTGGGTGCTCAATAAATACTTATGGAATGGCTGGGTGATTAAATGAATCACTACACAAAATATTAACTGTATTATTTTAAAATATTTTACTCAATGTGGGGGTTGGGAGGGAGTGGTGCAGCAGATTCAGTTTGTGTAAAATTGGATGCCACTCTAGTCTGTCTGCATAACCTTAGCCCTCCAATCCATCTAAACATTCGTTATAACAAAATAACATAATAATTAAAATAGCTGTCCCTTATAAAGTACTTAACTATATGCCAAGGGCCTTCATATAACTTTAATATAGGAACTCATTTTACCCTCAAAACAACCCTATGCAGTAGAAATTCCTATCTCTATTTTACAGATGAGAAAACAGAAATACTAATAGTTTTACCCAAAATCATGATAGAAAATGGGGTGCAGAATTCTTCTTTCAGTGAAACAAAAAGTACCACTTTATTATGGACATAGTGATTTCTTCCCTTTTCTTACTATGCCCCTATCCTGGATACCAGTGAAAAGTTGTTAACTCTAAAGCATTCTGGACCCAGCTCATTTCCATTACTCTGGAGATGAGGAAAGAAATAGATGATGGGGGCTGCCAAGTCTTAGATTCAGCTAACACAGACTCCAGCATACCTTCTTCCTTCAGAAATACTCTCACTGGGGATGCCTGGGTGGCTCGGTCAGTTAAGCATCTGACTCTTGGTTTCAGCTCAGATCATGATCTCATGGGTTTTGTGGGTTCAAGCTCCACAAAATAGGGATTAAGAAATACTCTCACTAGCCACTGCTAGGGCTGAGGGTAGACTTCTTGAGAGACAGTATTTTCCCCAATTCCAAATTCACTCTTTTTTTGTTTAATTAAAAAAAATTTTTTTTAACATTTATTTATTTTTGAGAGATGGAACATGAACACAGGGGAGGGGCAGAAAGAGAGAAGGAGACACAGAATCTGAAGCAGACTCCAGGCTCTGAGCTGTCAGCACAGAGCCTGATGCGGGGGCTCGAACCCATGAACCATGAGATCATGACCTGAGCCAATGTCGGACACTTAACTGACTGAAACACCAAGACACCCCTTTAATTTTTTTTAATGTTTACTTATTTTTGAGAGAGAGGAGCATGCGCGCATGAGCGGGGTAGGGGCAGAGAGAGGGAAACACAGGATTCTAAGCAGGCTCCAGGCTCTGAGCTATAGCACCGAGCCCGACGCAGGGCTCAAACCCACAAACTGCGAGATCATGACCTCAGCAGAAGTTGGACACTTAATCTACTGAGCCACCCAGGCATCCCTCTTCTTTTTTTAAAGGACATGTTATGGAGTGAAATTTTTCCTTTTTTAATTTTTATTTATTTTTGAGAGAGAGAGAGAGAGACAAAGCATGAGCGGGGAAGGGGCAGAGAGAGAGGAAGATACAGAATCTGAAGTAGGCTCCAGGCTCTGAGCTGTAAGCACAGAGCCTGACATGGGGCTCAAACTCATGAACCATGAGATCATAACCTGAGCCAAAGTTGGACGCTTAACTGACTGAGCCACCCAGGTGCCCCTGGAGTGAATTTTTTTCTGGTAATTATTCAAACCTTTCTCTAAGTTAGACTCTCAGCAACCCTGAGTTATGCTCAGAAGTGAAAAAACAAGGACCCATCAAATCAAACCCAAACTGAATTAAGCAGTTAAAGCATTTATAATCTACGTATATGGTCCCCTGCCCCTCCCGTGATTTAATCCCCCACAGTCCCTGTCATTAATGCTCCACTCCAGGCAGGTCTGTCTTCTTCCTGACTTACATCGCCTCATGTTGTCAGACTTCAGTTTGGGCCATTCTTCTGCATTTCCACCCCAGACCTCTTCAGCTACCTAAAAGTCCTCTCAATCATCCTTAAAGGCCTCCCAGTAGTCTGCAAGCATCTTCTTATGATTCTAGTCCATCTTGAACTGTTACTGCTCTAACTCCCAGTGCCTTGCTCCTTAAGTGAGTAACTTCACTTTTATCCTTTTTACATGATGAGCTCTCAAGTCAGAGATCCTTTGAGGAACAAATTCTACTACTAAAAATTAAGTTTGAAAATCTTTGCCCTATGGCACTGATTTTATCACAAATGTAGCACTATGTGTCCTCTTTTTGTTTTACTCCCCAGTTACAGTATAAATCCTTTAGAGACACGACCATATTTTATATATTTAAGGTAACTCAGGTGTCTTAGTCTGCTTGGACTGCCATAACAAAATACCAGACTGGGTGACTTAGACAATAGGAATTTGTTTCTCAAAATCCTGAGACTGGGGAGTGCCTGGCTGGCTCAGTTGGTGGAATGTGTGACTCTTTATCGCAGGGTTGTAAGTTTGAGCCGCTGTTGGGTGTAGAGATTACTTAAAAATAAAGTCTGCCTGAGTGGCTCAGTCAGCTGAATGTCCAGCTTTGGCTCAGGCCATGATCTCGTGATTTGTGAGTTCAAGCCCCGCGCTGGACTCTGTGCTGATGGCTCAGAGCCTGGAGCCTGCTTCGGATCCTGTGTCTCCCTCTCTTTCTGCCCCTCACCCATTCACACTCTGCCTCTCTCTCAAAAATAATTTAAAAATATTAAAAATGAAATAAAATAAATAAAATCTTTAAAAAAATCCTGAGACTGGGAAGTCCAAGATCAAGGTGCCAGTCAATTTGCTCCCATAGTGAGGGTGCTCTTCCTTGCTTGCAGACAGCCACCACCTCAATGTGTCCTCACATGGAAGAGAGAGGGAGCTCTGGTCTCTACTTACAGAGATGCTAATTATATCATGGGGGGTCCACCTTCAATACCTCATCTAAACCTAATTACCTCCCAAAGACACCTCCCAAATCATCACATTGGGGGCTTTAACATTGGATTTAGAGGCAAGAGGGACACAAATTTTCAACCTATAATAACAGGTATTCTAAACAGACTTCCAGGAATAAAGTAAGTAGCCTTGATAAATAAGTACCTTTTGATTTATGTAAGTAGTGCCCACAGAAATGTAAACTAATAGTTTTACTTGGCAAAGAGTTATTTTCCATGCAAAATTAAAAACTACCTATCATTTATCAAGAACTCATCTTCCTCTCTAGGATTATGACAACGATGGCAAGATCTCTTTTGCAGACTTTGAAAAAGCAGTTAGAGAAGAGAGACTTTTGTTGGAGGTATTTGGACCGTGTTTACCAGAAGCAAAGGTACAGTGCCAATAGCTCAAAGTGGTTAAGAGCAAAGTTTTTAAGGGATCAGACAGTAATACCTGGACACTCACCTCTGTAGGGACTTTAGCCCACAGCTGAAGTTCAGGCAACCATGACGATCTCAGCTCCATCCCCACGTTTTGGGAATCAACAATAGTGAGGATTCTATTCAACAGACTTTTTGAGCTTGCAGGCTCTTTAGCTATACACAATTCCTGATTTCTTGTATGTTAATATTTTCCCAAAGAAAACTAGAGTCTATTGGCAGGCTTAAGGGATAGAACATTGAATAGTGTACTCAGCAAGTACCCACCATAACTGCCAGGACAAAATTCGATCTCTTTCAACCCAAATGTTGCCAAACCATGAGAATAATTATTAAAAATCTTGAATACATTTAAAGTACTTTATAGTATTTGTGCTTAGCAAGGTTTTTCATGTATGAATTTGACAAGTTTTCTGAGCCAGAAGAGCCAGCCTAATAATTTGACACATTAAAATTTCCTTTAATTCTTCCTTTGAAGAAGAAAAGTAGAAACTTTTTAATTCTCTGCAGTGATCTAGATGGCGATTTTATGCACAAACTTGCATGTTAAGTTCTCCTATGCTATCTTCGGCTCATTTCTCTAACTTGTCCCACTGTAGTTTATTCCTGGAAATAAATAGTAAAATGCAGTGTGTGAAAGGCACACTTCTCATTTTGAGACTGATGGAGGAAGCCACATAGAATGGACTGGATTGGAGCAACTACTTAGGTCAGATGGAACACCAACAGATCTCCAGTTGCTCCCAGAACTCAGTAGCCCAGTTACTGAGAACCTTGCTACTCACCAGCAGCAATGGTGTCACCTAAGAACCTGGGGAAAATGGGGAATCTCAGGCCCCAACCCAAACCAACTGACTCAATTGTTGTTGTTGTTGTTGTTGTTTCTATGATGCTTGACACAGCAAAGGTTACTTCCACTCATCTTGATCAAATATTGTGCATGTTGGTGGGGATGGGGAGGCATGCTGGCTTCCATGTGGTCACTGGAAAGATCTTGCAAAGTCCTGAGAAGATCAGGAATCCATTCAACAAAACTGAACCCACTGAGCAGCTCCTCCTTTTAAGGCTGTCAGATAATTTTTTTTTTCAGTTGTGGTAAAATACATCTAACACAAAATTTACCCATCTTAACCAATTGTAAACATACAGTTCAGTGATGTTAAGTACATTCACAATGTTGTACAACCAATCTCCAGACTGCTTTCCATCTTGGAAAACTGTAAACCGTTCTGCATTCCCATAACCCACCAGCTTCTGGCCACCACTATCAGAATCTACATTTTAATAAGACCCTGAGGTAGAAATTCATAGCACCTTAAAGTCAGAAGCATGTTGTAGACAGTAACTTGCTCTTTCCAATTCTATGCTTGGGTCTCTAACGTGTCTTTTACCTGGGAGTTCAGCAGAAAAAAATAATTACCTTACAAGGAAGTAAGGCCAAACCCCTTGCCTCCAGCTTCTTTTAATACCATCTACCATTTGGTGCCATCCCAGCAAGTTTGAATCAGGTCATAACTGATGATGAACCTTCTTAACCGGTATGTTCAAATTCAATCCATTAGGTAAGAGGCCTTTAGGTATATAGAGAAAAGAAAAACAGACAGTTTGGTATGGGCCTTCTCAAGTTATTTTTAGCAGTTAAAAAAAAAAAAAGGACACAGCTTGAACATACTTGTTCCAGTTTCCAATTTTGTAGTCTGATAGGACAAACAATGTAGGTATGCTAAATGTATGGGTTAGCAGTCTAGGATTGACAAATACAGATTTGTTTCTGCCATAGATAAGCAAATTCTTCTTAGAGACTAACTAAAGAATATAGGCTCCTAATTTCAGCTTTGTTCTAATAGTTTAACTTTTTTACTTTACAGAATTGTATTGATTTTGAAGCCCTGGCATTCAGACACATCCTGAATTCTAGTTTTTGAATGTGAAACACTTAATACTTGTATTAAAATCAGAAACAGATCCTGGTTGCCTGTCTTTATTTGCATTGTAAAATTTTTATCTTTTGTTCATTTAATTTACATATAACTATTGCAAAGTGAGAAGTAATAATAGAAAAACACTTTCTGTAATATTAAGTAATGATAAACTACTTTTGTTTTTTAAGTTAGCCAATGACCTTGGCCCCTGTGGGAAATACTTTCACAACCCTCTTTTCTCCTGCTTCCTCAACCAGAGAAGTTGGAAACCTAAAACATTCACCATTCCAGACCTTCCCAGTTAGGAACAGCCATGAGCCCAGTTCTAGCCGATAAAATGTAACCAAAGTCACTGGATGGAGCTTCCGGAAAACTTTAATTTTTTTTTTTTTTTTTTTTAAGGAACATATTTGGCTGACATGTATTCTGTGAATGATAAGCTAATTTTAAAAGATGAACCTTTATTAGATACAATAGCTTGAATGGTATCACAAAGAGGAGTGCACTAAAAAATACCAGCAGTAAAATCTCTTAAAGAATTAAAATGATAGGCTAAAAAATAAAAGATAAATAGTCCCTTAGAAAATATAATTTGCTGCTGGCAATCTATATTCTTCTTCTTTGTTTTAACGGACGACTTGTATGTACATCTTCCAGCTTGTCTTCTGGAGGTTTTGGCGTAGATGAAATTACCTAGTTTAAAAAAAAGAGAACCACCAAAACTTAGTTT
Source organism: Panthera tigris (assembly GCF_018350195.1). Classification (NCBI taxonomy): domain Eukaryota; kingdom Metazoa; phylum Chordata; class Mammalia; order Carnivora; family Felidae; genus Panthera; species Panthera tigris. Next base: position 95,079,245 of record NC_056661.1, on the reverse strand, counting down.
TTATAGTACAAGAATAAATAAACTATTAGGAGAGGTAGGAGATACATCTAGTAGTTCAATTCTTGCTGTCACATTTAAGGCAGTTAGCCCAATTTCAGGTTACAGCCTATGGTCTACGCACAAAGTTTTCTCTCCAAACACTGATGGGAGTAAAATTTCTAAAGCCATTTAACAAGAAAAAAAAAACTTGAGGGGATAAGAGTAAACATATATTCTACTTTAACAATCCTTTATAGATGTGAAGTCACTTGCTATTTTATAGACACAGACAGAGATCTCCATTCTGTGTAACCTGAAACACTGATAACATTTGATGTATTTACAGACTTGGAGGCTTGACCGGGGCGGGGAGGGGGGGGGGGCGAGGTATGAAAAATTGGAGAGATAAGCAGAAAATGGTATAATCCTCAATTTCCTAGGGAAGTGAAACCAAACACATCATTGGAAAAAGAGCTGACAATGGTTAAAGCAGAGTAAGACAGTCTTCACTTAACATGTAAAATTATTAGAAACTGTGTAAGTTGTATTCAGTATTTCTCCATTTTGTTGTTCTATTGTCTCCTTACTTAGGATTTGGACCTAACAACTTTTTTCTTGAAAATGTAGTCATTTCTGGCTGAGGGAGCTATGTATCCGCATCTATGCCTCAGTTCAACTGTATCTGAAGGAAGAAAAGGGCCAGCACAAACTCAAACATTTAAAAAGAGGCTTAAGCATGGAAATTGTGTTCACAGACTTTTAATATTATAACATAAGCCCTCATCCTTAATCAGATAGTAATTTTCAGGTAAAAACATATACATAAAATAAATGAAGCTACCTTAGATTCCCTTAATCACATTGTAAAATACATTTACAACTGCGTGAAAAGCACTTTCTGAACCTCCAGAGTTAAAGTTTAAAAGAAGGTTCTTTTCCCTCAGTTTGATTTACAAAAGGCTTACCCCACAAAAAGCTATCTTTCAAAAGCTAACTCAAACGTTAGCTTTCTTTTATTTGTGCTTAGAAAATGGAAAATGATTATGTAAATATGTAAAAAAATTAGTACTTAATTAGGACAGTTGAGTTGTAATCTAAGAAGTTTACATTTTGAAATGCAGACCTTAGGGCCTAGTCTTTAGAATAATCTCACCTCATTCTATGGCTATCTTTATCAAAGAAGCAAAAACCATTCTGATGTAATTTGTAAGAACACTGAACTTGAGAAAAAGTTTTCCTTCAACACAATAATTCTGTACTTTGACTCATAATAGAACCATTTGGGGAGCTTTAAAAAGAGAGGGCCTGGGCTCCACTCGCACAGATTGATCTCATGGACTGAAACCACTGCTTTTATGTTTTATATCTAGAATGACATAGAATATGTTCTGTTCATTTTTTTAATGTTTATTCTTGAGACAGAGAGAACAAGTGGGGGAGGAGCAGAGAGAAGGGGACAGAGGATCCAAAGCAGGCTCCTTGCTGACAGCAGAGAGCCTGATGCAGGGCTCAAACTCATGTACCAAGAGTTCATGACCTGAGCTGAAATCAAGAGTCAAATGGTTAATTGACTGAGCCACCCAGGTGCCCCTGTTCTGCTCACTGTTTAAAGCAAAGGCTAATGATACCAAAGCACATACTTTTCTGTTCGTCAGATTCAGTTAATTCAACAGGAACTGTAGAAAAACACATCAAAAAACTGAAAACAAAAAAAATTAATGACAATACTTTAGTTGCCACAAATCTCCATTTAGTTGTTAGCCCTATAACCAAATGGTCTCTTAAAACAGTTTTTTAAAAAATGATCTTACCTCTTTAAGTTTATTCCGAATTAAATTTGCTGTCGTGTTCAACGAGTCATCGTGCATATCCACTTTGGGTAAGTCTGGTAACAGAGGCCCAATCATAACCTCAGTACTACTCGTGCTTGTTCCAAGAAAAGTTCCAATTTTACGATCATCTTCTCTTCTCCTTTTCCGCTCCTGCAGTTGTGTTGTCCTAGGCATAAATCTGTCAACTGCCTCTGAAGAAGTAATAGCCTTCTGTGCGCCAGGGCAGGCCGATGAATTTTTAAACGGTTTCACCCGTATTTTCTGCAAAGAGTCACTGTGCATACAATGCTCCAATGTTTCTTCATGGTTTCTACCATCCTGAGAGAAGTTTGATGCCCTGTCCATATGCTCCCCTGATGAACATGTACATTTCGAGGAAAAATAACATAAAGGCAATTCACAAGAATAAGGAAGACAAGGATCTGAGTTGCCAGTAGAAGTGTTCAAAGTGGCTGCACATCCAGAGGTCTCTGAATGGAAGTCCTGTCTAAAATCTTGTGTGTTTTTAAGCTCCGTAACCAGTTTCTTCTTTGTCACGTAATGATCTTTATGTTACAATTTAAAAGATGAGAGAAGAGGAAAAAAATGGTTCGTTTACTGTTTTCATTATTCAGAAATGTGTGATTTTAAAAACAAACACTACTTTAAAATGTTAACAAATGCTACCCTGAAAAATTTTTTTTCTTGAGCAGGTAATACATTCATGTGTTTAAAAAGCATAAAGGGTATATTAGTGTCATGCTTCACACTTTCTTTACCCCCTATATGCCTGGTTTCCACCCTCCGCCCATAAGTAATCCCATTCTTACTTTCTTATTTATCTGTCCAGTATGTCTTACTTTTCTTCCCCCTGCCTACTCCTCTTTTTTTCCCCCATAATAGCCATTTCTCTGCACCTTTGTGTTTTCCACTTAATTGTAGATCTTAGAGATTTTTTTTCCTAGGTCATTACATAGAATGCTCCTTTTTTTACAGCTTTGGAGCATTCTACTACATGAATGTATCATGCTGCTTAGTTGGTTTGTTAGTTTTTAAAGGAGGCAACAGGCTGGACCCATATTTTGTAATTTTATTTGGCACACAAACATAAGTTCTCCTGGAGCTATTCACATATCCCACAGGTTAAAAGTTCATTGTCTACAAGTGATCAGGGACTCTCAACAGCTCTCTTGCCAAATTTTCAGGTAAGTTTTCCAAGAGTCTTCCTACCTTCTATCTCTCTTCACCTCTGCCACCTGCCCTTTCCCTAATCACTCATTATATTCAATAGGTGTCTGCAAAATGACTTTGTCCTTCAACTAAAGGGTAGATATTTAGTAATGTGGATTTCCAGTACTATTCAGATTTCAGACCACACACATTATTTCAGTCTAATTCTGAGTACTCTGTTCCTACAGTCCATGTACCAAAGCCCATGGCTTCATTCCAGGCACCTAGAATTTGTGTCTAGGAAAACTCAGTTGGGCATATGGGGCACCTGGCCAGCTGCTGGTCAAAAGTGGAACTTTTCCACAATTAGCAGTTTTAGATTAGCAGTTGGTAACTGGTCTGCAAATCATAATTGTTTCTCATTGCCTTTAGGTCAAACCTTAATTCCGCAGCCTGTGACACAATGCCCTTCATGATTCAGTTCCTGTCCTCTTCTCTAATCTTCCCTCTCACTGCAATCCCTGTGTTGCGGTTATCCTGTACTATTCATAGTTCCTTCAAACGCATACTGCTCATTTATTCCTCTGGACCTTTAAACTTTCTACCTGGCCTACCTTTCCATCTCTTCCTCTTGCCTCCTGAGTAATGTCTACTCCTTCAAAACTCAGCCACCTCTCTCATCCTATAGGAAGGCTTCCACAAACCAACATCTCTCCCTTTCCAGCCCATATTCCATAAGAGTGCTGCAGAGTTCTTAAATATTGTGATCATTTATTTGCCTCTCTTCGCACCAGACTGGGAGCTCCATGATGATATACCTAGCAGAGTGCCTTACACGTTGAAGGTGTTTAGTAACAGGCTTTCCATACCTTTATTTTTAGTAGTTCTTGCTATATAAGCCTTCCTCTCCTGTAATTTTTTTCTAGTTTCTTCAACTGTTTCAAATTCTGGAGCATAGCACACGTGAAGCAGTCCACCAAAGAAACTCTGTTCATCCATTTTTCTCTTGGCTGTCCTAAACAGAAATACATGATAGCATGGTTTATTAATCTTGACTTACTTAGGATGATAGCTGAACTAGGATTCAGTGCATTGATCTAAACAGTAAAGTTCAGCTTTTGTTATGTGTATATACTTCCTATGGGTTGGGAATTAAGATGTTCTCCTTATGGATGGTATTGATTCTATTGATGTAGGGAATACTCTTAGAACTCTCTATAGTGCTAACAGGTTTTGAGCTAAGTCATCCACACATATCCAGACCCCCTTTAACCAACTTAGGATCCCCAGCAGTTAACCTGAGGTACACAATCTATGGTCATGAAATACAGATTTCTCTGTGTTAATTAAATGGCCCTTAAGAGTTAGCTCATACCCAGTTTAGTCTTCACCACAGTTTTGTTCCTATAATGGGATTCGTATATAAAAATTAATAATATTATAATTATAAAATCTTCAGTAATTGAGTAAATGCTGAATATATAACTAATCAATGACAAAGTCAAAGAATGGTATTCCACAAATATTTATTAAACATTTATGACTGGCCAGGCATTATACTACAATAAATATTTAAGTACTTCTGTGCCCAGGGATAATGATAAAAATACTGAGATTTTTCATGCACCAGGCAGTGCCTGAAATGCTTCACCTGAATTAATACTTCATAAAAACCCTATGATGAAACTGAGGCCTAGGAAGATTTATAACTTAGCCATGCTCACATTGGTTTGTAGAGCTATAATTCGAATCAAGATATTGAACTTCACATAATGTACTATGTGCTATGGGAGGTGCAAAAGTTCTAGCAAATATGATTCCCTGACCATGAAGAGCAGGCTAGGGGAAAGTGATTAGGGGAAGTGAGATTACATATAAGAGCAAACTGAGAATAATATACAACCACATAAAATCAAGTGCTTTTGTGGCAGGCTGCAAGTGCTATTTGTAGTACAGAAAGAAAATATGAATGATGGGGCTCCTGGCTGGCTTAGCTGGGTAGAGCATGCAACATTTGATCTTGGGGTTGTAAGTTTAAGCCCCATGTTGGGTATAGAGATTACTTAAAATCTTTAAAAAATATAATAAAGAAACTATGAATGGCAACAGCCAAAGAAGGATGAGTCTTGGAGCAAATTAGTGACAAGAATGGGGTCAACATAAAACTAGATAAGGCATTTCATACTTCAGCCTTATCGGAGCAGAATTTATGTTAAAGAGAAGACTGGAGGGGCGCCTGGGTGGCTCAGTTGGTTGAGCGTCCGACTTTGGCTCGGGTCATGATCTCACAGCTTGTGAGTTCGAGCCCCGCGTCGGGCTCTGGGCTGACAGCTCGGAGCCCAGAGCCTGCTTCGGATTCTGCATCTCCCTCTCTCTCTCTGACCCTTCCCCGCTCACACTCTGTCTCTCTCTCTCTCTCAAAAGTAAATAAATGTTAAAAAAAAAAAAAAAAAAAGAGAAGACTGGAAAAAATGGGGTCAATTCACATAGATGCATAACAATAAGAACTTCAATACCTAACGTTTACTGCATTCTGAACAGGAGGCACTACACTTAGCCCTTTACATAGGTTATCTCATTATCCTCACACAACTTCAGTGAATAGGTCCTTTTACCATACAGATTTTACAGAATAGAAAAAAACCAGGCTTACTGAAGTTAAACAACTTGTCCAAAGTCATGATGTTAGTAAGCAGTGGAGCTCAAAAACTTAACTCCAAACCCATTTTTTATCTACCACAATACGCGACAGAAGATTCTTAAGCATGGGAATGACACAATGTGAATAGTGTTTTGATAAGGCTAACACTTAAGACTAGAGTAAGACCAGAGTAATACGGGCAATGTTAGGTTATTGGGTAATTCAGGTATAAATGAGGGAAAACCAGGGCCAAAATGATAGCAATGGGGATGGGGGAGACAAAACTTATGCTTAACTTGCAAATTACCTTGCACTTTGTAGATTCATAAATTTAATAAGATAAACTTCTGTAAAGTCTTCTGCTGGGTATTCATCTAGAGCATTATATTGTTCAATTGCACCATACAAAGCAAATCGCTCAACTAATTCCTTCATCGCTCCCACTGCAGGAACTCCTTGTATTAACAAGTACCGAGATTCCAAATTGATTGTATATACCTAAAAGAAATGCAAACACATAAAAATATACTTCCCCAAAAAGCCTAGGACAAAACTATTTTTAAAAACTGCTCTAGGGTTAATGAGTACACTTATCATGAAGAATACTGAGTAATACACAGAATTGCTGAATCACTATATTGCCCACCTGAAACTAACATAACACTGTATATTACTTACACTGGAATTTAAAGTAAAAAAGCTTAAAAAAAAAAAAAGCCTCTGAAAACAAAAAACATTCTGTTCAACCTGTCTGTAGAAAAAATAAAAAGTAAATTCACCCCACGAGAATCTAACTAAAGAATAAATTTTCTTCAATCGACATGTTTTCCAGAAGTTGGCTTGGGAGAAGTTACTACAAAGAGAGAACAAATATTCATTGAGTGCTTACCACGCACCACGCACTATTGTAAACATGAAAGACGCAATGACTAACACAAAGCACTGTGTTTGCGGAGCTGACGTTCTAGCAGTTGACCGAAGGGTTCTTGAGAATCTTTCGTAACTTGAGTACCAGAGATTCTCATATCCATCTCCAATGAGTGACGGATAGGATCGCAGCCTTTCAAACCTTTATTTACATATGCTGGGATGTGGAATCACAGCGAAAATAAAACTCTCAAGGACAAAGGATGAAACCGAAATCACTTTACCTTGACAGCACGAGGCCGTCGCCCCTCCCGATACTTGGCCCGCGTGTCGCATACAGTCCTCTGGACATGGTGATCAAATACACCTCCAAGCTCCCCGCCACTACCCGCCATCTTGACGGCTTGGCCCCTTGCGAAAACGACAACATCCGTCTCGTCGCACTCCCGCTCACCCAATAAGAGGGGGAGATAGGTCAAGGCGTGCCACGATTGGCTGGAGAATCGATAGCGTCGGGCATCGTTTCCTGTGAGTGTGACTTCGGTGAACGAGATGCCGCCCTCCAGCGGACTGGCGGAGAGGCCTCGGAGAGTTGGAGGAGCTTGCTTGCCCGCCCGGTACGGGGGCGAGGCGAGAGGGGCGTGGCCTCAGGGGGCGGGGTCGATCGATCTTCTCCGGTTCTGACACCCTAGGCAGGCCCAGTGGCCCGAGTCCGCTGGAGCGTACGTTCGGGGGAATTTGTGCTTGCCGGCGATGTGGGGTGGCGATCGCCTGGCGGGTGCGGAGGGTGGTGGGGTAGCGGTGACTCTGGTCTTCACCAACGCTCGAGACTGCTTCCTCCACTTGCCGCGGCGTCTCGTGGCCCAGCTTCACTTGCTGCAGGTAAGGCGCCGGCCCTGGACGTGGGCTCCCAGCCCGGACTCGGGGCACCTGGTCGGCAGCCTGGGGGCGGACCGAGTCAAGGTCTTTCAGGGACGCGGCGGCGGCTCGGGCCTCTCCCGGAGGCGTGGAACGGGCTGCCTTTCCGTCTCCGCCGAGCCGTTCCGAGGCCAGACTGAAGGCCCCTCGAGGGCAGGGCCCGCGGGGGGCACACTCTGCAGCCCACACCATGTCTGGTGCAGCACTGGGCCTTAAACTTATCCTATTCCAGGTGTTTTCACTCGCCAAGAGTGGGCTTTCAAACATCCCAGTATTCTACGTGTGCTTTGGGAAATATTCCTCACTCCAGTTTGGAAAGGCTCCTGGGAAGTCGGTAATTTTTATTACCTTAAAAAATGTTTTTCCTGCTAGTGATTTCCTGGTTCCTGCCCGACTGCCGTCCGGGCCTCCAGAGGGAGGGGCAGATTTGGTTTGCCGAGTCCCTGTTAAGTGAAGGGCACGTTAACAGAGACTAAGCACCGTCTCCCTGAGCAGGGTAGGTTAGAAAATGAAGGTTCTTCCCTGTGTCGCCGATGCTCGGAACCCATCCGAGGTGTACCAGGAATGTGCAGTAGAATTATGCATACTTGGAAGTACAGAGGTAGGATTGCTTGAAACTCTGTCGTCAGTTGCCCTTCTAAGCACTGGCAGAGACAGCATCCGTATTTTCATAAGTAGAAATAGAGGCACATAGTCTACAAGTGTGAGTGTGCTTACGCGGGCAGAAGGATAGGATATTTGAAATCCTCAGAAATCGTGGATGCATGGTACCCAGCACTGACTGGTCATGCAGGAAATATTTAATAGTTTACAATAATTTTCTTTATTTTTTATTTTTAACATTTATTTATTCTTGAGACACAGAGAGAGAGACAGAGCATGAACGGGGGAGGATCAGAGAGAGAGGGAGACACAGAATCCGAAACAGGCTCCAGGCTCTGAGCGGTCAGCACAGAGCCCCATGCAGGGCTTGAACTCACGGACCGCGAGATCATGACCTGAGCTGAAGTCGGACGCTTAACCGACTGAGCCACCCAGGCGCCCCAATAGTTTACAATAATTTTAAGTATCCTACTTTTTCACTTTACTTCTCTGTAGTTTTTTCTAGATAATTTTCCCCCTAGAATTACTGGGCTAGAGGGCATGGGTAATTATTAAAGCATAAAGTCATGAGTTGGGAGTTAATGGGTTGAATTATTTTATTTGGGTTGAAGCATGGAGTACATAATATCTATAATGTTGAAATGAGAAGAGGGCCAGAACAATGGCCTTCTGGCCTGTGTCAGACTTACCTTGAGCTTTTAAAAATACGAATGTTCTGTTCCTTCCTCAGGCCTACTGAATCAGAATCTTGGGGAGTGAACTTCAGGCATCTGTAATTTAAAAAGTAACTTTGGGCTATTTGGATGTACAAGAATTGAGACCCACTGTTACAGATTCCTAGGTTGTTGATGGTGAAAGGGACGTTGGGTATCTAGGCTATTTCTGTACTCACTCGCACTCCTAGGCTGGTATTTCCACACTGTTAATTTGTCCTCTTGTCTCTCACTCATTGTGCAGCACTGTTTCTTCCATAACCCTGCTCCTTTCCACTTGTGTATTTGTGCTTTTCTTTCTTCCCAAAATGTTTTCCCTCCTTCCATGACTTTAAAAACTGAGCATAATCAATCTTACCTCCTCTGCCTAGCTTTCAGATTCTCTGTTGCTCACTTGTGTCTCCTTTTCAAAACTTCACTGCTCTGTTTATGTGACACATCTCCCTTGTCATGCTCTGTTTCAAGTATTGTTTTGTTTATCCAAGTCCTTATTTCAGGACTGGGTACCCAGTAGATGCTTTAACTCAGGATTTTTTAATCTTGGCTCTTTAGGCTGGATAATTTTTTCTTATGGGGGATTGTGCTGGGTATGGTAAGATGTTTATAGGAACTTTGCTCTCTAGGCCCTACATACCAGTAGCATCTCTCCCCTTCAGTAGTGACAGCTAAAAATGTCTCCAGACATTGCCGGATGTCTCCTGGGAAACAAAATCACCCTTGCGATGAGAACCATTGCTTTACCTGAGTTATTTTGTCTGTATGCTAGGCTCAGTGCTTGCTGTGACGGCTGAAATGGGGGAAAGGATTCACGTCCACACTGAATTCAAACAAATAAACCTAAATGGCCATCCGGAAATGGCCAGGTACAGACTTGTCATTTCTTTTGTGTTAGCAAAAGATAACCTAGGCCTCAAATCTGGCCAGTCCTAAGGCATGACTACCTGTGATTTCACCTGAAAGTTCCCTCCAGATTATACCAATACCACAGGTAATGGCAAAAGCAGATATTTATTGATTGAATTCCTGGGAGAGGAGCTCCTCTCTTTCGAGTCTGTGGGTTTCTTCTCTTTACCTGAGTGCCCAGTGGTTCTGCAGTTCAGGTGGAAAATGTTTTACGTGAAAATGGACTCGCAATATTAGTTTGCAAAATCCAGCTGAACGTGTATTATGATTATGGAGCTGGTTATTACACATTGACCAAAGGAATAATTGAAGTATTTTTCCTGTTTAATAAAGTCAGTTTTTCCCTTTTCCAGTGAGTTGGTAGAATTCTCATTTTTGATATTTCAGGCCATATTTTGTATCTCCTTATTTAACATCTCTAGTTTTAAACGTTTCTTCTGTAGGGGTGCCTGGCTGACTTGGTCGGTGGAGTATGCGACTCTTGATCGCGAGCTTGTGAGTTTGAGCCCCACATTAGGTGTAGAGATTACTTAAAAATAAATAAATTTAAAACCTGCCCCATTTAAAAAAATAAAATTTTCTTCTTATGAAATAAGAGTTGATCTGGATTATATGCCGCTGACTGATGAAACTGTGGAAAACACCCAGGGAGTTGGTCATCTTCACCCTGTAACCTCAGCTAACATACTTACAGCTGACATAATAATCTGGAATTTGACTCCAGTCCAGTGCTCTGTATACTTTATTACACTGTGCTTAGCATCAGCAAGAACAGTTAGATTATCCTGTGAATTGTGAGAAAAATTATACAATTAAGAGATACACGATGACTTTCTTGTATAAAAAGTTTTAATAACATGGTTAGTTGGAAGTACATTATATTGCCTCAAAATCCTTTGAAATTTTTCCTATTTAAAGAAACACAGTAGGGGTGCCTGGGTGGCTCAGTCAATTGAGTGTCAGATTCGACTCAGCTCATGATCTTGTGAGTTCAAGACCTACATGGGGCTCGCTGCTGTCAGCACAGAGCCCACTGTGGATCCTCTGCCCTCTCTCCCCCTACCCCGCCCGTGCCCTCTCTCAAAAATGAAATATTTAAAAAAAAGAAAGAAGCACAATAAGCAGCCTATAACCAGTTTTGAGGTAGTAAGATTTGATGGAAATGAATGAATTTAATATTTAACTATTCAGTGCATCAATGACTTAATTTTAATATTAATAAATGACTTTAATAATACTAAAATGTCATGAAGTGGTAAGTTTTCATGGTTATCAATGAAGTCCTTTTAATTTTTTTAAGTGTTTATTTTTGAGAGAGAGAGAGACAGAACAGGAGTGGGGGAGGGGCAGAGAGAGAGGGAGACACAGAATCTGAAACAGGCTCCAAGCTCTGAGCTGTCAGCATAGAGTCTGATGAGGGACTCGAACCCACGAACCATGAGATCATGACCTGAGCTGAAGTCAGACACTCAACTAACTGAGCCACCCAGGCACCCTGAGAACACATTTTTTTAAATAAATATTTTTATTTTTAAGTAATCTCTGTACCCAACATGGGACTCAAACCTAGAATCCCGAGATCAAGAGTCGCATGCTGCACCTACCGAGCCAGCCAGGCGCCCTGAAAATACATGTTATATTTTGATTTAATTACTTGCACATACAATTTCTTAGTTCTAAAGCTTAAAGTTATTTAAGAAGCTGCATAATATAAAATTTCTGGAAGTGTACATAAGAAGCTGCTAATAGTAATTACCTCTGGGAACAGGAACCTGCCTTCATGTTTTATGCTTTTGTAATTTTTGTGGTTTTACCATGTGCATTTATTCCCCTTTAATAAACATACTGTTACATTAAAAAAATTTTTTAGTGTTTATTTATTTTTGAGAGAGAGAGAGAGTCAGAGTGCAAGCTGGGAAGGGGCAGAGAGAGAGGGAGACACAGAATCCAAAGCAGGCTCCAGGCTCTGAGCTGTCAGCACAGAGCCCAACATGGGGCTCGAACCCACAAACTGAGATCATGACCTGAGCCGAAGTCGGACGCTTAACTGACTGAGCCACCTAGGCGCCCCAGTTATATTTTTAATGATCATGATATATTTCTACTTACTGACTCATGCTTTACCAAAATGGTAAATTTGTAACTTATTTAATGATATTCCTATTAATAGATATTTGAGACAGTTCTAAGTTTTTAGTGTTACAGAAAATACTGCAGAGATATGTTTTGGTGTGGTTTTCTTCAGTCAATCATTAATTCAGAATAAATATTCAAATATATACATCTAGCTCAAAGTTTATATAAATTCATTGGCTACCTGTTGCCATTTTGAATTCTGGAATGGTTGAATCAATTTGTATTGCCATCATAAGAATGTAAGAGTATTGGTTTCACCCACAGCATCACCAGTTTTGGGTATTAGAAATGATTATAGTTTTTTAAATGCTCTAATGTGCACAACCAAGACCTATCGCCTATCTATAGAACTCTTTTTGTATGTGTGGATTGCAATAATAGTTTATCTTTAATGTGAATACAGAAAAGCACACAAAAACTCTCATACACCTCCTTTCTTCTTTAATAAATAGAATCAAGCTATAGAAGTGGCCTGGGGTCATCAGCCTGCATTCTTGAGCTGGGTAGAAGGCAGGCATTTTAGTGATCAAGGTGACAGTGTGGCTGAAATTAACAGACAACTTGGTCAGAAACTTGGACTCTCAAATGGGGACCAGGTGAGTACAAAATGTGATGACTATAACTTTTTCCTGATGTCACATAATATAACAATGGAAAGTAAACATTCAAATTAATTTTTTAAGGAGGTGAGATGACACCTAACTTGTGTGCTGCTATAACCAGTCTAGGATATGCAAGTTGACTGTAAACTCTGTTGTTAAATCTTTATCTTGTATTCTGCTCCCTAGTTGATTTTGTGTTCTATCTATTTCACTCACTTTGCAGGTTCCCTGATTTTGTTTGTGTGCAATTATTTTTACTTTATGAATTATTGAATTTTACTTACTATTACTAGACTTCATTTGCTTCCAGCAAATCTTCTAACCTTCCAGAATCATACTTGATTTTTAAAAAATCTATCCAACAAAAAAGTTGTTATTTTTCTATTTTTGTCTTGCCTATGAATTTAATTGTAAACCTCAAAGCTTAAGGACTTACGTCTAGTTTTTCATTTTATTGTATTCACCAATTTATGTCCTTCTAAATACTTTAAACTATGGAAATAATACACATTCATTGCAAATATTTTACAATTGAAAGTAAAAAAAATGGATTTCTCTAACCCCAGCCTCAGAATGAATGTGTACTGTATGTTGGGATCTTAGTACACCTTTAGGATTTAAAGAATGGGAGGAAGGAAAGGAAAGGGAAGGAAGAATACACATTTTCTTTTTTTTTAATCACACACATTTTCTGCAGTTCTCCCCACAAAGTATATCAGAGGTACCTTTCCACATACTACAGTATGCATTGAACATCTCTGAATCCGTATAGAATGAAACATTACAGATTGACTTACAGAGTCCAGGGGGCTACACATTGAAAATTCTGACAGATGGGCTAAACTGCATTCTATTACCAGCTTCCCATAACAGTATATGAGAATGTTACATCCCTTTATCTTGGTTTGAACATAGACTAATTTTGTTCATGCTTGCTTTTGATAATGAGAAAAGGCCACTAATGAGAAATCCATAGTCCTAGTATTAGTCCTTCGCTTACCCTAAGTCTTTGTTAGAATCTTAAAACTTTAGCACCAGAGTGACTTAGACTCACTAATTTTGGTTCCTTGCTCTACAAACCTAGGGAGACAGAACATTTTGCCCAGGATTACACAGCAAGTTAAAGTTCTGCTCTCTTAGAATATGTGGTACTTTCCAGAGAGAAACACCAGCTTCTTGTTCCTGATCTTGATGTCTTCATCTGCCTCTGAACAGGCCTGTTGGTTTCTAATGCCTGTTTGCTTCAGAGTGAACTTTTACCTGATTTTCTGCAGATCTTCTTTATTGTAGCAATACCACTAAGTCACTGTCTCCCAAAGAATAGGAACAAGGTGAACTGGCTCGCCCAGGACTCTAGCTTCTTGGTGGGTGGGAGCTGCTCTGTGCTTCCCTGGAATCGCCCCTTTCAAATAGGGTGTATGGGGAAATACTAACGGGAAATCCACTGAGGGTGAGGCACTTGGGGGGAATTCTGCTCCAATCCGCAGAAGCAACAAAGGAAGGGCTGGTTAACTGAAGCATGTAACATTTGGTGGCTTTGGATTTTACTCCTCAATCCTCAGAAATGCCTAAAGAAAGGGAAAAGAAAGTTAGGTGGTAGATTGCAGCTTCTTGAAACACTAACATTTCTTTCTTTCTTTCTTTTAAATTTTTTTTCTTTTATTTTGAGTGAGAGAGGGAGAGAGAGTGAGTGCAGGGAGGGGTAGAGAGAGAGAGAATCCCAAGCAGGCTCCACACTGTCAGCATGGAGCCCAGTGCAGGGCTCATGAACTGATGTAGGGCTCATGACCATGGTGAGATCATGACCTGAGCTGAAATCAAGAGTTGGACACTTACTGACCGAGCAACCCAGGTGCCCCATCTTTTTATTTTTTTTTTAAGTTTTATTTATTTATTTCTCCATCTCACAACCCTGAGATCAAGAGTTGCAAGCTCTGACTGAGCCAGCCAAGCACCCCAAAAGACACATTGGCATTTCATATGTATCTGTAGACTGGAATGAGGGTATATTTGTTTTACTTTACTTTTAGCTGTGAATGTTTATACTTCTAAATAATTTTCTCTGATCTCTGAGCATTTTTTTTTTTTTTTTTTTTTACTCTTCTAGACTTTCTAGAAGTACCATGCAGGTTAGTTATAAAACTAAAAGTCTTAAAACTTCTAGAAATAATAGAGTGTGTATATGCTAGATTAAGCCATGACTTGATGACATTGTTTCCTCTTCTATTTTCTTTTAAGTTTATTTATTTATTTTGAGAGAGAGAGAGAGCATGGGCAGGGGAGGGGCCAAGAGAGAGGGAGAGAGAGAGAATCCCAAGCAGGCTCCATGCCATCAGCACAGAGCCTGACGCAGGGCTCAAACTCAAGAACTGTGAGATCATGACCTGAGCCGAAATCGGATGCTTAACCAACTGAGCCACCTAGGCACCCCTTCTTGCATTTTTAAATTACATTTCTTTTGTTAATGGTTATCTTTATTTTGTTTGTTTTTTTTTTAAATCTGTTGTGCTAGGGTGTATTTTCTTTTTTTCTATAATTAGTTGTGAAACAATTTTTCCTAAAATGTTGGAGTATATGAAGGCCTAGCTAAGAATAGGTACTTAATAAATATTTGTCAAATGAAGGTCCACCAAGTGCAGGCAGGCACACACTCACACAGGCACGCACACTCGTTCATTCACTCACTCACACTTTATTATTTACCTAAAGAGAGAACTTCTTCTTTTCTAGGGATGCAAAAAAAATTTTTTTTACAAAAAATATTTTAAAAGTAGTTTTACATTTTTGATTTATTCCAGGTGTTTCTCAAGCTGTGCTCCCATGTGGTGTCTTGTCAGCAAGTGGAGGTGGAACCCCTATCAGCAGATGATTGGGAGATACTGGTAAAGAAAACACAATGAGAATTATCCTGGTTTAAGGTTAAACTGCTTCAAAATAGTTGTTTGTTTGTATTGAAGTATAGTTGATGTACACAGTAGTTTCAGGCATACAACATAGTGATTCAACATCTCTGTACATTACGCTGTGCTCACAAGTGTAGCTGCCATCTGTCCCCATACAACACTGTGATGATACCACTGACTGTATTTCCTGTGCTGTACCTTTTAGCCCTGTGACTTACTCCTTCCATAACTGGAAGCCAGAATATCAGTGTCTCTAGATTTCTCTTTTCTGAGCTTCATTATATATTCTGAGCTGGTTCGAGTTATAAGAACTTGTGATTTCCTTACCAGACACAGAATGGACTAAACATGAAGTGAATTGATTTTTTTGTTTGTTGGTTGTAGGAACTGCATGCTGCTTCCCTTGAACAGCATCTGCTAGATCAAATTCGAATAGTTTTTCCGAAAGCCATTTTTCCTGTTTGGGTTGATCAACAAACTTACATATTCATCCAAATTGGTAGGTGTTATTATATTTTTCCACTGTACTCCATGGTAATGCATCCATAGCAGAGGTGAACACGTACTAATGAGCTTTATTTTCCACACAGTTGCACTGATTCCAGCTGCTGCTTATGGAAGGCTGGAAGCTGATACCACACTCCTTATTCAGCCAAAGACCCGCCAGGCCAAAGAGAAGACAGTTTCAAAAGCAGATAATGCACATGGGAAATTTCACAATAGGTCTAATAAAACAGAAGTTACAGTTGACTCACCATCCATGCCAAGCTTATGGACTTTGATAGGAAGCATTTTTTCTTTTGGGTCTGAGAAGAAACAAGAGCTGTCTTGGGGTTTAACTGAAATGAATGCATTCAAAAATATGCAGTCCAAAGTCGTTCCTCTAGACAATATTTTTAGAGTGTGCAAATCGCAGCCTCCCAGTATGTGTAATGCCACAGCAACTTCTGAGTTTCGCAAACACTATGCCGTTCATGTATTTCCATGGGACCAGGAATATTTTGATGTGGAGCCCAGCTTTACTGTGACCTATGGAAAGCTAATTAAGCTACTTTCTCCAAAGCAACAGCAAAGTAAAACAAAACAAAATGTCCTGTCACCTGAAAAAGGGAAGCAGATATCAGAACCAATAGATCAAAAACAAATCAGCTCAGACCATAGTCAAGAAGCTGCTAAGTCCTGTGTGCTAAAGGTTGTCTGGAATGGACTTGAGGAATTGAAGAATGCCATAAAGTACACCAAAGACATAGAAGCGCTTCATCTTGGGAAAGTCTGGGTTAGTATAAATTTTATTATGAGAGAAAGCAATTTCATGTTGCTTGAAATTCTCCAAACTATGAGTTAGAATAATATTTTATATACAATTTGAAAATCAGTATAAGAAGTGGTGTCTAAAGTCCCTGCAGGGGCACATTTCTGATTATATGGTAAAGTCCTTGTTTGGGTGAAAATTGTGTATATTCTGGTTAAGTAAACTTGGACAGCTATAAGCTTAGATAGTTATAGGCCCAGAGAGGTAAAAATTACTTGCCTTAGGTTACACAATAAATAAAACTAGGATTTACGCCCAGGTGTGCCAACTCTAGAGTTCATGCTTAGCATGGGGTGCCCTACAAAGCCTCACAATTTTTTGTTAAAGTGTATTTATTTTGAGGGGGCGCCTGGGTGGCTCAGTCGGTTAAGCTTCCGACTTCGGCTCAGGTCATGATCTCGCGGTTCGTGAGTTCGAGCCCCGCGTCGGGCTCTGTGCTGACAGCTCAGAGCCTGGAGCCTGTTTCGGATTCTGTGTCTCCCTCTTTCTCTGACCCTCCCCTGCTCATGCTTTGTCTCTCTGTCTCAAAAAATAAATAAAAACATTAAAAAAATAATAATAATTAAAGTGTATTTATTTTGAGAGAGGGCACGTGCATGCATGAGCAGTGGAAGAGCAGAGAGAGAAAAAGGGGGAGGGAGAACCACACTCTCAGCATGGAACCCTTCATAGGGCTCGAACTCACGAACCCTGAGATCATGACCTGAGCCAAAATCAAGAGTCGGACACTTAACCGACTGAGCCACCCAGATGCCCCATGAAGCCTTACGTTTTTAATACCTGCCAAAGGTTTGTTCCCCAGTTCCTGAAAGCAGAGGAGGGACTTGTTATATGTTGGGGGAAATGCCCAGGTAGGGAGATACCTATGGTGTGAGCTGGCACCAGGATGGGAACGTGTCCAGAAGCTGCTTACCCTGATGAGGTCAGCTCTTTAACTGTGGGCCTGGCGGGGAGGTGGTGGGGGGTGGGGGGGTTGGGGGAGAAAGGAGAGCAGCTGTTGTTTCATCTTCTCATCCCGGCCTCAGGTAGTAATGCTTCATTTATGTGAAATGAGTCACTAGCCCCCTCTTACTTGAACTTAATTTGAGCATTGTAGAGTGAGACTTCATGGTGATAAAGGGAGGAAATTGTTAGGGAAGAAAAATGGGAAAGGAAAGGGGTCATCTTTGTAGATTTCTTTTACTGCCAGTTTCACATACGACCTCTGTGCTGGCAACTTACAAAGTTTTAATATCTTTGGCTTATATCATTTTCTAAAATTCTAGACCATCAGCTCATTATTTTCTGTTAGCTCTAAACTCCCAGTTTAAGAGATCCTGCTACATCTTCAAAATAAAAATGTCTAACACTGAACTTGTTAGGACTTTCCGTCTGTGAATGGTTCTGCCACGTGGTGGGAATACTTTTTTTTTTTTTTCCTTATGAATATGTGGTGAGTACGGGGTGAAGAAGTGCCAGGTAAAGGCCTGGAGACCATATAAGATAGCAGCAAGGAGTCCACACTTCCCACTCCACTTTAAAGGTTGGCAGCCGTGGGCACTGAACAGTGGTGGTACAGCAGCAGGTGCCATCCTGTACTCACACAGGCTTGACTCAAGAGAGCACAGCTGATGGATTGCATTCTGAGGAGGGTGTGAGAAGAAAGAAATGAAGGGAAAAAACTAAAATGTTTGTGATACAACAGTACCTGAACATCCATCTGGTTACTCTCTGAATCATGATAACGCAAATTTACTTACCCATTAATTTACCCGAGTTTATGAAAGTTAATACCAATATTTACACTGTGGAATATTTTTAAATCAAGTTTTAGACATATTTATATTTTTATTTATTTTTATATTTCAGATTCCAGATGACCTGAGAAAGAGACTAAATATAGAAATGCATGCAGTAGTCAGAATAACTCCAGTGGAAATTACCCCTAAAATTCCAAGATCTCTAAAATTACAACCTAGAGAAAACTTAGTGAGTTCAAATTTATGTTTTGTCAGTTGTTTTACACATCTTGTGAGATGCTTTGGCTAAATAATAAGAATGTTGTATTTCTTTTTGCTAGAAGGGCGAAGAAGTCTTTTTTGTGGTAAAATATATATAACAAAATGCTGTTTTAACCATTTTTAAGTGTACAGTTCAGCATTAATTACATTCATAATGTGCAATCATTGCCACATCTATTTCCAAAACTTTTCCATCTCCCCAAACAGAAACTCTATGCCCAGTAAGCAATAACTCCCTATCCTGTCCTCCCCCAGCTCCTGGTAACCCTATGTACATTCTGTCTCTGTGAATTTGGTTATTCTAGATATTTCATATAAGTGGAATCGTACGGTATTTGCCCTTTGTGTCTGGCTTATTTCACTTAGCATGTTTTCAAGGTTCACCCATGTTATAGAATGTATTAGAACTTCATTCCTATTCATGGGTAAATAATATTCCATTGTATGTATATACCACATTTTGTTTACCCATTCATTTGTTGATGGACCCTTGGATTGTTTCTACCTTTTTGGCTCTTGTGAATAATGCTGCTATAGAACCTGTTTGAGTCTCTGCTCTCAGTTCTTTTGGGTGTATACCTAGGAATTGAGTTGATGGATTTTATGGTAATTCTGTGTTTAATTTTTTGAGAAACTAAGAAGTCTTTAGTAAGCAACACACATATTATGTATATGGTGCCAATGCAAATATGATAATTTAGCTTTTTTTTTTTTTTTTATTAAGTAAGCTTTACACCCAACATGGGGCTTGAAATCATGTCCCCAAGATCAAGAGTCACATGCTTTATTGACTGAGCCAGCCAGGTGCCCTGATAATTTGGCTTTTAGAAGATAGGTATTTTTGCTATATTCATGTAATTTTTAAAAATTTTCCCATATTACAGCATTAATATTGCAACCAAAAGAGTGCTAGACTGCTCGCTAATAGAGTATTATCACCTGTACCAGTTTAGTTTACCAGTTCTCAGAGCACTACAATCCAGGAAAATTACTGTTTTCTAGGTTTTGAAACTTCCAAACATGACTTTATCCTTCTCTGATTATTTGAATGGCCCTTTTGGGTCTTTAGGATCATGATGGTCATTATAGCATGGAAGAGCCATTTTAACAGAACTTTGATGAAACCCCAGATAAGATTGCTTGTATTATGTACTGGAGAAGAGAAAAATAAATAGAATAAATGCCATTTCCACAATAGTATGGAACTGAACATTTAACACATTGGCAGAACCGTACACAGTGATTTCTAGTTTTAACTTTTTAGCTAATTGATCTTCGTATTTTTCAAAAGTTATGTCTTGTGTACAGACATTTGACTTTTTTTTTTTTTTTTTGTCTCAGTATGAGGCTCTTAGTGCAGAATTCCTTTTTTAATCCTGAGTTGCATATTTTAGTGGAACTTTTAGGATGTTGGCAGGTGTCTCTGGGGTGATTATATCTCTTAGGACCTAAACATGTCTGATTCTAGAGGAACTGTGAGTTGCTTTCTGATTCTTCAGGTCTTGATTTTAAATATATTTTTTTAAGTAAACTCTACAGTGGATGTGGGGCTTGAACTCATGACCCCAAGATCAGGAGTCTCATGCTCTACCAACTGAACCAGCCAGGCGCCCGGTTTTAAATAGTTTTCATTTTCAGACTTCCTTTAAGTCTTTAATCCCATTGCCCAATAAAATCCAAAGAAGTGACAGATGGTTTCTGTGATCTTTAAGAATGGGAAAGCGATGCCTGTACTTAGTTTAGCCTGCTTTTGTGGTGATCAAGTTCTAAACCAAGCTTAATCAGCAGAGCTAAGCTTGACTCTGGATGAATAGAGGCTTATTTTCCTAGGCAGATATTAATGATCTTTCCTATATGAATTTTTGTGTATTCCTGTTTTTGTCTTCATGTAGGTTTTAAAAACTTAAAAGCTTTAAAAATTAATAGTGTTTTTCTCAGAATTTCTTTATACCTTTTAACATATTAACGTTACACTTACTGGGTATAACAGTACTACAATCTGCTTAACAGAAAAACAAAGAAAAGTGACTTGAACATACAAAGAATTTATTTTTCTTATGTACAGAGAAGTTTGGAGGAGCTCATAGGTGGTTAAACCATGTCATCAGGGACCTAGGCTCCTTTGGTCTTTCTGCCATCCTTAGCCTATAACTTTCCTCCTCTTAGATGCAAGGGATTTGCTGTACGTATAGGCATCACATATGCGTTCTTGGCAGAAGGAAAGACACAAAGCAAAAACCTCCTTGCAAGGTTTGTATACCTTTTAATTAGAAAGAGAGGCCCTTCTCAACAATTGCTGATTGCACACTATTGGTCAGAAGGGAGTCACATGTATGTTCACACATATGCACACACAGGTCCACTCTGGGAATTGGAGAGTTTTCTTTCTCACCTCTTTAATAGAGGGAAGCAAGGGAGAATGGAGTTGGAATGGTTTTCCATCCAATGAGCCAAATTATGGTATATGTGTCACTGGTCCTAGAGGTAGGGAGTGTTAAAACTTTGCCACTTGTGTAAATGTTTCTTCCAGCTTCAGTGTATTCCTTGTGCTGTAATATCAATTCCCAGATCTGTGCCTCTAAATATGAACATCCTTCCTGGTTTTGTTTGGTAAGGTTTGCTTTTTTTTTTTTTTTAATGTTTAAGTTGTTTCTTTTTAGTTGCTCCATTTAATAGATTATAAAATTGAGGTTGAGACAGTTTCATTAATTTGCCCACAGTCACACAGATAATAAATGGTCATGCCAGACTGGTGTGCACCTTGAACTAGCACATTTATTTTTGCCACACTGTTGTAGAATGGGTATACCGTGATTTACTTCCCCAGTCTCCTACCAATGGATACCATCTTATGGTTCTCACATGAGGTGAGCAAGGCTCAGAGAGGTTAAGAAGCTTGCTTAAGGTCCATCAGCCGTATCAAGGTTTACATATTATTAGCAAAGTAAGGTGTTAAACTAAGGATGTTAACGTTAAATTTAGGTATTTGGATAATTCATTACTGTTCTTCCTTTTCTCTGGCAGCCTAAAGATGTAAGTGAAGAAGATGTAAAAACTGTGTTCTCTTCATGGCTACAGCAATGTACCACTACCACACTTCCTTTGATAATATCAGAGGAAGAATATATTAAGCTGAGAATTAAAGATGGTGGGTAAATTTTGTTATTTTGATATTTTTCCTACTAAAGAAGTGAAAAATTTTTCATTGTTGTTACAACCTTTAATACATGTGAACAGGAAGCATAATAATGATAAGTAAATGGTAGATTTTACATATTGAAGAATGCTTTTATTTAAATTTAAAGAAATTTGAATCTTAAATTATCTGTTTCAGTACTAACTCACATTTATTACTTGTTTTTTTCTTTTTCTTTTTTTTTTTTTTTTTGATAGAGTTGGAGGAGTTTTCTCTAAATATAGTTCATTCTGGGGAAAAAGAAAAAGAAAACATTTTTTTATTGAGTCCCAATCTGCTGCAGAAGATCACAATACAAGTAATCACATAACTATTGAATCTTTAATAAAATAATATTTGTCACATTGGATCAATAATAAAGTATGAATTTACCTGTAAGACTTTGCATCCTGAAGTGTATTAGAAACGTGAATGATAAGAGTAAGGAATAACTTGATTTAAAATATTTTATTATATAGTCTCTTTAAGTTATCTAAACAAATTGATTTATCCTAAATTTAAAATCAATGCACAATTAAGTTTCAAGGATAGAATTGATTGTGTTAACTGGCAGATAGATCATGATTTCAAATTATTCTCGTATTGAAACAAAGGAAAACTTAGCTTTTGGGATTTGATTTTTAAAATTGCTATTTTTAGTTGGAGTTCTGCACAACCCATATTATTTTGTCACTTCTTAAATTCTCAACTCTTCACAAATATTACCAGATCACTTTTCTTCTAGCAGTATTTTAAAAGTGGTCTTTTTTAGAATATTATGTTTTAGCTAGGATATTCATTCCCATTGTTAAAGAATTGAAGATGCTCTAGTCGTTTAGAATTTGAATGGTTTGGAACTAGACCTTGTCTCTACTTTTGAGATAAAATTGAAGGAATACCATTCAAAGAAGATACAAATGGTAGAATTTTGGAGAGTAAATATGACACAGATCAAAATTATAAATAAAGATGTATGTATCTGCAAAATGTATGAAGGAGATGACATTCTTTACTGCTTGGATGAGTAAATTATGTTCCTTGGATGAATAAATTATGATTGTCAAGGCTAATTTGAATAATGATCTTGCATGCACAATATATCTTTTCTTGGTGGTGTAACAAAATCAGTAATCAATTTCCTAGGACCCAAGAAAAACAGGCCACAGATATAACTTTGAAATGTAAAATTGATTTTTCCTTGCTACTGTAGGTCCTTCTAGATCCTATGGTAAAAGAAGAAAACAGTGAGGAAATTGACTTTATTCTTCCTTTTTTAAAGCTGAACTGCTTGGGGTAAGAAGTTACGGCCAAACTAATATGTTTACAGACATGTTTGACATTATCTCTGGCAGGGTTTTTATATGTAAATATTAAAGTAGATGTTAATGTCATTGAATAATCTCAGTAATGCATTAGTAGATATTTTTTCAAGGATTGTTTCTGTTTTCACACCTAGCTTAGTAATTTGCCTTGTCTTCTTAGGTAACTACATAAAAGTCTGAAGCTTATTAGAAATTTTACTTCAAGATTTGATTTGTGAGAAGGAAACAACTGGTTATGACCTAGATCATACGTGCTCGAATAAAACAATAATTCTTAAGAGTTAATACATTTACTTTAAAAGTTAATCTAAAAACATTATTTGAATGTTTAAAAATATTTCAAATTAAGTTATTCCTTCAGCTATTTTATTAATGTACTAATTGGGATTATTTGTGTTTTCCTTAGCTTTTAAGACAAGTCTGAAAAGAACCTCCTGTTAACTTATCTCTTAGGAAATATGAGACTCTCGTATAAACATTATATCTCAGAATTCCTCACAGAAACCTTTAGTGGTTATAGTAGCAGTGATTTGATTTCCTATAATAGTATAATCTGTAAATGTTTTAATAGAAGGACTAAACCATAAAGTAACAATGTTTATAGCATAATGCTCATGTAGAAAGTAAAATCTCTTCAGTTCAGATTCTGATTTTCAGAATTTATATTATCAGAAATAAAGTGGTAGAGTCAGGAAGTAGGTTGAAGTTCATGCTTGTATAATCTACAAATTGAAACCGGATTTCAAAGCTTAATTTAAGAGGAAATAAGTCTTCAATTCTTTTAACACTTCAAATGCTCTCATTTATGATTTGTTGTTTGTGTCTGTTAAGACAAATTCCTTGAGATGTCCTGTTAAGACAAAACTTTTAGTTACTGTACATGTTTGAAAGTAATAAAACTAATTTTAAAAGTTGTGACTCAGATTTGGCATTAATTCAATACGCTGTCAACTAAGGGAAACTTTCTAACATTTTACTCTTTTAAAAATCATTAATTAGCCTGGAAAGGAAAGTTTCAGAATTTTTTACAGCTGGATTTTATCCTGCTTCAGCGTTTTATCATGCAATAATGTATATATTTTGCAGAGGAGTGAATTCTTTAGGTGTGTCTTCCATGGAACACATCACTCACAGCCTCCTGGGGCGCCCTTTGTCTCGGCAGCTGATGTCCCTTGTAGCAGGACTTAGGAATGGAGCCCTTTTATTCACAGGAGGAAAGGTACGTAGTTAAAATGTGCCCATTTCACTAATAACTAATTTTATTTTTTTCTTTGAGTTTTGATCATCTGTTATATAGAGTTGTTAATACAAGATATAGGAAGTGGTGATTTAGAAAGGGGTGATGAATAAAATGAATAAGGTGTCGTGCTCACTGCCTTTTTTATGTATCATATGATACAGTTGTATGATTTTTCTTTTTTAGGGTGTTGATAGGGTTGATTTTTTTTCACATGTTGAACCAGCCTTGCATGTATGTAGTAAATCTCACTTGGTCGTGGTGTATTTTCTTTGTATACATTGCTGAGTTCTGTTTGCTAAAAATCCTTTTTTTTTTTTAATGTTTTAAAAAAAATTTATTTAATCTCCATACCCAACATGGGGCTCAAACTCACAACTGAGATCAAGAGTCTTTTCTGACTGAGCCAGCTAGGCACCCCATTATTTGCTAATATTTCTGTTGAGGATTTTTGCATCTAAATTCATGAGCAACAGCCGTTGTTAATTATCTGACTTTAGCTCAGGTCATGATCTCTCAGTCCCTGGGTTTGAGCCCCGTGTCCAGATCTGTGCTGACAGTTCAGAACCTGGAGCCTGCTTCGAATTCTTTGTCTCCCTTTCTTTCTGCCCCTTCCCCACTCACACTCTTTCTCTCTCAAAAATATATAAACATTAAAAAAATTGTTTTAATTCATGAGCAATATTAGCCTATAGTTTTCTGGTTTTGTACCACTTTTGTGTGGTGTTGCTATTAGGGTAATACTGGCCTCATAAAATGAGTTGAGAAGTGTTCTTTCCTATTCTGTTTTCTAGAAGAGAGCATATACAGTTGGTATTCATTCTTCCTTAAATGTTTAGTAAAATCTCCAGTGAAACCATCTGGGTGTTGAGATTTTTGTCACCTTTGACTTTTTTTTTTTTAATGTTTATTTATTTTTGAGAGTGTGAGCGGAGGAGGGGCAGAAAGAGAGGGAGACAAGAATCCAAAGCAGGCTCCAGTCTCCAGGCTGTCAGCACAGAGCCCAGTGTGAGGCCCTGACTCATAAACCATGAGATCATGACATGAGACATGTAGGACACTTAACCGACTGAGCCACAGAGGCGCCCCGACCTTTAACTTTAAAAAAAAATTTTTTTATGTTTATTCGTTTTTGAAAGACAGAGAGACACAGAGCACAAGCAGGGGTGAGGCGGAGAGAGAGGGGGACACAGAATCTGAAGCGGGCTCCAGACTCTGAGCTGTCAGCACAGAGCCCGATGTGGGGCCCGAACTCATGAACCGCGAGATCATGACCTGAGCCGAAGTCAGACACTCAACTGACTGAGCCACCCAGCTGCCCCAGGACCTTTAACTTCTTAATTATAAATTAAATTTCCTTAATTGTCTTATTTCACCGTGGCAGACATTTGGTAGTTTGTAATTTTAAAGGAATTGGTCCATTTCTTCTAAGTTGTCAAATTTATGAGCATAAAGTTGTTTGTAGTATTCCTTTCATTATCCTTTGAATGGCTGTGGAATCTACTATGGTGTTCCATTTCCTGATTTTGGTGTTTTGTGTTTTTTCTCTTTTTAATCTTCATCAGTTTTGCTAGAGTTTCCCTGCCCTTTTTTTTTTTTTTAATTTTTTTTTTTTTTACGCTTATTTATTTTTGAGACAGAGAGAGACAGAGCATGAACGGGGGAGGGTCAGAGAGAGGGAGACACAGAATCTGAAACAGGCTCCAGGCTCTGAGCTGTCAGCACAGAGCCCGACGCGGGGCTCGAACTCACGGGCCGCGAGATCATGACCTGAGTCAAAGTCGGACGCTTAACCGACTGAGCCACCCAGGCGCCCCTCCCTGCCCTTTTAAAGGGCTTACAGTTTTATTCTTTACCAGTGCAAAATTGTTTTCAGAGGTACAGTGTGGTCTCTGTGAATCTTTGTTCTTTTATTCAATTCAAAATTTTAAGACTTTTTCATTTCCATTCACTTTTAACTTTAGTAAAATAACTCTTTTTCCTGTTACTAGTTCAGTTGCTTTCTTCTGATTCTTACTTAAAATATAACAGCTACTCCAAGAGTGCCTGGCTGGCTCATCAGTAGAACATGTGATTCCTGATCTTGGGGTTGTGAGTTCAAGCCCCACACTGGGTGTAGAGATTACTTAAAAATAAAATTTAAAAAAATACATATTTATATATACATATCTATATGCAGTAAAAAATATATATGTGTGTGTGCATGTGTATGTGTGTGTGTGTATATATACACATACATGTATATATACATAGTTATGTGCAACTACACCAATAACCCTAGTATTCCCTTTAGGAAACCAGAAAAAAAGAGCAAATTAAGTCCAGTGTAAGGAGAAGAAAAGAAATAAGAATTAGAGCATAAATCAGTGAATTAAAGACAGGAAATCAACAGAGAAAAATCAGTGAAACCAAAGCTGCTTCTTTGAAAAGATCAATAAAATTGATAAGCCTTTAGCCAGTCTAAGAAAAAAAAAGAAGACACAAATTACTAATACCAGAAATGAAAGAGGGAACATCACTACAGATCCCATAAACATTAAAAGGATAATAAAGTCATAATAGTAATAGACAACTCTATGCCCACAAATTTGCTAACCATCTTAGATGAATGGACCAATTCTTTGAAACACACAAGTTCCCAAAACTTGCACAAGAAGTGTACAATATAAAAAGGCCTATAAGGAAGATATTATACCAGTTTTCTACAATCTCTTTCAGAGGATAGAAGCAGAAGGAATGCTTCCTAAGTCATCCTGTGAGTCCAGCATTACCTTAATACCAAAACCAGACAAAGACGTTAAAAGAAAACTGCAGACTGATAACCTCTCATGAACATAGATACAAAAATCCTCAACAAAATATTAGCAAATCAAATCAACCAATGTGTATAAAGAATTGTATACCATGATCAAGTGGAGATTTATCCCAGGTATGCAAGCTGGTGAAATATAGGAACTATTCTATGTGGTTTCTAGGTTTCTGTGTCACATTTCAAAATGCATCATCATTTTATATTTATTTTGAAAAAGCAGTATCGTATTGACTCAGACAGACTTTTCCATCTCACCTAGGGGTATCATGGGTAATATGAAGAACAAGCAGAAGACCTGGATTTGAGTCCCACCTCTGTCTTGTACTTTCTGACTATGACCACAGGGAGTTTTGTGGTTTCTTAATCTGCCTTCTTAGGATAAACCTCACTTAAGGGAAATAATATATGGGAAAGCACTTTGTAAACTCAAAAGTGCTATACAAGTGTGATTTACTTTGTGAGGAGAAAGCCCTCAAACTAAGCAAAGTATGATAGATGGGACCTGCACCCCAGCACCCTTAATTTCTCTATTTTTTGGAGCCCGTTGACTTTAAATGTAAATACAATTCTGTAAGGTGTAAGTGTGGTCGTATTTGTTGAGTGGCTGCTAAATTTCAGATTTTGTGTAACAAGCTTGGCTGTTTTTCCAGTCCACGGTGCTGAAAAACAAAATGTTAGAACTGGTGCAGGGCTGTTAAAGCTAGACAAAACAGCAAGGGTAGGAAATAATACTAGATCGAGGGAAAAAACCTATATTAAAAGAACTGTAAAAACCTGCCAACATTCAGCTTTTCTAGGGGGCACTATAGCAACGGTCAGCAAATTTTTTTTTTTTTAATGTTTGTTTATTTTTGAGAGACAGAGAGAGACAGAGTGTGAGCAGGGGAGGGGCAGAGAGAGAGAGAAAGACACAGAATCTGAAGAGGCTCCAGGCCCCGAGCCGTCAGCACAGAGCCCTATGTGGGGCTCGAACTTGCAAGCGGCGAGATCATGACCTGAGCTGAAGTCGGACGCTCAACCGACTGAGCCACCCAGGGGCCCCGGTCAGCCAAGTTTTAAATATGTGTGTGTACCTTCTGATACATTTATTCTGCTTCTAGAAATTTATTCTAAAGGTGTAATCTGACAAATAAGTTAACACATATATGGTTATTTATTTTAGCTTTATTTATAATAGCTAAAAATTAGAAACAACATTAGTATACATTAGGAAGGGGCTTATTAAACGTGTTATGTGCAGTATGTCCCACAGTGGTGGTGTGCTGGGGAGCCGAAGCAGCTCCATAATTGTGGATAAAGAGGACAGTGATTTATCATGAACCCACATAAATACTGTAATCCCATCTTTACAAATTTACTTAAATGTGTATGAGGTGTCTGGAAGGGTGATACCTCAGAACAATGGACTGTGGTTACTTCTGTGAGGTGGTAAGATTACAGAAAATTTTTTACGTTTCTCTTATACTAAGTGTTTACAGTTCCTTTGTATGCTTCACACGTTAATTTATAAACCTGGAAAAAAAATAAAGCTTTTACTTGAAAAAAAGAAGTACACATTGGATCAAACTCTATATAGTCTAGAGTCACTTAATAAAAAAGTAAATAGTTCTGCCCACTTTAATAGTCTCTGAGGGCTACATAGTACACTAAGGTCACAGTAATACTGTATATCACCAAGAAACTGTAAATTAAAATTGCAGTTAATTTAAGATAACAAGGAAGTGGGTAATAATTTTTTTTCACTGAAAATAGTTGAAATTAAATGGGATTAGGTTTCATTTCTCTAGAAAGATTATTTAATGTTTACATTATTCCCTTCTAGTAACAAATAATGAAGCATTGACTGTTTTTAAAGGTAAAAGATTTAAATATCAGTGATTTAAAAAATTGTAAAAAAAAATTAAATGTTTATTTTCTGTCTGTGTGGTGTAATGAACATAGGACACATCCAGCTTTTAGCAGGTTAAAAGAAAAGACATATTTTGGTGATATCTGCATATCTTCCCCAGCAACTAGACCTGGTGTATTTTTTTTTAACTTTCTCAAAGCAATTGATTATTTTTAGTATTAGTACCAATTAAGGTTGAAGTTGGGGTGGGAAACGTACCTTTTTGGGGGGTTTATATTCCTGAGATTGGGTTGTCATCTGTTAACCTTGCCTGTGTTTATATACCACTTGAGTCATTCTATTAGAGCTGGGAAGCTAGAGCCTTCTGGGTTTTTTTGCAAAATATTACATATTTTTCTTTGCCAGACTTGAATACATGTTTAGGAAATCATTCTTTCCCACTTAATCCTGGAGTGCTCTTACAACTTCCTGAGTCTCTGGGGCGCCTGGGTGGCTCAGTCGGTTAAGCGGCCGACTTCGGCTCAGGTCATGATCTCGTGGTCTGTGAGTTCGAGCCCCGCGTCGGGCTCTGTGCTGACAGCTCAGAGCCTGGAGCCTGTTTCGGATTCTGTGTCTCCCTCTCTCTGACCCTCCCCTGTTCATGCTCTGTCTCTCCCTGTCTCAAAAATAAATAAAATGTTAAAAAAAAAAAAATTTAAAACTTCCTGAGTCTAGAGTTTCAGTCCTTCCTGTTAGTTTACTTTATGCTAAATGTCACGCACCATAATGTGATCCTAGAACTCCAGGGAGGTGGGTTTTCTTTTTTTCTTTTTTTTTTTTTTTTTACCCCCAGCTTTATTGAGTTACAATTGACATAGAATGTTGTGTAGTGTATACTTGATTGGTGAGGCTGAGTCTTGGTTGCCACAGTAACAGAAGCTATTTCTGTGATTGAATATATTGCTTATGAAGCAATTATTTTCTAGGGCAGTGGAAAATCAACTTTAGCCAAGGCAGTCTGTAAAGAAGCATTTGACATATTGGATGCCCATGTGGAGATAGTGGACTGTAAAACTTTACGAGGTATGAATATGGTAACACTCTACATAAATCCCTTTTTTGCTAGAAAGGCAGAAATGTTATTTCATGCTGTTAATCTAGTAAGTACAAATATCTAATCTTCCCTTATCTTTTCTGTTAGTTGTTGAAATTCCTTAGAAAAAAAATTTTTTTCCTTTGGAAAGAGAGCATGAGCTGGGGAGGGGAAGAGGGAGAGAGAAAGAATCTTAAGTAGGCTCCATACCCAGCACAGAGCCTGATGTGGGACTCAGTCTCAGAGATCATGACCTGAGCCAAAATCAAGAATCAGACGCTTAACCGACTGCGCCACCCAGGTGCCCCAATTCCTTAGAAATTTTAAATCTTTAGCTTTCTAATATTTTCAGCAAAATTTTCTAAACTCTCTATACTTGATGGAGAGTCCCCCTCCTTTTATTTTCTTAGCCAAAACTCTTTGTAGACTATATTCCTGGAAATGCCAACTTAGACCATTCTGAAAAAGTTTGTATTTAGGATATACTCTAATGGGTGTAAATATTCCTAAATTGCTAGGGAAACTCGGCTGTGGACAGTGAAGAGGAGAATTGCAATTTACCATATATATACTTTTGTACTTTTAAAAATCTTTAATGCTTATGTTATCATCTATTTGATCAAAAAACAAGATTGGAAAGATTTTATTTTGAGTAACCTTTTTTTTCCCCCCTTGGCTACCTCTACCTTGTCATCCCAACCAGTCCATGCTCTGTGTGTGTATGTGTGTGTGTGTGTGTTTTATGTCTACCATATGGTAAGAAACTAAGAAATAGCCTTCAAAAACTAATTAATTCATATGCTGCAAAGGTGGTTTTAGAGATACTGTCCATCTCTCAGAGTCATGCTTGAACTTCATGTAAATTTTTGTTTTATTTTTTATATTTATATTTTTTTAATAATTTTTTTTTAAAGTCTGAGATAGTGTATGTGCATGAGTGAGTGTGCTAGTGGGGAAAGGGCAGAGAGAGAGAGAGAGAGAGAGGGAGAGAGAATCTCAAGCAGGCTCCATGCCATCAGCACAGAGCCTGATGTGGGGCTTGATCCCACGAATGATGAGATCATGACCTGAGCTGAAATCAGGAGTCAAATGCTTAACCAAAATAGCCACCCAAGAACCTCCAAAATTTTGTTTTTGACCTAAGTAACAGAAATTCTTTACATTGGCTTATGAATGTGTATGTTTTCTATTCTTTGAAAATTAAAACTTGGTAATTCACCAGGAAGTTTGAAGCCAAATGTATGATTCAAATATAGCAACTCTGGGATCTCTAGATAGCTACATTTGTGTTTGATTTTATTTGAATCTTGATCCCCTAGTCTTTCATTTATGTTTTTCCATATCCTGCTTTTATTTTGCTATTTTTTAAGATAGTAATTTTTTATGCTGTCTAAAATTTTCTGTGGAATGAGTCCAGGTAAAAATAACATGCATAGTATCATATTCCTTTTTTCAGCTTTATAAAATTCAGCACTTTACTGGGTCCTTTGAGGTTCTATTAATTAAACCACGTTAATGATCAAAGTTTAGTGATTGGTATATTAACAAAATATGGATCAAATTTTCATGGTTAAATCAATATTGAGCGTTTCTAATGCTCTGAAAAGGGCAACCTATACTTACCAGCCCTGAAATAACATTTCATATCTTGCGTATTAAGGAAAAAGGCTTGGACACATACAAAAAACCCTGGAGCTGGCTTTCTCAGAGGCGACATGGAGGCAGCCTTCTGTGGTTCTGCTGGACGACCTTGACCTCATTGTTGGCCTGCCTGCTCTCCCAGAACATGAGCATAGCCCTGAGGCTGCGCAGAGCCAGAGGCTTGCACATGGTAATGGTAACGCATCCACTCGTGGCCATGGGCCTTTTTCTTTGGTTAGACAGAGGTTTTAGTCTTAATGTTAAATCTGCTTTCTTCAGAAAACAGATATATGTTATATTGCTTTTGTGGCCTCTGTATTAGCAAAATTGGTAAATAAGAGCCATGTGAAAATTCTACAACCTTGTGATTAGTCTGTTGGGGCCTTTCATTCTCATATACTTATTAGAAATTGCTTAAGTATACAGATTTACTCTGTTCATTTGAAAAATATTTCTATAATGCTTATGCAGAGTCTCTATTCTTAAAATCTAGGAGAGGAAAGAAAAGGAAACCATTTTAGTACAGAATACTGATAGTAATAATGACAGCTACCATGTGCTGAGTGCCTTTTCTGGGCTAGGGATTGTTTTGTACTCTACAGGTAAATATTCTGCTTTTACAGGTGAGTAAATGGAAATTCAGAGATTAGGTAACTGACCAGGGTGGCATAAGTAGGAGGTGGTAGGCTGTGCTCTGCTGGAAGTGTGCACAGGGCACTGTAGGAACATGCACCCTCAACCGGGACTGGGAAGGGGTGGATAAGGAGCTATCAGAGAAGGCTTTTGGAGCGAGTTAACAACTGAGATTAATGCAATTTTGATGGAGAAGTATAAATTAGCATTAAGTAGCTTCATGCTAATAAAGAAGCACAGGAAGTGTGATCCATAGGCAAAGATACAGAGGTACAAGAAATTGTGGTATGTTAGGGAATACGTGGCTGGAGCTTAGAATTCATGGAGAGCTCAGGTTGGCTGCTGGAGGATTTGGTAGCGTTCGGCTGCCTCAAGGTTCTTGAGATCTGGAAATGATAGAAAATGCAACCACAGTGCCTTGGTTATTGCAAATAGTGTTAACCACACAGTTTGAATCCTGTAGCATCTGCGAAACTCATTAGAGTAGTGTTTAATGGAATGCTGCAGATTTCTAGGTCACGATTCCTACACATTGTTAATGCTTGTTTCAGTTCTGACAAAGAACTGGTGTAGAAAGAGATTGTTTAGAAAGTCATAGGAATGGGAACTGTATTTTGCCCAATCAACAGAACACAATATTGGAAATTTATCTTCTTTCTATATTTCAGAGACTCCTGTTTGTTTACTTTCTGAGATCCAGAAGTAAGGAACCTCCTAGGCATTGTTTTGAGCTTATAAATCGAGTTTACAGTACCTGTTAGGCCTCCGTTAGATTGGTTAGAGTGTGGCAGATATTAGGTCCTCAATAGATAAATCAATGAATGAGTGGCAGATGTAATATTTAAAAGGTATGAAGGATCCATACTCTTTGTACTCCACCTTAAAGCTCGACTTTAGGTTATTATTTTTAGTGATTGTATAATTTTTAAATGTCATGTTTATATTTACTAAGCTTCTAAACTATATTGCTTAATTCTAGCTTTGAATGATGCAATGAAAGAGTTTATTTCCATGGGAAGTTTGGTAGCACTGGTTGCCACAAGCCAGTCTCAGCATTCACTGCAACCTCTGCTCGTCTCGGCTCAAGGAATTCACATATTTCAGTGTGTCCAACATATTCAGCCTCCTGATCAGGTAACATACGACTTGTGAGAATTGCTGAAATATATCCCTCTTTATATAAACCTTTTTTCAGTTTTATTAATGATTTATGTCTTTAAACTTATGGTTAAGGATATTTAAAAGGTGACATTTGGGGGGAGGGCTCAAAAAAAGGTGACATTTGGTGCATGTTGTGCTTAGATGCACAGTTTCCATTTATAACCATCTGAAATGTTACGATGTACTTTCCAAGGCTTTTTTGAAAGCATTTCTTCTTCTTCTTAAAGTTTTCTTATTCCATTAAAAGGAAACAAAAACCCTAAAAATTCTGAAGTGCTTCATTTCCCATTGGTGAAATCTGTAAATACATCATGGAAATTAGAATTTTTTGTTTATTCAGATATAATTGACAAATAAGTTTGTATATATTTTAAGTGTACAATATGATTTATACATTGTGAAATAATTTACCACAATCAAGTTAATTGAACACATCCATCACCTTACATAATTACCTTTTTTTTCTTTTTAATAAGAAAGAGCATTTAGTGAGAAATGTGTATCGGTTTGTATATGTGTGTGTGTATATATGTACATTATATATATAATATGTGTATATATACTATATATACACTATATTATATATATAGTGTATATATAGTATATATACACATATTATATATAATATAGTGTATATATACTATATATACACATTATATGTATATATATACACTATATATATGTATATATATATATATATATATATATATATATATATATATATATATATAAAATTCCCCCTGTCATCATGATAAGTCTACTCTTTAATCCCCTTCACGTATTTTACCCATGCTCCCACCCACCTCCCTTCTGGTAACCATCAGTTTGTTCTCTGCAGTTAAGAGTTTCCTGATTTGTCCCTTTTTTTTTTCCTTTTCCTTTGCTCACTTGCTTTGTTTCTTAAATTCTGTGTATGAGTGAAGTCATATTTATCTTTCTCTGATTTATTTCACTTAACATTATACTATGGTTCTAGGCATGTCATTGCAAATAATAAGATCTCATTCTTTCTTATGACTGAATACTCCATTGTATGTATATACCACACCTTATCTATTCATCTGTCAGTGGACACTTGGGCTACTTTCATAGTTTGGCTTTTGTAAATAATGCTACAATGAACACAGGGGTGCATATATCCCTTTGAATTAGTGTTTTTGTATTTTTTTGGCAAATACCCAGTAGTGTGATCACTAGATTGTAGGGTAGTTCTATTTTTAATTTTTTGGGGAACCTCCATGCTTTCCACAATGGCTGCACCAGTTTGCATTCCCACCAAAAGTGCAAGAGGGTTCCACTTTCTCCACATCCTCGCCAACATTTGTTGTTTCTTGAGTTTTTGATTTTAGCCATTCTGGTGAGTGTCAGGTGATATCTCACTGTAGTTGTGATTTGCATTTCCCTGATGATGAGTGATGTTGAGCATCTTTTCATGTGTCTGTTGGCTATCTGGATGTCTTCTTTGGAAAAATGTCTGTTCATGTCTTCTACCCATTCTTAATTGGATTATTTGGTTTTTGGGTATTGAGTTTTATCAGTTCTTTATGTATTTTGGATACTAAGCCTTTATCAAATGTGTCATTTGAAAATATCTTCTATTCAGTAGGCTGCCTTTTAGTTTTGTTGATCTTTCCTTCAATGTGCAGCAGCTTTTTTTTTTTGATGTAATCCCAGTAGTTCATTTTTGCCTCTATTTCCCTTGCCTCAGGAGTTACATGTAGAAAAATGTTGCATTGGCTGATGTCAAAGAAATTACTGCCTGTGCCCTCTTTAAGGATATTTTTTTTCTTTAA
The DNA here is from genome assembly GCF_018350195.1 of Panthera tigris. Lineage (NCBI taxonomy): Eukaryota > Metazoa > Chordata > Mammalia > Carnivora > Felidae > Panthera > Panthera tigris. The sequence continues at coordinate 95,043,992 of NC_056661.1, read as the reverse complement.
GGATTTTTATGGTTTCAGGTCTCACATTTAGGTCTTTAATCCATTTTGAGTCTATTTTTGTAGATGGTGAAAGAAAGTGGTCCAGTTTCATTCTTTTGCATGTGGCTGTCCAGTTTTCCCAACACCATTTGTTGAAGAGACTGTCTTTTTCCCATTGAATATTTATTAATTGACCATATAATTGTGGTTTATTTCTGCGCTTTCTGTTCTGTTCCATTGATCTGTGTGTCTATTTTTATGCCAGTACCATACTGTTTTAATTACTACCACTTTGTAATATAACTTGAAATCTGGAATTGTGACACCTGCAGTTTTGTTTTTCTTTTTCAAGATTGCTTTGGCTATTTGGGGTCTTTTCTGGTTCCATATAAATTTTAGGATTGTTCTAGTTCTGTGAAAAATGCTGGTATTATTTTGATTTAGGGATTTCATTAAATATGTAGATTGCTTTGGGTAGTATAGACATTTTAACAATATCTGTTATTCTAACCTGTGAGTGTGAAATGTTTTCCCATTTCTTTGCGTTGTCATGAATTTCTTTCATTAGTATTTTATGGTTTTCAGGGTACAGATCTTTCACCTCTTTGATTAGGTTTATTACTAGATATCTTACTATTTTTGGTGTGGTTGTAAATGGGATTGTTTTCTTAATTTCACTTTCTGCTGTTTCATTATTAGTGTATAAGAATGCAACAGATTTCTATACATTGATTTTGTATCCTGCAACTTTACTGAATTCATTTCTTAGTTCTAATATTTTTTTTGATGGGGTCTTTCTACATATGGTATCATGTCATCTGTATATGGTGAAAGTTTTATTTCATCTTTACCAAATTGGATATCTTTTATTTCTTTTTGTTGTCTGATTGCTGTGGCTAGGATTTCAGTATCATGTTGAATAAAAGTGGTGAGGGTAGACATGCTTGTATTATTCCTGACCTTAAGGGAAAAGCTTTCAGTTTTTCACCATTGAGTATGATGTTTACTATGGGATTTTCATATAAGGGCTTTATTATGTTGAAGTATGTTCCCTCTAGGCCTACCTTGCAGAGGATTTTTATCATGAATGGCTGTTGCACTTTGTCAAATGCTTTTTCTGCATCTATTGAAATGATCCTATGGTTTTTATCCTCTTTTATCCAAATAAATGTTTTTTTAAAATTTGATTAAACATTGTTTCTTTACCAGCACCCTGATATTCTTTTTTTTTTTTTTTTAAGTTTATTTATTTATTTTGAGAGAGAGAAACCACGCAAACAGAGGAGGGGCAGAGAGAGAGAGAGGGAGACGGAGAATCTCAGAGTCTCTGCACTGTGAGCGCAGAGCTGGATGCGGGGCTCAAACTTAGGAACTCTGAGGTCATGACCTGAACTAAGATCAAGAAGAGTCAGATGCTTAACTGAGCCACCCAGGTGCCTCCTGATATTCCTTACCCACTATGATTTTAGCACTCATTTCTAATGTGTGGGTTTTTCCCTCACACCACCAAGCAATTCTCAGACACCAGATGGGTGTGCTACAATTCAACTCAATTCTGACACCATCTAGTCAAGATATCATCAGATTCCACAGGTTAAGTAAGAGCTGAGTCCTCTAAGACTGCTCTCCACTTCCAATGCCAATTGGAAGTCTAGCTTGTTACCTTTGCTTCTGACCAACTGGCTATAAATCAGAGATTCCCACGACCCACTCCTTGGCTTTGATTGATTTGCTAGAGTAGCTCATAGAACTCAGGAAACTAGTTTACTCAGTAGATTACTGGTTTATTACAGAGGCTATTAAAGGGTACAAATCAATAGTCAGATGAAGAGATGCATAGGGTGAGGTTCTATTCTCACAAAGTTGCTTCTCTCCTTGTGAAGTTTAGGTCCTGGCATGGTGGCTTAGGTTTTTGTGGAGGTTTCATTACATAGGCACAATTGATTAAATCTTTGGCCGTTTGCAGTTAATTCAACCTCCAGTCCTGGAGGTTTCCCCTTCCTGGAACCAAAAGGTGGGGCTGCAAGTTTCAACCCTCTATTTATGGTTGATTCCCTGGCCACCAGCCCCCCATCCTTAGGTGCTTTCTGAAAATCACCTCATTAACATAAACTCTGGTGTGTTGTGAATATCAAGACACTTTTATCACTCTTATCACTTAGGAAATTCTAAGGGTTTTAGGATATCTGTGCTAGAAACAGGACAAAGACCAAATATATGTTTCTTATTATGAATCACAATATCACAAGCACATATGGTCCATCATCCCCTTTGGAGACTTCTGTTCATGAAGGTTTTAGAGGCAGGAAGCTCAAAGAAGAATGTTCTAGGACTGACAAACACATTTTAACCTCCTCTTTAAATTAAAAAAAAAATTTTTTTTTGAAAAATTTTTTTGAAAAAAATTTATTTTAGAGAGAGAGAGAGAGAGATAGAGTACGATCAGCAGGGGGCAGAGAGAGAGAGAGAGGGAGAAACAGAATCGGAAGCAGGATCCAGTCTCTGAGCTGTCAGCACAGAGCCCGATGTGGGGCTTGAACCCATGAACCTTGAGATCATGACCTGAGCCGAAGTCGGACGCTTATCCAACTGAGCCACCCAGGCACCCCTTAACCTCCCCTTTAAAATTTTTATCCTAAATATTCAGGCCCTGTGCTAATTAACTGTTATTGAAAAAAGAAAGTATTATACCTATTATTAAGCATAACACAATGGTAGTGGGATTGGTCATTGAATATCATTTTAGAAGTAAGTTTTATAGGAACAACAACAAAAGCCACTCTTGAACCAAATGTTACTAAAAAGGCTTCTTACTGGAGAAAGAAATAGCAATCGTTTATCAATGTGATTTTTTTTCTTGCAACTTTATTGAGGTATATTTGAAGACAACAAACTCAGTATTTAAAGTGTACAATTTGATCAGTTTTAACATGTATATACATTATATATTGTATATACACCACTTAATATGTATAGACCATAAAACCATCACCACAGTTAAGGTAGCAAACATTGCCATCACTTTCAAAAGTTTCCTGGTGCCCCTTTGCAATCCCCGCCCCGCCCCCCCACTCAATCTGCAGACAACCACTCGTCTGCTTTCTGTCACCGTAGATTATTCAACCTGATTTTTTCAAAATATATGTACTAAAATTTACATTTGAGTAAAATTAGAAATCGAATTTTGTGTTTTTTCTTTAGGAGCAAAGATGTGAAATGCTACATAATGTAATAAAAAATAAACTGGGCTCTGATGTAAACAAGTTCACTAATCTTGACCTGCATTGTATAGCTAAACGAACTGAAGGGTTTGTGGCTAGAGATTTTACAATGCTTGTGGATCGAGCCATACATTTTCATCTCTCTCACCAGAGCATATCCACCAGAGAAGGTATGTGTTCTTATTCAAACCAAAATCTGAAATTGTTCCGTTGCAGAGGAATGTTAACATCCATTAATGTAAGTATTAAATATATTCTATTTTAGTATATAAGCAGTTTAGTAGAAAATCGGCATCTCCAGCTAAGATGGTAGCATATTTTGAAGATTCATACACAGACGTGACTACCAAAAGTTGTGTTTATTTTTAAACAGAATTAGTTTTAACAACATTGGACTTCCAAAAGGCTCTCCAAGGATTTCTTCCTGCATCTCTGCGAAACGTCAACTTGCATAAACCTAGGGACCTGGGCTGGGATAAAATTGGTGGATTACATGAAGTTCGGCAGATACTCATGGATACTATCCAGTTACCAGCCAAGGTAACTTTAAAAAAAAAAAGAAAAAAAGAAAAAGAAAAAATCAAGTATCCCAGAAGAATTACTGAATGGCTTTATGTGTTGACTTGCCTACTCTCAGTTTGGCTAAAGAAAACTTTATTGAGTTATCAAATAAATGCCAGCACTATTTTTCGCACTCTAATGGATTTTTTAAAGTATTTGATAAAGTCCTTGCCTGTAAGAAACTTAGAAAGCTGGGATGATATTTACAGTAAATATATTTTGATGTGAATTTCACAATTCTTGTGTTTTGCTTGAATCATTCAGATTGTACTAAAGCAAGATGAACTGTCAGCTGGGATTTGAACAAAAATGGGTAGAAATAAGCTGAAAGAGTCATGTAGGTCCACAGAACTGATGGAGTAAGCCAGATTTCCAGACTCTGGGTGTCAGTCCTGGAAAGATAGAGTTAGCAGGCAGCATAGACCAAGCAGGTGGCAGGATAAAGGGGGCAGAGGTAAATTGTTCAGAATCTAGGTGGTAGTGCATTTGAACCACAAACCTGAGAAATGAGTATCATTGCATGAGATCAGGGATCCATGCAGAGAGATAAAGATATGGGTGAGTAAGGACCTCAGTTATATGTAACTAGATGGCAAGTCCTGGAAGTGTGGCCAGTGGGGCCTGGGACACATTGAGTGCAGCCCAGGACTGCAGGTTGAAGCCTGTCAGAGAGAATGCAGGCGTGGAATAACTTGCCAGCAGCATCATGATGCCAAATGCTGAGTCTGGGCATTGGAAACCAGATGCGCAGAGACTCTCTGCATGATGGCTGACTCTGGGGCCTCTTCACATCAGAATGGAGGTAGGGACGGGGTTAGAATTTTGTCAGCAGGTGGAACTCAACAGGCATTTCTCACAGAGGAATCCAGGATATTGCTGACAGTAGCCTGATGTCTGGCTCGCCTGTTGACACAGTCTTCTTGCTCTTTGGTAATTTAGAAGCAGTCAGTCACTTGTTTAGCATGGAGACTCTTGGGAGAGCTTACTGTTACCATTACACATACTTCTCTATTTTTCTTTCTTTGATGGAGTATATTTGAATATGCATAGTTATCATAACTTGCCCTGTGAACCATACAAGGGGAAGGCAATCTACTTGTTAAAAGATTGTTTTTATTTTCTTAATGTACTTTTTATAATATTTTTAAAAGCCAGGAAAAAAACACAAAGAAGTTCTGATGCAGTTGTGCCCACTTTATGTAGAATGTATTCCATGGTCCAGTTGGTAAAAAATCTGTGGTAATTCCTTTGAACTTATGTACTGAGTAGGAATTTTATTTTCTGTCCTTATCCTGTTAATAAAGGTGGCAGTTACTAACAAGCTGAATACTTTTTCTCTGTACATTGACTTGGGCTGCTCCTTAGTTATTTTTTTAGACTTAGCTCTTGATCATAGTTCTATATTTTTCAGTACCCAGAACTATTTGCAAACTTGCCCATACGACAAAGAACGGGAGTACTGCTGTATGGTCCTCCTGGGACAGGAAAAACCTTACTAGCTGGAGTAGTTGCACGAGAGAGTGGAATGAATTTTATTAGTATCAAGGTATGTTTTGCATTTATCTTTTCTTCTTTTTTCTATCGAGGTAAATTTACTTAACAAAGTTATGTGGTGTGTAATGCAATTACAGTGCTATGTAACCACCACGTCTCTCTTACTTCAAAACGTTTTCATCCTGTTCCCTGTCCCCCGAGCCCCTGACAGCCACTAATCTGCTTTCTGTCTATGGATTTTCCCGTTCTGGACATTTCATGTAAAAGGAGTCATGCAGCATGTCGTGTTTTGTCACCGGCTTCTTAGCATGTTTTCAAGGTTTATCCAAGTGGTACTATGTGTCAGTACTTCAGTTCTTTTTAAAACTGAGTGATAATTAATGGTGTGGGTATGTGAGTTTTTTATACATTCATCATTGGGGGATATTTGGGTTATTTCCACCTTTGGGCTCTTAGGAATAATGTTGCTGTAAACACTTGTGTACACATTTTTCTGTGGACATAGGTTTTCATTTCTCTTGAGTGTGTACCTAGCAGCATAGTTGCTGGGACATGTGCTAATTCTGTGTGTGACTTTCTGAGAAACTGCCAGACTGTTTTTCCCAGTGACTGCATCATTTTCTATCCCCTCTGGCAATGCTGAGTGTACCTATTTCTCCATATCTTTGCCAACATCATTTATGTTTCTGGATTGTAGGTTAGTCTCATATTTGGAAAACGAGTAGCAGCTATCCATCTGTTAGTGAAAGCTGTGTGGGAAATTGGATAATGAGCCACTTCTTTTTTGTAGAGCTTATGATAGTCTTAAGGTAAACAATTATAAAATAGAATTATAAGTTCTTTAATATATAAATATATAAAATTTTATAAATATAATAAACTAGAATTATAAATTATATTAATATATATAAATATAATAAGACATTATAAAATAGAATTATGTATAAATACTCAGATAAAAAAATCAAACTGTACCTGAAGGGAGGAGAAAACCTAGAAGACTAGGGGCTGGAGACCACATTGAGACAGGAAGCTGGGTTTTTATAGCTCTGTTCCTTGTTGGCTGTATTTCATCCTCACGTGGGCCACACTGTGCCTGAGTTTTCTCCAAAGGTGCATGTAGTAATTAAGGGACACAGTAGCATACAGCTTTGGGTAGTGCCTCAGGCTGCCACGGATTTGTCATTATGGTCTGAGGTCCGATATATTATTTGTACTGTTTCAGCAACCCCACAATATTAGTTTACCAAAGAGTGATTAGATTTCAAAGGAAAGGAATCATATATTGTAGCTTTATTCATAACTGATTGAGAAATCTGCAGTTGGGTTATGCCTACCCTCTTTTTTTTTTAATGTTTATTTTTGAGAGAGAGAGAGAGAGACAGCAGGAGGAGGGGGAGAGGCAGAGAGAGAAGGAGACACAGAATTTGAAGCAGGCTCCAGGCTCCTACCTGTCAGCACAGAGCCCGATGCTGGGCTAGAACCCACGAACCATGAGACCATGACCTGAGTTGGAGTCGGACGCTTAACTGAGCCACCCAGGCGCCCCAGGCTGACCCTCTTTTTAATCACATGATTTTTTTTTTTTTTTTTTGTGATATGATTACATGGCTACTGGCTACCCTGGCAATAATGGAGAAACACTGTAACTAAAATTTCCCTACTTTCTTTTTCTGGATTCTGGAATAACTGTGATTATACATACTCTTCTTTTCTGCTTATGACTAAACTGTAGTTTCACTGTTAAAAAAATAATATTCAAGATGAAAGATATTGTTGTATTTCAGATTGTTCCATTAGGGAGGACATTTTATCCCTTTTAGTAAACCTTCAAATCACAGTTTGGGATGAATTCTCAATGGAAAGGTTTCAGTGAAGAGAATTCTCTCTGGGTGGGTAAGAGTAGATCCTAGGAGACATGCATCAAAGACCGGGGCCATCCCTGACACCAGTATGTTGCCTTGTTCCCAATATTTTGCCTGGCTTCTTGTTCCATCCTCTTTGGCTCTTGATTGACTAGGAAATCTAATTAAATGCTAGTATATTAATAGATATCTAGCTGGCTTAATATTAGAAAGTCCTTATTGTGGTCACATATCCTGATAAGTATTTGGTCTTTTGAGGTAATGATTTTTCACTGGAGATCATGTTAGAGCCTATTTAGTTTTTTAAAAGATCCCAATTTAAGCAAAGTTTATCCTCATTATTAATTTTGTTAAATGGAGTAGTTTTGAAAGTTTTTCAGTTGACTTAGAAAAGATGATCTCTTCTGCACCTCTGTACAAATAAACTGGTTTCAGTAATTGAAGATGATTAAAATAATTCATGTCTCATTACATATTTTTTGTAGTCTCCAAAAATTTGAGATAGATGGAACATTTTCCCTTTTTAAACCATTTGTTACTAAACAAATAATTATTCAGTATTTATGCAACACTGTTTTTGGCACTGGGGATTCAGTAGTGAACAAATCCACCTTTTTGGAACATACATTTTACTGGCAGAGAGAAACAAGAAACAGACACATTCGCTATATAATGTATTATCAGATGGGACAAGGTTCTATGCAGGAAGACAAGCAGGATAAGATGGGGTCATCACACAGGGCCTTTCTGGGGCTGTGGCCTTCTGTAGAGAGCTACACCATGAGATGGCTAGACAGAGGAGACACAAAGTGTGGAACTTGTGATGGGATATTTATTCTAGCCACATAATTTTTGAAATGTATTTAAGAGACATCTGTTTAATCATATTAAAATAATTTCCCATGAGGGTCCCCTAGGTGGCTCAGTCGGTTAAGCATCCGACTTCAGCTGAGGTCATGATCTCGCATTCGTGGGTTCAAGCCCTGTGTCAGGCTCTGTGCTGACAGCTCAGAGCTAGAGCCTGCTTCAGATTCTGTCTCCCTCTCTCTCTGCCCCTTGCCCGTTCACACACGCTCTCTCTCTCTCTCAAAAATAAACATTTAAAAAAATAAAAATAAATTTTCCCATTAGTGCATTTGGACTAAGTCCTAAACAAAAATTATATTTTGTTTTTAAATAACTTTATCTCAGGTCTAATTTAATTTTATCTCCTAGGGGCCAGAGTTACTGAGCAAATACATTGGAGCAAGTGAACAAGCTGTTCGGGATATTTTTATTAGGTTGGTTCCCTCTGAATATTTTTTAAGTAATGGACACTATCATTTTTCAGTGCTTTTTGGTATTCACTTGTTTATTTTAGAGAACTGATGTTTAAAACTTTAATTTATGTGGATTAATAAGCTAGAGAATTCTCCAAATATCACTTAAAATATAACATCTTTGATATTAAATTCTGGAAGTTAGTATTATATTTACAATAGAAATATTCCTAAAATGCTATCTCAAAGGAATCTCAAAGTAGATTTTTATAGGAAACACATAATTACTCCAGTTTAATTAAGCTGGCCAAATGCAATGTTAATTATAAAAGAGATAAAATAAAATTATTATGGCATTTATATAAAAATACAGAAGCTAATATTTAAGGATTAAAGTAAGATTTTTAAATGCAAAAACTACTGTTTTATCCCAAAATTTCATTATAAAATATGATCTGTAGTTAGGAGAATATAATGTCCTTATATTTTATAACTTTTTAAAATATTTATTTTAAGATAAGTCTCAAACCATGAGATGATGACCTGAGCCAAAAAGTCAGACACTTAACCTACTGAGCCACCCAGGTGCTTCAAGTTCATAATTTTCTAAAATATTTATTTTAAAATAAGTCTCAAACCACGAGATCATGACCTGAGCCAAAGTCAGACACTTAACCAACTGAGCCACCCAGGTGCCCCAAGTTTATTTATTTTGAGAGAGAGAGAGAATATGAATGAATCTCAGGTAGGCTCCATGCTGTCAATGGGGCCTGATGTGGGGCTCAGTCTCATGAACCATGAGATCATGACCTGAGCTGAAATTGAGAGTTGGACATTTAACCCACTGAACCACTCAGGTGCCGCCTCATATACATTTTAACTAAAATGAACTCTGGCGGCACCTGGGTGGCTCAGTCGGTTAAATGTCTGCCTCTTGATTTCAGCTCAGGTCATGAGTCATGAGATTGAGCCCTGTGTCAGGCTTTGCTTTGAGTGTGGAGTCTGTTTAAAATTATCTCTCATCCTCTCTCTCTCTGCCCCGTCCCCACTCACTCTGTGTCTCTCTGTCTCTAAAATAAATAAATAAGGGGCGCCTGGGTGGCTCAGTTGGTTAAGCATCCGACTTTGCTCAGGTCATGATCTCGTGGTCCGTGAGTTCAAGCCCCGCGTCGGGCCCTGTGCTGACAGCTCAGAGCCTGGAGTCTGTTTCAGATTCTGTGTCTCCCTCTCTCTGCCCCTCCCCTGTTCATGCTCTGTCTCTCTCTGTCTCAAAAATCAATAAATGTTAAAAAAATAAAAATTAAAAATTAAAAAATAAAATAAATAAGTAAATAGTAATAAAATAAATAAAATGAACTCATATATCCACCACCCAATTTAAGAACATTAACAGGAAAGCATTATTAGAGATAAAGGCAGTCGTCACCATATGGTGACAAAAGATTCAGTTTACCAGGAGGATATTACAGTTCTAAAATTGTATCCAATACCCTAGCTCCAAACTATTTAATAAAGGCAAAAATTGATAGAATTGCAAGGAGAAATTGACAAATCCACCTTCATAGAAGACTTTCACATAGTTCTTAGTAAGTAGTTAGATTGAGGTTTAAGAAAAACCAACAAAACAGTAAAACTTCAGAAGATTTAAACATTATATTCAAGATCTAAGCATATTTAGAACACATACCCAACAACTGGAGAATACATTCTTTTTAAGCACACTCGGATATTTTTGAAAATTGGCCACATGGGTGGCCAACTGTAGTAAGTTTCAAAGAAACAGTATCATACAGTCTATTTTTTGAAAACACAAGTTAAAATAAATAACAAAAAGATAATCCCCTCATGTACTTTTAGATTCTTAAAAATAAAACTCTTCTAAATAATTCATGGGTTAAAGAAGAGATCATAATGGAAAATCCTGGGCACTAAATAATAATGAAAATGCTATTAAAATTGTGAGATGCTGCAAAATTTATTTCAAGGAAAATTTATAGCCTTAAATTTTTAGGGGAAAAAAAGTTAAAAATCACTATGTACCCATCTTATGAAATTAGGAAAATATAAGCTAAAAAAAATAAGTAAAAAGGAAATAATAAGAGCAAAAATTAATGAAATAGAAAACATTTCAGTGGAGAAGTTCATAGGCCCAGATATTTTTGACAACCTAGTACAATTGATAGATCTCCAGCAGGACTGATAAAGAAAGCAAGCATGAATTAATAGTATTAGTGATAAAAAAGGGGACGTGACTAAAGTTATACCAGAAATGTAAAAGATAGTAAGGGAATATTATGGAATAATATTACAGACTTTATGCTGTTAATACATTTAAGACTTGGGTGACATAGACAAAAATATAATTGACCAAAATCAAGCAAAGAAGAAACAAAATCTGAAAAATCCTGTAACTATAGAAAACAATTGAGTCACTAGTTAAAAATCTTTACCCAAATCAAACATGGTTTTCTGAGAGTAAACTTTCAAGGAACAGGTAATTCCAATCTACTTATTGGCCCTGGGAGATTTATCTTATGTGCCAGTATTTCATGAGATATGTATTGGGTTTTTTTCATTCAGCCTGACAGGCTCTATAGAGAGCAAACTGAGGGTTGGTGGAGGGAGGAGGGGTGGGGATTGGCTAAATGGGTGATAGGTATTAAGGAAGGCACATGGGATGAGCACTGGGTGTTATACATAAATGGTGAATCACTAAGTTCTACTGAAATCAATTTTACCATGTAGGTTAACTAACTAGAATTTAAAAACTTGAAATTAAAAAATCAGCACGACAAGTATTCTGTATGGGTATTCTGTATGGGTGATTCTTCAGACATCTAGTTCACCCTGTTACCAGGTATGGAATTTGTTTTTCATTAAAACAAAATTTAGTTAATAAATTAAAAGCAAAGTTCAAATTAGGAAAAGATATAATATATGTAACTAAAATATATTTTATAGAGATCCCCTATAAAAATATGTGAAAATAATGAGCTTGTCAAATTTTAAAATAATGAGCTTGACAAAAGACGTGAATCAGTATTTCACAAAAGAAGTAAAGGTGGCCAATAAGCATATAAGAAATGCTTACTTACAATAAGAATCAAAGAAACATTTCACTTATTGAATAAGACTCTAGTTTTTGGTTTAGTCCCTGTCTAAAAGGTATGAGTCTTAGGCATACATCTTGACTTATTTATTGAAAACAAGTTTACATATACTTTTTATTCTTTAAGGATTTGTTATGAAGATTTAAATAAATACACAGATACATATATGTCTATCTGTATACAGATACATATATGTACCTACATATATATATATACACACAATTACTTTACAAACACCGAAGCCCTATTCAAATATGAAATACTGTTTTTCCCAGAGCACAGGCAGCCAAGCCCTGCATTCTTTTCTTTGATGAATTTGAATCCATTGCCCCTCGACGAGGCCATGATAATACAGGAGTTACAGATCGTGTGGTTAACCAGCTGCTGACTCAGTTGGATGGGGTGGAAGGCTTACAGGGTAAGAACTGCAAATACAGAAATATCTTATTGTAACAGATTTCACCAGGACTTAGTAAAGAATTTTTTTTTTCCCCAGGTGTTTATGTATTGGCTGCTACTAGTCGCCCTGACTTGATTGACCCTGCCCTGCTTAGGCCTGGCCGACTCGATAAATGTGTATACTGTCCTCCTCCTGATCAGGTGACAGTTTCATACTTTGAGTCCAAAACTAACAAATGCCACACTCTTTCCTTATGAACTTCTTCCTGGTAACAGCAGTTGTCTTTAGAAGACCAGCTTTAGGCAAGGCCTTTGCCATGATTTGCTCATGGCATGGAAGGATTCTGAATTAGATGGAAAGCCCAGCCATTTCCATGCAAGTCTGAAAACTTTGTAGTCTTTCAGTGTTAGCAGGTTGGGAAAGAAGGAAAGAAACCTAAAGTATGTATGTCCACATGCCCTGTGCTCAAAGATCACAGGCCTCATTATCCTGGCAAGACTCTGAGAATCAAGCATACGACTAGTGTGCATCTAAGCAGGTTACACAGAGATGAGGTTTTAACTGTTTCTGGTCTGTGTTGTTCCAGCTCTTGTCCTCAGATTTAGAAACTGATGAATAAATGAGGGAAAGAGCAAATAGACAAATGAATTGTCGAAGGTATAAAATATCTAAATATGTCCTTTGTAGCTATTACTTAGATGTTTTCTTTTGAAACACTTTCTGGGCACATTTGTTGAAATCTAGAAAGTAAGCACTAAGAAATGATTTACACTGAATGGTTAAGAATGTCGATTTTCATTCACTTTCCTATGTCTCTTCTGTTAGGGAGAAAGTTCATCTATCCTCCACAGAGGATACATAGTAGATTGGCGGTACATTTTTCAACTTGTAAAAGCTCATTAGAGATACAGTTAATTTGTAAAAACAAAAACATAAAATACACAGTTTAATATTTAATTTTGTTTTATTTGTTAAGTCAATTAGTTTTTCTCCCTTCAGGTGTCACGTCTTGAAATTTTAAATGTTCTCAGTGACTCTCTACCTCTGGCAGATGATGTGGACCTTCAGCACGTGGCATCAGTAACCGACTCCTTCACGGGAGCTGACCTGAAAGCTTTACTGTACAATGCCCAGTTAGAGGCCTTACAGGGAAGGCTGCTGTTCTGTGGGCTCCAAGTAAGTTATAGGAGATCATTGCTTTGGTGTTTTAAGAGGAAGAAGAGCAGTTCACGGTTAAAATTCCAACCTTAAAAAAATCCTATTTTTTAACAACTTTAGTAAAACTGTATAGAAATTTACCTGTAGTCAAATGTTCCATAGTTGGAATATTGGCTCTGCAGAGAACTTGTAATTATGAAGTATTTAAGTGTCTGTTTCTTTAATGTTACCTTACTGATGATAAAATATGTTGGGGAATGGAAGGATATTATTTAAATTGGGACATCATGAATGAGAGAATAGGAACAGAAATATATTGAGATTTTTAGTTAGTTTTACACTTAAGAAAAAAAAATCAGAGTATTTATTTTGAAGCTCAAATAGTCCCAGATCTGGCCCATAGGAGCTGCTTTTAGATGGCCTCTGTGTCCTTTTGATTTGTCTTCTTCATTCTTTGATCATGTACTTTCTTCCTGATACAACAAGGTATTCTAGCTGTATTTTGTACTTTCTGTACCCCAGACCTAACATCAGTCTTTTCCTCTAAGGATAGTATTTTTACAGCAGATAATTTGACCTCTGCTACATTATGGTCTTTACTGCATAGTTTCTAGGAAGGGTTTTCCTGTGTACTCCTCTCCCCTATGTTTTGTTGGAGATTCTTGCAGGGCCTAAAGTTCCTAAATCAGATATTACCAAGTTTTTGCTATTTATTTTGGCAAGTCACTGAACTTCTCCACCCTCTTCACTAACAGAAAACATGTTCATGTATAAAGCACTCTGTAATGACAAAGCACTGCATGACGTGGTTGACTCATCATTTCACAGTTGAAAGATTCATACAAATAAAATTCAGAGGTATGAATCCTAGCTTTGTTAGCGTTCCTGGGGAGATGGTTGGTAAATTATGTACACATTCCATCTTATTTTAATAATTAAATTTTATTATGTACCTCATAACCGTTAGAAAAGTAGTAAGAGCCAAAGTTTGGCTCAATGCATGTTTCCTGAATGCTGGTTTTCTTTCTGTAAGCGTCAGACACGCTGATCATGTGCTGTCTGCTGGTAAGGATTCGTTACATAATCAGGCAGCCTACTTAGTCTGCCACTGAGTCATATTAATAATGGCTCAAACAGCATTTGCACAAAAGAAACATAGTTGGTGCCTGGCTCTCAGAACTGTTGTATTCTGGGTGTGGGAGAGCTGTAACACCTTTGCCATTCGTGCCATACGTACTGGTCTGTGGGGATCATAGAGGACAAGAACCTCACCAAAAAAATAAGAGCTTTTTTGGAAAATGCCTCTGGTTTTCCTCGTACTGGTCTGTTAAAATGCTATCTGTGTTGCTAATTTCAGAGTCATAGATTATTTAGATTTTTACAACTGTTGTCCTTTTTTGTGTTTTAGGATGGAAGTTCCAGCTCTGATAGTGACCTAAGTCTGTCTTCAATGGTTTTTCTCAACCACAGCAGCGGCTCCGATGATTCAGCTGGAGATGGGGAGTGTGGCTTGGAGCAGTCCCTGGTTTCTCTAGAGTTGTCTGAGATGCTTCCAGATGAATCAAAATTCAATATGTACCGGCTCTACTTTGGAAGCTCCTATGAATCAGAACTTGGGAACGGAACATCTTCTGATCTGGTATCGTGTTCAGTCGCCATTGTACGGTTCTGATGCGTAAAGCCATAGTGTGTCCAGTTGGACAGTGACTTACCCCCTAACCGACCCCACATGTACTTTCTGGTTGGTTGGTTCTTCAGTGAAGTAGTCTTGTTTTCCCTTACTCACACTGATGAGTCATCTCATTCCTTATTAAGAGCTGTGAAATGTAGCTGGCAACAAAGAGGGAGCCACTGGTGGTGAGGACCCTTTGGTTCCTCGCAGGCTTATTATCTCCTTCATTAGTTGTTTTAAAACATCTTTAGTCGCAGATCCATTTTATATTAAACTCTATTATCATTAAGATAATTGAAGATGAGAAATTTGATGTAATGTTGCAACAGTGAAAATATTGTGGGTGATATCCTTGCTTTTCTAAATTAAAATAGCATTTCACACATGTCTGCAAGTTATTTACTGTGGTTCACGATTACTTTATTGGTACAAGTAACAGTTATATTTTTGTTTTTTGTACATCTGCTTTAATCTAAAAATGAACTATTTTGGGGTGCCTGGGTGGCCCAGTCGGTTAAGCATCCATGATTTCAGCTCAGGTCATGATCTCATGGTTTCATGAGTTCAAGCCCAGGGTCAAGCTCTGCACTGAGTGTGGGGCCTGCTTGGGATTTTCTCTCTCTCTCTGCCCATCTCTCTAGCTTGTGCTCTCTCTGGTAAAAGTAAACCATTTTTATTTCAAAGAATAGTAAGCTGTTGTTTTTGTTGTTTTATTTCTAGTCTTTAATTCTGTTTTCTGTTTCTTAACTTCTGTACTATGTTCTCCAACCTTATACTAGAATTAACTCTATTTGCTGAAACTGAGAATAAGGCACATTTGGAACCTGTTGCTAGGACATTAGTGTGGTGAATTTAATAAAAAAGCATTAAAACAATTTTTTGTGTTATGGCAGTTTTCATTTTATGATGGTTCAACAACATGTAGAAGATAAACATATTTTGAACTTGCTTATTAATTCCAGTTAATTCAAATGTAAGCTTGTCCATGTTAAGGTTTTACTGCTTAAAATGTTTAAATTTAGCCTTGGTAAATATATACTTCTTTTCTCCCTCTCTTTTCCTCCTTTCTCCTTCCCCTTCTCTCCTTCCTACACTTAACCTTGCAGAGCTCACAGTGCCTGTCTGCACCAAGCTCCATGGCACAGGACTTTTCTGGAGCCCCTGGGAAAGATCAGTCGCTTTCACGACCTCCAGTGTTCAGAACATCCTCACAAGAGGGTTCCCAAGAACTTACACAGGAACAAAGAGATCAGCTACGGGCAGATATCAGTGTCATCAAAGGCAGATACCGGAGCCAAAGTGGAGTATGGCTTTTCTCCCCCCACCCCCATGAAAATTGTAAAAACTGTAAAAACTGTTTTTCCTTTTTTGATGTGTGTTTTGGTTAGTAAATGAGCTTTATTTATAAAGAAGGGACTGAAACACATCGATCATTTGATTATATGCATCCTGCTTTCAAACAGTTTTTAATCTTATGAGAAAGAGAATGTTTGGTCTCCTAAAAAAAACCTGATGGAAAGAAACAACACATGGGCTGCTACTTTTTCCATCACAGCCCTAGGTTAACTTTGTGTCCTTTTCTGTTTAAGGAGGATGACTCCCTTAACCAACCAGCACCAGTCAAAACCAGTTTGGCTATTAGCCAGTCGCATTTAATGGCTGCCCTCAGTCACACAAGGCCATCCATTAGCGAAGACGACTGGAAGAATTTTGCTGAACTGTAAGTAACCGATTCTCCTTCAGAAGTACAGATATTACAGGGTGACAGTTCTTCACTTAAACTTTTGAAGTTACTTATAGTGAATATATAAAAGGCCACTTCGAGCCAATAGCTATGCATTTAAATACCCCAAAACTTAAAGAGTACTGAAGTAAAAAATGAATTTTCATTAACTGGTTCACTTGATTATATTTGAATTATTTATAATGAACTGATTTCATTTTTAAAGCTTTGAATAAAAGGAAAATTAAAATCTCAAAATGATTCTAATATAGTTTGTAAAAATTGTTCTGAAAAATATACCTGTTTTGCTTTCTTTAAATGCATTCGAATTTATTCCCTTGTGGACTGTGGCCAGCACACATTTAGATTTACAGGCTTCTTGCAGTTGTCTCTGAGCACCTTAGAAGTTGGAAACCCATAGATTGGGGACCATTCACGTTAAGGATTTCACTTAATTCAGTGCAAGAAAGGTTTATTCCTGGTTCTAGAAGTTACAACTCTTTGTTTAATTTTGTAGTAGTTGGGGTGGGCATGCGTGGATACACTGTAAAGGCAGAAAGATTTTCCCTTCTTCCCTTCTTGTTCTTTGGCTGGTCTATTAATTAACTGACGTAAGACAGTAACAGGAGAAAAATAATTTCATATATACAGGAGCTCCATTAAAATAGATATGCCATCCTGAACTAAAGAAAGAGGTTAGGGGCCTGGGGCTTCAAAGGGGAGGCAGGAATTCACAGAAGGTGAAAAGAGCAGATGTTTGCCCTGCTGTCAGTCTTGCAGATTAAAAAGTCTTCTCTGGTAATAGGAAACTAAACTCATCAGTCAGGTAAG
The DNA here is from genome assembly GCF_018350195.1 of Panthera tigris. Lineage (NCBI taxonomy): Eukaryota > Metazoa > Chordata > Mammalia > Carnivora > Felidae > Panthera > Panthera tigris. The sequence continues at coordinate 95,026,719 of NC_056661.1, read as the reverse complement.
GGAGGGAAAAAGCTTCTCCTGAATCTTCTGGGTCTTGATCTCCTTCAGCTCAAAATAGTCTACATGCCAGAGTGGCACTTCTGCTCCGCCTCAACATGTATAAGTAATATGTGCTTACTGTAGAAAAATCAGAAAATAAAGAATAAGAAAACAAATTTCCCTTAATCCCACCCCTCCCAAAGTATACATTTGTATGGTTTTTTTTCTTCACTAAAATACTCTGCACGTATTGCCATATAGCAGGCGCGCTTTCATCCATCTTGAACATTCTTTCACATTTTAAATGTTACTACTTGGTTTTTAATGTCATTTTATAGTAGCCACAATTTCCAATATTTGGATATTTAAGTTGCTTCCAGATTTTCCCTATTACACTAATATGATAAAGAACTTCCTTAGAGCCGAATGTTTGCACATATCCTCCATTATCTGAGTTTGAGGTGGAATTGTTGCAGCATAGGATACATTTTGTTTTTATGGTTTTTGAGATCAGTTGCCTTCTAGAAACACTGTACAGCCCAATACATGGAAAGGGCCAGTTTCACCACAACCCTCACTAACATTGGGCATAATGTCTTTCTAAACTTGGCCAGTGTGACTGGAAAAAAATCTAACAATTTACATGCCTTTGATTAAAACAGTAGGGTTTTTTTCATGTCACTGCCATGTGCATTTTATCTTTTCTAACTTGTCTCTTTATCCCTTTTGCTACTTTTTTGATTGGAATGTTTAACTTTAGAAAATTTAAGAACTATAATTTGTTAGGTTTTCTTCCCCCAGTTATTTATTTCCCTTTTGTTTCTTAAAATATAATCTGTTTGCAAACGATTCCTTGTCTTTTGTAATTTAGAATTTACATGTATTAAATATTATCTCTTTTTAAGGTATGAAAGCTTCCAAAATCCAAAGAAAAGAAAGAATCAAAGTGGAACAATGTTTCGACCTGGACAGAAAGTAACTCTAGCATAAAACATACTTTTGATTTTGTTTTTGCTGGCTTGTTCCTATGTTGTGACAGTAAAAATGGGGTCTGTAAATTTCTTTTTAACAAATTAGGTTAATCTATAAAATCACAGATTGGCAAACCTGTGGTTATGTCATAATCAGGATTACTTGAGATTAATTCTGTAGAATAAATTGGGATATTTATAACTGATTATCTTATTTCCTATAAATCTAAATTAAATCCTTAGTGAAAAAATATTGTCTTAATGGTGTAACTAATTATTTTCTCATCTGAGGAAAATGCATTTCTTAGAACTCACATATTCAACATCTTCCTTGCGTTTGACAAATCTTATACTTAGCACCTTTGACCATTTGAAAATGTCCTATTATTTATTGATCCAATGCTCTGTTCTTCTATCAGAACATGTAGACTTTACATACAATTCCAAATAAATTCAGTTATTCCCACCACCAGAAATGAGATCGTATCCCCTTAATATACTACATCTAGTTCCAAGGCCAAGATCTTAAATGAGGTCCATTCCCCCCCGATCCATCATGACTTTGTCTGGATGTTCTCTGATCTGTGAACTAGATGTAAACTGAGCCACCATCAACACAAACTGTGTATAGTAATGCAGTAGGAGAAAGGAAAAGGGAGAAAGTTAGGTGAAGTATATAAATAAATACATGAAATGGCAAAGAGGGGTTGCCTGTGTGTTTCTGTCCATTGAGCATCTGACTCTGGAATTTACCTCAGGTCATGATCTCACGGTTTGTGAGATCAAGCCCCATATCGGGCTCTGCACTGGTGGTGTAGAGCCTGCTTGGGATTCTCTCTCTCCTCTCTGACCGTCTCCCCTCCCAATAAATAAGTAAACATTTAAAAAAAGAAACAGAGAAAGAAAGAAACAGCAAAGAAAAATGTACAGGCAGCAACTATTGCCCTTTCTACAATTAATCGTGAGGTCATGGTTGGTAATTTTGATTTCTTTTTTTTCTTTTTTTTTTTTTTAAAGTTTATTTATTTTTGACAGGGAGAGAGAGACAGAGCATGAGTGGGGGAGGGGCAGAGAGAGGGAGACACAGAATCCGAAGCAGCCTCTAGCCTCCGAGCTGTCAGCACAGAGCCCGATGCGGGGCTTGAACTCACGGACTGCGAGATCATGACCTGAGCTGAAGTTGGATGCTCAACTGACTGAGCCACCCAGGTGCCCCTGGTATTTTTGATTTCTGTCTTCAGTTACTTATTCCTTGTTTCTTTGAGTTCAGCCAGAACATCAGTGGATTAGTCTTTCACTAGGTGGAATGGTCTAAACCTTCATTGCCATCTGAGCTACTGGTGGTCTGTTTATTATCACAGAAATCTTCCATTAACTCCTACTATATTTAGTATTACCACAGGGTTCCATCCATACTTCTCCCATCCTTTATCATGCAGCAGCAAGACTGTTCACTCAGCCAACACTCTAACCCTCCCCACACCTTCCAAACCACTGGAATCATCACTGTGTTCCTCTTGTATTTCTCCTTTGCTCACCTCTCAATCAGCAAAGCCCAGAATCACAGGGAATGGAGGCAGAGATTTTGGGTCACTGAGGTATTAACAGAGGAGTGCTATCCCCCTTCCTCTTTAGTTCCCAGACCCTTGCTTATATAGAGGCCGTGGTCATGGATTCACAGCATATAACAACTGTACTGTATTTATTCCAACCTCACAAATCGCGGTCTCCTTGGAAGGCCAGCTGATTCAGGGTGCTGGGTGTTTATGTTGAATATAGTGAATTCTGCTGGCATAGCCTACAGTCTTCCTCTTCGATGTGAAGAAAATTTTGTGATCAGAAAGCAAGTGTCCAATGGGATAACTTAACAACATAAAAACATGTGAGTGAGTCCTTGAAAGATGGTATTGGCAGAAGTTTGGAGGACAAAGCAAACCCAATTCCAGAATGTGCCCCTCCAGGGAGGACAAATTGCTGCTTCTTCCCCTCTGCTCATTCTAAGAAATCGGACCATACTTTTCCTGCAGACCTCCTCACTGCCAGTGCTCTAGTCCTGCTCTTACAAATCTCTGATCACCAGGTTATTAGCCACAGACTATGGATTAGCATGGATTTTTATATCAGTCATCTCTACCTCCTGCCACAATGGAAGAGACGTGTTGCTCCAAAATTCTGCTGCCTTGGAGGGTTTTCTGTGTCCACTGGTCATCAGGGCTAGTATAGTGACAGTGCCTTCACTTAGACGGGTAGGTCACAATGGAGTTCTGGGTCTCCGGGAATTAACATTAGCACAGGCCCAGTGTCTCTGATAATCCCCAGAATGTCTGGTTATTTCTCAGGATACCTGGACAATGGTCTGGTGAGTGGCTTCAGGTCCTTTGGGGAAAACTTGGAGGAAGCAAGATCCATAGCGAGTACTTACGATGTTATTTCAGGGCCCTTTCCCTAGACACCTGGCTTCCTCTTTCTTTGACCTAGACCTGAGACTGGGTCAGGTGCCATGACTATGTTGTGACGACTCCTATCAGACCTTTGTTTATTAAGTGGAAGATTTTTAAATTCTAAAAATCAAATAGGATCTTTGACCATCTATTTTGGTCTTCAGGACCCCACAATTAGTTGGGCAGCACCAAAGAACCCTGTGGGTCAGACCCTTGTAATAAATGCACTGTCTTCTGGTTATGGTAGCCACATCCACCTGGCTTCACACATTGCAGCTACCTGGTCTCTGCTATCCCAGGATCCACTCATCCCCACTGAAACCAGAAAGCCCATTTGTACTGCAGTGTCTCCCTATCAATTGCATCTCCCACCAGTTGTCACAGTTTCTACGGACAGAGTCACTCAACAATCTTTCCAGCACTCTCTCCCTTGCCTTCCTGTGCTCCTTGGCAAGTGAATTACTGAGTCACGTGATTTCCATTACAGCCACACATGGCTATGTGACATAGTTCTAGATAGCACAAGGAAGTAGAAATCCCTGGGACAGGCTTTCTTCCTGAAATGAGGGCACAACGTTTAGAGATGCAGCAACCGTCTTCAAACATGAAGGTGAGAACCATGGGTGACTGAGGCAGTGCAAGAACACAAGGAGCCTGTTTCCCTGAGAGCACCACTGAGGTGACCTACTAGCCCTAGATGTCCTATGCCCAGATTTTTTTATATGCTAGAGACAGATAAACCTCTTGATTACTTCTCTGAGTAGGGTACCTGTTACAACCAAGATCAATCCTAACAAATACACCAGTGTATTTCTAAGGCCTTGTTGAGGGAGTATTTTCTGACACCCTCTCTATCTTGGGGGACATGGTTAGGTAGTGGTAAGTTGGTGAGTTAGACATGATTCATTCACTCAACATGTCTATCTCACAGTCTTTGAATTTCTTCCTTTATGTTACACAAAGGTATTTCAGCCATCTCAGTGAGGTAGGAGGGCTAAAAGGACTCCACTTATTTTTATTTATTACTTTTTCAAAGAAAGTTTTGGTTTATCATTTATTTGAGAGAAAGAGCATGTGCGCACATGAGCAGGAGAGAGGGGAAAACGGAAACAAACAGGCTCCACACTCAGCACAGAGCCCTACTCGGGGCTCTATCCCATGACCATGAGATCATGACCTGAGCCAAAATAAAGTCAGAGGCTTAACTGAGCTACCCAGGTGGGTAGCTACCCAGGTGGGACCCCTAAAGGGTTCCATTTTATAAAGGCTCCATCCCTGCTGTTTTTCTGCTAGGCCTCATTTACTTGTATTCCATATTTTGCCTCTGAAGAAGCCCAAGCAGCCATGTTCTCACTTCAAGGAGGAATCAAGAAAGTCAATCCTTTCCTGAGTTTTGTCCTAGGCCCCCAAACACCTGATGACATCTAAGAAGATCCAGATCCCAAACATGTTCTAAGACATTAGCTTCAAACAAATCTTAGGTTACACTGGCATCAAAACCCCTTACCTTCGGTAATTTATGGAATAACACCTGTAGTTCACCTGACACGCACCTTTGGTCAGATCCTACCCTGGATTCCCCCGGGGAAACATGTACCCTAGATTCCTCCCTTCCAGTACAAACCCCTAACCCCAAGTGACAGACATTCTTTCCTTTCTGAGTCTCCCAGACCTCCATCTGCTACTCTCTACCTGTCACACCACTCAATAAACTCTGTTTTCACTTTCTCTGGCTCATGTTTGATTTCTATCCTGCATAAAGCCAAGGACCCTCCTCTGGGTCCTTGGACCTGGCTTACCTGCATCATATTTTGATGACATGAAGGAACCCTTAGAGGAACAACGGTACCCCAAACTACATCTGTGTAGTACAATTTGACCTCCTCACCATGCAGGGGTACTGGTATGTTCCTCCTCTGGGAAACAGAGTTGGAAAGTACAGGGTTACTTCCTATCTCTGTACTTTTTCTGTGAACTGGACTGTTCTCTGGGAAGAAGGAAATGTGGAAAAACATGTCTGGGGACCTGTTCTCACTCTCTCCTCTCCTGGTGCACCTCCGGGGATCCCAAGACAGAGCAGAATCTCATGGTGGTGCACCAGGGCTCACTGGTGCATTTCCCCGGGCTAGTAACTCAGATGACCACAGGAGGTTCCTCCTGCTCTCTGTGTGCTCTGCTGGCTCCAAGTTTTACTTTCACCACAAACTCTCTCCACTCTGGCTTTTGGACAATTTCAAGGTTGTTGGTTGGCATAAGAGACTGAGTCACTAGCTCTGAAGAAATGGGACTCTTGCTTCTTTTCCCCGAAGGGAACAGTCCTATAGGGAACTCTCTCTCATGGCAACTAATTTCTGGCTCGGCCAGGAATGCACATGGAAGGATCCATTGCTGTGACAAACCCTTACAGCAGTTTTAGACTGCTGCTTGGGAGAAACCAAGACACATCAAAGAGGAAGATCAGTTCCTTGGTGACTATCTGAGAAGTTGTCCCCGTAAGTAGCCCATTCCACCCACCACTTTGTTCCCCTAGAATAGACTCCTCACTGTCTCTTTACTTTTTTGTCCACTGTCAGGTGACTGTGTCATTGCAGCTCTGGTACATCAAGATTGAATTGAGGCAATTACGGGACAGAACTGCCTTAAAGATTGTTGGACAATCCTGTTGTTGGACCAAAGGATGGTCCTGCCACCCCAGTTGCACTGGGTTATTGGATGATGGTAGAGGAGACACACGGCGGGCTGGAAATGTGGCAGGTATGAAGGAGTGGGATTTACACCCAGGCTGGTTTTCTGTCTTTTGTAGACCACACCCTCCTACTCACAGTGCCAGACCTTATCATGCTGCTGTGTCTGCTGTGTCACAGGCTCAGTGGCATCGCTGGGCATGTCCAGAGATGTCTACTTCCTCCCATCCATCTTCTTCTTCCCACTTACCTTTGAGCTGTTTGCTTCACTATTGTTTACAAGCACATTGGAAACTATCCCATTTATAGGATTTGGTTTGTCTGTATTACTATCGTCACATTGATGAATGGCATAATTCCTCGTCCCTCAGAACCTCTCTCTCTCTCTTCGGTTTCTAGGAAACCCTGTGACTTTCATGCACCTCACTCAGCTGGGACCACCAAGGCCAGGAACTCTTTACTCTACCTTAGCTCTCTGGCATTCCTGACAATACTTTCCTAGAATCTTATCCTCCCTCTGTACCCAACCTGATTTTTGTTTAATGCAACACAACTGTTTGACTTCTGTTGTGCATTTGGATCCTTTTGTTGTATTTGCCTGGAAGGACAACATCCAGACCTGTCCTTTGTCTATTTCTGCCTCAAGTGCCATTTAAAACATCTGTTTTGCCAGATTCCCTATTCTGGGCTAGCAAGTCAAATTTCCTCTACCCATTTATATTATACACTTAATTTCAGGATAATTATCTAGCAGACTCCATCTAAAACTTTAGCAGAGTGAACTGCTGTTGCTTTCCTCTTGTGCCTGGAAAGATAAAGGCAGGAAAACAAAGTGCAGAATCTGGGTCTTATGTGACTGAGGGAAACCATAGTGTCACGGAAGAATCCCCACATGCAGGTCCTAAATGGGGCTGCTATGAACATCCCAAGGATGCACTAGGGTGCATCCTAGAGAATTGGGCACAATTTAAATTGGGTAATTTAAAGAGAAACAAATTAATATTGCACTGTAATGAAACTTGGCTTCAATATCAACTGCATGTCGCTGTCCAGGTTTCCCAGCACCACTTGCTGAAGAGACTGTCTTTATTCCATTGGATATTCTTTCCTGCTTTGTCAAAGATTAGTTGGCCATACGCTTGTGGGTCCATTTCTGGGTTCTCTATTCTGTTCCATTGATCTGAGTGTCTGTTTTTGTGCCAGTAAGTACTGTCTGGATGATTACAGCTTTATAATACACCTTGAAGTCCAGGATTATTGATGCCTCCTGCTTTGGTTTTCTTTTTCAAGATTGCTTTGGCTATTTGGGTCTTTTTTGGTTCCATACAAATTTTAGGATTGTTTGTTCTAGCTCTGTGAAGAGTGCTGGTGTTATTTTGATAGGTGTTGCATGGAATATGTAGATTGCTTTGGGTAGTATTGACATTTTAACCATATTTGTTCTTCCTATCCAGGAGCATGGAATATTTTTCCTTTTTTTGTGTGTCTTCTTCTATTTCTTTCATAAGCTTTCTACAGTTTTCAGTGTATGGGTTTTTCACCTCTTTGGTTAGATTTATTCCTAGGTATTTTATGGGTTTTGGTGCAACTGTAAATGGGATCGATTCCTTGATTTCTCTTTCTGTTGCTTCATTATTGGTGTATAGGAATGTGACCGATTGCTGTGCACTATTTTATATCCTGTAATGTTGCTGAATTCATGGATCAGTTCTAGAAGTTTGTTTGTTTGTTTGTTTGTGTGTTTGTTTGTTTTGGTGGAATCTTTTGGGTTTTCCACATAGAGTATCATGTCATCTGTGAAGAGTGAAAGTTTGACCTCCTCCTGGCCAATTTGGATGCCTTTTATTGCTTTGTGCTGTCTGATTACTGAGGCTAAGACTTCCAACACTGTGTTGAATAACAGTGGCGACAGTGGACAGCCTTATCTTGTTCCTGACTTTAGGGGGAAAGCTCTCAGTTTCTCCCCATTGAGGATGATATTAGCGGCAGGTCGTTCATATATGGCTTTTCTGATCCCGAGGTATGCTCCTTCTGTCCCTACTTTCCTGAGGGTTTTTATCAAGAAAGGATGCTGTATTTTGTCAAATGCTTTCTCTGCATCTATGGAGAGGATCATGTGGTTCTTGTCCTTTCTTTTATTGATGTGAAGAATCACACTGATTGTGTTGCAGATATTGAACCAGCCCTGCATCCCAGGTATCAATCCCACTTTGTCATAGTGCATAATTTTTTTAATGTATTGTTGGATCCAGTTGGCTAATACCTTGTTGAGGACTTTTTGCCTCCATGTTCATTAGGGAAATTGGTCTATAGTTCTCCTTCTTAGTGGGGTCTTTGGTTTTGGAATCAAGGTAATGCTGGCTTCATAGAAAGAGTTTAGAAGTTTTCCTTACATTTCTATTTTTGGGAACAGCTTCAGGAGAATAGGTGTTAACTCTTGCTTAAATGTTTGGTAGAATTCCCCCGGAGAGCCATCTGGCCCTGGACTCTTGGGTTTTTTGTTTGTTTGTTTTGTTTGTTTTTGTTTTGTTTTGTTTGTTCAGTTTCTTTACTGGTTATGGTACTGTTCAAATTTTCTACTTCTTCCTGTTTCAGTTTTGGTAGTTTATATGTTTCTAGGAATTTGTCCATTTCTTCCAGATTGCCCATTTTATTGGCATATAATTGCTCATAATATTCTCTTATTATTGTTTTTATTTCTGCTGTGTTGGAGGTGATCTCTCCTCTTTCATTCTTGATTTTATTTGTTTGGGTCCTTTCCTTTTTCCGTTTGATCAGACCGGCCAGGGATTTATCAATTTTGTTAATTCTGTCAAAGAACCAGCTTCTGGTTTCATTGATCTGTTCTACTGGGTTTTTTTTGGGTTCGATAGCATGGATTTCTGCCCTAATCTTTATTATTTCCTGTCTTCTACTGGTTTGGGGTTTTATCTTGCTGTTCTTTTTCCAGCTCCTTAAGGTGTAAGGTTAGGCTGTGTATCAGAGACCTTCCTTACCTCTTTAGGAAGGCCTGGATTGCTATATACTTCCCTCCTATGACTGCCTTTGCTGTGTCCTGGAGGTTGTGGGCTGTGGTGTTATCATTTTCATTGGCTTCCATGTACTTTTTAACTTCCTCTTTAACTTCTTGTTTAGCCCACTCATTCTTCAGTAGGATGTTCTTTCGTCTCCAAGTATTTGTTATCTTTCCAAGTTTTTTCTGGTTGTTGATTACGAGTTTCATGGTGTTGTGGTCTGAAAATATGCATGGTATGATCTCGACTTTTTTGTACTTGTTGAGGGCTGATTTGTGTCCCAGTATGTGATGTATTCTGGAGAACGTTCCATGTGCACTGAAGAAGAATGTATATTCCACTGCTTTAGGATGAAATGTTTTGACTATCTCTGTTAAGTCCATCGGGTCCAGTGTGTCATTCAAAGCCATTGTTTCCTTGTTGATTTTGTGTTTAGATGATCTGTCCATTGTTGTCAGTGGGGTGTTGAAGTCCCCTACTATTATGGTATTGTTATCAATGAGTTTCTTTATGTTTGTGGCTAATTGATTTATCTATTTGGGTGCTCTCACATTTGGAGCATACATGTTTACAATTGTCAGGTCTTCTTGGTGGGTAGACCCCTTAATTATGATATAATGCCATTCTTCATCTCTTGTTACAGTCTTTATTTAAAGTCTAGATTGTCTGATATAAGTATGGCTACTCTGGCTTTCTTTTGGTGACCGTTAGCATGATAGAGCGTTCTCCATCCCCTTACTTTCAGTCTGAAGGTGTCGTTAGGTCTAAAGTGGGTCTCTTGTAAACAGCACATATAGATGGATCTCGTTTTCTTATCCATTCTGTTACCCTATGTCTTTTGATTGGAGCATTTAGTCCTTTGACGTTTAGAGTGAGTACTGAAAGGTATGAATTTATTGCCATTATGTTTCTTATAGAGTTGGAGTGTCTGGTGGTGTTCTCTGGTCCTTTCTAGGACCTTTGTAGTTTTTGGTCTGTCTGTCTGTCTGTCTGTCTGTCTCTCTCTTTTCTCTTCGACTTTTATCCCCTCAGAAACTCCCCCTAAAAATTTCTTGCAGGGCTGATTTAGTGGTCCCAAGCTCCTTTAATATTTGTTTGTGTGGGAAACTTTTAATCTCTCCCTCCATTTTGAATGACAGCCTTGCTGGATAAAGAATTCTTGGCTGCATATTTTTCAGATTCAGCACATTGAATATATCCTGCCACTCCTTTCTGGCCTGCCAAGTTTCTGTGGCTAGGTCTGCTGCAAACCTACCTGATCTGTCTTCCCTTGTAGGTTAAGGACTTTTTTCCCCTTGCTGCTTTCATGATCCTTTCCTTGCCTGAGTATTTTGTGAATTTGACTATAATATGCCTTGCTGATGGTCGGTTTTTGTTGAATCTGACAGGAGTCCTCTGTGCTTCCTGGATTTTGATGTCTGTGTCTTTCCCCAGCTAAGGAAAGTTTTCTGCTGTGATTTGCTCACATAATGCTTCCACCCCTTTTTCCCCTCTCTTAATCTTCTGGGACCCCCCTATGATTCTAATGTTGTTCCTTTTTAATAAGTCACTGATTTCTCTAATACTTAATCGTGCTCTTTTGCCTTAGTCTCCCTCTTTTTTTCTGCTTCATTATTCTCCATAAGTTTGTCCTCTGTATCACTGATTCGCTGTTCTGCCTCATCCATCCATGCTGCTGTGGCATCCACTCGAGATTGCAGCTCAGTTGTGGCATTTTTTATTTCATCTTGACTAGCTTTTCCTTCTTTATCTCTGCAGCAAGGGATTCTAATCTATTTTCGACCCCAGCTGGTATTCTTATCATCATAATTCTAAATTCTAGTTCAGACTTCTTGCTTGTATCTGTGTTGAGTAAGTCCCTGGCTGTCGTTTCTTCCTGCTCTTGCTTTTGGGGTGAATTCCTTCGTTTCATCATTTTGAAGGAAGAAAAGAAATTAATAAGGTAAAAAAATTAAAATTAAAAAATTTAAAATAACACACACACACACACGCACGCACACACACAAATCAAATAAATGATGCTAGATCCTAGGTGTGTTTTGGTCTGGGTGTTTAAAGGAGCTTGATAGATTAGAGAAAAAGTGGAAAAAATAAAAGGAAAATGTTTGAAAATTTGAGAAAATGAATACAATGAAATAGAATAAAATGAAATGATGGAAGTAAAATAGAATTTGAAATATTTACAAAGAATTAAACAATATAGTAGAAAAAATAAAAATATTTTTAATAAAAATTGAACAGAAAAATAATTTTTTTCTCTTTCTGTATTCATGAAAAAGAAATGAAAAAGAAAAAAAGAAAATTAATAGATGGACCAGCAAACGGACTGAAATTCGTGAAATTACATTGTTTTCCCGTTGAAGTCAAGTTATTAGGCACTTTATATTCCGGACACTAACCAGGCGGAGAGACATGTGGTGTTCCTGAAGAGCAAGGTTGGCCCAATTTGGGGGGCTTAGTGCAACGGCTCCGTTCCCCACTAGATGGCGCTGCTTAGCTTACTGGGGTGGATTGTTGTGGTGCTTGTAGGTGTGTAAGCACATGTGCGGGGAAGGGTGGAAATGGTGTCACCCAGCTACCCAGTGTCTAGTATCGTAACTCTGCTCTCCCCAACCAGCAATCGCGTACCCATCCTTTGTCTCTGGCTTCCATCCACTGCCTGCTTTTACAGTCTGTGACCAAGCCATCAGGTTGCCAGGTGGCACCTCCCTCCTGAGTTTTATCTCAATTGCGGCTGTTTTTCCTGCCCCTTGCTTCTGAGGGACGGAAGCTTTGACCTGTTCTGACCCTCTGGGGGAGGGTCTCACTGAGCAAGGCTGAGTGCCGGCCACACCCAGGAATGTTTGCAGGACCATGCTGTTGCCAATGGCCAGAGACTGCAGTTGGGTGGCAGCCTGACCCAATACAAGTTCATGGGATCGTGTAGCAGCAGTGTTTCATGGATTATGGAAAATCACAACACACATCTGGCACCAGGCTTAACCCTTAACAATCTTGTTCCAGCATCAGCAAATATGGTTGTTTTCCAGGGTCCACTGGGGCCTTTGCCTGTGGGGGGAGCCACACAGTCTCTACCAAACAACCTCCCTGCAGTGGAATTGCCTCTCCCCATGTGGCTCAAGGACCCCTGGATTCACTCTGCTCCTGGGGATTTGCCCTTCTCGCCAGAGCACTGTCAGGTATTGACTTGCGGTGTTTCAGACTCTGTGCTATCCCTGTTTATAGAGTCTTAATGGAATTTAAACGCTCTCCTTTCTCCCCTTTTAGTTCAGTCCTTGTGGCTGTTTTCACTTTTCCACTTTCTCTCCAGTTGCTTTTGGTGTTGGTGGGGGGGGAGGGCTTTCCCATACTATCGCCCATCTTTGTCCTCTCTTTGCAAGCAAAAACAGCTCCCTGCCCTCCATGGTTTCCCTCTCCTGTTCACCTCTCTGCGCCTCGTACCTGCTGAGTTCTGTGGTTCGGGTTGTGTAGATTGTTGTGCTAATACTCCAATCAGTTTTCTAGGTGTGCAGGATGGTTTAGCATTGATCTGGCTGTATTTCATGGCTAAGAGACACACACAAAAAAACCTTCCATGCTGTTCTGCCGTCTTGGCTCCTCCCCTTCGTTTTAAATTTTTTTTAAAGTTTATTTTATTTTTTTGACAGAGAGTATGTGCACATGGGAGGGGCAGAGAGAGAAGGAGAGAGAGAATTCCAAGCAGGATCCTCACTGTCAGCACGGAGCCTGACTTGGGGTATGATCCTACACACTGGGAGATCATAACCTGAGCCAAAATCAAGAGCTGGATGCTCAACTGACTGAGTCATCCAGGCACCCTGGTTTTAATTTTGTATACACATTTTACTGACAGATAGAAATTTAAAAATTTTGGGGGGTACCTGGCTAGCTCAGTCTGTAAAGTCTGTTGAGGAAGAAAGTGAAAATTCAATCTTTATTTTAAAAGATACTACACAAGTATTTACCAATTTATAAACACATGGTATTTATTGTTTTTTCAATATTTCCTAACTTTATTAATTAATTTTTAAAAGATTTTAAGGAATCTCTACACCCAACATGAGGCTTGAACTTACAACCCCAGGACCAAGAGTACCATGCTCCCCTGACTGAACCAGCCAGGCCACCCCATTATTTTTACATTTTAATAAGTATCTTACATTAAGTATTTCTTTTCCCAAGTAGCCATTCTTTGAAATTTTCCTAAAATCAAGTATATGTTGATCAATCTGTTGCTCCAAATTAAGAGTATAACCTTGGTGTTTTCTATTTATACCATTAGAAAGCCCCACATTTAAATGTTTAAATGAAATAAATCCAAAGTGAATACAATATGAAAAATACATTTTAATCCAAAAGTTTGAATATTGGCACTTAGCTATTTACAATAGTATTTACAACAAATTTTACTGTAACTTTTGTAGAGATAACTATGTACATAGAACTATCTACAGTTGCTTGCTTCTAACATACAAACCATCACTGTGTAGAAAAATGTGAACAGGTAAAACTGCTACAACTCAAAATCACTATGATTAAATAAGATTCTGACAAATTTTCCTGGAGTTGAAAAATGCTGGTTAAGTCATGACAGAATTGGAGGCACGAGTGTATGGTCCCCACTTCTTCCCATTTTCACATTGTTGTCCCCTTACTTAGCTGGCCTGCATTTGAAGTAAAACTTATACCTGAATTCTGGACAATTTCATAGAAAACAGGGCTTCTAAGTCTAAGACTTTGTTTTAGGCCTGTTACTATGACTCTATAGCAGATGGTAGACTTTTTGAAGATATTAAATGCTTATGGCCCATTAATCATTTTTATGACTGCCAAAAGGTTGTTCTAATGGTAGTCAAGAAACTACCAAGTGGGATGCCTGAACACTAGGTGTCTCCTATGTGCTTTTCATGAAGTTCAGTCTGCTCTACAAAATTTTATTGTTTGATTGGAAACCTTAGTTTGAGAAAGGGAGGTAAAAACAATGAAGAATGAGCAGCTCTGTTAAGATCAACAAAATAATTCTGAATCTGTTTGCTGTAGAATAAAGTTTTAAAAAGCCCAGGCTAATACAATCATCCACCTATCAGTTTCTTTAAGGTTTAAGTGGCCAAGAGTGTACCTAGCATTTTCTAGATGAGAAAATAAAGCTTGTGTAACTTTGTGATAGATACAGTTGGTCATAGCTATATTTTATTTAAGTCCTTAGTCAGAAATCTAAACCTTAATTACCGTTTTGTTCTTGTAGAAAAATACAATCCATTTAGAGAAATACAATCCATGGAGAAAAACAGATACCACCTGTTCCTAATGGTCTCCCTGGAAATTATAGCCTTTGCCTGTAATTTAATTCCTTGTTATCCCTTTTCACTTTCCAAGTGACTAGTAATAAATAAGCTACTGGTTACTGGGTAGTAGAGAAAAACTTCTTAGTCTTCTTTCCATCTAGGAATTTCATGAAAGAAATATGTGGCAAGTCTTAGAGTACTATGAATCCAAGATAACTGGAAGTAAGTTTTACTTTCTAAACTACAAATGGTTGGCAACTGTTTCCTTAATAGTGATTGCAGGAGTAGGTCCAACATGAGTCCATATATAGCCCTTCTCTGGTCTGGTTGGAACCGTGGGAAATGGTGATGAACGTGACTTGAAATATTCAGAAGGTGCGTGACACACAAATTCCAAGTATTCCATCTTCCTTGGAAGATCCTCCTCTGGTCCTAAAAGGCAGTCAGTGGAAAGATTAAATATCTTTCGAACATATATGTCATTTTCACAAAGGGTTAAAATTCCTAAATGGTAGGGCAAACCACTCTGGTGACCTGACATTAGTCCTTGACACATGTATTACTCTGAAGTCACTCTCCACTACTTTTTCTACTTTACCTGTTTAACTCCCCCGAACAGTGACTCAATATAGGAAGGACTCTAAAAATATTAGCACACCAGTGTTTATTATCATGTGCCCATACTGTTCTAAGTACTACACATACACGGATACTTTGAGTCCTCACAACTTTGCTTGGAGGAAGGCACTATTATTATTCCTGTACTATGTATCAGGAAAATGAGGCAAGAGAGATTAAGGAACTTGCTCAGGGCCACACAACTAGTAAGTGCTTGGCTATGAGTCCAGACAGTCTGGCGCCAGCACCTGTGTTCTGAATCTCTATGCCATACTTCCCACTCTAGTATCTGAGGATTAGAGGAGGAGGTGGGAGAGGAGCCCCAGCAGTGATTCTTCACATCACCGCCTCTGCTGAGAACCCAGTCCTAGAAGTCAGGGAGATGAAAGTCCACTCTTCTATGTACCTACAAGCAGAAGACTTAGAACTGATTGTGTATCAAGCTTCACCCATAGGTGAGAATAACAGCAGTAGTTATTTGTCCCTGAGTTCCCTCTGGAAAAAACGAAAAACCCTTCATATGAAAAGTAATGCAAGTTCACTGCAGAAAGGTTGAAAATATGGGGTAATTTAAAAACTCTGAACACGTTTTAAACTGTATTAATCAGCAACTTCTTCCTGCAAGTCTATGAGAAACATTTATACCACTTCTTTTGTCAGCTTTGAAATGCATAAAAGTACAGTGGCTGCCATTCCAACTGTACACAATGACATCATAAACGTCTAGGATGAATATGTGTGACATGTGGAGGGATACGTAATGAAAATTTGTTAAGATGCCAGAAATAATAGAGACAGTTGCTTTTCAAATTATTTTTAACTAGATTTTTATAAGTCAATATGCCTAAATAAGCCTAACTCCTGAGCAATAAATTCTTTTAATAGAGTTTAACCTGGGTCGCTCAGAAAAATCTTATCCACATCACTTGTTAGTAGGTATGTATTGCCCTAACTCAAAAACTGATAGCACTCAAACCCCAACTACATAAAATATCTTTCATATTTTCTATCAAGTTCTTTCCTTTTTAACATTTAATGATGCTTATGTTTCTTTGCCATGGACTGAGTTATAGTCCCACAAATTCATATGTTGAGGTCCTAACCCCTGAAGTGATGGTGTTTAGAGATGGGGCCTTTAGGGAGATAATTAAGGTTAAATGAGGTCCTAGGTGGAAATGCAAGCTGGTGCAGCCACTCTGGAAAACAGTATGGAGGTTCCTCAAAAAACTAAAAATAGAACTACCCTACGACCCAGCAATTGCACTACTAGGCATTTATCCACGGGATACAGGTGTGCTGTCTCTAAGGGACACACGCACCCCAATGTTTATGGCAGCACTATCAACAACAGCCAAAGTTTGGAAAAAGCCCAAATGTCCATCGATGAATGAATGGATAAAGAAGATGTGGTGTATATATATACAATGGAATATTACTCGGCAATTAAAAAGAATGAAATCTTGCCATTTGCAACTACATGGATGGAGTTGGGAGGTATTATGCTAAGTGAAATTAGTCAGAGAAAGACAAAAATCATATGACTTAACTCATATGAGGACTTTAAGAGACAAAACAGATGACCATGAGAGAAGGGAAGCAAAAATAATATAAAAACAGGGAGGGGGACAAAACAGAAGAGACTCTTCAATATGGAGAACAAACTGAGGGTTACTGGAGGGGTTGTGGGAGGGGGGATGGGTTTAATGGGTAAGGGGCACTTAAAGAATCTAGTCCTGAAATCATTGTTGTACTATATGCTAACTAATTTGGATGTAAATTTTAAAAAATTAAAAAAAAAAACAAGTTAATGAAAAAAAAAATGAGGTCATAGGGTAGAGCCCTGATTTGCTAGGACTGATGTTCTTCTAAGGAGAGGAAGAGACACTAGGAGTGTGCACACACAGAGGAAAGGCCATTTGAGGTCTTAGGGAGAAGGTGGTGCCTACAAGCCAGGAAGAAAGCTCTTATCAGAAAGTGATCTTGACAGCACCTTGATCTTCAACTTCTGGCCTCCAGCATTGTGAGAAAACAGGTTTTGTGTTTATGGCACTCAGCCTGTGCTATTTTGTTATGGCAGCCTGAGCAGACTAATACATTCCTTTATGTAATAGTGGAGACTTACCTGTGCCACTTGTCATACTCACCGATGATGTAGGATGCAGGATCAAACTGGCCCCGGGGGCTAGAGAGGGTGGGAATGAGCCACGTCAGTGCGGCACTCTTCTCGCAATACTGGTCCTGGATGAAGCCCCTGATCTGAGCATAGTAGGGCTTTCCATCTTGTTCATCAATCACAGAAACAACGTCTCCAATTTGGTAATAGACTCCCTGGGGGAGACAGAAGATAACCCCATATTTGAAGTAAAAATAAAAACCACAGCTATGAACTGAAACCTCCTTAACATGAAATAAACAGTTTGCGAAGTGGTCAGTAAAACACCTTTGAGATGTTCTAATATGCATCAACATTTACACTGTTGATGCCAATCCTGAAGTTTTTCACTCTTGAATGAAAATTACACACACATGAAACTTGCATCTGGAAGAAACATTTATTATTTATAATGACACTTTGATTTCATATCAGAATTTTCATATCAGATTTTCATATCAGACTTGCTGAAGGCTACATAAGGCAGAGAACGCAGCTGGGGCTCCTTTATCAGCTCAGTGGTCCTTCTCTGTCCTGTACTGAAAAGCATTGCTTCCTGGATGAGAATATGCTTTACACATCTCCCTCATTGGCGTCCATAAAGAAAACGGACATGACAAATTCAAACCCAAAGAAATGACAGAAACTCTTCTGATTATAGTCAGTCTTCAGGATAGGTCTTTTCCCATTCACTTTGATATCCTCCCACAAGACAATTACCTGTATGTCTTTTTTTAATGTATTTTTTATTTATATTTATTTTTTTTAATGTTTATCTTTGGGGGGGAGTGCAGAGAGAATGGGAGACACAGAATCAGAAGCAGGCTCCAGATTCTGAGCTGTCTGCACAGAGCCTGACGCTCCAACTCACAGACTGCGAGATCATGACTTGAGTCAAAGCTGGATGCTTAACCGACTGAGCCACCCAGGTGCTCCTCAAGGCCTCATGTCTTATCCCCACTCTACTTCACAGCCAACTAACTAATCTGTACATGTCCCGTGTCTAGCCCTCCCTATGACTCTGTCTGCTATCTGTTATGTTTTCTCCCCTAGGTCTTGAAAAGGAAATAATCTCTCCTTCCAACACCTATAATGGCTGATCCAAATGATACTCAGCACTTCCTTAGGTACGTGTGGTTCTCAGCTGGTGAAGGAATCCTTGACTTGCAGGAACCAAGTGTGATTTATCACTGCTTCACTCAAAATAGGGCCTTGGCAGCCGGTAAAGCCATTAAAGATATTGTGCGTCTCAACCCTAAAAATAATTCTGAAGAAATACTTGCAGTGAGTGAACTGTGACAGGAGTTTCTCCAGGTGGATACTTCATTCATGTGTCTAAGGCTGACTGCTGTATGTAGATCACTATGGACAGGTAGGGTTAATGGGGGCTACCATCTGCTACTTCCTAGTTCACATCCATCATCATCTGGTCCTTGTAGACACTACTCAAAGTTCTTTGTCATATAAATACTTTACATTTATGGTTTACTTTGTCTACACATAGAATCATTATTCCCAAATTACCAATGATTAGTTTGTTTTTTCACACATAAAAAAACAGGACCTTGCTTATCATAGGCACTCAAATATATGCTTAATGAATATTAACTCAAAATATATAATCATGTGAAAACAGAACTGCAAGGCAAAGACAATATCTTGGTGAAAGATTCCAATGGCAAGCAGTACCTGGCACATGGTAAGTGTTTATTAACATGTGTTGTGTATGTACCTACATAGAGCAATGGACGTGACTAAGGTACTTGATCTAAAGAGTCCCTTCATTTGCAGGGAGGTTTCAGGGTTTTTGGCAGACAAGAAAGAAGGTCAACACAATATACTGAAGAACACTGGATTAGGAGTAAGCAGAGTGGTTCATGGAGCTCTTTTGCCACAGGAAGGCCATTTAACCATCTGGGGTCTTGGCTGCCCATACTCTTGGCCATCAGACCCAGTGGTTCCCACTCAGCTCCCCCTAGCATGCCTGATCTGGACTCCAGTTCAACAGATGGCAGTGACCTTTTAACTCTCCTGCCCTGGCGCTGACCACAGTGGCACTGCAGCGATGGCCTCTGCAGTACTGGGTATGATATCTGCAGCATTACCCGAATATCTGTTGCACTTTGTCCTTATTGTTTAACAAATGTGGATGGTAGACAGCAATAAGAAATCCTGATACTTGTGATAACAGGTCCCACATGCCATTGCCTTTTTGTCAGTTGAGACATGCGTGGAAATCACTAGTACACTAAATCCTTAGCCAAACCAGTTGCTTCTTTTTTTTTTTAAGTTTATTTATTTAAGTAAACCCCACATCCAGTGTGGAGATCCCCAAGATCAAGAGCCACATGCTCTTCTGACTGAGCCAGCCAGGTGCCCCCCAAACCAGCTGCTTCTGGACTCAATCTGTAAACTGTATGTTCAGCTGTGAGAGTGATACACAAATTTGAAAACATGATGGATATCAATTTCTACTCTTCATTGAGTGCTTACTCTGCTAAGTGCTTAACATACATGATCTTGCTTGACCCACTGAGGTAGCTGCTATTTACAATCCCTATTTTATAGATGAAGAAACACAAGAGAGGTTGCCACACAGCCACTTGCCAGTGCAGCCAGGAGCCGAGGTCGCTCCATGACTTGTTGACTATTTTATCTTTGACAAGTTCATTAATTTCCCTGTGCCTCACTATTTTCATCCATAAAGTGGGAATAACAGCAGCACTTCATGGAGGGGATTGAATGAAGTAAAGCATGTGACATGCTCACCTCGGTGGCTGATGCATAGCAAGCACATGCTAAACTTCAGCTATTTTATTCTTAACAATGATGAAAGGCTGGAAATACAGGACAGATGTTTGCCTGTGTATACAGACTGTTAGTCTAGGCTAACAAAAAAAAAAAGGTACACAGTATAACACTTGAGTTTCTCAGTGTTTGGTCCACTTCAGTCAGGTATGAAGCACTAATTTGTGTCACTGCCCCCCAAAAGATAATTCAGACCCCAAAACATCAACAATATTTAATGGCTGCTGCCTGTGCCAGGCCTGCAGGTTTTGGGGCTCTTTTCTATGTTGCAACTGCTTTCCTAAGGCTTCTGGTTAAAAAATAACAATAGGTCATGTCTCTCCGGAGTAGCAGATGTCTGTGGGCTTTGGATCCCAGGAAACCTGACTTCCTCACTCTTGTATCAAAACATTTTGGACTCTTTCACCATGGACTTCTAGTAGATGTTAATCACCACCACTATCCTTATTCCTCTCACTTCTCCTTAAAGGCATTTTAGAATCTCTGTGCCTCCTCTACCCACCAGATATCAGGTCTATACAATCTCTACTAGTCCAAGCCCCTACTCTGCTTTTCACACAGTGACTGTCACAGTGACTAGGATGGTTCACTCTTTCATGACTCCACACTATACGTTAGCATTTTGAGATACTTAAAATAGTTAAAAATAACACGTTTCAATAAGCAACTACCCCTCAGCTCTGGATGAGCTGTCTTATACCAGCCACCTATGAGGGAAAATAGTTTAGAAAAGAACAAAAAATAATCACATACCGTACAGAGGAGCAGAGACCTTTGGACTAACCCAACATTTGGCAGCATCTCACACAACAGGTCCAAATCTTCCCTCAGTGACCCTACAGGTGCTTACCTTGTAGAAGATTGATTCTGCAGTGATTATAGTGGAAACAGACTCAGGAGCTTTGATGGGCTAGGAAAAAAAACAAAAGCAAACATATTAGCACATTCATAGTGTATTATTATATGTGTGTAGTGTGTATAGACATTTTCCCAGCCATCTATGAGAATTCTGTAACTTCAGAAATCCTAAATCTATTTATTGACAAGGAGTGCAATAAAAAGACAAATGATTTTCTGAATGTAGTGGCAAGGCAGTTTGAATATTTCCACGGCTATTTCTGCTACCAGCAGCTTGAAAATTGCTGAGAACCAAAGCGCAAGCTTCTGATTATGCTGCTTAGATCCACTGCATGCACTCTCAAAGCTTTATTACATATTAACATTCTAGTTATAAAAATATCCTGGCTCCGATGGCCTGGGCATGATAGGAGTGGAAGTCATAAAAAATGTGTAGGTGAACACAAGGTGAAAAAGTGTCTCCTTTGAAGACATTTTCCATCTCAGCTTATCTGTGGAACTACTAGGATACTCATTGTCATCAGAAGTAATTTTCTAGCAAGGCTGAACTAAGGCTATATGAAGCTTCCTTGGGAGTTCTTAGTAAATTTGTCACCACCCAACCATTCCTGAAATCCCTTCTAAAGCTGCAGTATACGCTGTGTGCCACAACACAAAAACCAGGCCTCCCCAAATATGTCTTGGCATCATCCTTGAAGAAAGGGGTTGCTAGAGAAATTGATACTGAAATAACTGCAGGGCATATTCAGCCACACATGAGAGGAAAATATGTGTTTAAGTGACACAACTATAGTCAAATGCACATTTACTTAACATGCTTTGTCTAGTCAATAAATGCCTCATTTTAAGAAAACTAAATTATAAAAGTCTTAAGTAAATTAGGGGCAACTCTTCTCAATGGGAAAAGAATCTGCAATCTGCACAAGAATATACTGCAGGGCCCCTCTGTGTTTTACAAATGAATATGACCAACTTCAGAAATGCCTTTGCAGGTAAGTGAAACATTCCTGTTCTGAAAGAACACCATACTAAGGTTTATTTTATTTTATTTTTTTCACCATACTAAGGTTTAAAAAAAGTAGTCTACATTTGTGTTTGACCATTTTCCCCTTGTGTTTACAAAAATCCTGAGTATTTAACTGCAAAAAAAGGCGCTTTCAACTACCCCCAGCACAAGTCTGTCAACCATCTATTTTCTTATAGCAGAAGAAGAAAAGGTTAGCAAAATATTTGATTCATATTCATCAAACTGATCATCATAAATCAGTAAGATACATTTTCTGGGGCTGTAATAACAAACGTAAGTGAATAAGTTACGGTATTATTTACTTCAATCTTTAAAGAATAAAAAGAAATTTTTTTTTTCCTGATATACCTGGTGATACCAAGAACCATAATCCCACCTCCTCCTTTGCACAGAGGACCCAATAAAATGCATTTGAGGCTTAGGTTTCTTTTAGACTCATATTTTATATTTCCCAGTGGAAACAATTAAAAGCTAAAAAAGAGAGAAAGGATATTATTAACTATAAACAGTAAGCCTCCTGCAACAGTGTTAACTTCCTTTCAGGTAGTGTGGACCACTCCCCAGAATACTGCAAGAGCGAAGTCCAAATGAGAGATGAAGGCAGTGACAGACACACTACACACACAATGCCATTACCGTAAAAGACACTGTCCACAATCATCTTACATTTTTTAATTTAAAAATATGTCTTCTCCCTTTTCCTTTGGTGGAAACTTTCTTTTCAGCAGCTGGAGCAGATTTGTATTTAGTGTTTCTCAGCCGAGCAGACCTCCTGTGAATTTCCTGCTTACTCTGTTATATAAACAATTAAAGAACAAAAAAGATAAATAAAATTATAGAAAGACTGCTGTCCCGATACAACCATCTTACAATGACTCCAGAGTACGCACTTTATGCTGATTTATAAAAATTAAGTAAAAATGTACCTTTTCCTTTTATGCTGGGTAATCACAGGAACTGGGCTAATTAGAACGCCCTGGGCAAGCATCTCCATAGCCTCCAAAAACGTGTGAACTACTTAAAGAAGGGCAGGGGGGCAGGAGTGCGAGTAAGTCTAGGCCAAGGCAAGAACTATTCATTTGTTGACATTTATAGTAGTGAACAACCCTTAACGACTGAACTCTCCAGGGCGAGGGTTAGTTAGGTATGGCACTTCCTACAATGGAATACTTATGCTGCCATTTAAAGCAATGACAATGATATTACTTAATATGACATAATGGTAAAATCACTTTAACAGAGAAAGGTCCAGTAGCGTGATCCTGTTTAGTGTCTGTGTATACGTGTGTGTATTGAGATGTCTGGTTACTCCTGCAACTGTTATTACAATGAGGGCGATTTCTGAAGGGTTTTTAATTTTCTTACTTTCTGTACACTTGCAATTTCTGAAAATAACAAAAGGTGCTTACGATGGGCCAAATCAACGAAGATCTTTTCGTGGTGGGAGGAGGCGACCCGCTCTAGCAGGGTCCCACGGTCGGGGAAGGCCCCAGTGCGCGCCCCCTCCCCGCCCGGCCGGCCTCCGCCCACCTCAAGCCCAGTTGGCCTCCGCCTGCGGGAGGGGCCATTGGAGCTCACCTGCTTGCCGCCCCCGCCCCCGTTGCTCTGCGGAGGGGCAGCAGAGGTGCTAGCGAAGGTCGCTGCGCCGAAGCTGCCACCGCCGCTGCTGCCCCCCGTCCCGCCAGTCGCCCCTGTGCCGGCGCCCCCGCCGCCCGCGCCGCCCCGGCCCGTGCAGTGGTGGCAGAGGATCTCCCCTTGCGGGCCCTTCTTCCACATAGAGGACGACGTGGTCTTGCAGACGCTGCAGGTAGGCTTCAGGCCCAGTGGCATCGTGGCGGGCTCGGGCGGCCCCCGCGGGCGCAGCGACACGGGAATGGCGACCGCCGGCCCGGGCCGCCCGCTGGTCGGCCCGCCACTCCCAGCGACAGGAAGAGCGGCGCGGGCGCCGAGCTGTCCACGAAGGGACCAGAGCGCGGCCGCTGCCCCCTGGAGGCAGGAAGGCGGTTCCACCCGCTCTGCGCGGGACACCTACACTCGGAGGCTCTCAGCGCCGGGATGTGGGCTCGGAGGCGGGACCCGGCCTGGGAAACTTCCGGCGATGGGCGGGGCCTGCGCGGCGCTGGCCTGCCCTCCCATGACCGGAAGTGCCCCACCCGGGATTTCTGGAATTGGACCCTTGATCTCCTACTAGGGGAACTGATCTCCTACTAGGGCAGACTTTTGCAAACTTTTTGGCCTTAGGCATGGGACTGGCAGGTAAAATGCAGAATGCCAAATTAAATTTGAATTTCAGATAATATTTTGGTATGGGTGTATCCCATGCAGTATTTGTTTATCTGAAATTCAGATTTAACTGGGTGTGCTGTATTTTTATTTGCTAAATCTGGCGCTCCTACTGAGGACCCCTTTACGGTCTTAAAAATTATAATTTAGAACCCCCTCTCCCCCCCGCCCCCCAATACTCTTGTTTACAGGAGTTACATCCATGGACATTTATGCATTAGGAGTTGAAATACATTTTATTTATTTTTATTTTTATTTTTTTATTTCTTTTTTCAATATATGAAATTTATTGTCAAATTGGTTTCCATACAACACCCAGTGCTCATCCCAAAAGGTGCCCTCCTCAATGCCCATCACCCAACCTCCTCTCCCTCCCACCCCCCATCAACCCTCAGTTTGTTCTCAGTTTTTAAGAGTCTCTTATGCTTTGGCTCTCTCCCACTCTAACCTCTTTTTTTTTTTTTTTTCTTCCCCTCCCCCATGGGTTTCTGTTAAGTTTCTCAGGATCCACATAAGAGTGAAAACATATGGTATCTGTCTTTCTCTGTATGGCTTATTTCACTTAGCATCACACTCTCCAGTTCCATCCACGTTGCTACAAAAGGCCATATTTCATTCTTTCTCATTGCCATGTACTACTCCATTGTGTATATAAACCACAATTTCTTTATCCATTCATCCGTTGATGGACATTTAGGCTCTTTCCATAATTTGGCTATTGTTGAGAGTGCTGCTATAAACATTGGGGTACAAGTGCCCCTATGCATCAGTACTCCTGTATCCTTTGGGTTAATTCCTAGCAGTGCTATTGCTGGGTCATAGGGTAGGTCTATTTTTGATTTTCTGAGGAACCTCCACACTGTTTTCCAGAGTGGCTGCACCAATTTGCATTCCCACCAACAGTGCAAGAGGGTTCCCGTTTCTCCACATCCTCTCCAGCATCTATAGTCTCCTGATTTGTTCATTTTGGCCACTCTGACTGGCGTGAGGTGATATCTGAGTGTGGTTTTGATTTGTATTTCCCTGATAAGGAGCAACATTGAGCATCTTTTTATGTGCCTGTTGGCCATCCGGATGTCTTCTTTAGAGAAGTGTCTATTCATGTTTTCTGCCCATTTCTTCACTGGGTTATTTGTTTTTCGGGTGTGGAGTTTGGTGAGCTCTTTATCGATTTTAGATACTAGCCCTTTGTCCAATATGTCATTTGCAAATATCTTTTCCCATTCCGTTGGTTGCCTTTTAGTTTTGTTGGTTGTTTCCTTTGCTGTGCAGAAGCTTTTTATCATCATAAGGTCCCAGTAATTCACTTTTGCTTTTAATTCCCTTGCCTTTGGGGTTGTGTCAAGTAAGAGATTGCTACGGCTGAGGTCAGAGAGGTCTTTTCCTGCTTTCTCCTCTAGGGTTTTGATGGTTTCCTGTCTCACATTCAGGTCCTTTATCCATTTTGAGTTTATTTTTGTGAATGGTGTGAGAAAGTGGTCTAGTTTCAACCTTCTGCATGTTGCTGTCCAGTTCTCCCAGCACCATTTGTTGAAGAGACTGTCTTTTTTCCATTGGATGTTCTTTCCTGCTTTGTCAAAGATGAGTTGGCCATACGTTTGTGGGTCTAGTTCTGGGGTTTCTATTCTATTCCATTGGTCTGTGTGTCAGTTTTTGTGCCAATACCATGCTGTCTTGATGACAGCTTTGTAGTAGAGGCTAAAGTCTGGGATCGTGATGCCTCCCTCTTTGGTCTTCTTCTTCAGAATTACTTTGGCTATTTGGGGCCTTTTGTGGTTCCATATGAATTTTAGGATTGCTTGTTCCAGTTTCGAGAAAAATGCTGGTGCAATTTTGATTGGGATTGCATTGAGTGTGTAGATAGCTTTGGGTAGTATTGACATTTTGACAATATTTATTCTTCCAATCCATGAGCACGGAATGTTTTTCCATTTCTTTATATCTTCTTCAATTACCTTCATAAGCTTCTATAGTTTTCAGCATACAGATCTGTTACATCTTTGGTTAGCTTTATTCCTAGGTATTTTATGCTTCTTGGTGCAGTTGTGAATGGGATCAGTTTCTTTATTTGTCTTTCTGTTGCTTCATTGTTAGTGTATAAGAATGCAACTGACTTCTGTACATTGATTTTGTATCCTGCAACTTTGCTGAATTCATGTATCAGTTCTAGCAGACTTTTGGTGGAGTCTATTGGATTTTCCATGTATAGTATCATGTCATCTGCAAAAAGTGAAAGCTTGACTTCATCTTTGCCAATTTTGATGCCTTTGATTTCCTTTTGTTGTCTGCTTGCTGATGCTAGAACTTCCAACACTATGTTAAACAACAGCGGTGAGAGTGGGCATCCCTGTCGTGTTCCTGATCTCAGGGAAAAAGCTCTCAGTTTTTCCCCGTTGAGGATGATGTTAGCTGTGGGCTTTTCATGTATGGCTTTTATGATGTTTAAGTATGTTCCTTCTATCCCGACTTTCTCAAGGGTTTTTATTAAGAAAGGTGCTGAATCTTGTCAAAGGCCTTTTCTGCATCGATTGACAGGATCATATAGTTCTTATCTTTTCTTTTATTAATGTGATGTATCACGTTGATTGATTTGCAAATGTTGAACCAGCCCTGCATCCCAGGAATGAACCCCACTTGATCATGGTGAATAATTCTTTTTATATGTTGTTGAATTCGATTTGCTAGTATCTTGTTGAGAATTTTTGCATCCATATTCATCAGGGATATTGGCCTGTAGTTCTCTTTTTTTACTGGGTCTCTGTCTGGTTTAGGAATCAAAGTAATACTGGCTTCATAGAATGAGTCTTGAAGTTTTCCTTCCCTTTCTATTTCTTGGAATAGCTGAGAAGGATAGGTATTATCTCTGCTTTAAACGTCTGGTAGAACTCCCCTGGGAAGCCATCTGGTCCTGGACTCTTATTTGTTGGGAGATTTTTGATAACCGATTCAATTTCTTCTCTGGTGATGGGTCTGTTCAAGCTTTTTTTTTTTTTTTTAATTTTTTTTTTAACGTTTATTTATTTTTGAGACAAAGAGAGACAGAGCATGAACGGGGGAGGGGCAGAGAGAGAGGGAGACACAGAATCGGAAGCAGGCTCCAGGCTCCGAGCCATCAGCCCAGAGCCCGACGCGAGGCTCGAACTCACTGACCGCGAGATCCCGACCTGAGCTGAAGTCGGCCGCTCAACCGACTGAGCCACCCAGACGCCCCCTGTTCAAGCTTTCTATTTCCTCCTGATTGAGTTTTGGAAGCGTGTGGGTGTTTAGGAATTTGTCCATTTCTTCCAGGTTGTCCAATTTGTTGGCATATAATTTCTCATAGTATTCCCTGATAATTGTTTGTATCTCTGAGGGATTGGTTGTAATGATTCCATTTTCATTCATGATTTTATCTATTTGGGTCATCTCCCTTTTCTTTTTGAGAAGCCTGGCTAGAGGTTTGTCAATTTTGTTTATTTTTTCAAAAAACCAACTCTTGGTTTCGTTGATCTGCTCTACAGTTTTTTTTAGATTCTATATTGTTTACTTCTGCTCTGATCTTTATTATTTCTCTTCTTCTGCTGGAGTTAGGCTGTCTTTGCTGTTCTGCTTCTATTTCCTTTAGGTGTGCTGTTAGAGTTTGTATTTGGGATTTTTCTTGTTTCTTGAGATAGGCCTGGATTGCAATATATTTTCCTCTCAGGACTGCCTTCACTGCATCCCAAAGCGTTTGGGTTGTTGTATTTTCATTTTCGTTTGTTTCCATATATTTTTTAATTTCTTCTCTAATTGCCTGTTGACCCACTCATTCTTTAGTAGGGTGTTCCTTAACCTCCATGCTTTTGGAGGTTTTCCAGACTTTTTCCTATGGTTGATTTCAAGTTTCATAGCATTGTGGTCTGAAAGTATGTATGGTATGATTTCAATTCTTATATACTTATGAAGGGCTGTTTTGTGACCCAGTATGTGATCTATCTTGGAGAATGTTCCATGTGCACTTGAGAAGAAAGTATATTCTGTGGTTTTGGGATGCAGAGTTCTAAATATATCTGTCAAGTCCATCTGATCCAATGTATCATTCAGGGCCCTTGTTTCTTTATTGACCGTGTGTCTAGATGATCTATCCATTTCTGTAAGTGGAGTGTTAATGTCCCCTGCAATTACCACATCCTTATCAATAAGGTTGTTTATGTTTGTGAGTAATTGTTTTATATATTTGGGGGCTCCCGTATTCGGCGCATAGACATTTATAATTGTTAGCTCTTCCTGATGGATAGACCCTGTAATTATTATATAATGCCCTTCTTCATCTCTTGTTACAGCCTTTAATTTAAAGTCTAGTTTGTCTGATATAAGTGTGGCTACTCCAGCTTTCTTTTGGCTTCCAGTGACATGATAAATAGTTCTCCATCCCCTCACTCTCAATCTGAAGGTGTCCTCAGGTCTAAAATGAGTCTCTTGTAGACAGCAAATAGATGGGTCTTGTTTTTTTATCCATTCTGATACCCTATGTCTTTTGGTTGGCGCATTTAATCCATTTACATTCAGTGTTATTATAGAAAGATACGGGTTTAGAGTCATTGTGATGTCTGTATGTTTTATGCTTGTAGAGATGTCTCTGGTACTTTGTCTCACAGGATCCCCCTTAGGATCTCTTGTAGGGCTGGTTTAGTGGTGACGAATTCCTTCAGTTTGTGTTTGTTTGGGAAGACCTTTATCTCTCCGTCTATTCTAAATGACAGACTTGCTGGATAAAGGATTCTCGGCTGCATATTTTTTTCTGTTCAACACATTGAAGATCTCCTGCCAATCCTTTCTGGCCTGCCAAGTTTCAAAAGAGAGATCAGTCACGAATCTTATAGGTCTCCCTTTATATGTGAGGGCACGTTTATCCCTTGCTGCTTTCAGAATTTTCTCTTTATCCTTGTATTTTGCCAGTTTCACTATGATATGTCGTGCAGAAGATCGATTCAAGTTATGTCTGAAGGGAGTTCTCTGTGCCTCTTGGATTTCAATGCCTTTTTCCTTCCCCAGTTCACGGAAGTTCTCAGCTATTATTTCTTCAAGTACCCCTTCAGCACCTTTCCCTCTCTCTTCCTCCTCTGGGATACCAATTATGCGTATATTATTTCTTTTTAGTGTATCACTTAATTCTCTAATTTTCCCCTCATACTCCTGGATTTTTTTATCTCTCTTTTTCTCAGCTTCCATTTTTTCCATAATTTTATCTTCTAGTTCACCTATTCTCTCATCTGCCTCTTCAATCCGAGCCATTGTCGTTTCCATTTTATTTTGCGTCTCGTTTAAAGCGTTTTTCAGCTCCTCCTGGATGTTCCTTAGTCCCTTGATCTCTGTAGCAAGAGATTCTCTGCTGTCCTCTATACTGTTTTCAAGCCCAGCGATTAATTTTATGACTATTATTCTAAATTCACTTTCTGTTATATTATTTAAATCCTTTTTGATCAGTTCATTAGCTGTTGTTATTTCCTGGAGATTCTTTTGAGAGGAATTCTTCCGTTTGGTCATTTTGGATAGTCCCTGGAGTGGTGCAGACCTGCAGGGCACTTCCCCTGTGCTGTGTTGTATAACTGGAGTTGGTGGGCGGGGCTGCAGTCAGACCTGATGTCTGCCCCCAGCCCACCACTGGGGCCACAGTCAGACCGGTGTGTGCCTTCTCTTCCCCTCTCCTAGGGGCAGGATTCACTGTGTGGTGGCGTGGCCCATCTGGGATACTTGCACACTGCCAGGCTTGTGGTGCTGAGGATCTGATGTATTAGCTGGGGTGGGTAGGCAAGGTGTACGGGGGCAGGAGGAGTAGGCTTAGTTCGCTTCCCCTTAGGTGATCCACTTCAGGAGGGGCCCTGTGGCAGCAGGAGGGAGTCAGACCCGCTGCCGGAGGGTGGCTCCGCAGAAGCACAGTGTTGGGTGTTTGCACGGAGCAAGCAAGTTCCCTGGCAGGAACTGGTTCCCTTTGGGATTTTGGCTGGGGGATGGGCGGGGGGAGATGGCGCTGGCGAGCGCCTTTGTTCCCCGCCAAACTGAGCTCTGTCGTCCCGGGGCTCAGCAACTCTCCCTCCCTTTGTCCTCCAGCCTTCCCGCTTTCCTAGCAGAGCTGTTAACTTATGACTTCCCAGATGCTAAGTCGCGGTTGCTGTCGGAACACACTCCATCCGGCCCCTCCGCTTTTGCAAGCCAGACTCGGGGGCTCTGCTTGGCCGGCAGGCTGCCCCTCTACCCCGGCTCCCTCCCGCCAGTCCGTGTAGCGTGCACCGTCTCGCCGCCCTTCCTACCCTCTTGCGTGGGCCTCTCGTCTGCACTTGGCTCCAGACACTCCATTCTGCTAGTCTTCTGGAGGTTTTCTGGGTTATTTAGGCAGGTGTAGGTGGAATCTAAGTGATCAGCAGGACGCGTGGTGAGCCCAGCGTCCTCCTATGCCTCCATCTTCTCCACCCACATTTTCTGAAATACATTTTAAAGCCTACGATGTCAAGCATGTGTTCATTAGCTGTTGGGTGTTGATGTCGTCACACGCTCTGTAGCCTCTGATCTTGAGCACTCCACTGAAAGCATGAGAGTGGAAAGGCAAATAACTGGCTTGGCCTTGTTGGAAACACTTTTGACCAGGAGGACCTTCAGAAAGGGTCTTGGGGCCTCCCTGGGCCACACTGGCGAACAGCTGACCTAGTACGAGGGCATTATGACAAGCCAGCCCCCTTCTGTTAATATTGCCAGTCAAACAGGCTTCACCAGGCAAAGGGGTCTCTGCTTTTCAGCCTCACTTCATAGTGTAGTGGTTGCATACCTGTCTTCAAGACCCTGGGTTTTCTAGGCTTGATATACTTGGAGAGATCTCAATGAGTATGTTGGTGGCATCTCCCAAGGAGAAAAAGAAGAAAACTATACTGAAAGGCTATGATATCACAAAATCTCATTTAGTGCTTATGACAACCTTGAAAGGAGTTATTATCCCTATTTTATTGTTAACTGATGATTAACGGAGGACCATGATTTGGACCCGCTGCAGGCACATAGCCTCTGCTCTGGCACCACATCTGGAAAGACCTTCAAAGCAGGCTGTGGCTCAGGCATTCTTGCTCTGAGTCTAGGTTTCCCCAATAGTAAAACAAAATAGTAACTACTTTCCAGGACCGTTATGGGGATTAAGACCAAGTGTAAAAATGGTTGAGAAAAATAGGTAAGGACTATTGTCTCCTCATTTTAGAATAGTGCATTCTGTGAAGGGCACCTAGGTGGTGAATTTCATGCCCCCTAATGCATCTCTCTGTCTCCTAATGTACTTCTCTTTGCAGTTCATCTGCAGATTAGTCCCTCTCTTTCACTGAGAACCTTGACCCCTGGATCACCAGCTTCCTCTCCACCATAGGACACCATCCTGGGTTGGGTCAACATCCACATGTGTGAAAACACCCAACACTGTTTCCTCCATTCCTCCTCAGCCCATATCTCCATCTCCTGTTTTTGTCAGCTCCTACAGCTCCTGGTCATCTCCTTCTGAGATCATCAGGAAGAACTACATTTCCCTCCCTTTTATCACAAAGTAACTGGCCACCAAATCAAGAAATAGAACATTACCACCATGAAAGCCCCTACTTACCCCTTATCCAGAAATAACCAGGGTATTGGCCTCAGACACCATAGATTTTGTATATTCCTCTTGTTGGGTTAAGAAAGTTGCCTTCTGGTTCTACTTTCATCAGAAATGTATACAGTTTTATCAAATAGTTTTCTCTATGAGATGATCACAATGTTTTTTCTTCTTTATCAATGTGTGTGGATAACACGGGTAGATTTCTGAATGTTAAACTAACATTACAACTCCTGGAATGAATCCAACTTGGTTGTGATACACCATCCTTTTCACATATTGCTGGATTTGGTTCAGTAATATTTTTCAAATTTTGTGTCTATGTTCATGAGATGGGCTTATAATTTCCTTTCTTGTAATATCTTTGTCAAATTTTTGCATCAAGATTATGTTGGCCAAAGTAAGGACTTAGGATTTCATTCTGAGTGACACATGACTATTTGAGGCTCTTCTATGTGCTTATATGAAGATAAAGGAAAGAAAGCAATTTATAAAACAGTGTATAAAATATGATCATTTTGCATACATTTGAAAGCTATATGTGTGTGATGAGTATTTGTGTTAGTTGTTTAGAAAGAAAACTTGTCAGTTGATGGTAACAGAATTGGTGAGGGAGACTTTCACGTTTCATTTTGCATTGTTTGAATT
Organism: Panthera tigris; assembly: GCF_018350195.1. Lineage (NCBI taxonomy): Eukaryota > Metazoa > Chordata > Mammalia > Carnivora > Felidae > Panthera > Panthera tigris. The sequence goes on along the minus strand of NC_056661.1, from coordinate 94,994,366 downwards.
CTTTTCACTACATCGCGTGTTCCTTTTATTTATTTTTTTTTATTAAAAAACTTTTTTAATGTTTATTTTTCAGAGAGTGAGACAGAGCATGAGCAGGGAGGATAGAGAGAAAGGGAGACACAGAATTCGAAGCAGACTCCAGACTCTGAGCTGTCAGCACAGAGCCCAATGTGGGGCTCAAACCCACAAACTGCGAGATCATGATCTGAGCCGAAGTCGGACGCTTAACCGACTGAGCCACCCAGGCACCCCATGTTCCTTTTCTTTTAAAAATAGAGAAAGTATCAAATGGGAAAAAAGGAAACACAGGCAGTTTTTCAGCCTTTAAAATCCTCTCCCAGCTGGAGATAGTGTGCAGTGGATTGGGTCTAGTTCAAGGACTGGCAGCCGGATCTCCTCCTGTGGCCCAGGTCCTTGTCTGTAAAGCAAGGATGGTATTGTCCACCTTAGGGCCGTGTGAAGATTTGATCAGTTCTTGTACTTGGTTCGTAGTTCTAAGTCAATAAGTGGGGCTTCTCCCCCAAGCAGCAAAGCTGTCAGTCCTGTGCAGACGTACTAGAGTGTAACAGAGTGGTGTGCTGTGGGGACAAACTGGGCTGCTAGGCAGAGAAGGTGATGCCGTCAGGGGTGGAGAGACAAGTCAGGAGGTGAGGGAAATGGGTGGGAGAAAAGAACTCAGGAAGGCAACTCGATGTAGGCTGTGACCCAATCCCCTGCTTCCTCACGGGTGCCTCAGTAAGAGCAAGAGCCACAATTGGCCAGGCTTGGCTCCCTGAGCTGCTAGAGGAGAGGTCTGAGACTGAAACAAAGACAGAGAGAGACACCCAGCCTGAACCCAAGCGAAGGGTTCAGTTGTTGCCCACAGAGACAAGTTGTACCTATGGGGATGCTTGAGAAAATTCTGTTCATGGTGTGTGTGTGTGTGTGTGTGTGTGTGTGTGTGTGAGAGAGAGAGAGAGAGAGAGAGAGCGCTTTGAAGAGAGAAATAAATACTTCCTAAGGTCTTAAAGTTAACACTAAGGGAAAGGAATAAAGCTTAATTCCCCAGGGAATTCTCAGTGTTGACAGTCTAATTTGCATGGTTCATTAATTTAAAGTCTTAAAATTAAAAAAAAAAGAGAGAGCAGATGCATGAAATATATCACAGGTTGGTTTCAAAGAGAATGCTATTCATCCCAGTGAATACGGGCAGCGTGGAACTCCTTGACCACTCATACCTTTGTCCTTTACATCTCAGGTGCAGAGCACCTGAGTCCCCACTTACTTACCTGTCAAAGGAGGATAATAAGAGCATATACTTCACAGGGTCAATGTGAGCAGTGAGTGAGTGCATGTGAGACTGTAAACGACTTCTGCATCTGATAAGTGCCCAATTTATTAATGTTGATTCTGAGGCCAATAAGAAAGGAGGGGAGGAGGAGGAGAAAGAGGAAGAGGAGGAGGAGGGGGAAGCATTTCTTTTGACCAGATTGGTCAAGGCATTAGTTCTACTCCCCCCTGACATGTAACCTTGGGAAAATGTAGTTAACTCAAGTTGTCAACTGACGACAAACTAGGGAGAGAGATTGTGGACGAGACAGAGATGGTGCAGGAGAGGAGAGCCTAGGCAGATACTCTTGCTGACCTTTCTCTTTGTCATCCTTAGGAGAGGCATCCTGATGTCCACATTCCCCCACAGACACACCTTCCGTGTCATAACCTAATACAGTTGTATGTGTGTCCCATGGCTCCCACCCCCGCGCCTGGAAGCCTTGGACCAAGGTTTTAGGACTCTCCTTCACCTGTAGTTGGTTTTGGAGGTTCAGGGGTAGGGCCTCATTGAGACTCAGGACACAGCACATCAGCCATGACCCTTTAACCACTGTGAGTCTAAGCATAGACTTGACTCAGAGCCCCACTCCTAGGCAGCAGGGACTCTGTCCCACCCCAGGTTCCAACTGCCACTCCCCTAACTGTCACTCAGAACTTCCCTTCTCAGCCTCAGGGTCTGCCTGTCCTTTGGATGACCTCTGGTTTAGGAGACAAGAAAGCTTTCTGAGGACCAGGTGAATGCCTTGTTCTAAGATTAAGGCAGGGCTGACTGTAGTTTCAGGAGAAGAGCTCAGCTGCCTTTGATCTTTGTTAGTTTGTTTTTGTTTTCAAGTGCTTTGAAACTCTTGCTGCCTCCCCAGCTTCTTATTTGCAGGACTGCCTGGGAGGAAACCAGCTCGGGTATTGAAGCAGCTTTCAGCGCTTGTGGGAGGACCGTTTTCCTCAGAGGAGCTCCAGACTTTATCAACACAGAGAAGTGTTTCTTTTTCTCTTCAAAATGTAAATATCTTTTTTTATATAAATAATAAATGCTCATTATAAAAATTCATACAACTCAGAGTGTATTCCCCAACTCTGCTGTTAGAGATAAACATACTAACAGTTTGTAGTATATGTCTTCAGTCTCTGGAAATTGTGTGTGTGTGTGGTGTATATAATTCAAAAGTGTATCGTAGTGAGCTTATGGCATGAATCCATGTATATCTACCTTTTCTTTGCCAAAATCAACCTAACCATTCCTTAATGGCTGATATTTAGTCTGTTTTAAAATTTGGGGCAGTAACAGTGAATAAGGTAATGAGCTCTCTTATACCTGTATCATTGCCTGTTCAGATATTTTTACGGGATAACCTCCTGAACATGTAATTGTTGGGCATTTTGAATCTGATGCTGCCAAATTAGAAGAAAAAGGTTTACACAGCTGCCAACTCCCTGAGGTTATCTCAGGGCTGACTTTGCCACTGGGCACAATAGGCACGTTGCCTAGGGCCCACTGTCTTTTAGGGGTCATGAAAAAATTTTAATTTCTTTTAAAATCAGAAAAAAAATGAATAAATAGTATACAATTAATCCAGCCTGGATTGTACTTTTTTTACACTAGTGCAGTCATAAAATGTATATTTTAATATTTTTTGTGTGGAGGGGGATCCTCAAAGGCAAATGCACGTAGGACCCCCACAAGTCGTAATGTGGCCCTGGGTTATCCATTTTTTCTATACCCTTGCGACTCTGAGATTTATCTTTTTAGTTTTCACCGGTCTTTTATGCCAAAAACAAAAACCACAATTGTTTTTACTTGAAGACAGTTCACAGTTGTTTTTACTTGCACTTCTTTGGATATTTGTGAGGGATTATCTCCTAAGTTCATTGACCATGTAACTTTCCTTTATGAATTTCCTATTTATATTCTTTTCTCATCTTTCTGTTGAATTGCTCATCTTTTCCTTGTTAGAAACTTCTTTTCACAGTAAACATTGCAAACTTTATTTTCACAATTTTGCATTTCAGACTTATTGGTATCTTTTTATAATGATATTTTAAGTGTTTTTGTACCCCAGATTTAGCAAGCCTTTCTTTTATGGTATCATTGTTCCAAAGGCCTATGAAGATTTTTTTGATATTTTCTTATAGAATATCTATGGCTATTAGATATTCTATATTTTATGAGATATTATAATATCTTTAATTCATCTGGAATACATTTTTGTAAAAGATGTGAAATGGTTCTTAACTTTGTTTTCCATGCATAGCTAATTGTTCCAACACCATGGGACAATAATTTCAAACTCCACCTTCATCAGATTTTAAATTCTCATATATACATGGGTCTATTTCTTAAATGTCTTCCATTCCATCAATCCATTTAGCTAGCACCACACTTTTAATTCTATAGCTTCATGATATTTTGGTGTTTGATAAGGTAAATCGCTACTCCCCACCTCCCCATAATCCTTCTTTCAATTTTTTTGATTATTCTCATATATTTACTCTTTCTGATGAACTCTAGAGTTAACGTTTTCAAGTACTAAAAAAAAAAAAAAATCCCAATGAATTTTGTAAAATTTAGAGATTAATTTGAAGAGAAGGACATCTTTACAAAATAGAATCTGTCTCTCCAAGAGTGTGGTGTTCTGTTCAGACCTTCTGTTTATGCCATTCCCAGTTGGTCTATGGTTTGCCCAATCCCTAGCCCTCTCAACAATCTCCTCAGACTTTGTGGGGCAGAAGGCCAGCAGCAAGGGCTTGTCTGAGTCTTTATGTCCTCCTGAGGTTAATGGCGGGGGGCCTTTATTTGCCACTTTTGGTTCATTTAGTTCTGGTTTTCTAAGAACTGTGTTCTGCTCTAAAGCACTGTGGCAGAGCCACCGTAATCTCTTATCTGGATTTCTGGTCTCTTTGCTTCTGTTTTTGCTTATTCTGGCTCTTTCTCCACACTGTGCCTAGTGCAACCTTTCTAGTCAGATCCCCATGGTGCCCTGCTAGAGAAGCTGCAGTAATTCCTCATTGTATTAGTTGTCTATGGCTGCTGTAACAAATTACTATAAACATGATGCCTTAAAACAATACATATTTTCATCTTACAGTCCTGCAAATCAGAAGTCCAAAATCAGTCTCATTGGGCTAAAACCAAAGTGTCAGCATTCCTTTCTGGAGATGCTAGGGGAGAATAAATGTATTCCTTATCTTTTCCAACTTCCAGAGACCTCCTGCATTCCTTGGCTCTTGGCCCCTCCCTCCATCTTCCAAGACAGCAACTCTATTACTCTGACCTCTGCTCCTGTGGTCACATCTCCTTCTGTGACTCTGATCCTCCAGCCTCCCTCTTATAGGTATAATCCTAAGGATGCTTGTGATTCAGCTGGGTCCTCCAGATAATCCTGGATCACATCCCTACATCAGAATCCTTAACTTACATCTGCAATGTTCTCTTTGCTATGGGAGGTAGCATTTGCCAGTTCCAGAGATTAGGATGTGCACCTCTTTGGGGGTGGGGGCATTTATTCTGCCTACCGCAGTCATTACCTTCAGGATGAATTTGGCTTGCCAGCCCCTCATTGACCTGCCCTAACTAGTCCTCTGTCTAACCTCATTCTGCTCTGGAACCTGACCTCTCTGCTGCTTCCAGTTCTGGTCCAGGCTGATTCCCCTGCCTTTCCCCACCTCTTACTCCTACTCATCTTCCAACTTTGGCTTAAACTTCACTTTCTCTGGAAGCTTTTGACAACCTCTTCTACTTCCTGCATATTCCTCCAGATTTCATTAGGGGTTCTCATATCATCCATTCTTCCTGACCCTGCTTATTTTGCCTTTTATATATGTGTTTTTTAATATGAAGTTTATTGTCAAATTTTGCCTTTTATATTATTGTTTGGTTATCTTCTCTTCCAAAATATAAGCACTTTGAGGGCAGAGGTGACGAGGACAGCTGCACACTTGGCACATAAGAGGGAGATTATTAAGTCTTTGCTGAATGAATTTATAAACATTAATTTTATAATAGAATGCAAGTTATTTTACTCTATAGACCTCATCTTAAAAGTATTCATCATTCATCCAATAAATATTTGTTAAGTACTGACTTGGTAAGTACTGAGCTAAGGCAGTTAAAATTAAGAAAAAAAATTCCTTGAATAGTATGAGGATGCTAAGGTTGTAGTGGGTTCATGAGCACAAGGACTTAAATAATGATTTTCGTCCTTCAGGAAAATGGACTTAGAGGTCAGTGAACCAATAGACTTTAGTTCTGGAGATCATCAGCGTCTGGTTCGGAAAGCAGTAGATAGTAACGTCCAGACCAAGTCTAGCGCCTCCACAAGTTCACCTTCATCTGAGCCGCAAAGAAATCATGGAGAACCACATGCAAAGACTAGAGAGCCCATGGATAGCTATGTGGTACAGATTTCAGAGGATACCACCCCAGAGTTCAGCAATACTTTAAGCCATCCGTTCTCAGATTCATCAATCCGCAGAGGTAAGAATAAAGAAATTAACTTTTTGGAACAGAAAAGCAAGTGTTCTCTTAAAATGTTTCCAGAGTGGACTGTTAGAAGACTTAACTTTGCCTTTACTTTTTCCCAGTCATACTTTTACCATGAAGCATGATGTAGAGCCACGATGTAGATGGCCCCAGAGTGGTCCAAGGCATTCAGAAGTTCATCACAAACATATAACTTGTGGTTATAACTTGTGGTTCCCTTAGGATATATGAATTACTCATTGATTGTGGAATGTTGTTACCTATGTACAACGTGATGCCATGATCCCGTCTTAAGTTTTAAAGCATACTAATTCAGTGCCCTAGACATTAATTTTGTATAGGAAATACATTCAGCTGTGAGCAACAGGAACCTAAAACACTATGGCTTAAATAAATATTTATTTTCTCTTTCATGAAATGGGAAATTTGAAGGTAGGCAGTTGAAGGCAAATGCTGCAGGTCCCCAATGATCACTTTGTCACACTTAGACCTTCTTAGGGCCTAGACAACTTAAAGGTGGACTGTGAACTTTGAATCCCATTGCCGACTCCCTGTGGCCCTCACCCCCCATCTTGTGGCTGGAAAGATGCCTTTTGGAGCTCTGGCCTTCCAGATAGGGAAAGGCAAGGGCAAAGAAAGGCCATGGCTGGTCTGCTGCCTTGACAACTGCAAGAGGTGCCATTCATGGGTCTCAGATGTCCTGAGAGTCAGCCAAATCTGACCTCTATTGAGAGGCTTTCCCAGAAACCACACCCACGAATTTCCAATCTCCTGTCATTGACCCTACCAGGATCATGTGGCCACCTCCACGTGTAGGTCTTCAGTTGGGCCCATTGCCATCTTTAACAAGATTTGGGGTGGATAGTGATGGAGCCAGGGAGAATGGATGTCACTAAGCAACTAGTCATCTCTGCCACAGATACCAATCTTTCATCACCAGGTGTTGTGCAAGAGGAATATTTTTGCGTTTGGTCCTTACAACAACCCTGTGAATGAAGTCGTTGTAGTGTTATTTAACAGATGAGGGAATCAGGTTTAAGGGGTTATATTGAAAACATATGTAAAGCCTCCTCACCACTGTTAGAGTTAATTATTTGCCTCTCCTGGAGGGCAGAGGCTGGGACCTTTCCCACTTAAAAAAAAAAATTATATGGTATATTGACAGCACTGTGGAAACAAAGGAAAAATATAGCAGGGTAATGGATTAAAAGTTATGGTAGGGGTGTCTGGGAGGCTCAGTAGGTTGAGCGTCCGATTTTGGTTCAGGCCATTATCTCATGGTTCGTGGGTCAAGCCCCGCGTCGGGCTCTGTGCTGACAGCTCAGAGTCTGAAGCCTGCTTCAAATTCTGTGTCTCACTCTCTGTCTGCCCCTTCCCTGCTCATGCTTTGTGTCTCTCACTCTCAAAAATAAATAAACATTAAAAAAAAAAAAAGTTATGGGGCTGGGGGGCTATAATTTTTTAAAGCAGCTTTATACAATTTATATATCATAAATTCACTCCTTTTAAGTGTACAATTCAATGATTTTTAGCATATTTACAGTTGTGCAACCACAAAAAGAAACCCATATCCATTAGCAGTCAGTCACCCCTCATCCCATCCTCCCCCTGGCCTCTGACAAACCACTAACCTACTTTCTGTCTCTATGAATTTTTGTATTCTGGATATTTCATATAAATGGGATCCTACAGTATGTGATCTTCTGTGATTGCCTTGTGCTTAGCATAATGTGTTCAGGGTTCACTCATGTTGTTGTACATGTCAGTACTTCCTTCTCTATGATCATATAGTAGTCTATGGCTTGGACAGAACACATTGTGGTTATTTTGTAGCAGGATTCTCACACAGAGTCCTGACCCTGAGGCTTTTCTTTCTAGGAAGCAACTTTATTCCTGCCAGCACCACTCAGTTGTGTTCTAACCCAAAGAAATGAGCCCTGAACGCCACGTGGAGTAGTTTTTTTAATGTATTTTTCACTTCTTTGTCTCCCATATATGGTAAAACACAAACATGCAGTCTGATTAAGTGGTCTCATGTTACAAGGTCCTGAGGGATGTTGTCAGGTAAGCGAAGAGCAAGGTTGCCTTGAGGATTTTATTTTTTTCTTTCCTTAGGGAGGGGACCCTACCACATTCCCCCCTTTGATGCTCAGACCCCTCTATTTAGGGTCAAAGAGCATCATCTTGGTTTAGAGGTTTATATAGGCTGTCCTTCCACATATCTAGTATATAGTCCACCTGGGGCCCACCACTTGATAGCTGCGTTGATGTTGTCCCAGGCCTCTCAGAGATGAGAGAAGTTAGACAAGGAGTGGGGATCTGGCTCAAGGTGATCTGGGTCCCCCACCATTGGGTTTTTCAGGCAGTTGAGTTAGAAAATGTTTGGCCTAGGCATGTTAAGTTTTTAACAGAGATGACGATGAGCTTTTTTCACACTAAGCAAGACAGTTTTTTTTCAATAATTGACATTTTGAGAAGCCAAACCCTGATAGTAGGACTGGGGTATTTTGTTTTACTATAAGTTTGTGGGGATCTAACTTTTTTAGTCTTTTATGGCCTTTGTTTCGCCATGTTGGTACCAACGAAGTATCCTATCCACAAAAGGAAGGTGAGTGTTAACAGAAACCTCTTATCACATTTTTAGCTGGCCGGAGCGGCCTCAGCCCATCCTATAGCAAAGAGTAGAGCAAGAATCATAATAGTGAGAAGCAAGGTGTGACAGTGCATCACAGTAAGGAAACATATAGAAAATAAGGAAAGTCTTTTGTTTCACTGGACTGTTGATTCCTCAGGCTTTTGCCCTGGGTAGATTAGTCAGCTTGTGGAGTGACTAAAGCGGGGCTGCAGTCTCCTGGAGCCTCTGGAGTTGCAGACCGCTTCTTCCATATGGTGAGCTTGCACAGCATTGATAGATCAGGAATGCACTCCCAGTTTCGAGATTCCAGCTTCACTCTGCTGTAGTGAATCCAGGGACCCACTTCAGCGATCTGTACTGCAGTAGGGGTGAACAAAATGACAGTGAATGTGCCCCTCCAGAGGGGTTTTAGGGGTTGGACATTTCATTCCTTTATCCATGTTGCATCTCCTGGTTAAAAGGGGTGAGTGTGTGTGGTCAGATTCACATGTAATCGCTCCCTGACCCAGTGGTCTAAGGTGGTTAAGGTAAAGCCAAGGCCCACATCTGTTGTCTTAGGGTTAGATTGTCTGTCTCATTTAGATCCCCCTGCCTTATGCCCTTGATAATGGGGGGAGGGCACCTATACAGGATTTTATAAAGGGAGAACCCCATCTGCTTCTTTAGCCTCCCACTGCAGCCGCAGTCTGCCTCCCTGGATGGCCCTTATATTTCCCTCCCTAATGTAACCCTTTCCCTATTTATTTCTCCCCTCGAATAGGGCCTGTAACTGCTGTTAGGGAACAGGAGCGATAACTGTTCTGGCTTCTCCAAGCTGGTAAGGGATGGTGTAGGGGTATAGCAGTTAGAGTCTACCCATGGGTCCGTCAAGTGGCCCACAGTATGGTTTTACAGGAAGGCTGGCAGGCATGAGGTGGCATAAACATTAGCAGATACCAAGAGAAAAACACAAAGTAAAGATTATACTGACCAATAAGATGGCATCTTAATGTCCACAGTTCCAAATCTGTCAAATAATCTAGGAGAGACCCTGACTTTGTAAACAATATATGTCAGGGAATCTCTCATAACCCAAGTGATGGAGAAGCAGGAGCAGTAAGTAATCAATGGTGGCTCTATTTCCAAGATTTTGGCCCTAACTGAATTAAAAAAAATTTTTTTAAGCATCTAATGCTTGTAAGGTGTTACTTAGAGTTTTGCTGAGTATACGCAGTTTGTTTTATTTTGAGTTGTAAAACTTTTTCAAGAGCCAGGAGTTCTACTAGAGAAAGAGTCAAGGCAGCCATTTACCATTATTAATTTGTAAATTTTCAGGTAAGCCATACCTGGGTATTATTTTATAAAGCAGAATTTTTATTACTTTTTGTCCCTTTTCTATCTTGTAGGGGAAAGCCTTTACCCAACTAGTAAAAGTATTAACCCCCACAAACAGATACTGGAATTTTTTTTTTTTTTTTTTTTTTACTTTGGCATCTGAGTGAGACCTTATTGTTAGTCTTTCCTGGATAGTCTCCAGTTCCTTGATTGTCTGGGAGAGCAAGTTTGTGGTTGAAAGGATTGTTTTTAAGACATACTTTACAGCCTGAAACTACTTGCAGAATTCTCCTTGACAAGTTTTTTCGAGTAAACATCCTTTGGGCCATTTGATAAGTTTTGTCCCTCCCTAAATGAAAGGCCTGGTGCTGTATTTTAATAATCTTTTGCTCTGTGAGCATGGTAACAGTAATTGCTCTGCTCTGTTTGTAACCATTCCAAGGACTGGAGACAGTGTCTAGAAGTCAGACCCCAGTTTATTTCGCAGGGGTGGGGGTGGGGGGGGGGTGCAGAGAGTAGGTGGGATTGAGTCTCCTTTAATAATTCATATAGGAGCCAACTATTTTCCCGAATCCTGTTATCTATAGCCTACAATATCCACTAATTTTCAAAAGCTCACATAATTGTTTATCTGTTTGTAGTTAGTAGCACCATAGTCTCTAATTTACTTATAATGTCTCTTTCTAGCTATGGAGTAAGGCTCTCTGGCATTATGAGGAAAGAATGAGAAGAAATTAGATTTCCCCATCTACATCCCAGGGGCTGAGAGAAAAATTTAGTTAGAAGTTTTCCAGAGGTCACGTTTGGGTAGTTGGCCTGGAGTGGAAAGGAGGACAGAAAAGGTAGCTCTGGTGTTAAGAAGGAAATCAACCAGTTTTTCCTTCTATATTTAGAGTTACCCGAGGCTCTGGGTTTCTGATAGACAGTTGGTTTAGGGGAGCCAGTGTGAAGAGCCCCAGGCCCTGGTTAGTCCCTTCCAGGGACATTGGTTATTTGAGCCCTCACAGATAGAGGTCCTGAGGGCATTCAGATCTCCCTCCAGTGATTGTTTCTATATAAGGGGCATGGATTATGGGGTTTTCATTTTGGTTGTCCCCTCTGAGGATGTTCTCATTTTAGTGCTCTGAACGGCCATATAAATGGCACTTGGTGCCAGGACCGCAGGAAGTCCAGTCTGACATAGTACATAAGGCCACAACTAAGGCCTCAGACTATTTTTTTTTTTTTTCTGGCCTCCTTTTCTGTTTTGTTTATAATATACCCAATTGGCAGCTCATAAGAGCTCCTCCAAGGATCCCTTCAAGGCCAACAGCCAATTTTTGCATTTTCTCTGAATATCTAGGGCTGATTGAGTGACAAATTTATCCTTTAAAATCATCTCAGCCTTAGGGGTGTCAGGGGAGATAGCCATATATTTGATGAGAGCCTCCCTCAACCTCTCCAGGAAGGCCATTGGGCTCCCATTTTGTGTTTGTAAAATAGTGGCTAATTTAGCATAATTTAAAGGCTAGATTTCCTTAAAATTTTTTTTCTCAAAACATCTATCTCATTAAGAGTCTGATTTAACAAAAGCGTTGTATCCTTCCAGGTCAACTCAAAAAAAAATATGTGATATTCTGGAAAGGCTTTATATGCTTACCTGATCGGACAATTTACCTACATCTCCTATTATCTGTCTTAAACCTTGTAATGTAAAAGTTTTTTCTTCTGGCATTCTAGCTTCTTGTAAGGGAAACATGCCTGTTACATTACAGGGAGGGCCTGGATAAGGTGGGTAGCAGGGAGCAGAATTGTATTTTTTTAGATAGATAGATAGATAGATAGATAGATAGATAGATAAAGGACCTGAAGAGGAGGAGGTTGAGGTGGAAGACTTCCCTTCCTCCTTCTCTAGGTCTGTTTTGGGTACAGGTAAGGGGCCCTTAATTGTTTCCCCTCCTGATTGCTGGACTTTAGAAAGGGTTGTTATTAAATTAGGATCCACCTTACATTGCTTACATATATCATATATATATGTAAACATATATCTGTAAGCATATATATATATATACATACATAAGATTTTTTTCTTAAGGCCCAAAAACAATGAACATAAGGGAATTCTCCCCATTTCCTTTCACATTTGTAAAACATGTCCAATTGTAGGGTTGTATTGTCATTGATAGTTTCCTCTGGTGTCCAGGTTCCCTTTTCCAATTTGTATTGGGGCCAAGCCTTGGTGCAAAAGAAAATGAATCATAATGCATTCCAAAGGAGTAATGGCCTTGGTTGGGGAATTACCCATCTATAGGAAAAAGGAAGAAAGTTGTCCCTTATCTCAATTTCCTATAGCCGGCCAGGAGAAACCTCATCTCCCTGGCCTCTTGTTTTGGCTGGCTATGCGACTGGCAGCCAAAAGCCCTGTCAGGCTTGTGAGGTGCTGGGAGTAGTCATTCTTACCCAGGCTTGACCTTACCTCTGAGAGCTGGCCTGGTCTTTCCAGTTTGTTTTGTTTTGTCTTGTCTTTTTGTTTGTTTGTTTGTTTGTTTGTTTGTTTTTACCCCTCTGTTTCCCACCTGTAGGACCTTGGGAGTATGGACTGTGACTAAGCAAGACTTTCCTGGTTGCCATAGGATGTACTAATTTTATTTTGGCCCAACAGTAACTTACATATAGATCATTGGCTATTGAGGGAAGGGGTTAAAGAGCCAAAGTCAAGGTCTATTCCCCTGCCTTTTTCAACAACGCCCACATAAATATGTTGCAGTCATGTGGAAATCCATTTTTGGCATGCAGTGGGCTACGTTTAGTAAAATGGCTCTCATGTATCTTAGTAAAAGCCCTTTGTATATTATCCATCCCTCATATGGCAGAGGCATCCATTCCTCTGCTAAATAGGAACAACACAAATATGAAGGATTTGGAGGACTGCATTAAGGGTATTGTCATCATTTTCCCAGCCTTTGGATCAAAGGAGGAAGAATTTTAATCTCAACCCTGTGTACTTTTAAAATCCATTTATTTTAACCTTAGTCCATCCTGACCACACATAAAATTTCTTTTTAAATATTTTCCTTCACGAACATTCTACAATTTTTCCTTGCATTTAGATTTTGTCCCAAGCCATTTCTCTCCGAATAACCAGTCTCATTTAGGACAAAATTACTTTCTTTTACCTTCAACAAAAATATATTTCCATTTCTTATATCTTTGTTTCATATCTACTACTTTCTACATACAGAGTTTCTTATTTTTATCAGTTTTAACTACATGTAGCAGAATTTTAACTCTTAGAAACCTTAGTCTTCAGTAAAAACTAAGTAGTAACCAGTTGTGAACTCTATGTTACATCAGAATTTTTTTAAATGGCAAACTTATGAATCCATTAAGCACAAAGCGTGTTTTTCAACAGTTCCAAATATCCTTTATTTCTGCAACAAGTCAAAAGCATAAACCTACATCTAGTAATTAGTGGTTTAGCCTCTTATCTCATTAGATATCAAATGAATTCAATCTCAATTTAGCATGCATGCAAGCAAAACTTTAACATTTTAGGTCACCAAAGACTTTAAAAGCTATCTTAACAATTCCGCATGAAAACTTAAGAGACCGACAAAATTAACCGTCACTTTAAGTCATCCTTTTGTTAACGAATTGGAACAGAGATAACATGAGCTTATTTGACCCTCAGCAAATCAAGGTAGAATAAAAGTTTTTTTAATGTTGATAAACATCATCTATCTCAAACCAACAAACTCAAATTAGCTTAAACACTGAACACATTTTACTTGAGTCCACATAAGACAATTTGTTCCCCTTGGTTAATTTTTACTTGCAACGTTGGTGGGGAAATCTGACATCGGTGGTCTTTGTTCCTGGACATCTAGGGTGGGAGGAGGGGCTGATGGTGCCCGAGGCATTGAGGAGCCAGTTGTGCCAGCCGCCCCTCAGGTGGTGCAGAAACAGGAGCGGGGAAGGGAAGGCAGAAGAGACAGGTGCCAGCGGAAGGCAGGGAAGAGAATTCCCAGTTTTAAATCTTGGCAGCTCAGACAGAGGAGCAGACTCCAGGTTTCTTTTGTTTTGTTTGCCACCAGTGGAATGAGACAGTCCATGTCAGTCCTGAGAAGACAGGGAATTTCCCTGAAACAAAAGGAGTTTCGGCAGCTGCTTGGGAATATTCCCTCAAGTCCCCGTTCTGAGGTAGAATAACCAGAGACAGTTGGCTCGAATTATAGTCGTTGACCAAGGAAATGAAGGAGACACAAGTCTCCATACACAGTCACGCGGCAACTCCAACCTGCTGCCCAGCACCAACACCTTAGTGTTGCAGCTTCGTTCCTCGTCCCTTGTGGAACTACTAGTGCACCTCTGGGAGGTGATCAGGCTCCCCTTCTGCCTCTTACGGGCAGGTCTGCCAAAACGAACCTGGGTTCTTAGAAGGCTGATGGGCATCCCTGAGCCGGTTCCTGGGCCTCTTGGGTTCCATGAGCACATACAGGGGTTGTTGCCCCAGTGTGCCAGGAGGGCTGGTCCCCTGTGGATCAAGCGGCCTGCTGGCACCAGGTGAGGCTGCCTCTCCCGGCACCCTGAGGTTTGCAGCCCCAGTGGCAAAGGAGGTGGAAATGTACTGTCTGAATCCCGAACGAGCCCCCCAGTAATGTAGCAGGATTCTTGCACAGACAGTCGTAACACCAAGGCTTTTCTTTCCAGGAAGCAACTTTATTCCTTCTGGCACCGCTCAGTTGGGTTCGTACCCAAAGAACTGAGCCCCAAACGCCACGTGGTGTAGTTTTCTATGTATTTTTTTACTTCGTCTCCCATATATGGTAACACACAAACATGTAGTCTGATTATGTGGTCTCATGTTACAAGGTCCTGAGGGATGTTGTCACCTATGCATATAGTCAGGTTGCCTTGAGGCTTTTTTTTTCTTTCCTTAGGGAGGGGACCCTACCACAATTTATCCTGCAGTTGATAGACATTTGGGTTGTTTCTACTTTTTGGTTATTATGAATAATGCTGTGGTCAATATTCATATTTGAGTTTTTGTGTAGAGATACATCTTCATTTCTCTTGGGTAGATACCTAGGACTTGCTGAGCTATGTGGTAACTCTGTTTAACATTAAGAGGAACTGCCAAACTTTTCCAAAGTGACTGCATCATTTACATTCCAACCAGCAATGTATGAGGTTTCCTATTTCTCCTAAGTCCTTGTCATCATTTCTTATTGTCTATCTTTTTAAAAAAAAAAAAATATTTATTTTGAGAGAGAGAGAGAGAGAGAAATCACCAATGGGGGAGGGGCAAAGAGAGAGAGAATCCCAAGCAGGCTTCGTGCTGACAATGCAGAGCCCAACATGAGACTTGAACTCACAGACCGGACTGTGAGATCATGACCTGAGCCGAAATCAAGAGTTGGACACTCAACCAACTGAGCCACCCAGGCCCCCCTCCATCCATTTTAAACTAATAATTAGTTTTTGTGTATGTATGACCTAAGGAAGGATCCAATTCACCCTTTTGTATGTATTCTCCCCCTCTCTTTGCCCCTCCTTCCTTCCCTCCCTCCATTTCTCTCTCTCTCTCTCTCTCTCTCTCTCTCTCTCTCTCTCTCTCTCTCTCTCTCTCTCTGTCAAAAATAAAATAAGCATTAAAAAAAGCATTCCCTCCCAGTCTCTGAGACATAGTAGAGGTGAAATAAATGTTGATTACATGAATGTTTTAATGTAGGCAGCCCAAAATCGGGCACATATGTTCTGGTATTTTTATTAAGATAGCTCAGTCCCATTTCTTTGTTGTCACCCTTCCTGTGCATAGAAACCACACAGCAAAACGGCACAGTTGACAGTCCTTTAAGTCATCTTTAAGCAGCACTCTCTGGTTTTTTTTCTCCTTTTAAAATAAAAAAAGCTACAAAACAGTTCATTGTCATCTCCAGCACCATATTCAGAGCACTCCAGAAAAACTTGTGCAGTAGGAAGTTAGCAAAAGGAGATGCCGACATGTTCTGTATTGTGCTTGGGAGTGCGGCTGGGAACCCCTTGGTCTTGTAATTCCTTGTGTTACCTGATGTCTGCTCGAGTAGAAGGGAAGGGAGTTGCTGAAGGCAGGAAGGCTGGCAAGAAAAGTGGTGGGAAATCTGCAAACTTCAGGGCAGCCCAAGGCCATCTCCAAGGGCTAACCACCCTCGCTACCCGCAGCTTTGAGGCCTCTCAGTGCTCCATTCTGCATGCATGGGGGAGCTGGATCCCTAGTAATGGCCTGCAATATTCAGAGACTTTCAGGTCACTTGTGGTCCTAAGGAGGACAGGGTGTGAATCATAAGGAATTAAGTTCCTGGGTTTGTCTTTTAGGTTTTTGGGACTTCTGTGGATAAATCCTCAGATGGCCAATAAAACACCTCTAACCATCCAAATGGAATATTTCCCACAAGTTCTGTAGAGCTGTATTTTTGTGGTTATTCCATTTGCTGACTCTAAACTACTACTCCTTTTCCAATCCTCAAAAAAAAAAAAAAAAATCAGAGGAAATATTCTTTTGTTAAGTATCAAAAATAGGTAATTACATTTCTATTAAAAATTTTTTTAATGTTTATTTTTGAGAGAGAGAGAGAGAGTGTGTGTGTGTGTGTGTGTGTGTGTGTGTGTGTGTGAGAGAAAGAGAGAGAGAGAGAGAGAGAGCAAGCGAGAGAGCTAGAGAGAGAGAGAGTAGGGGAAGGGCAGAGAGAGAGGGAGACACAGAATCTGAAGCAGGCTCCAGGCTCTGAGCTGTCACAGAGCCTGATTCAAGACTCGAACTCACAGACCGTGAGATCATGACCTGAGCCGAAGTGACCACTTAACCGACTGAGCCATGCAGACGCCCCTATATTTCTTTTTTTTACTTTTGAACATTGTATCATAAACATAATGTTTCTGTCTCTTCAGCTTTCATTATAAAAGTGTTCCTGATCCTGTCGGCTCAGTTGGTGGTCACTGGGGCGATTATCAGCGTGTTTATTTTCTGGTAAGTCTTTGTTACCGATGTAAATGAAATATTAAGTTGTTCACATTAATTCTTATCGAATCAACTCAATTTTGTTCATTAAAAATTATCTATTTTTTCTTAATCATTCATAGGATATAATATCTCTATGGCTTTGTTGTTTCTGAGGCAACTCTTAGACCAAGGTGTTGGTAGATTTCCACAGTTTTACTTCAACTTCCTAAGCCAAGATCTTTTTGTCTTAGTCTTTTTGGGGCGCTATTTCATTTTCTATTTTCCCTGGCTATTTCCACAGATGAAAGTGGATAAAGGAAAAAAGGTGAGATTATGGAGGCCTTGGAGACTTGGAATGTTGAAATTATTTCAGGGACTATGACCCATCACTGCTTAAACCTATCCTGTGAAAATCTCTATTTACAAAACAAATATATGAGAAATTGATTTTCTTTGCTTTGTACACTTAGCAGTATTTTTTAAAAATAAAAATGTCACCAGGACATTTGCATTCATACATATTTAACTTACAACTTATTATGACTATCTTTTTATAAATATATTTTAAGAAGCAAGGTATGGTTATATGTTTCACCATTTAACTCCTCATTTATCATTGCCAATGATTAAGGGTTTACCCCTTTCCCATGAGATTGTTTTACTTCTACTGAAATAATTACATTAGTTAGAAAAATAAACAATTTATCATTTAAAACTATATTAATTATTTTTTAACCAGGAAGGGTTTAAAAGCTTGGGTGCTCATGAATGCCTGGTTCACCTATGCAATCTTGTAAGTATTCTTGGATTTAATAAAATGTGGTTTTTTTTCTATTAGCTATTGACTGAGGTTCTTTATTAGAAATTAGGTGAAGGTATAACATTCTTGAAATGATAAAATCATAGAGATGGAAAACAAGCAACTTAGTGGTTCTAAGGAGCTAGGGGGTGTGTGTGTGTGTTGTGTACCATAAAGAGATGGCATGAAGGAGATCTTTGTTGAGGTTTTAATGATGGGATAGTTTCAAATCTTGATTGTGGTGCTGGTTACACATGTCTACTCATAGATTTGTGTCCAAGTTCTATGACATAGCATTATATATACCTTGTACCAATGTCAAATCACTGGCTTTGGTATTATATTTATGTAAGATGTAACCTTTGAGGGAAACTGAGTAAAGGATGCATGGGACCTCTGTCTCTTGGCAACTTTTTGTGAATCTATAATTATTTCAAAATAAAATTTTTTTAAATTCTATGGATGAAAATGAGAAAAGTTAGTTTTAAAAGCTAAAAAAAAAGAAGTAAAGGTAATAATCTGCATGCAGTTTTGTTTTATAATAGTGATTATCAGATAATAATGTATATTTCTGTCTCTATTCATCTACCTGTATCATTTGATAAAATCACTGGAAACAAATAACACATGGCTTTCAATTACCCTCAGGCCAGCATTTTTTGGTGTACTTATTGTATTTGCTTGTTGTGGGAATCTCCAGCGTCAGGTGCCTGTGAATTACATTCTCCTGGGAGTATTTGTAAGTAAACTTTGTTAGCATGTGTTGTTAGCTCACCTGTGAAATATATTTTTGACACATTACTAATTCTGCCTCTATCGTGGAAAATCTTCTTGTGGAATAATAGAGATAGAAATTATTTGTGAGATGTCCTCTGGGCTCAATCCTGGCTGTAACAAAGTCATAAACTTGTTTATGAGATCATATCCATGCCCTTTTACTAAAGCTAGAGAATCTGGGCACACTGAGCAAGTCCTTTTGCCAGCGACCTTGCCTCTGGGAGGCCACGTGGGGAACCTGCTCAGAATCCAGGCTTCATTTCAGGAACAGTTAACTTGACTGTTAATGGCCCTCTGCCGGGCACAACAAACACATTCTATTATGGAGAGTGGATTCCACATTTAGTTCACAAACTCATGTGTTTGAAGTATACTTTATTTTTGTAAGAGTTCTCTTATTTCTATTTCAAGTCTCACTGGGTGCAGAAACCCAGGTCAGCGCAGGTTCCCTTAGTTCCCCACCTTGCACCTCTGGCTTTTCCAGAGAGTTGGGGGTGAGGCTGGGGCTTCTGGTCCTGGGCTCTCCTCATTTCAGCACTGTCTGGTTCCTGTTTCACCAGTGCCTCCTGTGGGGCTTCCACTCACAAGGTCTCACCACATAGGTCCTTTCTTTGTGGATCAGTGCTGCTCTCTCTGGGCCACAGAAAATGTGTGGCTCCTTTTCTTGTAGCCAGTTCCTTTCTGTGCTGCCCACAAGGATTCCAGGAACTCAGCACCCTTCCATTGTGAAGATTTATGTACCAATTGATTTATTCCTCATCTGGTTCCATATGAGATTTGAGGTAGCTTATAAAAACACCCACAATATAAGAGGATAAGATAAACTGGTAGGGAAATCTGATGAAAGGAAAAATAAGGGTAGGAAAATAAAGTCAGTGGTTAGATTAGTGTACAAAATGCGTATGCTCCCTGAATAGCCAAAGCAATCTTGAGAAAGAAGAACAAAACTGGAGGTATCACCATTCCAGATTTCAAGATAATTCTAGATTTCAAGATACGCTACAAAGCTATAGGAATCAAAACAGTATGGTAGTGGCTCAAAACAGACACATAGATCAATGGAATAGAATAAATAAACCCACAATTATATGCTCAATTAATCTATAAAGGAGATGAAAATATACAATGGACAAAAGACAGTCTCTTCAACAAATGATGTTGGGAAAACTGGACAGCCATATGGAAGAAAGAATGACACTGGACTGCTTTCTTATACCATAAACAAAAATGAAATAAAAATGGATTAAATACCTAAGTGTAAGACCTGAAACTATAAAACTCTTAAAAGAAAACATAGGTAGTAAACTCTTGTAACATTGGCCTTAGCAATATTTTTTGGGATCAGTCTCCTCAGGCAAGGGAAACAAACAAACAAAAAAATTGGGACTACATCAGATTAAAAACTCTTGCACAGTGAAGGAAACCATCGTCAACAAAACAAAGAGGCAACCTACTGAATGGGAGAAGATATTTGCAAATGATTTATCTTAGAAGAAGCTAATATAGACCTATATCTTATCTGTATAGCTATATAGATAGATACTCATACAAATGAAATCTAAAAAAATCTACCAAAAAATCATACCAAAAAAATCTAATTAAAAATGCACAGAGAATCTGAATAGACATTTTTCCAGAGAAGACATATGGATGGCCGACAGATGAAGAGATGCTTAACGTCACTAGTTATGGAAATGCAATGAGATGTCACTTCACACGAGTCAGAATGGCTAGTATCAAAAAGACAAGAAATAAGTGGTGGCAAAAACGGAGCCCTCTTGGCCTGTTGATGGGAATATAAATTGGTACAGTCACTGTGGAAAACAGTATGGAGTTTCTCCAAAAATTTAAAATTAGAAATACCATATGATCCACTAATTCCACTTCTGGGTATCTTCCCAAAGAATGAAAACACTAATTGAAAAAGATATATGTACCCTATGTTTATTGCAGCATTATTTACAATAGCCAAGATATGGGGGCCCCTGGGTGGCTCAGTCCGTTGAGTGTGTCTAACTCTTGATTTCGGCTCAGGTCATGAGCCCAGGGTTGTGGGATCAAGCGCCCCATTGGGCTCCGCGCTGAGTATGGAGTCTGCTTAAGATCCTCTCTGTCTCCCTCTGCTCCTCTTCCCACCTCAAGTGCGCTCTCTCTCTCTCTCTCTCTCTCTCTAAAATAAGAACAACAACAAAACAATAGCCAAGATATGGAAGCAACCTAAGTGCTCACTGATAGATGAGTGGATAAAGAAGATGTGGACATATGTACAATGGAATGTTATTCAGGCATAGAAAGAATTAAATCTTGCCATCTGTGATAACATGGATGGACCTTGAGGGTAAGTGCAAAGTGAAATAAGTTAGAGAAAGACGAATATCATACGATTTCACTTATATGTGGAACCCAAAACAAAACACAACAAAACAAATGAATAAGCAAACAAAACAGAACCAGACTCACAAATACAGAGAAAAAGCTAGTGGTTGTGAATGGGAATGGGGTGGATAGGCAAAATAGGTGAAGGATTTTAAGAGTTACCAACTTCCAGTTATAAATGAATCAGAGGGATGGAAAGTTCCAGGGGAATATACTCAATAATATTGTATGATGGCAGTTGATACTGTATTTATTGTGGTAAGCATTTTGCAACATATATAATTGTCAAATCACTGTGCTATATACCTGAAACTAACACAGTATTGTATGTCAACTGTACTTCAATGAAAAAATTTTAAAATGCATAATCCTGTGCACTTGAGTGTGATGAGGCTAGATTTGGGCCTGTGCCTTCGGGTGGTCAAAGAGAGTAAGGACACATGACCAGTGGTGACATTCTCAGCATGCAGATAGCTCAGTGTCTAGTGTGATTTATATGTTGGGAAGCACATCTTCCTCTGGAGACTAGCTCTCTGATGCCCACGTCTGGGCATCTGGGCATTCCTTGGCTGCCAGTGCATTGAAAGGCCTTTCTTACCTGGCGTGGATACCTTGCTCGTCACTCGGGGGAGCAGATGGGGTTTCCTAGTTCCTGGACAGACTACACTCAGGAAGAAGTGCAGGTTAAAAGCCAGGCATAGAAAGATAACTATACTAGAGCCTAGTCCTAGAGCAGAGGTAATAGGATGGGGAGAGGAGGTACTTTTCTAAAAATACTTGAATTTTTTATTTAAAAAGTTTCCATGTTTTTAATGTTTATCACAAGAAGAGATCAAAGCTCTCATCTCTGAGGTTTTGTTGTTTATCCCGAAGCAGGGAACAGCTTAAGAGAAGAAATATACAGGGGCAAAAAATTAGATGCATTTTGTAGACTTTATGTTTTGGCTAAGTATTAGGAAATATATGGAGAAACCATTTCAGAAAAGGAGTTGAGGGGAAAAAAGCACACATACCAAAGACAGCTTTTGTCCCATAGAATTTTGAGCCTGTGTTCTGCGCTCTTGAAGCCATCAGGCAGGTTTGACTTCTAAGGCCTCTTGTTCTCCTCTTTGGAAAACTGAAGGGTGGTTTCCAGCTTTAAATCATTCTCTCTCCCTCTACTTCTGAGCCCTATCTTCCTCCCACTATCCTCTCCCCCCCCCCCCCCCCCACACACACACTTATGTGCTGCTAAAGATAGAAAAACATGAAGCATTTGAGCAAGTAGAAGAAGAAAATCTTAAGAGGAAGTTTGGAAGCAAGCACATTATTAAAATATCATGTGGGGGCACCTGGGTGGCTCAGTCGGTTGGGCATCGGACTCTGGATTTCAGCTCAGGTCATGATCTCACAGTTTGTGGGTTTGAGTCCTGTATCGGGTTCTGAGCTGACAGCACGGAACCTGCTTGGGATTTTCTCTCTCCCTCTTTCTCTGTTCCTCCCTCACTTTCTCTCTCTCTCTCAAATAAACTTAAAAAAAAAAAAATCATGTGTAGGGGCACCTAGGGGGTGGCTCAGTCAGATAAGCTTCCAAATTTGGCTCAGGTCATGATCCATGAGTTCAGGCTCCATGTCAGGCTCGTACTTACAATTCAGTCTCTGTCTCTCTCTCCCCCTCCCCCCAGAGTGTCACACTCTGTCTCTCTATCGAACATAAATAAACATTAAATTAAAAAAACAATCATGTATACATGGAACAGATACACTGTTTTTAATCTGTGGTGGAAATAAGGACAGCTTTGGTAGATTTAACAAAGAAGAGAATCAGGCAACTACTCACCGAGTCTGGGAAACACAAAGATGCAATCCAGGACTCTCAGGATTCCAGTTCTTCTCGTCTCTTATCCTATATGATGTTGGCCAGCTGGAGAAGTTCAAAGCCACTCTAGCAGTCCTTGCACCATGGTTAAAATGTGTCTTCATTTGTACTCCTGGAGACCAGAGCATTCTTTCCTGGCTCTTGCCATGGACCAGGGGGTTAGCCGAGTTTCTGGATTTGGCTCTGGTGGAGCTCCCTACCAGCTGGAGAATGTCCTCAGGCCCTTCAGCCACTGTTAACTGTTGCCTCACCCCACCTGCCCACCGTCCTGGAGCCTGACCACGAACCCAGCTACAACCTCATTGCCTTTTTTTGGTCTCTGGCTTGACCACCTGCTGACTCTCAGCACCTGCCCCTCTCCCACATGGCCCCAGCAGACCATGGAAACCCTCTGGCCTGATGCAACCTCAACGCAGCCCTCTTCCCAGCCCTGGATGGGCACCTACAGGTGCAGCCCCACCCTCTGTAGAGATCTGTCCTGGAGCCCCATCCCCAGTCCTGAAAAGGTCTCAATCCTCCTCCCTCATCTGAGGTTTGAAGTTTTCAACTCTCACCCAAGCCCTGTAGGAAAGGTCAGCACTTGAAACTGTTGGTGAAGAATTAGTAGAAACAGAATGTCCTGCTTTGATAAATTGTTAAGGTGTGTCTGTGTGGGTGGGCCCATTTGATCTGGTCTTACAGATAAACCTTTTATTATGGTTTCCATATTCCTAACTAACACATATTTAATGCAATCAATATGCTGAAAGTTACTCCTGCATTCTAAGGAATTTTTACTAATAGAAGAATCTTGTCAGGCTCGGGGGAATGTTAGGTAAATGTTTAGTTCTACTATTTTTGTCCCATAATTAACCTTCCCGTAGCTCTGGGCACCGGGGTTGTGCATATTCCCACTCCCTAGACCCCGCCAACACACACACTCTTTAAATCATCTCTGGATTCTGGGCCTATGGGACCAGGGTTCTGATTGTGAATTTTGTCTTTAGACAGTTCTTCAAGGTCTGCTGCTGGGAGCTGTTTCAGTGTAAGTCTTTGATACATATTTCCTTTCTCATGTGTGCTTTTCTTTGTATGTATGTGAACAATAATCACAGTCTCTGGTTTTAGTTTCTGTAATGCAGAGGAAGTGCTGTGGGCAACAGCAGCGACTGCTCTGGTGACGTTATCGCTCACTTTATTTGCTCTTCAAACAAAAGTATGTATCACCGAAAAAGATTTCTGTCACAAGGGAGTGTGTAGATGTGTTCCTTTGGCCCTTCCTGACCCATTCTTATCTCTCCTCCTTCCTGCTCACTGCTGTCCTGTGGGCCCACCTCCGTAGCTTCTTCGCCTTCTGGCTTCTGACTTTCCTAGTAACCACGTTAAAAAAACAAAACAAAACAAAACAAAAAGAAACAGGTGAATTTAATTTTAATCATATATTTTATTTAACCCAGTGTATGCAAGGTATTAACATTTCAGTAAACAATATAACGCAAATATTGAGACATTTTACGTTCTTTTTTGAGCTAAAATTCAAATTCAGTGTGTATTTTATTATACTTACAGCATACTTTACTTCAGACTAGCCACACTTTGAATGCTTACCTAGCCACAAGTATGGAATGCATAGCTCTAGACAAGTATTTAAAAACAATTTTTTGTAAAATGTTTATTTCTGAGAGAGAGAAAGCAGGGGAGTGGCAGAGTAAGAGGAAGACACAGAATCTGAAGCAGGCTCCAGGCTCCAAGCTGTCAGCACAGAGCCCAACGCGGGGCTCGAACCCACAAACTGTGAGATCATGACCTGAGCCGAAGTCAGATGCTTAACCGACTGAGCCACCCAGGTGGCCCTCTAGACATACATGTTTTATTTTATTTATTTATTTTTTTTAATTTTTTTTTTTTAATGTTTATTTATTTTTGAGACAGAGAGAGAGCATGAACGGGGGAGGATCAGAGAGAGGGAGACACAGAATCCGAAATAGGCTCCAGGCTCTGAGCTGTCAGCACAGAGCCCGACGCGGGGCTTGAACTCATGGACCGCGAGATCATGACCTGAGCCGAAGTCGGCCGCTCAACTGACTGAGCCACCCAGGCGCCCCTAGACATACATGTTTTAAACAGCCATCAGAATCCTCTGGAGGGTTTGTTAAAACACAGATTCTGGACACCCTGGAGTTGCTACTTCAGAAAGTCTGGGACACAGCCCAATAATTTGCATTTCCCAGATAGTGCTGGTTTGAGAACCACATGTGGAAACCTAGTGCTTCTAATTATTCTCTTGGTGTGCAAGAAGTAAGGAGTGAGGGGGGACATACAGGAGTTAGGAAAAAGCTCTTACAAGAAAGTATCCTGGATTCAAGGGTCTTCTTTTGCTGTATAATATCATTCTGTTCAGGTCAGAAGATGAATATTCCCCTTTGTTTAAAAAAATTCCTCAGCTTCCCCAGGCTGTTTTCATCCCTGATTTATGAAGGCAAAACCAAAAAGCATATTAATAAATTTCAAAATTACAAAAGAATCAGCAATAATTTTTGAAAGCTTAGTGTATATATTTTTATTAAAATATATGCATACAAACATGGAAAGGCACCCAGTTCATTGCTGTATTTTATGCACATGCTTTCAGAAATATGACCATACTGTACATACAAATTTACATTCTATTCAATGTACATTTTTATTAGGGGAAATGTCCTATAAATACAAAAATAGAATAGTATGATGAGCCCTCATGTATCCACGGCTCTTGTTATTTCATCCATACTCCTACCTTCTTCTCCCTCATGAAGCAAATTCCAGTCAACACCACACTTTTTTTTTTTTTTTTCAACGTTTTTTATTTATTTTTGGGACAGAGAGAGACAGAGCATGAACGGGGGAGGGGCAGAGAGAGAGGGAGACACAGAATCGGAAACAGGCTCCAGGCTCCGAGCCATCAGCCCAGAGCCTGACGCGGGGCTCGAACTCACGGACTGCGAGATCGTGACCTGGCTGAAGTCGGACGCTTAACCGACTGTGCCACCCAGGCGCCCCAACACCACACTTTTTAATGTAGCGTTTTTCAGTGATAGGGGCAAATGGATGTCTGTGGTTCTCAGAATTGTCCAGGGTAGATTATTAGCAAATGGGCCAATTTCTATCTATAGGACATAAGATGCATCTCTAAACCTCCTGAAATTCCTTCCAGATGATAAGTGAGCTGTTTTTGTGTTATATTTCCTCAGTGGGATTTCACCATGCTAAATGGGATGCTGTTCGTTTTTCTCTTCGTACTGTTAATCTATGGAATTTTCTTCCTCTTCATACGCTCATATGTAAGTGGGATCTCGTTTGGGAACCTCAGAGAATTGTTAGAGGGCAAAGTGCTGGTTGTGTTGGCCTAGATCTTCTGTGAAGCAGACACTCGGTTGGGTGAACTGGGTGAGGACTTGAACGGGAGAAGTGTCTGTGAGAGAAAAGGGGCTGGGGAGTCTCTGAGGGCTGGAAGACGTGCCCCACCACAGTAGCACACCTGACACCAGGTGAAGGGGAGGGAAGGTGGGCAGTGGGAACATTCTAGACATGAAGTCGAGGAAGGTTCAGCAAGGCTGTAGGGGGAGTGTGTGTGGGGGGTTCCTTGAGCTAAAGTTGACTGTAGTCAACTTTACAACTTTATTGTAGGAATAATACAAATATTTATTGTATTGTATTGTGTAGTTCTGTGTCTCCCAGGAAGTACTCTGCTGCTCCCCAGTGACTGACAAGTGACAGGCGTGGCCCAGAAACTCACTGCAGTGGGCTGCACAGCACAGCAGCCGGGCACCTCCCAGTAGCTGGAGGTCTGTGAGGCCTGTCCTTGCGGCCGCCCAGCGTGGTGTGGTTGGGGTCCTGTTGGAAGCGTGGGGCATGAAAACGGAGCTCCTTCTCTATACTATAGCTGTCTTTCCCTACGAGGGTCTTGGGGTGAACCTACCCACAGGGCTGGTCAGACTTCTATACCTGGGTGCTGCTTGTTTGAAGTAATGAAAGTGGAGTGATGGGCTTTTCAGACTTTCCCGATGGCAGCGTAGAGTAATTCCAGCTTGCTTGCTTGCTTTCCTTCCTTCCTTTCTTCCTTATATATATTCATTGACTTCTTACCAGATATCAGATATAAGCCTGTGGTTTTCTCGTAGGCATTACATTTAATTCTCATGACCTTTATGAAAAGTACATGTGTCATCTATTCTTTAGCTAAAAACACATGCTCAGAGAAATTAAATAATTCACCCAGGTCTACACAAGGAGTAAGTGGTAGGGGTGGGATGAAAGCCAGATCTGTGGGACGCCAGTGCCATGGTCTTCCCAGCACACAATCTGTGGATGGAGGCTAGAGGGGGTGTGGGCCCGGCTTGTCATTGGCCCCTGTGGGGAGACCCTATGGGCAGCCAGCTCCACTGAGGATTGGCCTGGAGCCTGTGACCTTTTGACTAAAGCCCTAAGGCCAACTTGGCCCAACTGCTGAATCCAAGAGTTTCTTTGACAACAAGTAGACTTGTTAAGTGATCTTCAGACAGATAACGAAGAGTTAAGCCTGAATTGGTTTAGCTTTATGAATGACTATATAGACTTATAGTTAGGGAGATTTTATTTTATTTTATTTTTATTTATTTTTGTAGCATCTATTTTTTAGAGGTAAACTCGAAGATATAACAAAGATGTGCCTTAAAAGGCCACACAGCTCTCTATTTATTATTATGGCTGGTAGCCATAATAATACAAATTGGTAGGAATAATATTGGTAGGAATAATACAAATATTTATTAGGTTGGTTCCATAGGTCTTTACAATACCATTTAGGTGCAGTTAAGAAACAGTGTTTCCTACTAGATAGACGAAACTTTGTTCCCCCTGTAAACTTCCTTTCACAAATATTTACAATATATAATCTTGCACACATGTTAAAATGGAAGGGAAGACTTTTGATAGAGCCTTGTTGTGAGTATACAGGCTTGTTTGACTTTGGCAATTTTGAATTCTTCAGACTCCAGTAATCAGGTATTTTCTTACTATTAGCTCATTCCAGAAATACTGTCCCTCCCACACTATGTCACTGACTCCTGGTTTATGTCATTGGCCAAGGATCTTCCCTGGTTAGCAGAATGCTCTATTTGTCTAGGATGAGCTTTCTTGTCCTGAAGAGTGAGTGACATTATTTTTCTCAGATGTTCTATACCACTTCTTTATCCTCTCCCTCTATAGAGCCAACCCCTTTGGCATTCACATCAGTCCCATATTCTGATCAGGGCTGTTTTGGTTGCAAGGAACAGACACTACCCAGACTAACTCGAGGCAAAGACCCAGGGAAGCTCATTGAACTCCTAGGTGGGAAGAAGCGGCAGGATTCACAGAAATGGAAATCCCACATTCCTCTCTTGGGCTGAGTTGATCAGCCTTTTCTGTATAGTAATAGCCCCAACAGTAGCTGATGATGCTACAGCCTCTGGGAATCAATTTCTGACTGGCCTGGTGCATCTGTTTGATCTTACTTTCTGGTCAGTCAAGAGAGTCACTACTGTTGGAGTAGACATCTTCCACCTCTTGTCAGTTAGCCCTAGCTAGGGTATATGAGGGTCACTATTTTCGCAGAGCCACCCATTCCAAGAGTGAGTATAGGGGCAGACGCCCTAGAAGGGCTATGCAATGGTGCATAAAGTGAACCGTATCTAGTATGTTCTACTTGTCCTACCATGCGTGAGATGTTTAGCACTTATCTAGCAAAACTGATTCGACAAGGGTAGCTTTCATGTATTTGCTGAATGGAATTGAGTAGATGCTGTTGACCACTATGTTCAAAAAGATGAAATTCCCCACAGATGTGACTTTCCTTAATACTGGGTCCTTATCTGACAGCAGTAAACTAAGTGAGCCCTTTCGTTATTCCAAACCTTTTTCTTAACATACAATTGTTTCTTCTCTTTGCAGTGGTTGCACCTATTGTATGCTGGTCTTGGAACTGTACTCTTCTCACTTGTGAGTCTAATTTCTCCCTCTCTTTGACAAAGAATATGGTCTGTGCATTGACAAGTGCTAGGCCCAGAGTCAAGTAGAGTCAGTATTTCATTTTCCCCTCCTATGCCTCCCCCTCTTCCTTTCCCTCCTTCTCCTTCTTCTTTTTCTTTTTTTAAAAAATTTGTTAAATGTTTATTTATTTTTGCCAGAGAGAGAGAGAGACAGAGCATGAGTGTGGGAGGGGCAGAGAGAGGGAGACACAGAATCCAAAGCAGGCTCCAGGCTCCGGGCTCCAAGGTCTCAGCACAGAGCCCGATGCAGGGGTCAAACTCATGGACTGCAAGATCATGACCTGAGCCAAAGTCAGACACTCAACCGAGCCACCCAGGCGCCCCTATTTTTCTTTATAAAGACAATTTTTAGAGCACTTTTAAGTTCACAGCAAAAGGGAGAGGAAGGCACAGACATTTCCCACATATCCCTTGCCCCCACACACGCATGGCCTCCCCCCCCCCGATCAACATCACTCACTAGGGTGGTACCTTTGTTACATTGCCGAACGTACATTGACACGTTATAATCACCTAAAGTTCACATTAGACTTTACTCTTGGTGTTGTACAGTCAGTCTATGGGTCTAGATAAATATATATTGAGAGGTTCCATCATTATGATATCATACAGAGTGTTTAAAAGCCCTAAAAGCCCTTTGTGTTCCACCTTTTGATTCCTCCCCTACCTCCAACTCCTAGCAACCACCAATCTTTTTCCTGTTGCCAAATTTTACCTTTTCCAGAATGTCATATAGTTGCACACCATATATAGCCTTTTCAGAATGGCTTATTTCACTTAGTGATGTGCACTTAAGGTTCTTCTGGGTCTTTTCATGACCTGATAGTTCATTTCTTTTTAGTGCTGAATAACATTCCATTGTCTAGATGTGCCACAGTTTATGTATCCATCCACCTATTGAAGGACATCTTGTTTGCTCCCAAGTTTTGGCAATTATGAATAAAGCTGCTGTAAACATCCCTGTGCAGGTTTTTCTGTGGAGTTTTCAACTCCAATGGGTAGATAGTAAGGAGTGTGATTACTGGATCAGATGGTAAAAAGTATGTTTAGTTTTTAAGAAACTGCCAAACTGTCTTCAAAAGTAGTTGTACCGTTTTGCATTCCCACAAGCAGTGAATAAGAATTTGTTACTTAACATCCTCAGCAGCATTTGATGTTGTAAGTGTTCCCGAATTTGGCCATTCTAATAGTGGTATCTTATTGTTGTTTCAATTTCCATTTCCCTTATGACGTATTATGAGGAGTATCTATTAATGTATTTATTTGCCATCCATGTATCTTCTTTGGTGAGGTATCGCCTATGTTTTTCAGCCCAGAGAACAAGTAATGATCTTTTTAAATCAGATTGTTTGCTTATTGTTGAGATGTGTGTGTGTGTGTGTGAGTGTGTGTGTGTGTGTGTGTGTGTGTGTGTGTATTTGGGGCAACAGTCCTTTATCAGATGTTTCTTTTGCAAATATTTTCTCCCATCTATGGCTTGTTTTCTCATTCTCTTGACATTGTCTTTCACAGAGCAGAAGTTTTTAATTTTAATGAACTTCAGCTTATGCATTATTTCTTTCATGGATTATACCTTTGGGGTCATATCTAAAAAGTCACCACCATACCTTAGGTAAAAGATCCTCTGTTATCTTCTAAGAGCTTTATAGTTTTGTGTTTTACACTTAGGTCAATGACAAAACAAATATTTGTGAAAGATGTTAGGTCTTTGTCTAAGTTTTTTGTTTTTTTTGCATATGGATGCCCAGTTTTTCCAGCACCATTTGTTGAAGAGATTATCTTTGCTCCATTGTATTTATTGCCTTTGCTCCTTTGTCAAAGATCACTTGACTATATTTACATGAATCTATTTCTGGGCTCTCTAGTCTGTTCTATTGATCTATTTGTTTCTTCTTTCATCAATACCATACTGTCTTACTCCATAGTAAGTCTTGAAGTCAGACAGAATCAGTCCTCCAATGTTGTTTTTTTCCTTTAATGTTGTGTTGGCCATTCACACCAACCCCCCCCCCCCAACCTTTCTTTTTAGTGTAATCATACTATATAGAAGGTTCTACCTTTACTTTTTCACTCAAAAATAATGGTATTCACATATTAGCAGTCATGGATTGATCTTATTCTTTTTTTTTTTTTTAAGTTTGTTTATTTATTTTTTTGAGAGAGAGAGAGAGATTGCAGGAGGGGCAGAGAGAGAGAGGGAAAGAGAGAATCCCAAGCAGGCTCCATGCTGTCAGCACAGAGCCTGATGTGGGGCTCAAACTCACAAACCATGAGATCATAACCTGACTAAAACCAAGAGTTGGACGCTTAGCTGACTGAGCCACCCAGGCACCCCAAGTTCATTCTTTCTTAAAGGCGCATGGTATTCCATTTTATGCTTTTATCATGTCACATATTTTAAGTTTTCCTTTAATTATTTTTGGCATTTCCAAACATACCCAGAAGTACCAAGAATGGAGTAATAAACTCCACATACTATCACCAGCTTAAAAATACCCACATTTTGCTTCATCACGTTCCTTTTTATTAGAATTATGTCCTGTCTATTTTCAAATGTCAGAAAAATTTAGACCAGGAAGTTATGTATGTATAATTCAGTTTTCTTATTTCTTCTCCTAATACCGAAAGGAACTAACTTGTGCTCATTTTCCTTTACTCTTATGCTCTCAGCCTTTGCATATTGATGCCTGCTGTTATATTTCTTGTGTCCTGTTTCAGGCATAGTTTGTTTCCATGCAAAAGTACATTGATGTTTCTGTTCCCAGTTTGGAGGCAGAGCAAAAATTCTTGTAGCCTCAGACAGGTCTACCCAACACTAAACAGATAAAGCAAGAGGGACATTGACATTTTTTCAGGGGGTGGGGAGGGGATGCTTAGCCACCAGAGTTGTAGGGAGTGAGGCAGGGTGTTACTCCCAAATGCTCCTGGGGATCTGAATCCCAACTGGGGCTTCCCTGTGGGCTGGCTGTGTCTTGGGTTGTGTCCTGAACCCCATTCTCCCTGAGGGGGAGGGGGACAGGTGGATCCCAGCTCATCTCACTCTCGCTTTCCTGTCTGCCTTCAAAAACATAATTTCACCTGGAAGGTGTACTCCTAACAACCAAGGCATGTCTGTGAAACGATTAGAAGTTATTATCCCTCTTATGAGAAGAAATAAGGTAAAGTCAGGAGTTCTTGGAGGGGATGAAGAGAGAAAAGCGCTTCTCTGTAGAAGTCAGGACCTCAGGGTTATAAATGAAGTCTGGAAGCTCAGCTGCTGTGCAGCCTGCTTTTTAGGGTGACCAACTGTCCTTGGTTTGCCTGGGACCGAGGGGTTTCTAAGGAAACCTCCTCTAATGTCCTCATGCTGCCCAGGGCTGCTCACCCAGCCACAAACACAAGGGTGAGCGAGCTCTCTGGCTCTTTTCCTGCAGTTTTAGGAGCTCCTCATTCTATCTACTGCAGCTGAGCTACACTTTTTATTTGGGGGAAATATTTAACTATATACAAATCCCACCTTCCCTTAATTCTATGTTTTGGAAATACTAACATCATCATAAAGCCATTCCAATGGCAAGGTTTGAAAAATGCTATCATCCAAAGCTCCAAGAATTTCAGCATTATTGCTGCACATCAATCTAAAGGTCAGGAACCATCTTTATTTTCATTCTTGGTTCACCAAGAACATGTGGGAAAATCACAAATACAGGGCAGTTTGTAGTTTATCTCTGTGTCCAATTGTCCCACCTCATTGGCTAAAGGAACAAAGTTTTCTGGATTTGGAAAGCCAAAGAAGGCTCACAGACTTGATCCTGCTGGCCTCAGGAGGATGAAGCACTTGTAATAGAGTACAAACTCCGGGACATAGTGAATGGTTGAGGCTGTAAAAATAACCTAACTTAGCCATAAATCGACTTTATGCAATATATTTTACTGATGCTAAAATATTTTCTCCAGGTAATTTAGGATACTTATTTGATAGAAATATACCATTTCTGTAGCTAATTCTTCCTTCTTTTCTTTAAGTACTTGGTGATGGATGTGCAGCTCATGGTGGGAGGGCGCCACCATCACTCTGACCTGCACCCCGAGGAGTATGTTTTTGCTGCCCTGAACATCTACTTGGACATAATCAACCTTTTCCTTTTTATTTTGGAACTGATTGGACTGGCACGGTAGTCATATGGCCAAACTGGTTCATGTTGAAAAAAGGGAAGGAGGGATGCTTCTGAAATGTTGCCAGGCTCAGACATGAGAAGGTTACCACTTCATAAACCTTTTGTTAACAAAAATATTTAAAGATACTTACTTTTTGTCAAATTAAATCAAGCATTCAGTAGATGGTAGCTGTAGCTGTGATATTTTTGGTTCTATTGTCACATTGCAAAACTATCTGGGGGACATTTCTAATTTTTATAAATTCAAAAGATGAGTATCAAAATTACATGCTTACAAACATTTGCAAGATGCCCATTACAGTGTTGAAGTTTTCCAGGCAGTATTTCAAGCAGTAAACAACATCTCTCTACATGAATAAATTTGATTACAGAAACCTATATGTACCCATTCTCTTCTCTTGGACATTCTGTGGACATTTTTGAATATTTTGGCATCTGACCTTTTTTTTTTTTTTTTTTTTTTTTTTTGAGTAAGATAAACTAAAGAATTCTGCCTTTTCCCTGTGTTCCAGAGTCAGACTGGAGAGAATAGTAGTATCTATCTAGTAGGGGTCAGAGGAAATTAAGAGAGTTAATGTGCAAAAAGGGCTCAAGATAGAGTATCAGCTATATTGTCACTGTCCCATCTATACTCCCGGGCTTAACTCAGCAACCACCTCCACTGATTGTCTGGAACAACTAAAAAAATAATCATGATAAAACACACATAACAAAATTTACCATCTTAACTATTCTTTTTTTTTTTTAATTTTTTTTTTAACGTTTATTTATTTTTGAGACAGAGAGAGACAGAGCATGAACGGGGGAGGGTCGGAGAGAGAGGGAGACACAGAATCTGAAGCAGGCTCCAGGCTCTGAGCTGTCAGCACAGAGCCTGACGCGGGGCTCGAACTCACGGACCGTGAGATCATGACCTGAGCCGAAGTCGGACGCTTAACCGACTGAGCCATCCAGGCGCCCCACCATCTTAACTATTCTTGTACGGTTCAGTAGTGTTAAGTACATTCACAGTATTGTGCAACCCATCTCCAACAAATGTTTCATCTTGCAAAAGTGAAGCTCCATACCCACTGCAGTAAGAAGTCTCATAGCATTTTCCATCACTTATTTATTTATACATATCTTATATAACTGGTTTGATTACGTTCCTGAAGGTCATAGATTAGACAGGTCTTTATATCCCTTCTGGAGTCTCTCACCTTGTTGGTGTGAGATGCTTGATGAGAAAATTTTCACTGAGATGTAAAAGTTCACAGTTTCAGAGCCATCCAAGTGAACCTGTGGCTACATCCTTGCCTCACTTGTTTCTAATTTCAGCCAGTCTCTGGTGCTCGCCCCAGCAGGAAGCATGTAAGTCACGTCTGCAGGATGAGCAAAGGCATGAAGCAGGCCCACACCTCGTGTGCTTCAGGTGGCTCAGGGAGGGAGTTGGAAAGAAAGATTTATGTAGAGGGATGGTTATGCCAGGTGATTAAGGACCTCAACTTTCAGGCTCAGGATTTCAGACCTTTATCTTGTAGGCATAAGATTTGGATTGCAGTATCATGGTGAAGGTAGTGCTTTAGGAGAATTAGTCTGCATTATGGTGGGTGGGTTAGAGTAGAGAAGGGAGGTGTTAGAGAGGAAGGTTGTATGAGAGCTAATCCAATACACGGAAGGCACGAAAGGACAGTTGATAAATGGGGTAGAATGAGTCAATCATATGTGACCATGATAATGGCCAAAAGGCTTGATGGAGGTTGAGGTATGACTGGATGATTCTTCAGGGCAGGTTTTTACTGTGGGTAATTGTCACTTACTAAAGTAAAGCCTTCTGAAGAAAGAAAGAAATGGCTTGGGGAGTTGTGAGGTGATGTGATAAAATTAGGTTTGGATATTTTGATTACTTGAAAAGAGAGGAAATGTTAATCTGGCAGAGTTTCAGGAGATGAAGCTTGGGGCTAGAGGTAATTGGGAGCCATCACAAGCAAGAACTGAGGCTGAGAGAACAGATGAAATAGGAATGACATAAATAGGGGAGTCCAAAGACCAAGTTTTGGAAATGCCATAATTAGGATATGGAAGGAAGAAAAAGAATGTGGGACATGAAAACAGAGCAGTGAAAGCATAACATTATGGAGGCCAGACAAGCCTTTCAGGAAGGTGTTGATGAAGTGTAGCTATAATTCACTTAGGGCTGTGGTGTTCTAGGCCCTTGAAAATACACATTGTTTCATTTAACCTACACTCAAAGGTCAAGGCACAAAAAAGCAATAACAAACCCAACAAATCTGACAACGACTGGATCACTGATCTGGAGAAGCAAGGAGAACAGAGTCCAGACTTCATGGAGGCAAAAATGGACATTGTGGAAGGAGAGGCCAGACCCTGAGAGAAGTCTGGTTGCTTCATCTCTGGAAGGAGAGAAACAGCAGGGGCAGGCAAAGGTTGTAGTTTTTTTTTTACTTTTTGGTTTTTCACTTTCCAGGACAGGGGAAATTTGGGGCATATTTGAAGGCAGAAGGAAGTGAAGGTACTAGAAATGGGAAAAAAAAAATCAAAATAAGTAGGGATATGAGGAGGGATGGCCTTGGACAGGCCCAGGGCCCTTTTTTCCAAAACTGGAGAAAAGCATTGGAACATTTACCTGTGGCAGCCTCTTTTGAGATCGAGCGGGGAGCTGTGGAGCAGAGGAAGCAGGGTCTGCAGAGCCCATGCTGGGGGAATCAGGGCTTAGAGAAGAATGGAAGAGGTTTGATCTGGCTGCCAGGGACTCTGCATTGGGAGTCAGCCAAAGAGAACTGGGAAAACTCCTTCCTCCTTAATCGAAAGTATTAGAGAAAATAAGGCTGCGAATCAGGCAAATGAACTTCTCAAAATTGATACTCCAGAGAGTTCCAGTTTGGGTAATGTTAGAACAACAGTGGATTACAATTCTGTGATGACTGGATCATGATAGCATAAATCTCTTATCATCAGTCTGAAATGGATCAATTGGCCAGAGATTTAGGCAAGTGTTGTCTGCACAGTCTGTTTGTGATGCTATGGTATTACAAATTAGACAAATAGAATAAAGTAGAATCAGATTGAAAAATCCGGGCTGGGGGAATAAAAAGCTTACTGGGGAAGGAAGTTTGATTCCATTCATTGAGGAGGTTAGTCTTGGTTCTTCAGAGGTCCACAGATAATCATAAAGAAGGCTAACGTGGAATTGAAGTGAACCTGACCGGGCAAAACAATTTGCAAATCCCACCTCTGTTTTCTGTTGGGGTCAGGCATCTGTCTCACAGATGAATTTACAGATCTCAAGTAATACATTTGAATTTAAGTACAAGCACTATAGTCATATACACCTGACTTTTTGGTTACCTATTGTTTCAGATTAGCCCTATCTCCACTACTTAAGTAGAGTTTCTTATGTGTTTATAACCACTTAATACTACTGGCAAAGTCCTGAAGATGAGCATAACCTCTGAAATATGGGCAAGTAGAAGACAAGGGACTTTTTCAAAGCCACCCAGCAAAAAATCTGGGAGGGCCCTCTAAAACTCCTGGGTCGGCATACATTAACAAACATTGCCACGTGTACAACTGCCAAAGGCTTTGGTAGCCAAGTCGTGGTGAATTAATTTAATAAAAGAAGAAAATTCAGCTGGGAAGCTTGAGGTTTTGCATACTCTCCTGGCATCAAGAAAACCTTCCTGCATATAATAGGACATGCTGGCCAATTTCGGTAAGTTTCTGCTGTCCCAGCACCACATTAGGTATTGTTTTAGCAATGTTCACAGCCACACACAGGCTATTGTGTGAGTCTACTGTGTATGCCATTACATAGCGGTGACTTGATTAAAAGAAATTCCAATATGTCTATGACAATCTTTTTTTTTTTTAATGACAATCTTTTGACTTTTGCATTTAGTAAGGACTCTGAGGAAGCCATACCTCTTGGCATCAGTCTATCCAGTGAGATAGACTATCCACTGAGATAATTTATTCACAGTATTAGAAATCTGGCTTTTGAGAAGAGTCCCCAGTTTGGAAATCTGTCAGGAGTGGTCTCTAATGTGTGACACACTTGAAAATCAACTCAGGATGTACTCAATAGGCAATGGAAGCTTACAGGAAAAGAGAGGAGAATCTATAGAATTCTATAATTTTAACTTCTTTTCTTATATTATCCCAAATGGGTTCCCTCATCTAGCTCTAGGTTTCTAGGTTGTGATGAGCACAAATATTTATCTACATACAAGTGGACCTTGCTGAAACTACTCATGTTAAAGGCTGTTGCACAGTCCACTTTGTTCATTTTTAAAAAATTTAGTTTGAGAGAGGAGCATGGGGGGGGGGAGGGGGCGGGGCGGGTGAGGAGGGCCAGAGAGGGAGAGAGAGAATCCCAAGCAGGTTCCATGTTGTCAACATGGAGCCCCATGCAGGGTTCGATCTCACAACTTTGAGATCATGACCTGAGCTAAAATCAAGAGTCGGATGCTTAACTGATTAAGCCAGGTGCCCAAGCTTTGTTGTTTTTAATATCAGTATGCCACTTGGCACTCTGTGGCTCAAAGAATGTCAATAGCTGAAATGCTGTGGCATATACTTGACATTGCTGTCAAGAACAAATGTTGGCAGTTTCAGTAGTTTCAGTAGGTTTACTTAATCCAAGTCATTGAAACAAGTCAACTGCTGAAGATCTCATCAATGGTTCCCAAGCTGCAGCACTACTGACAGCTCATTATGCACTAAGACAACATTTTATTTATGATTGTTGCTCTAAAGATGCGGTCAGCAAACTATAGCCTGCATGTCAAATTTGGCCTGGTTTTTTAATTTTTATTTTGAAATAATGACAGATTCACAGGAAGTTACAAAGAAAATGTAGAGAGGCCCTCTATACTCTTTACCCACTTTCCCCGATGGTTCTTACATAACATAAACACCAGAACCAGGAAACTGACATTGGTACGACATGTATGTATATAGTTCTATGTGACTGTACTACATAACCAAGGTAGCCAAGATAGACTATGACATCACCACAAAGATGACCCTTGTGCTACCCCTTGATGGTCACACACACTACTCCCTGCCCCCACCATCCCAAACTCTTGATAACCACTAATTTGTTTGCATCTCTATTTTGTATTTTCAAATATGATAAATGGAATCACACAATATGTGACATGTTGAGACTGGCTTCTTTCACTCAGCATAATGCCTTTGAGATCCTCCCCAGTTGTTACAAATTGGGTCAATTGTTCCTACCCTTTCATTGCTGAGTACTAATCTAATGCATGGATAGAACACAGTTAGCCATTCCTCTATTAGAGGACATTTTGGTGGATTCCAGTTTTTGGCTTCTATGAGTAAAGCTGTTCTCAACTGTTGTGTACAGGTTTTTACATGGACATGTTTCTCACTTTCACACTAGGTGTGTGGGTGCTGGGTCATATGGTAAGTGGATGCATGGTTTTTAAGGAAAATACCCAACTATTTTCCACTGTGGCTGTGCCATCATCTATTCCAACCAGCGGTGCATGAGTGACCCATTTCTCTTCCTCCTTGCAAGCATTTGGCGTTGATGCTATTTATTTTAGCCACTTTTATAGGTATGTAGTGTGTCCTATTGTGATTTCAATTTGCATTTCCTGATGGAGTAATGTGGAACTTTTCATATGCTTATATATTAGCCATGTATCTTTTTATGTCTGTGGTAAATATTTATTATCTTTCTCATATTTAAAAATGTTAAAATACCATTTTGAACATGAGTGATTCTAGTTTTATTTTATTTTTATTTAATTTTCTAATTTACATCCAGTGAGTTAGCATATAGTGCAACAATGATTTCAAGATTAGATTCCTTAATGCCCCTTACCCATTTAGCCCATCCCTCCTCCCACAACCCCGCCAGTAACCCTCTGTTTGTTCTCCATATTTAAGAGTCTCTTATGGTTTGTCCCCTTCCCTGTTTTTCTGTTATTTTTGCTTCCCTTCCCTTATGTTCATCTGTTTTGTATCTTAAAGCCCTCATATGAGTGAAATCATATGATATTTGCCTTTCTCTGACTAATTTCACTTAGCATAATACCCTCTAGTTCCATCCACGTAGTTGCAAACAGCAAGATTTCATTGTTTTTGACTGCCGACAGATACACACACACACACACACACACACACCCCACATCTTCTTTATCCATTCATCCATCGATGGACATTTGGGCTCTTTCCATACTTTGGCTATTGTTGATAGTGCTGCTATAAACATTGGGGTGCATGTGTCCCTTCGAAATAGCACACCTGTATACCTTGGATAAATACCTAGTACTGTAATTGCTGGGTCGTAAGGTAGTTCTATTTTTAATTGTTTGAGGAACTTCCATACTGTTTTCCAGAGTGGCTGTACCAGTTTGCATTCCCACCAGCAGTGCAAAAGAGACCCTCTTTCTCTGTTTCCTTGCCAACATCTGTTGTTGCCTGAGTTGTTCATGTTAGCCATTCTGACAGGTGTGAGGTGGTATCTCCTTGTGGTTTTAATTTGTATTTCCCTGATGATGAGTGATATTGAGTATTTTTTCCTGTGTCGGTTGACCATCTGGATGTTTTCTTTGGAGAAGTGTCTATTCGTGTCTTTTGCCCATTTCTTCCCTGGATTATTTGTTTTTTGGGTGTTGAGTTTGATAAGTTCTTTATAGATTTTGGATACTAACGCTTTATCTGATATGTCGTTTGCAAATAACTTCTCCCATTCCATCGGTTGCCTTTTAGTTTTGCTGATTGTTTGCTTCGCTGTGCAGAAGTTTTCTTTTGATGACGTCCCAATAGTTCCATTTTTGCTTTTGTTTCTCTTGCCTCCAGAGACGTGTTGAGTAAGAAGTTGCTGCGGCCAAGGTCAAAGAGGTTTTTGCCTGCTTTCTCCTCAAGGATTTTGATGGCTTCCTGTTTTAGGTTTAGGTCTTTCATCCATTTTGAGTTGATTTTTGTGTATGGTGTAAGAAAGTGATCCAGGTCCATTTTTCTGCATGTCGCCGTCCAGTTTTCCCAGCATCACTTGCTGAAGAGACTGTCTTTATTCCATTGGATATTGTTTCCTGCTTTGTCAAAGATTAGTTGGCCATATATTTTGGGTCCATTTCTGGGTTCTCTATTCTGTTCCACTGATCCGAGTGTCTGTTTTTGTGCCAGTACCATACTGTCTGGATGATTACAGCTTTGTAATACAGCTTGAAGTCCGGGATTGTTGATGCCTCCTGCTTTGGTTTTCTTTTTCAAGATTGCTTTGGCTATTTGGGGTCTTTTCTGGTTCCATACAAATTTTAGGCCTGTTTGTTCTAGCTCTGTGAAGAATGCTGGTGTTATTTTGATAGGTATTGTATGGAATATGTAGATTGCTTTGGGTAGTATTGACATTTTAACCATATTTGTTCTTCCTATCCAGGAGCATGGGATATTTTTCCTTTTTTTGTGTGTCTTCTACTATTTCTTTCATAAGCTTTCTATAGTTTTCAGTGTATAAATTTTTCACCTCTTTGGTTAGATTTATTCCTAAGTATTTTATGGGTTTTGGTGCAACTGTAAATGGGATCGATTCTTTGATTTCTCTTTCTGTTGCTTCATTATTGGTGTATAGGAATGCGACCAATTTCTGTGCACTGATTTTATATCCTGGTCATGTTACTGAATTCATGGATCAGTTCTAGCAGCTTGTTTGTTTGTTTGTTTGTTTGTTTATTTTGGTGGAATCTTTTGGGTTTTCCATATAGAGTATCATGTCATCTGCGAAGAGTGAAAGTTTGACCTCCTCCTGGCCGATTTGGATGCCTTTTATTGCTTTGTGCTGTCTGATTGCTGAGGCTAAGACTTCCAATACTGTGTTGAATAACAGTGGTGACAGTGGACAGCCCTGTATTGTTTCTGACCTTAGGGGGAAATCTCTCAGTTTCTCCCATTGAGGATGATATCAGCGGCGGTTCTTTCATATATGGCTTTTCTGATCTCGAGGTATGCTCCTTCTATCCCTACTTTCTTGAGGGTTTTTATTAAGAAAGGATGCTGTATTTTGTCAAATGCTTTCTCTGCATCCATGGAGAGGGTCATGTGGTTCTTGTCCTTTGTTTTATTGACATGAAGAATTACATTGATTGTTTTTGCGGATATTGAACCAGCCCTGCATCCCGGGTATAAATCCCACTTGGTCGTGGTGAATAATTTTTTTAATGTATTGTTGGATCCGGTTCGCTAATACCTTGTTGAGGATATTTTGCCTCCATGTTCATCAGGGAAATTGGCCTAGAGTTCTTCTTAGTGGGGTTTTTGTCTGGTTTTGGAATCAAGGTAATGCTGGCTTCATAGAAAGAGTTTGGAAGTTTTCCTTCTATTTCTATTTTTGGGAACAGCTTCAAGAGAATAGGTGTTAACTCTTGCTTAAATGTTTGGTAGAATTCCCCCGGAGAGCCATCTGGCCCTGGACTCTTGGTTTTTGGCAGGCTTTTGATTACTAATTCGATTTCCTTACTGGTTATGGGCCTGTTCAAATTTTCTACTTCTTCCTGTTTCAGTTTTGGTAGTTTATATGTTTCTAGGAATTTGTCCATTTCTTCCAGATTGCCCATTTTATTGGCATATAATTGCTCATAATATTCTCTTATTATTTTTTTATTTCTGCTGTGTTGGAGGTGATCTCTCCTCTTTCATTCTTGATTTTATTTGTTTGGGTCCTTTCCTTTTTCCGTTTGATCAGACCGGCCAGGGGTTTATCAATTTTGTTAATTCTGTCAAAGAACCAGCTTCTGGTTTCATTGATCTGTTTTACTGGTTTTTTTGGGGTTCGATAGCATGGATTTCTGCCCTAATCTTTATTATTTCCTGTCTTCTGCTGGTTTGGGGTTTTATCTTGCTGTTCTTTTTCCAGCTCCTTAAGGTGTAAGGTTAGGCTGTGTATCAGAGACCTTCCTTACCTCTTTAGGAAGGCCTGGATTGCTATATACTTCCCTCCTATGACTGCCTTTGCTGTGTCCTGGAGGTTGTGGGCTGTGGTGTTATCATTTTCATTGGCTTCCATGTACTTTTTAACTTCCTCTTTAACTTCTTGTTTAGCCCACTCATTCTTCAGTAGGATGTTCTTTCGTCTCCAAGTATTTGTTATCTTTCCAAGTTTTTTCTGGTTGTTGATTACGAGTTTCATGGTGTTGTGGTC
Source organism: Panthera tigris (assembly GCF_018350195.1). Classification (NCBI taxonomy): domain Eukaryota; kingdom Metazoa; phylum Chordata; class Mammalia; order Carnivora; family Felidae; genus Panthera; species Panthera tigris. The sequence continues at coordinate 94,952,506 of NC_056661.1, read as the reverse complement.
TGAAAATATGCATGGTATGATCTCGACTTTTTTGTACTTGTTGAGGGCTGATTTGTGTCCCAGTATGTGATGTATTCTGGAGAACGTTCCATGTGCACTGAAGAAGAATGTATATTCCACTGCTTTAGGATGAAATGTTTTGACTATCTCTGTTAAGTCCATCGGGTCCAGTGTGTCATTCAAAGCCATTGTTTCCTTGTTGATTTTGTGTTTAGATGATCTGTCCATTGTTGTCAGTGGGGTGTTGAAGTCCCCTACTATTATGGTATTGTTATCAATGAGTTTCTTTATGTTTGTGGCTAATTGATTTATCTATTTGGGTGCTCTCACATTTGGAGCATGCATGTTTACAATTGTCAGGTCTTCTTGGTGGGTAGACCCCTTAATTATGATATAATGCCATTCTTCATCTCTTGTTACAGTCTTTATTTTAAAGTCTAGATTGTCTGATATAAGTATGGCTACTCTGGCTTTCTTTTGGTGACCGTTAGCATGATAGAGGGTTCTCCATCCCCTTACTTTCAGTCTGAAGGTGTCGTTAGGTCTAAAGTGGGTCTCTTGTAAACAGCACATATAGATGGATCTCGTTTTCTTATCCATTCTGTTACCCTATGTCTTTTGATTGGAGCATTTAGTCCTTTGACGTTTAGAGTGAGTACTGAAAGATATGAATTTATTGCCATTATGTTTCTTATAGAGTTGGAGTGTCTGGTGGTGTTCTCTGGTCCTTTCTAGGACCTTTGTAGTTTTTGGTCTGTCTGTCTGTCTGTCTCTCTCTTTTCTCTTCGACTTTTATCCCCTCAGAAACCCCCTAAAAATTTCTTGCAGGGCTGATTTAGTGGTCCCAAGCTCCTTTAATATTTGTTTGTGTGGGAAACTTTTAATCTCTCCCTCCATTTTGAATGACAGCCTTGCTGGATAAAGAATTCTTGGCTGCATATTTTTCAGATTCAGCACGTTGAATATATCCTGCCACTCCTTTCTGGCCTGCCAAGTTTCTGTGGCTAGGTCTGCTGCAAACCTACCTGATCTGTCTTCCTTTGTAGGTTAAGGACTTTTTTTCCCCTTGCTGCTTTCATGATCCTTTCCTTGCCTGAGTATTTTGTGAATTTGACAATGATATGCCTTGCTGATGGTTGGTTTTTGTTGAATCTGACAGGAGTCCTCTGTGCTTCCTGGATTTTGATGTCTGTGTCTTTCCCCAGGTTAGGGAAGTTTTCTGCTGTGATTTGCTCATGTAACCCTTCTACACCTCTTTCTCTCTCTTCATCTTCTGGGACCCCCTATGATTCTGATGTTGTTCCTATTTAATGAGTCACTGATCTCTAATACTTAAATCGTGCTCTTTTGCCTTAGTCTCCCTCTTTTTTTCTGCTTCATTATTCTCTGTAAGTTTGTCCTCTGTATAGCTGATTCGCTGTTCTGCCTCATCCATCCTTGCTGCCGTGGCATCTACTCGAGATTTCAGCTCAGTTATGGCGTTTTTTATTTCATCCTGACTAGCTTTTCCTTCTTTTATCTCCACGGAAAGGGATTCTAATCTATTTTTGACCCCAGCTGGTATTCTTATTATTGTGATTCTAAATTCTGGTTCAGACTTCTTGCTTGTATCTGTGTTAAGTCCCTGGCTGTTGTTTCTTCCTGCTCCTGCTTTTGGGGTGAATTCCTTTGTTTTGTCATTTTGAAGGAAGAAAAGGAATTAATAAGGTAAAAAAAAAAAACATTGAAATTAAAAAATTAGAAATGACACACACACACACACACACACACATGCACATGCACACACATATCAAATAAATGATGCTAGATCATTGGTGTGTTTTGGTCTGGTTATTGAAAGGAGGTTGAAAGTTTAGAGAAAAGGGGGGGAGGGAGGAAAACGTTTGAAAATTTGAGAAAATGAATGCAATGAAATAAAATGAAATGATGGAAGTAAAATAAAACTTGAAAAATGTACAAAAAAACAAAAAATATAGTAGAAAAAATATTTTAATAAGGATTGAAAATGAAAATAATTTTTTCCCTTTCTGTATTGAAGAAAAAGAAAAGAAACAGAAAAGAAAATAAAATTGAATAGATGGACCAGCAAACAGACTGAAATACGATTGATATTACGTCGTTTTCTCCTAGAAGTAAAACTATGAAGCACTTCATAGTCCGTAAAGTAAGCAGGCAGAGAGATTTGTGGTGTTCCTGAAGAGTGCAGTTGGCCCAGTTGGGTGGGGCTTAGTGCAACAGCTCCGTTCCCCACTAGATGGCACTGCTTAGCTTGCTTGGGTGTATTGTTGTGGCGCTTGTAGGTGTGTATGCACATGCGCGGGAGGGGTGACAATGGCCTCACCCAGGTACCCAGTCTCTAGAATTGGAACTCTCTGCTCTCCCCGATCCGCAATCGTGTACCCGTCCTTTGTCTCTGGCTTCTCCACTTTACCACTTTCTCTCTGGCTGCTTTGGGGGGGGGGGGGGGAGTAGTTTTCCTGTGCTCACCCCCGCCCACACACACATCCCCCTACTCCCGTCTCTGTCCTGTCTCCACACGCAAAAACAGCTCCCTGCCCTCCACGGCTTCTCTCTCCCCCAGTTCACCTCTCTGCACCATGTACCTGCTGAGTTCTGTGGTTCAGGTTGTGCAGATTGTTGTGTTAATCCTCAGATCAGTTTCCTAGGTGTGCAGGATGGTTTAGTGTTGATCTGGCTGTATTTCATGGACGCGAGATGCAAAGAAAACTTCCATGCTGTTCCACCATCTTTGCTCCTGTCCCTGAGTATTATAGTTTTGATGTTGGAAGGGATGCGTGCCACTTCTAAATAATAGTTTTTAGCTATTTTTGACTTTGTATATAAGTTTTCGAATATATCATCTATAGCTTAAAGCACTATTTCCTGGGATTTGGTAGGAGTTTCTGCTGAGCAATTGAATCAAGTGCAGGCCTTACTGTGTACTGAGACCCCCCACTAAGCCATTGCCTTTTTTTCAGGTTGAAGTAATACATCAAAGTATTTCCTGAAGGGGTACCTACTAATTTATTCATGTAAAATTGAGATACTTACTTCCTTGGTTACTTGGTTACTTGGTTACTTCCAAGTTAGCTGTACTCTCAATTATACCTCTTCTAACATAATTTCTATTTGACTTGCAGGGCCTGTTTGGCCTGTGTTAATTTTCTAATTCCAGCTAACTCACTTCAAATTGGAGAGGTCATCCCAATGAGTCACAAGGCCTCCATGGGTCAGGCATTCAGTTTCAACAAGGGCCTAGCAGCAGGTTGATAGGTGAATGTCTCTAAAATGGTTGTACTTAGTGGCTGCATCAGGCAGGTGGCAATGTTGTGCTGGGAAGTGGTCTGCATACTTTCACAGGAGTGATCTTCCTTTCTCCTGCTGGGGTTTCTTTTATTGTTTCTGTTGGACCACTGGAGAGGAGACAGCCGGGCTAACCGGGGAGCAATTTACATGCCCTACTGTTACTTCTCTGGGTATGGCAGTCCTTGAATGGGAGAAATCCCAGTGACAATTATGAGACAGGTAATCGTAAGCATTAACCCATCAATTCCACATTTGGATTTGGAACCTGCAACATTACACTGAATCACCCATAAGACCCCACTCATAAGGGAAGGCCTCCCTTCTCTGCTGTGGAGCTTGTGTGAACAGTGTAAAATATGTGTGAGTTGGGAGCTATAGCAGGTGGCATATGGGTGCAGGATCCTGCTATCCCCCTACCAAGAGAGTGGGAAACCTGAGGAGGTGGGAGAGGCTAACCTGTGGGGAAGAAACTGAACTGTTGGCTTTTTTCTCCTTTAGCCCCTCACTCCAGGGTCAGTGCTCCAACTAGCTCTCCCATGGCAGTGGTGATGCCTGTCAGCATCCAGAGAGAACCAGGGCCCAGAGGCTCCTTTCTTCTCCACGTGCCACAATGTGTTTTACCCACATTGTGAGGGCCGCCTGCCCTACACTCTCAGGCAAGGCTTTGCATGCACTTTTGCAGTTGAACAGTGTCACGACTGCTTGCAGCCCAACCAAACGAACCTTTAAAGTTTTTGGTCTACCTAAAGCTCTCAATCAAAAAGCAAGTTTCTTATTGCTGACAGCATTTATTTTATGTTTGGGGGCTCCTTGACTCAGGAACTACAGCAATATAACCTTTCAGATAGGGTCACAGGAATTGCTGATTGCTTGTCATGAAAATATTCCTTCCTCTGCCTGCCTGCAGGAATCACCAGCCATCAAGGTACCATTTGGGCAGCTTGTTTAATCCTAGCTTTTATGGTTAAGCCTTTAAACATTAGGTCAACTTCTGTTCAGCAGTAAGTAGGACAGAGGGAAGCCTTTCTCCCTCACCCCCAACCTGTCACCTGGGTGAGAGCATTCACTACCAGGTAGATTCTGGTGAGTCTTATATTCCCAAATCTGGCCCATGGTTCCTCTTCCAGAAAAATCATGTTTCTGTCAGCATTCCATCCCCATAGCCAAAATTGCCAGGTCTGGGATTTGATTTTACCCTATCAGTAAGAACCAGTAAGTTGACCTGTCACAGTATCATGGCTGCTGACAGAAGACACAAGACTCCTGGGTCAGAGGTCAAGGATTTTATTTAGCATTCTTAACACAGCCTGCAGAATGAACATTAGCATGTTTGTTGCAGTTCCCATTGTCCCTAGATCCACATGGGCAATGCACTGGGCCCGGAGAGATGTCAAGCATGCAATTGAGATACACTGAGGGTGAGGAATCCACTTTTACAGCAGGCCTGCTCCCTGTCCTCAAGGTTACTGACTACATACATCCTGAGAAATACCCAGGCAAAACTGTTGTCAGCCCTGTGGTCTTGGCCCACCCAGCAAAGTGTGTAGGTGCAGAAGAGGTGCAACAGAACTGGACAGTCTTGTCTGACAGCTTTTCCAATATTGTGTTTTGTTTGTTCTTTCGTGTATTTCTCTTTCATCCTCTCTGTAAGTGGACGCCCTGTGCAGGCTAGGCCCTTGGGGAATAGATGGCTACAAAATGATGTGTAGCCTAATCAAGAATGTTTTCAAATTATAGTTTCAAAAACTGAAGGATAAGTCCTTTAAAAGTGTGCCCACCACTCAGTATGTCAGCCACCTGTCAGTCCTAAGTGGGACAGAGAGCTAAAGAAAACTTTTCTGGTCCATCTCTCTTTAAGAATTAGGACTACTGCCAGTTTCTAAAATAAGGACAGTCACATAATAGTCTGGAAATGGCCACTTACATTTTTCTAGAAAGAAATCTATTCTGGTGAGAGGGTGATGACTGACAAGGCAGTAATATACCGTTGCTAAGGAGAAGACCCAATAATTATGCTGATGGTACAAGGCTGACATAATATAACTCAGCCCAAGTGTAGAGCATGTGACAATTTTTTTTTCTTACAGAGTTTTTATTTCAGCCTTAAAAAGACTCCCAAAATTTGTTATTTAGATTCCAAGATTTTACTCTTCAGAGATATACTGTTACTGTTTTAAAATTACAAAGCAAACTTCAGTTAAGTCTCAGCTTTTAATTCATGACAGGTAATAAGCAACAACATTTGAGAACTAAAAGGAGAACAAAAATGAGATCGGTGGCTGCAATAAACAACATCTGAAGAATCATTCAGTAGATGGACATTAGTGGTTAAGCTTCAGAGTCACACAATGAAAAACATAAATACATGACTAGTTATCCCTGGCAGACCCCACAAAGCCTGAAGTTCAGATGCAAAGGGCTGTTTTGGTAACTCAGAGGAGATAGAATAATACAATGATGGTGTTTCTATTCATTTGGCATAAACTCTTTTTCCTGTCCTAAGCAGTTTCACAAAACACTTTAAAATTCTATCTTTTCCTGTGTGTTTCTATTAGAGATTTCAAGGAAAAATCCTAACACTTTTCTCCTGAAAGTGATGAAAATAAAAGCACTGAAGTCACAATGTTTTAACACATTGTCATGCAGTGTTTCAGAGTTTATCTTTGGGGTATAAAATAGTAAGTGGGCTAGTGTAAAAAATATTATGCACTAATTAGTTACATGTAAGAACCAAATTAATCCCATTTTTTTTGCAGAGAATTTAATTTGAAGAAAATCAGCTTCCTGACTTGGTTAAAACAAAGACTATAATGTAATGAGACAAAAGTGAAGTAGTTTAAGTAATAAATGTTTAATCAAAGAATTTTACATATTAACAGCATTCATTTGGCCAAACATCTACACGTTTGTAGAATCCTACTGTATATAAAGTGGGAATGTATCAAGTATAGACTATGAAAGTGCAAATAACAAGTCAAGGTTAGAGTAATTTTTTTTTTTTTTTACATTATAAAATTAACTTGTTTACAAAATAGGCTTTGCCAAACTTTATTTCTGAACTGTAAAGTCAGTGACTGTGTTGTTTTTAAAATATGTACCAAGGAAATACAAATTGAATAATGATCATTTTTCATGCTCAGGAGATAGCACAGAAACAAAGGGTACTGCACAAGGCGCAAGGAACCAGAACCCATCACATACACTGTCTTCACACAGCGCACTCTTTCTCACCTTATTGCAGCTTCGCAAGACGCCTCAATGTGATACAAAGACTCTTTCTATTGAAAAGTTACAACTCGGTCTAAAAACTGATTGGTGTTGATATTTTTAATCCAAAATAAATTTGTAAAAAAATCCTTTAATGGACTGTTTCAGTTGAATATACAGTAATACACTGTAGACAAAGTCAGTATTTTCCCCAACTAATTTACTGGGGATTGATATCACTGTTTCTGAAGACCGGAGAAATAAAAGCTAATGTGGACCTTTGATATCCATGGCCTAGGAGCGATTCACACACAGTTTATTCTAAGGGAACCCGGGGAATATTAAGTACTCTAATAGAGTGTCCTAGCCATATGAATTCCAAGTACAAGAGTTTCAGAAACAGGTTTTGGAGGAAAAAAAACCGTAATCACAACTCACATGGATATCCATACTAATGTAACCTTTTACCCAGCCCAGGACTTGCCTGTACAAACTCAGTACTGAAATTTTGGTATCTGTAGATTTCTGGTAAGAATCTGGCAAAACATTAAATGGAGTGTTGCATATCTATTTTGTTTATGTTACGCTAGTTTTGATAATATGTAAGTAAAACAGCCATTCCAACAGTTTACTCTAGTTTTAATTACACACTGTATCACTGTATCTTAATTACAGCTAAGACCAGTATTTTCTTCACAGTAAGACACTGATAACTAGGAAGTTGATTTTTTTTCAACACTAAACAGTAATCACACAGCAAATGAGTATTGTGCAATAGAACAAACACATGTCAGCATTTGCTATTTAGGCAAACAAACCGATTGAACATTTAGTTGTTACATTTACTGTAAAGGCAAGGCCATGGGTGGTTTTATGGAGGTCTTTGCAATTCATAGCATAGTTATTTCAGAAGAGACACTGAAATTTCAATTACTCACTTATTTAACTGGCAACTATCCATTTAGTTAGGCAAAGGCACGGTAACATGTTGCGCAGGATGTTTCATTGAAATTTTTTAATAATTGTGGGATTTACTATAACTCATGAAAACTCCACTTTTTTTCTATTTTATAAAACACCATTAAAAGTAATTGCACCCATTAGTAATTAGAATGCACTGTAAAAGTGTGAAAACAAAGAACTATGATTGCACTTCCAATAAAGTGTCTCTTAAAATACAGCACCGCTGTTGCTAATCAACTGTATTTTAATATTAAAATAAACTGTTTTTAACAGCAGCATTAGGTTTAGTTAACTTAAGCTACAGGCTACATTTATTTAAATGCAGTCTCCATGGCAACAAAAGCCCATTATATTCTGGTACCAAGTGGCACCTTTAACTCCCGAGAAGGCTGAGACTACTCTGGAGCCCTCTAGGACACTACACACCTAAACGCCTTGTTAGTGCACGAGTCAGTTTGGCACAAGTGGACTGGAAATAGACATGAAAAGAAATCTTTGATTCATGTGAATATTAAAACTACACCGTGGTAGACGTAGCACTAAAGAGATGCCTTGGATACCTCAATTCACACCGCTCAGACAAAAAGGAATAAAGTTATAGAAGAGCACAGAGATCGAGGAACAACATGTTATTAGATCTGTCCAAAATAACTTCTAAAATGAAGAAAACTTTTTTCTTTAAAAGAGGAAAAAACCACCCAAGGATTAGGGAGTAAGCCTTTAATTTAAACATTCAATTTAAGTATCGCTGACTTTAGGCTAAACAGAGGACTGCATTTTCTCACAATGTGGAATCTAGCCTATTTATTCCATTTGTGTTTCTCTTACTCTTCTTTTTTGTCAGCCAAAGGGGAAAAGCTATCCAATTAAATACAAAAGAAATTCCCTCTAAGGTAAAAATCAGAAATGAAGCTACCATTCAAGGGAACTCCTTCGTATTCAATACTAATGTCAGTGGTTTATAATTGAGTTGGAATTAAGTGGATCAAGTCTCTACAAAGCATACTCCACTAGAATACCATCTGTACCTGTGATTCATTTAGAGCCCAGAGGTGTGCAGTTCACACTAAATGTACTTGTTCAAGCCAGTCACTTGAGGTCTGAGGTGTTTGGCTTGAAGCATCTGAACCATCCCCATTGTTGGCTGCCTCATTACTACTAATGCCAGCTTGAGATGCTGCTTCCCCAGCCAGAGTATTTTCTTCCAAAGGATTTTCTTCTTCTATTTGGGTTCCTCTACCTTCACTGACCACGGCATCTTGAAACACTGAATCTTCTGGTGGCACCAGCTCCACATCCCTCTTACCTTCTGATTCATCTTTGACACAGGGGAGCTGGGGATCTGCACTGATTTCTGTAACTGCTGGAGGAATCAGGGCGATACTCTGAGGATTCATGTCATGAAACCAAGCCATGATGTTGCCAAGAAGATTGTCATTGATGTTGGCATCCTGGCCAGCTGAGTCAGGGTCACTGGATGAGGGATAGAATTCACTTCTCGCCTCACTGAGAGGGTGTGAACTCAGAGTGTCAGTTGAAAATGGGTCACTCTCTGCTCCTAATCTCATGAGGCTGTCACCAAGTTCCAACAGCTCAGAGCTGCTCAGTGCAGCCCGAGGGCTATCTGTGTTCCTGGGGACCGAGTCTAGTCTGGAAGGTAAAGAGGTGCCTATCGCTCCTAAGGATGCTTCATTATTGAGGAAGTCTCTATTTTCCTCATCAATGGCCAGCCCGGATTCTTGCAATGACAATTGTATTGCAAGAAGTATATTGGGATCATCTTCATCCAAGGAACTCAGAGCCTGAGGCAACAGAAAGTTAAATCACTTTAAAATTTAAAAGGAAAAATTATTTAACCTAATGAAGTTTACCAACTATTCTTTCACCAGATAAATAATACTACCTCTATTTATACAGAATTATTGCTTTATCTACTCAAATCTTAATTTTTTCCTTGTCCATGCTAAAGAGAAAAAAAATTCCTTAAGATAACTCTGACATTTAGGAATCTTTTCCTGTAGTACATCTCTGAAACAAAGATTTTTAATGAAAGGAAGAAAAAGAGCAATAAAGTAAAAATAGGAAGTCAGGCTAAACAGAGAAAGAGCAAAAACAGGAACAATGAGGCTGCCCACAAAGGCTACCTGAAGAGAGTCCTGGTTTTCAGAGCGACTGGCAGGGGTGTAGTCACGCAGGGAAGAGCTGTGCAGCACGCTCATAGATGCGGAACTTACCACAGAGGCACCCGGCCTGCGGCCACTGCCACCATCTGGGATGTCTGTTTCAAAGCAAGTGGAACCAGAGACAATTCAGTCATACAAGATTTCACACATGTTTTTTGCACTTATTTTTTTAATTTTTATGTTAGCAAGCAGGGGAGAGGGGCAGAGGGACATAAAGGGAGAATCTTAAGCAGACTCCACGCTCAGCACAGAGCCCAATGCGGGGCTCAATCCCACAACCATGGGATCATGAGCCAAAATCAAGAGTCGGAAGCTTGGGGCGCCTGGGTGGCTCAGTAGATTCAATGTCCAACTCTTGATCTCTGCTCAGATCATGATCTCACAATTTGTGGGTTTGAGCCCCATGGTGGTGGGCTCTGTGCTGACAGGGTGCAGCCTGCTTCAGATTCTGTGTCTTCCCCTCTCTGCCCCTACCAGGTGCATGCCCATGTGCTGTCTCTTTGAAAATATATAAATAAGCTTTAAAAAAAAAAAAAAAAAAAAAAAAAGTCAGATGCTCAGTGGACTGAGCCATCCAGGAACCCCGACACATCTTTTTATTTTAGTCAATAATTTGTCTTTCAGTGCTGGTGAAAGCCTGTGTTCACATGTTCACTTAATCTTTCAGAGATTCTCCTCCCTATATGTCTCATCAAAATATATCTAATATTACCACTTCAAACACGATTGCTCTTTACGTTTTTGTTTGCATTACATATGGTTCTATTCATAAATGCAAGTGCTACCACCACTCTTGTTTTCTTAAGCAATAACAAAGGTATTTTAGTTTTCAAAGTTCTTAAAACTAAAGAATTTTGGAATTACAATAGCCTGAAGAACAAATCTTTAGGTTCATTGATCCTGATTTATTAAATATGATCTGCTGACATAAGAATTTGAAGATTTTCCATTAAGAATTTAACATTTAAAAGTTGATAATCAAAATAATTGATTTCTAGAGGTGCCTGGGTGGCTCAGTCAGTTAAGTGTCTGACTTTGGTTCAGGTCATGATCTCACAGTTTATGAGTTCAAGCCCTGCATAGGGCTCTGTGCTGACAGCTCAGAGCCTGAAGCCTGCCTTGGATTCTGTGTCAGGGAATCCCTCTCTCTCCCTGCCCCTCCCCTGCTCACATACTCCTTCTCTCTCTCAAAAATAAACATTAAAAAATACATTTTAAATGATTTCAGAAATTTTCTTTTAAAGAATGTTAACGGGAGAAGTGAAGCTAGGAGGAAAATATTCCATGAACACAGTAACAGTGATCAACAGCTACAATTTATTGAGTGCTCTCTAGGTGTTACTAGTGCTTAATTAAGGGTTTTATACACATTATCTCATTTAATGCTCACAATGAGCCCACAATGTGGCACTGTTTTTATTGCTTCTTAAAATGAGGGGACTAAATCTTAGAGAAGTTAAGTCAACCTGACTGAAGTCTTACACTGATACATAGAGATGGGGTCATGAATGCAGGTTCCAGCTGACTCCACAGCCCGTGTTCTTTTTTTTTTTTAATGTTTATTTATTTTTGAAAGAGACAGCGAGCAAGTGCAAGTGGGAGAGGGGCAAAGAGACAGGGAGACACAGAATCTGAAACAGGCTCCAGGCTCTGAGCTGTCAGCACAGAGCCCAATGCGGTGCACAAACCCACGAGTTGTAAGATCATGATCTGAGCCAAAGTCGGATGCTTAACCAACTGAGCCACCCAGATGCCACTCCACCGCCCATGTTCTTAACCTCTCTGGTTTTATGTATCCTGTGACATTCAAAGCATCTGCATATTGATTATATATCTACACTACAAACTATTTCACAAACATTTAAATTTGCCAGTTTTAAGAATAAATTCAAGAGAACTAAAAAGACTAAAACCGAGCCAACTTAAGAGCTTACCTAAAGTGCTTTCACTCGGCTCATCAGGGTCTGGAGGGTTACTGAGCAGACTGTGCACATCTCCTCGACGGCGTTGTTGTCTGTGCCTCCTCCGATACTGAAATTCAGCATATTCCTGCATAAACCAAAGGTTATAAAATACAGAAGAGCATGCAATTTTTTTTAATGCAAATAAAACACACACTTTTTTTCCAGGAAAAAAAAATGTGTGATTTTATATACATATATAGTCACTTGGCATTAACGAAAGAAACTTCAGGTTTTGCCATGCCAAGGAAACAGAAAAGGTAAAATGGAAAAAGAAAAATTTTAAATAGTCATTACAACTGCCTGGATAAATTGGGAATACTTGCAAGCTCCAATGCCAGGGCAGAACTGAGCCTTTTTCATATGCCTGGGTCTTGTTACATAATGTTTAACACCATAACGATTTTGCTAATATGTTAGGCTTTTATTAATATAAGCTAGGCTCTTGGAGGTCTGGTTTTTAAAAAGTGACTGTGATATATGCAACAGAAAGGGGGAAAAAAAAAGTGTACACTACCAATTGCTTATCAGACTATGAGATTTTGCATTCCTTGGGACTACAACATATCATACTCACAAGTTAAATGATTAAAAGAAAAATGTGAAATTAGCTTTAAAATAAGATGTTACTTGGCTTCCTTCCTATATTAGTTAATATGTGGGGCTATCTACAACACAGGCAGAGGGCATATGGGAAGGATGAAGGTATGGGTGGAGGCAGAACCTGGGACCACCTGCTACTATCTGGGTATACACATACTTTTCCAGGTTTTAGTGACGGAAGAGATTAAAAGAGAGGCCAGTCAGTGTGCATGACACTAGCACAGATAGGCTGATTTTGAGAATCATTATAGAATCTTTCAGTGATAAACACAAATATACTCAGGTTTATGATCATCCTGGTTACCCTAGGATATTCAATATGTTTACGTTGTGAAAGTACTAGAATAAAAACAAAGACAAGTTTTTACATCATAAATAATACTTTCACATCACACTACTCTGGTTAAATTTATTTAAACTCCATTTATGTAAACAAGCAGTTGGACTCCAATATGAAATGGGAGGCATCCTACCAGGTTAGAAACCAAGAAAGATCCTACAGGTTCTCAGAGGGATTATTTAGGTTCTTTAAAATTTACTGCTGAGCTGTGGTATGAGTTCTTCCTTTGCTGGAGGCCCATGATCCCAAACTGGATAACTATTATGTGTCATCATGGTTCACTAGACCACTGAGGAACACTGCATTTCTTAGCCAAAGATGGCATGAAAATTTTATTTCAGTTCAAGGTTTATATTTAAGGACCATTTGCTTCCTTTGTACACTCGAATACAGTACAAAAAGTTATTCTGAATTAATAAACTATTAGTTTAGTTACTATTACTATTACTGTTAGTAATAGTAAACTATTACTAACCACATAATACACATATTTCCAATTTAAGAAAACTAAAATTTGGGTTAAAAACAACCATAAAAGAGGGGTGCCTGGGTGGCTCAGTCGGTTAAGCATCGACTTCGGCTCAGGTCATGATCTCACAGTTCGTGGGTTGGAGCCCCGTGTCAGGCTCTGTGCTGTCAGCTCAGAGCCCGGAGCCTGCTTCAGATTCTGTGTGTCCCTCTCTCTCAAAAATAAATAAAACATGAAAAAAAATTTTTTAAAAACAACCATAAAAGAAACTTGTTATAATTACTCTGATGGTAAACCCAATAGCATTCTCTCATGATGCAACAGGCTTAAAAAAATTGATCTCATAAAATTAAACCTATCTGAAAATTTCTAAGAATTCCTAGATTTTTATATAAGCATATGAAAAAGCTTTAGTTGTGGTACTCCAAAAGGTTGAAGAGTGTTAAGGTTACAGACAAGACTGAGAAATTTTAAGATTTATAGGAGAAAAAGCTGCTAGGAGCTTTTTGTTGAGCACTAATTTATTGAGCACCAAATTTATCAGTGACTTAAAGAGATGCTTTAATCCTTCTAGAACTTCCATGGGGTAGATACTGTCATCCATATTTTACAGATGAGAAATTAAGGAAGAATGGGGAGCCTAACGTGTAATAAGTTCCAGAGCTAGACCTTGAATTCAGGTGTCCCTCAGACTTTAACACTATGCTCTTTCCTCTGGGCTCCACTGCCTTTAAAGTGGTACAAAATACTTATGATTGTCACTGACTCAATTTAATTAAAAAAGGAGAAAGATGGAATTAACTTGACTGAAAAAATATAAATTCAACCTAAAAGTCTATTGAAGTTTGGTAACACTAATTTTTTTTTTTCCAAAGTATATATGAAGGCAAAGAGCTAATTTTTAAAGATATTATTTTGGCAGTTACTTGATAGTCAGAATTTTAGAGTTTCACACTGTAGAGTAATTCTTTAGACTTGCAATAAGGTTTACATAAAAGCTTGGTGTTTCAATGTGTCAAAGACTTTAAAGAAAAATAAAAGTAGTTAAAAAATTCTTATAAAACTTATGAACACATAAAAATAAATTTAAGAAGGAAATGTTACTTATACTTTCATAATTGTCAATCTCTGGAGAACAAGAGCTTGATGATTTTATTCATAAATATTCACATGTGAGGTAGCAAGCTTTCCTGTTTTTTACAAAATGAATCTGTGCCAGTCACATTAGTAGGTCCTCAATATTCAAGGACAAATATTTAGGATTCCTAAAGTTACTGTCAGAGCTAGAAGCTACAAGAGATGTGTACATGACTATGAGTACACTGGTAAAGGTTTTATTTTTGCTCAAATAAAGCTAAATTGTTTTCTACCTTGAAATACTGAAATCTTTAGTACTCTTTTTTTCATAACTGAAGCATGTTTTTCATGCTTTTAGGTAGAAATTTTCCATAACATCCTCAAAGTTGTAATAGAATAATAAGCATAGCATAGAAAAAGGTTGATAATTTATTTTATAACAGTTTCAGTAATATATTAAAGTCTTTATGCAATTTAAGTGAATTAAAAATTTTCCATATCAGAGCTCAAAGCACAAATTGTTTTCTCAAGTCAGTATTTTCTTAGATATATCTACCAATACAACAGGCCACAAGGTGATTGCAAGTATCCTCAGTAGCTGAAAAGACAAAGTATCTGTTTTAAATAATCCACAGTCATTTCTAGATAATTTCATTCTCCTTCAGTTGAAGACAACAAATGGGCTATAAATCATAAAGTTTCACTGTTTGTCCTGCTCCCTTCTAAGAACTAAGTTAAAAGGTTATTGTAACATAAACACCAGATAGTATACTGTTTTAGAGAATAAGGAAGGAGAGACAGAAGTAGAGATAACTGCTAAAACCATTTAAAATCAGACTCAACAGGAACAGTGGCAATTTAAATCTCAGAAAATAGCAATGTGATTAAGATTTTCACTCTGTCTTATTTGTGGGAATTGCTACTTGTAGTGTTAGTATTTTAGACTGCATTTTATTTATTTACTTTTAAAGATTTTATTTTTAGGCAATATCTACACTCAACGCAGGGCTTGAACGCATGACCCCGAGACCAAGAACTAATAAAGTTCTTGGTGACTGAGCCAGTCAGGCACCCCCTAGACTATTTGTATCTTAAAATCTATCAATAACAACTAAAAAAAAAACAAAAACAAAAAAAAATCAAGACAAAAACAACCAAGAAGAGGGTGAAAATCTTAAAGAGCAGAAAGCAACTAAGCAAAGCATTTTTTCTGCATAAACATTATTAATGTCAAGTTTCCACCTTAGAAACTGATTTATAAATCAATTCAATCAGGTTGTTGCAGTAACTTAAAAAAATAGACTGTGCAGGTTTTTCATAGATTCAGACTGAAACAAGATTATGACAAAAAATGCATTTCTAATAAATAAAATTTATACTCATTAACCAATTTGAAAATACACTCCAAAATATATGCTATATGTTAGCCTTAATTGTGACTGTTCAGTAATTACAAATAATAAAAAGGGGGATGCATTTAACAATGTGATGATAATCCAATACCACAAATGGCTAAATGCAGGCTCTGCTGAGGCATTTTTATTATATAAGAAAGAGAAAACATTGCCAATGATCTCAGTAGGATTTAGAATAGATAAGGGTGGAAATGCAAGCAAGATATCACTAAGGAAAAATATAATTAAAAAACGAAACAAAACCCCCACAAAACAATTACCTCAGGTGATGCAAATCCTAAATATTCCCAATCCCATGTTCCACCAGCAAAGCTACAAAGAAATTGGACATACCATTTGATTTATTATCAGCACTACAAAGTATGAACAATCAGACCCTTGCCCATTGAACATTATTTTTAATTCCTCTGCTTGCAACTTGCTTAACCAAAGTACACCAACTACTGAATTAAAATGATCTTTCAATTATTTCTTTCAAATTCTAATTGTTTGTGTAAAATAGTATAAAAATAAAAATCATCATGTTATAACAGTATTTTATGATTGCTTCTATTTTTATGTGTTTATGTAAAAATAGGGTCAAAGGAATTTCTAATGAGTATAATTGTTATGAATAAGAAAACATGCTTTAATTTATAGTGGCAGAAATAGTGTAAGTATCTGAAACAACCAAAACTCAGCTGTTCTTTATTGGATGAATATGAATCACTTAAAGTATTAATATGAGATTTCTAATTTCTTCATAAGCTCTTACATAAAAATATAAGTATGACTATAACAAGTTGGCAAGGCTTTCAACTTTGACACTGTAAGATGTTTATGACTATCATATCACTACATACATTACATATTTGAAGTGATGCATTAGAATACTCTGAATTATGAGTTCAATGAAGTGTGAAATTAACCTAATTTATTCCAAGAAACTACACAATGACAAAAAATGAAAAAAAAAAGAAATAGTTCTGTGGGTGAAAATCACCAAAAAGAAGTTAACATGCTTTTATCAGCTATCCATATTTAAGTATAAGTAACTTCCAGGAATATAAACCCTAGTTAGATAAAAAATAAACCTGGTGGCATTTGTGGCTGGGGCTAGGATAATTTCCACAGTGTGCATCTTTTTTACCTGCGCCTTGGAGCTTCTGGTGAGTCTGCAGGAGCAACTCCCCGAGCCACAGATGCCAGGAATTCTTGTCTCTTCTGCTGTACAAGGCATGCTGCCTTGATGATCTTGTGGCGGGGTGTACGAAGGTAAGGCCTATTGACTTTTTGGGCAAGGTCTTCAGTGACCATTTCTAGGTCTGTCTATGGTTAAGAGAGAAAAAAGAAGGATTATAGGCTGAGTACGTTAGTCAATTGCAAATCCATGGTCTATCTGGTTTCTTAGTTAAATCTAACTCTTTTGAAGTCAGAAATTAATCCAAATTATAAAATAACTTCCTATTTGACACATACTTCTTTTTTACAAATTTCACAAAAATAGCACTCATTTGATAGACATTTATAACAATGTAGAATGGTATGGATTACAAAGACATAGTATACCAGCTGTCTACAGGAAATTTATCATTTGTCTATGTGAAAAAAAAAAAACGAGTAAATTTCAAGGCACTACACATGCAAACACATGACTGCGTAGTGTAGATGTAGATCAAATGTAAATGCTGAAGGAATCTGAGGCAAGGCAAGACCCCTGTGATCTGGGGTTAGGTCTGAAAGGCTTCATGGAGAAAATTAATATTAAGCTTTTAAAAGAAATGTAGGATATACGTTAGTAGAGAGCAGTTCAAAGGGGTGACATGAAAATTGTAGCAAGAGAAGAAAGTTTGGTGGATTAAAAAAAAAGAATGTACAATGAAGTTGGTTAGCCACAGTGATGTCACTTGGCTTAGGTGTTTTTGTTTTTAAATGCTGTAACTTTTTCAATTGGACTTTTAATATAAACTGGTAAATAGCAACTTTCCCATCTAGTATGTAATGTGGTTTCATCTTTGAAGATAAAATTTCTAATTACATAATCAGAATTAGGCCATATTTCAACATCAGCCAGTGTAAAACAAGCAAATAAATGTGGTAGGAAATGTTTGCTCAGTCAATAGCTCAGAATTGACTCAGATCTTACAGTGGCAAATTTAAATACAAAAAAATTTCAGTTTATTACTGGTTAACTTTTCCTTTATTTAAAAACCATTCTAAAAATGAAAACAAAATTGTTTACTGGTCACACCCAAATAAGATAAAACTTAGTTACGTGGTTGAAAAAGGACAAAATCTGTTTTTTTTATAATAACTGCATTTAAATTTAATTTTAAAAAGATATCTTACTTGCATGAGTTCAAAAATTTCTTTCTTTGTGCTTTTAGGTTCTAAGAAAAATCCATATGGATAAGAACACTTGAGAATGCGTCGAGTTTTTAAGAGCACATGAACTGCATCTTCAATGAAAGTGGTATCTGGACAGCCTCCTTCAGCTATAAAGTAAATCAGGCACAGTGAAAAAAAAACTGTTTTGCAAATATGCTGTTATACTATTAAATGACTGAGTTTTCTTAAAAAAACACTCACAACAAAGGATCTCTGGGAAGAAACTGAAGTAGCTGTATGATAATAATAATTTGGACGACTAAAAACCTACACAAAACATTCATGTGTGGCTTGTATACATTTATAAATGAAGCACACACTGCAGCCACCTAGGAGCACTAATGGCAATCATGAAGGAATGTGTACACGAAGTCTGGATTCTGTTCTTACCCTGTTGGTTAAACAAATCTAGCTTTAGGTCAACTCCTCTTCACTATGTTTTTCAGGTTATCTTTACTGAAACTTTGCTGATTAAGAGATAGGGGCACCTGGGTGGTTCAGTCAGTTCAGCGTCCGACTTCTGTTCAGGTCATGATCTCACAGTTCACGAGTTCGAGCCCTGTGTTGGGCTCTGTGCAGACAACTCAGAGCCTGGAACCTGTTTTGGGTTCTGTGTCTCCCTCTCTCTTTGCCCCTCTCCCGCTCATACTCTGTCTGTCTCTGTCTCTCTCTCTCTCTCTCTCAGAAATAAATAAAACATTAAAAAATTAAAAAGGAGTTGAAAACAAAGGCGGGTGGTGTCTGGCTGGCTCAATCCGAACAGCATAAGACTCTTGATCTTGGGGTCATGAGTTTGAGCCCCACATTAGGTGTACAGATTACTAATACAAATAAACTAAAAAAAAAAAAAAAAAAAAAAAAAAAAAAAAGGAATTAAATGCCCTGGTAAGTTGTTTGCTAGGAAAAAAAAAAATAGCCTAATTATGATTATGCTTCTGCAAAAAAAAACATTGTAAGAAAAAGATATTATGGAGGGACAACTAGAAAACTAATGCTAGTAAATAAAATATATCAAGGAGAGAAAGAAAGGGAGGAAGACTGAGGAAAACAGGAGATGAAACTGCCTTAATACTGAGACTATTCCTTTTCCAAGTATCATTATAACATTCTAGCTTTCTCCTTTAACTGCAAATAAAGGGAAACTAAGCAGTAGAATCTAGATTCATAAGTACTTTTAAAAATAAGATTATTCTGCATGCCCGTGGAAAGAAATTACATGTGTACGTACACACACTGATATATACAGACTATTCCAAAATACCTACCCTAGAAGAGGGATCTGAACTAAGATGTAAAAAAGGAAAAACAAAACAAAACAAACACCATCCCCCACTATGACATGTGTGAGAAGTATGTGAAGGTTTGTTTCTTAAACCTTTCCAATTCTTACATCATTTAATGTATCTTATTATGTTGTCTAGAACCACCGGAAGGTTCAATATAAGCAGTAATTCACACCTACAGATATTTACTAAATGTTTGCTATGTGTCAGGCATTGTAAGTATTAGGGACAGCCTGAAAGAGACAAAAATCCTTGTTTGAAGAAATGTAGAATGTGTGAGGGTTTTGTCCCTTCAATTTTCACTATGGACAGTACCTCAAGAGTTTGATAATGGCAATATAGTTACATCATTACCAAAGTCTAAAAACGTAATTAACAAGGAGACAAAGCTGCTATTGATACTTTTTCTCCTACTCTAATTTATTTAATTTATGCTTACTATCTTAATTAGGGAATTACCCTCATGAAAAGGGGCTTTTTATAAACTAGAGCAAATACAATTACAATTGCATTTTTAGGCTGAAAACCTTTTATATATGTTATGATTATATTAAAAATATGACTTTAAAACAAATATGGTAGAACCTATGCTCTGTGTGGTCATTGTGAGATATTATATTTTAATGATGCAAACAATTCTTAATCCAATTTAGGAATTTTTTTGGATTTCCATCTTAGGATCTGTAAGTCAGCCCTATCACGTCTTTGCTTTTAGACTCCGATGTGCATTATTTATCAGTGAGATGATTTCTCCCAAAATTGTACTTGACTTCCATCCCATTAGGCACTCTGCTAAATTTTCTCAAGAAACTTTGGGACTTCAGTCACACTACAGTTGGGGGGGGGTGGGGCATGTGAATCTTGCTCTTTTGACTATATCAAAGATGCTTTTTAGGCACTTTTAGGGCCCATCCACTGTTTCTGATATTGTAGAACATTAGCAGTGGCGCAGAGGAAGCAAAACTATAATGTATGTTTATCTGCTAATAGCACAGGCTACATTAAGAGGAGCATATGAGGTAGTCTGGGTAGAAAATCTAATTACAGGGGACTCAGCCGCTGAGATGTACTCTGGGCTTCAGAGAACTCTAAGCAGTACCAGAATGAGCTAATGGAGATCATGTTTTCCTTGAAGGGCCTTAACCTCCTACCAATTAAGTGACTTAAGCATGGAAAAGGCTATTTTATATTAATTATCACACATACCACTTATAACTTACTTTCTTTGAGAGCTCTACTCAATTGCTCCATCTTTTCTTTGGCTGTTTTAAGAAGGCGTTGTTCTAACTAAAGGAATAGAAATACATAATTTATATAATTTTATTTATTTACAACAGTATAATTCAGAGCATTTGAAATGATTTGGGACATACCTGATAGCTATGCTCATGGTTTTTAAATCTTGTATAATAGTGCATAAATCTGTCAAGTTCCTGAAATCGTTTGTGTTTTTTCTCAGCCTAGGAAACAAAAGTCCATAAATGACTTTTATAAATAAAATACTAGCTATTAAGATTGGGGACTTTTGTCACTTAAAATTTTTATTAGTAATAGGTAATTGTGTATACTGATTTGCTGATTATTTTATTGAGAGAAAAAAAACCAGTACATTTTTAAGGCTACCAGAACAAAGTCTTGCATTTGTATTCTCTGTGATAAACCATTGAATCTATGATCCCAGAATGTAAGGCAAAGATGCCTCTCGAGACCTTCATTTATCAGATCTTTGATGTTTTACTACGTTGCTTGTTGCTATGGGCTGAATTGTCTCCCCCCAAAATTCATGTTGAAGCCTTAACCCCCAATGTGACTGACTGGATTTGAAGACAGGGCCTATGTATGAGGTGATCATTAGGGTGGGGCTTTAATCCAGTAGAATTAGTGCTCTAATAAGAAAAGAAAGAGACACCAGAGGTTTCTCTCTCTCCATACCACGTGAGGACATAGCAAAAAGAGAGCCAGCCCTCTGCAAGCCAGGAAGAGAGTCAACTACCAGAAATCGAATTGGCAGGAATCTTGAACTAGGCTCCAGAACTGTGAGAAATACCTTTCTGTTATTTAAGCCACTCACTTTATGGTATTTTGTTATGGCAGCCAAGCAAAGAGATTTATTATATGCTATAACATAATACTGTATTGTTGACATGATGCTAAAACTGTTAAGTCATTACAGAGACAGGGATATCTGAGACTTATCTCTACCAATATAAAAAAAAAAGGAATATTAAAAAAAAAAAGCTCTCAAGTTGATAGACCTATTGTGTTTAAATTAAAGGCTACTATAAAGGCCTCATTATAACAAAGGTAGGAAAAGAAGAAATGCAAAATACTTGCAATGGTATTAAGTGGCTTAGCCAGAGGCCTTAATTTAAACAGTTGTTTACCTCCACAGTCATTTCCTTGGATTGCTCCTCCACATGTTGAATGACTTCATAGCGAGTACATCTGTAATAACCTCCTGT
Source organism: Panthera tigris (assembly GCF_018350195.1). NCBI lineage: Eukaryota > Metazoa > Chordata > Mammalia > Carnivora > Felidae > Panthera > Panthera tigris. The sequence goes on along the minus strand of NC_056661.1, from coordinate 94,930,870 downwards.
GGAAGAACTATGTTTTTTCCATTCTTCTAGGCAAATCCAGCAAAAGTCATACTTGCACTTCAAAAGAAAACATATATGCAAACATCACCCTGTGTTAAGATGCAAATTGTTTTCTGATTTCAATCAACCACTTTGTAGAGATTAAACAATTCTGCCTCTGTGACCAGGAATAAATCTTCATAAAGACATGCCATGTTTTTCAATGTGTCCTCTGGGAACCTCATCTGCACTATGAAAGATGTGGGGGTAGTTCAAAATTACTGCTGATGAGGATAAATGAAAAAGTAAATCATAATATTATGAAGTAGTATCAAGGAATCTTTAAAAATAACAATAGGAGGGGTGCCTGGGTGGGTCAGTAGGTTAAGCGTCTGACTTTGGCTCAGGTCATGAACTCGCTTTCATGAGCTCGAGCCCCACGTCAGGTTCTGTGCTGACAGATCAGAGCCTGGAGCCTGCTTCTGATTCTGTGTCTCCCTCTCTCTCTGACCCTCCCCTGCTTGTGCGTGCTCTCTCTCTCTCAAAAATAAAGATTTTAAAAAATTAAAAAAATATATCAATAGGATATTCTTTCCCAGTGATAAAGACAGATACAATATTTAATATTTGATTTTTCCAGTGCATGGTAGTCTTACTTTGGTCTCTGAAGCTTCACCAGTCTTCATCAGAAGTTGTTCTGATGACTTTGACAAATTGGTTTTGAAACCAGAAACAAGTTTGAAAGGTTTCTAAGTAGGAGGACTGATATAAAACCTGTTTCTCATTTTTAAGAAAATTTCACTTTCTTAATTACCAAAATTAGCAGATAATGCCAAAAATATGAGAATCCCAGTATGAAAATACATCCTTTTTAAATGCTTACAGATTGGGGGTCAGAAAGATCTTCTCATTTTAAGTCTGTTTTCTTCTGGCACTTTATTTTTTTTTTTTAAACAGTTAAATATTGGAGCTGTTCAGAATTTATCTGGGTATACTGTATACAGTATGGATTCAACTTTCTTTTCCACACAGCTACCCAGTTATTTCAATTCTATTTACTGAACAGTTCATGTTTCTCAACTGATTGGAGATCCTCCTTTATGTAATATATACTAAATTCCCACATATCTGTGTCTATTTTCTGGGCTTTCTATTATGTTTCTAGATTAATCTCTAGATTCATGTCCCACCACCATGATGTTTTAATTATTGAGCTTTTACAACAGGCTTAGTATCTGACAAGGCTAGTTCCTCCTTAATGTTATTTTTCAGAGTTCTCCTAGCTGTTCTTGCTTTGTTTCTCCATGTGAACTTTTGAATTAGCTTATCTAGATACAGAAACAAAACCTGCTGGTATTTTTGTTTGGAATTTTTCTATCCAACAACTTCATTACCTTTCCAATTATCATCTTTTGTGTCCTACACAAAAGGGGGTCTTAAGGTTTTCTTCATATAAGTTTTGTGTATTTCTTAAGTTTCTTTCTAGATAAATGAGATTTTCCTTTTTAGTTTATATTCTATTTGGATGTTTTTGGTACACATGAAGGCTATTGCTTTCTGCATATTAATTTTCTACTCTAATTTACTGAATTTTGTTAGTAGTTTTTAAATTGATTCTTGTGGGTTTTCTGCAATCTGCAAAAAAAATTTTTTTATCACTTCATTTCTAATTTTTACATCTCTGATTTCTTCCTATTGTCTAAATATGTTGACTGGTATCACCAGTCCAAGTTAATACTATTTGAACAGCTCCTTATCTTGTTCTTGATTTTAGGGAGAGTACCTCTAGTATTTCCCATTAAATATCATGCTAACTTTTGGACTGAAGTAGATTTATTTTTATCACACTAAGGAAGAGTCCATCTATACCTATTTCTTTGAGTGTCTTAATAAAGAATGGTTGTTGATTTTTTTTGTCAAATGCCCTTTTGGCACCTATAGAACATATATCTGGTTTTTCTCTTTGGATCTACTAATAAGACAAGGTATAGCAATTGCTCTTAAAAAGCAATAGCTTAAAAAAAATTTTTTTTGGATGTTTATTTATTTTTGAAGGAGAGAAAGAGCTTGAGGGGAGGGGCAGAGAGAGAGGGAGACACAGAATCAGAAGCAGGCTCCAGGCTCCAAGCTGTCAGTACAGAGCCCGAGGTGGGTCTCAAACCCGTAAACCATGACCTGAGCCGAAGTTGGAGGCACAACCGACTGAGCCACCCAGGTGCCCATCATTTTATTTTTTAATGTTTGTTTATTTTTGAGAGAGAGAAACAAAGTATGAGTGGGGGAGGGGCAGAGAGAGGGAGACACAGAATTGAAGCAGGCTCCAGGCTCTGAGCTGTCAGCACAGAGCCTGACATGGGGCTGGAACTCACCCACAGTGAGATCATGACCCGAGCCGAGGTCAGACGCTTAACTAACTGGGCCACCCAGGCACCCCCAGCAATAGCTTTTTATTTTTTTTTTATTTATTTTTTATTTTTTTAATTTAAAAAAAAAATTTTTTTTTTCAACGTTTTTTAATTTATTTTTGGGATAGAGACAGAGCATGAACGGGGGAGGGGCAGAGAGAGAGGGAGACACAGAATCGGAAACAGGCTCCAGGCTCCAAGCCGTCAGCCCAGAGCCTGACGCGGGGCTCGAACTCACGGACCGCGAGATCGTGACCTGGCTGAAGTCGGACGCTTAACTGACTGCGCCACCCAAGCGCCCCCAGCAATAGCTTTTTAAAAATTTTTTTTTTCAACGTTTTTTATTTATTTTTGGGACAGAGAGAAACAGAGCATGAACGGGGGAGGGGCAGAGAGAGAGGGAGACACAGAATCGGAAACAGGCTCCAGGCTCCGAGCCATCAGCCCAGAGCCTGACGCGGGGCTCGAACTCACGGACCGCGAGATCGTGACCTGGCTGAAGTCGGACGCTTAACCGACTGCGCCACCCAGGCGCCCCAGCAATAGCTTTTTAAACACCGAACCATTCTTGTATTCCGGAAATAAACCTCATGTGGTCAATTACTTCTTTTTTTATAAAACAAAATTTTCTAATTGAGATACAGTTAACAATTATATTAATGTTTTCTGCTGGATTATATTTGCTAAGATTCCCCCCTCTCTTATTTAGGACTTATGCATTATTGTTCATAAGTAAGACTGATCTATAACTTTCTTTTAATATTTATAATCTTGTCAAGTGTTGATATCAAGGTTCTCACTTTATAGTAATTTGAAAGTTTTCATTTTTTAAAAATGTTTATTTTTGAGAAAGAGACAGAATGTGAGTGGGGGAGGGGCAGAGAGAGAGGGAGCCACAGAATCTGAAGCAGGCTCCAGGCTCCAGCTGTAAGCACAGAGCACCACACAGGGCTGGAACCCACTAACAGTGAGATCCTGCGCGACCTGAGCCAAAGTCAGATGCTTAACTGAGCCACCCAGGCGCCCCTCATTTTTTTTTTTTTTTTTAAACAACTCCCAGAAATAGTTTAAGTCACAATAGAATTGCCTGTTCTTTAAAGGTTTGATAAAATTCTATTGTGAAACTGTTAGGGCCTATTGCTTTAAAGGGGGGAGATTGCTGAAAAACTTTCTGTCTTCTATGGAAATAAGTTTGTTTGGGTATTTCTTCTAGGATCAGTTTTAATAAATTATACTTTCTTAGAACATCAATCCATTCCACTCCAGGGCGCCTGGGTGGCTCAGATGGTTAAGTGTCCGACTTTGGCTCAGGTCATGATCTTGCAGTTTGTGAGGTCAAGGCCCACATTGGGCTCTGTGCTTGACAGCTCATACCCTGAAGCCTGCTTCCGATTCTGTGTCTCCCTCTCTCTATGACCCTGCTCTGCTCATGCTGTCTCTCAAAAGTAAAAATAAACATTAAAAAAAAAAAAAAAAAAAATCAATCCATCCAAATTCAAGTTTGCTTTATTTATTGATTAGTCCCCTTAATTCTTATATCATATTTTTGAACTCCCTTATCTTCATTTTTTTCTTATGTAAGCTTAATGGTTTATCTTATCTTAAAAAAAAAATATTTTTTGGATTTATTAGTTGTATTGTTTTTCAGTTTTTAAGTCACTGATTTCTGCTTAAAAAAAATCCTTCCTCCTGGTAGTCTCCAAGTTTATTGTTTTTCTAATTTTTAAAGTCATATGCTTAAATCATTCCTTATTTTGTATTGCTTTAATAAGGCTAGGGGACATTTCTGAGCAGTGCTTTAGATATAGGTACTCAGGTTCTGATAAAGTAATATTTTCATTATCCTAGTTTTCTATATATGCTTTAATTCCCACTTTTACAACCTTTTTTTTTTTTTTTTTTTTTTTTTTTACTCAGGAGTTGAGAGATTTAAATTTTCCAAATGGAAAGGCCTTTTGTACCTTTATTACTAATTTCTTTTTTTTCCTTTTTTAAATTAACTTTTTAAAAAAATTTTTTAAAATTTACATCCAAATTAGCATATAGTACAACAATGATTTCAGGACTAGATTCTCCAGTGCCCCTTACCCATTTAGCCCATCCCCCTCCCACAACCTCTCCAGTAACCCTCAGTTTGTTCTCCATGTTTCTGAGTCTCTTCTGTTTTGTCTCCCTCCCTGTTTTTATATGATTTTTGTTCCCCTTCCTTTATGTTCATCTGTTTTGTCTCTTAAAGTCCTCATATAAGTGAAGTCATATGATTTTTGTCTTTCTGTGACTAATTTCACTCAGCATAATACCCTCCAGTTCCATCCACATAGTTGCAAATGGCAAGATTTCATTCTTTTTGATTGCTGAGTAATACTCCATTGTAGAGATATATATACCACATCTTCTTTATCCATTCATCCATCAATGCACATTTGGGCTCTTCCCATACTTTGGCTATTGTTGATAGTGCTGTTATAAACATTGGGGTGCATGGGCCCCTTCAAACAGCATACCTGTATCCCTTGGATAAATGCCTGGTAGTGCAATTGCTGGGTCGTAGAGTAGTTCTACTTTTAGTTTTTTGAGGAACCTCCATACTGTTTTCCAGAGTGGCTGCACCAGCTTGCATTCCCACCTTTATTACTAATTTCTATTTCATTCCATTATGATAAGAGAATGCTACTATTACTATTTCTATTTTCTGCAGTATTACTGAGATTTTCTTTGATGAACAATGGTCAATGTTTTTGCTAATGCTCTATGGATACGTGCAAAGATGGTGTAATCCATATTTTCAGGATATAGAGTTTGAATATACAGCAATCAGATATACCTTAGTAATTATGTTAAATCTTCTGTATCTTTACTAATTTTTTCTTTACCTGATAGGTCATGAACACAGAAATGAAAGTCTCTGTATTCATCTAGCTCTTCACTAACATGCATTTACACAATAAATTGTGGATATCAAGGTTCTGAGAGTATGCAGGTTTTGTTGTTTGCTATTAGCAAACTCTGTGCCTAATTTGATACAAGTACCCTTCAGTACAGCTTTACTGATATCTCCAAATTAGTGGCAAAACTTTCTACAAAATAGCCAAATTTCATATTCTATTAGAAAAATAATACAGAATTTAAATAACTTTTATTTTTTAGTTGCAGCATATAGTTTTACAGACTCAGTTGAAGAAAATTACTGTAAGTGATTTAAAATGTGCAAGAATGCAAAACTTAAATAGTCTCCTAAAAATTATCTAAAAGGAAATGAATAAAAGTGGGTTTTTTTCCTGAAATATACAAAACTATTTTTATAAGGCTAAATTTGTTATTCTGTTTTTTTAAAAAAATTTTTTAATGTTTTATTTTTCAGATAGAGGCAGAGTATGAGTGGGGAGGGGCATAGAGAGGAGACACAAAATATGAAGCAGGCTTCAGGCTCTGTGTTGTCAGCACAGAGCCCGATGTGGGTCTCGAACCCACGAACGGTGAGATCATGACCTGAGCCGAAGTCGGATGCTTAACTGACTGAGCCACCCAGGCGCCCCACTATTCTTCTAAGATGTTTAACAGTTTGATTCCAGAAAGTAAAAACTGTGCATTGCGTCACAACACTGTGACATTAATAAAAGTAGACTATGACTTAGTCATTATATTAGAGCATGGATTCAATTACACATGATCTATTGTTCCACCTTCACATTTAAATTTTTTTTTTTTTTTTTTTAACGTTTATTTTTGAGACAGAGAGAGACAGAGCATGAACGGGGTTGGGTCAGAGAGAGAGGGAGACACAGAATCTGAAACAGGCTCCAGGCTCTGAGCAGTCAGCACAGAGCCCGACGCGGGGCTTGAACTCACAGACCGCGAGATCGTGACCTGAGCCGAAGTCAGCCGCCCAACCGACTGAGCCACCCAGGCGCCCCTCCACCTTCACATTTAAAAAGAAAATTCTAAAAGTATAAAATTTTTCTGTAGCAAGGTTATTACTGTCTAGATGTCTTTCTTCTTCTGTGTCCTAAGAATTATTTGTTAGTTTCTTTTGTTCAATGCAAATACTTTAGATGGTATATTAGACAAGACTATTACATTTACATAGTGTGCAAGTAAATGTTTCTTTTAAATGCAACAGAAGCTTAAGCAAAAAGCTGTTTAAGATAAAAAATCTTAAATCATTAGCCTGATGAATTCATGAAAATATTCACTCAATACGTATTTAGCAACTACTTACTACTGGTAGGTGTTTGAAGGAACTCTTTACTGACTCTTTATTAGTAGCCCAACTGCTGATTTTTATGGTCAACCTGTATTTCTTTACACATCTATATAGTCTGTATCAGATTTTCTAAGAAAAAACTAATAATGGATATTGGAGAGAAGACCACAAATAAAATACTTTTGGCCTGACCAGCTGAACTAATAATAAGCACCTCTGAGCATTTTGCTCAGAACACTGTACTACATTTTTTTCTAAGAAGGATTTTCCTAAGAAGGAAATCATTACTGTCTCACTAAGACAACTAATTTATGTTAATTTTATAGTACTAATTAGCTTATAAAAATGATCTGGTAACTGCTATCATTTTTTATGTAATAATGATAATGATCATTAGCTTTAATATTAAAGCTCAAGTCATACTGGGGCTCTTGGGTGACTCAGTTGGTTAAGCGCTGGACTCTTGATTTCAGCTCAGGTCATGATCTCATGGTTTATGGAATCGAGGCCTTGTTGCGTTGTCAGCTCTGAGCTGACAGTGCAGAACCTGCTTGGGATTCTATTTCCCCTTCTCTCTCTGCTCCTCTGCTGCTTGTGCTCTCTCTCTCTCAAAAATAAATCAATAAACTTAAAAATATATATTAAAAAAATCAAGTAATACTTAGAAGATATTGATGTATTTAATATTGGAATCTTCTGAACTATTTGGGTTTCTTTCACAATGTAAATTAGAAAAGTTACATTATCCTCTCAATTTTAAGTAATTATTTTTTTGTATACATGGAGCTTCCAATGAAAAGAAAAAAATTGGATATCATTATAATTTTAAAACAAAAATGTTTATAAATTTGGCATGGATTAATAAAATATTTATTAACCTAATCCAGAGAATTTATTTTCAATATGGCAGTTTCTTTCTATGCAACTATGTCAGGAGGGTAGTCTTCCAAAAGTCATTATTTATATTAGTTATTTTTTGGTCAAGATCTTTGTTGGCATTTTCATTTCCATTATTTTTAAGTTTATTTATTTACTTTTGAGAGAGAAAGTGAGAGCATGAGCAGGGGAGGGGCAGAGATAAGGGAGGGGAGAGAGAGAATCCCAAACAGGCTCTATGCTGATTGTGTGAGCCTGACGTGGGGCTCAGTCCCATGAACCATGAGATCATGACCTGAACCGAAATCAAGAGTCGGACACTGAACTGACTGAGCCACCCAGATGCTGCAGCATTTTCAATACAGGAAATAATTACTTGTTTGATTGATGATTTCATTAGCAGACTTAAAGTCTGCCTACAATCTTAGGTACTTTTATTACATAGCCACTTACACATAGACACCAAGATTTAGATTTGGACCTAGCGGAATTGCCTGGGTCCTGACTTGGGCTTTGAAACTAAGCTGTGTGCTCAAAAGCCAGCTTTGTAAGAGATCTCTATATAAAGTAGCACTTTATCATTTAATATTATTATTTATATACAGGCAAAACTCTCAAAATAATCACTAGGAGAGATGATTAGCAGGGAAAGATTCAGGCATTTTTGATCTTCTGGCCAAATATCACTGAATCCTTAACCTATTTTTAACATTCATCATGAGTATAAAATTTAGTAGTATAAAGCAATACTTATGTCATTCAACAAAGAATATAGAATTTAATCTGCTAGAATCCATCTGAAACCCAGCAACATTTTTATGCTTGTTTCTTCTTTGGATTAACAGATTAAGATTCTAACAGTAAAGCATGCGAAATCCTCTTTAACTTCTTACCTTGGCACACTGCATGTGATTGCATCCCTCATTCTTCTGTATCGGAGACTTACAGTTAGCACAAGGCTTGGAGTTCGTTAACAACCAGAGACAATTGGCAGCATCCTCATAAGCTTCACTAACTCCTACAACTTTAGGATATTAAGCACAAACACAATATACATGATTTAGTGTATAACTTCAGAGGGAACCTCCCCCTACCCCCTGTGAAAGTGTTCTTTGTAGGCTGTCTCTAAGTTTTAGCCACGTATTTTTTTTTCTTTTTTTTAAATGTTTATTTATTTTTGAGAGAAAGAGAGACAGAGCACAAGTAGGGGAGGGGCAGAGAGAGGGAGACATAGAATCTGAAGCAGGCTCCAGGCTCCAAGCTGTCAACACAGAGCCCGATGCGGGGATTGAACTCAAGAACCAGGAGATCATGACCTGAGCTGAAGTTGGACGTTTAGCTGACTAAGCCACCCAGGCGCCCCAAACCATGTATTTACTTTCTTATTAGGATCTATGGCAAAGTTTTAAAACTGCTTTATTCTGAATAGCAGGATTATAGGATAAGGAGGTTATTCCAAAAGCTTGATATATGAAATATGATTTAAAGATTTCTTTCTAAAGTTGTGTTCAAATAAATTGGGGAAGAAAAAACCCATTTTAAAAAAGCAATATATTACTGTCTGTTTAACTATTGTAAAAAGAATGGCCCCTAGACCATAATTTCTTGTGGGTCAGTTGTAAACATAATGACCAGATACTTTTCACCATAGTAAAAAACATGAAAGTTATATTGAAATATCAATACTTTTATCCATGAAAACTTCAGATAAACTAAAAATGAATCCCATGTGACATGTCTAAAACTAAACTTATCATTTCCCCTAAACCTGCCTCTTTCTCTATTCCCTGTCCTAGTAAATGATATGATCATCAACTCAGAGTCAATCCAGGAAGACCATGATTTTGGACACCCTCCTTTCCCTCACCTGCCACATTCCATTGTTTCTACCTCTTTCTCTTTATGTCTCCTCTCAATTCCCACTGCTTACTGCTTTAACTAAAGTACTCCACACCTCTTGCCTAGACAATTAAAACACACAAAAAAACAATCTATTTCCCTGGCTCCTTCTTCTGCCCCCGACTTCTACTATACTGCCTACACAGTGATCTTTTAAAAATACAAATTGCTTTTTGGGGTACCTGGGTGGCTCAATTGGTTAAGCGTCCAACTCTTGATTTTGGCTCAAGTCATGATCTCACAGTTCCTGAGATAAAGCCCTTACATTGGGCTCTGTGTTGATAGTGTGGAGCCTGCTTGGGATTCTCTCTCTCTATCTCTCTCTCTCTCTGCCCCTCTCCCACTTGTGTGTGTGCTCTCAAAATAAATAAATGTCAAAAAAAACAAAACAAAACAAAACAAAAACCCAAGTCTCCTTTAAATCTTTAAGATGCTCCCCACTGACTGCAAGATAAAATAAAACTGCTTTAGCAAAAAATGCAAAGTCCTTCATGATTTGGCTGCTGTCTACCTGGCAAGCTTCTCCTACCCTCTAACCCCACACTAATCTTCTATTCTTCATCTGAAACTCAATTTATTCTACTTTGATTTGAGATCTGCAGTCTTGCGGAACGTCATGGTTTTTAAAGATGCTAAATCTTACATTTTATGTTTTATAACCAACACCCCTCCCAGCACCCCAAGAGGAGAGTTAGGAGCTAGAGAGAGTTGCAGATGCACAATTAAAAAATCATTTTTTTCCTCCCTGTCAGTATGAAGTTTGTTTTGTTTTCTAGCTCTAAGTGCACAGGGAAGCTCTACCTTTTCTTTCCTGAAAAAGATGTCCAAAACTCACTTTGACATCAGTGCACATGGCCCATCCAATCAAGGCCCTGAGTACATGCAGCCACTCTCAGAAGGGTGGGGTAGTTAGTGTACTGTTAAAAGCAGGTGAGAAATCAGACTCTTTGAGTTTTGAAGTTTAAAAGGAAAAATTACCCAACCCTAGAGAGGGAAGGGAGACAAAGGTTTGGGCTGGCTGACCTCTGGGATGTGACTCAGTATATGAACTGGAAGAGCTGAGCACTATGATTAGCCCTTCGATGGAGCTTAGCAGTGGAGGAGGGCTGTCTTGCTGCAAGGAACCCCAAGTGCCTACCTACTTACGTTTGTTCAACAACAGAACAGCAGCTACTGCTGGACTATGAAGCACTGTTTTTCAATTTCACCACATAGCAAAGTGAGACAATAACAGCAATGAACAGACCAGACTCCACTCCAGTACTAAACCCACTTAGTAGAAGATGGTTTGATTAGGGTGTTGCTACAGAGAACTCTCAGTTAATTTAGTGGAGAACAGGAGTTTCAGAAAGAACTTACTATACTTATGGTTAATCAGCTCAAGCTGTGGAGGTAATGCCATTTACAAAGGGTACTGCTTTAAAACCTAATCACTAAGTACAATGTCTAATTTTTTTTTTTTTTTTTTTTTTAAGGAGTGGCCTTTCTCCTCCTTTCAGCATCAACATTATTTTTAGCTCAGAGGCTCTAACATATTCTTATGGCCTTTATTGTCCATTGTTATAATAAATAAAGCACAAAGCCATTAAAACAAAGCAGCTTGTGTGGCCTGCAACATAACAGTTTTTTCCTACCACCCTCGGAGAGAATGCTAGTTCCTGTGTTCTAGAGGACTGTATGAAGTAAATTGTGTTCAAGAAATAACTATTATTAAAACAGAAACTTGTAGTGGGAAAAAGGCCTTTACTTCTAGTTCTCTGAACATGCTCATTTCATACATGTGCCTTTTGTATATACTCTTCTTCATACCTGCAATATCTATCTCCCTTCAGTCTACCTGGTGAGTTTTCTTCACCCTGAGTTCCAGACTCTTCTCTTCAATTACATGACTACTGTATCTTGATCTTCCTTCCTCAATAATCTAGTGTGCTTAGGTCTCTTTGTAAGAAATATTAACTTCATTTAATCAAGTATTAGAACATAACAATCTAAGATCTACTAGTAGAATCAACATGTATGTGAGTGAAAAAAATGTTGATTTTAAAGACTGACTTCTTAAAAAGACTATTTGAATTCTATTCAATAACCATTTATTATGTAGTATGGAAAAACTGGCCTGAAAATTTTTATAAATTAGCTATCTTTTCACAGAATATATAATCATTCCCCTTCTTGCTCTCATTAGACATAATAGAGGCAGTTTCAGTGCTGAAAAATAGTATTTGAATCCTTATATTGAATTCTTTGAACTAATCTTAGTATATGTTCTAATACTTTTTTATCATTAGATTTTGTCACTCCTTTTGAGTCTCATAATTCAAAGACTTTGGAAAATTGGGCATAAAGGAGAAAATGATCTCAGGAATTGACAAGTTCAGTTGAAAATGCTTATGCCAAAGATATGTGACCATGATCCAAATTAATATGTAAACAATACAGCATTAAATCATACTTTTCTTTCTTGGAATATTATTTTTATATATTTAATGATGATGTTCTACTTAAACATTTCAGTTGGTCCACTATTGTTTGCATGAAGCCTTATCCTAAATTTCATAAACTTCAGTAGCCATTAATAGTGGTCAACAGGTCATCACATTTCAGTATGGAAGACAATGAGAAAATTCCTAGGTTTTTCTCAGCAACTGGGAACTTTTCTGCAGTCTTGGCTTTGGTCCTTCTCTGGTAGACAACTTTTTAGGTATCCTCAGTCTTTTGTCTTCTATCCAATTTTCTAAAGTTCCTCCATGTTTCTGAATTAAAACCCTATTTGGAACTCTTTAAAGGAATCTTCGGTTTTTAATTTGAGGTCTCCCTGTCTCTGGCCACCAAAGTAACTATGTATAGACTATATATACCATTTTCTAGTGCTTCTATTTCTCTTCTCTTTTCATTATCAGATTCATTATCGTATGTAAAGATATTCTGTCACAGTTCCACCAATAATCTGCACTTACTAGCTAGGTTGTTCTCTCTCTCTCTCCCTAGTAAAAACTTATTTGTGGGTATGGAATGATTGACCAATTTTACAATGTTAAAAGATAACTAAAAATAATCACCCATTTCAAAATGCTTGTTTTATATCTTAAATCAGACATGGCCATTTTCTACTCAAGAATTCAATAATATATTGTACTAATTACTTCCTGTTGTGCATTAAGTCTTCTAGGCAACTGGTAAGTACACTAGATTTACAACTTAATAAAATTACATCTTCTTAACTCTCCTCTCCTACCTGCATTGCCTCTGTCTTGTTCCAGCCCTCCTATCCTCTTACCTGGACATTCTGAAGTTTTCTCAGAAATAATGTTCTTACCTACTGTCTCAATGGTCTTTATTCACCATCCACACTTCCACCTGAGTGTTCTTTCTCAGTAAGCATCTTTGATTATCACTCTCCGACTCAAAACTCCTTTTCAGTGTCTCAGGATGAAGTCAGACCTCCCAGCATTGCACATAACCTCTACCTCGCCGCACCCGTGACACCTGATTTGGACTTCTGCCTGTGCAGTCTCATCTCTGGTGCAGCACCTTTCTTTGCACTGGTTTGTACTCAGTATCTGCAGCCCTTGAATACACCATGCTATCTCACAGCTCTGCTTCACCCAAAGCCCCAGTACCCTTCCTGTGTGCGTGAAGTACATCTACCAGTTCTCAAGAAGCAGCTCAAGCACCAATTCTTTTATAATGCTTTTCCTCACACTCTCGTAGAGAACTGGTCTTCTCTTGCTCTCTTCCCTCCCTCACAATGTGCCACAGGTATGCTGTTCTTTCACAGCATTAATAATATTTCTTTTTCTTAGTTTTGTATATAGCTGTCTTCATCTCTAAAATGTAAATTTCAAGTAGAGGTCACCTTATTTCCATATTCAAATATAAAATACCACTTAATAAATGTTAAATAAATAATAAAGATATCACTTAAAAGCAACAAGTTATTTCTAAGTTTTCTCAGCATCTCTTCTAAGCTGCAGATAAGCACTTGTAAAATCCCACTGGACATCTCCACATATATGTCCTACAAGTACCTCAAGTTAACAATGTCCGTGACAAAACTCATTATTGTTCCCTGAAAGTTACTGTTTTTTAAAAAATATTTATTTATTTATTCGTGTGGGGGTGGGAGGAGGGACAGAGACAGAGGGACAGAGAATCCCAAGCAGACTCCACGCTGTCGGTACACAGCTTGATGTGGGGCTTGAATTCATGACCTGTGAGATCAGGACCTGAACTGAGATGAAGAGTCGAACGCTTAACTGACTGAGCCACCCAGGAGCCCCAAAAGTTACCCATAACTGAATTTCCTAGGCTGACCAATGATCTACCCTCTTACTCAAATTAAAAATTCCCCTCCCTACTTTGATCTCTCCTTCAGTCTAACCTTCCTAGTCATCACTTATCTTTATAAAAATATCTCAGATGCCACTTCCCTACTTAAAAAATGCATTCTATAGCTTATTCTGTTAATAAAATAACTTCAGACAATTTGGCAAAACTTCACAATCTGGCAACACCTATCTTTCCAGCCTCATCTCTTACAAATTCTCCCATGGACATTAATGTTAGGCTTCATATAAATGTATAAAGAAATGTAAGTAGGTGGGCAATAGCAAACCATGTCTAATAAATATGTTTCTTGGTTCCCGAAGCAAAAAGAGAAAGCAAAACCCAATTGTCTTGTCATGTTTAAAGGTGTTGCAGGATATGAGCATTAATCTATGGAACTCACACATGTACACAGACCCATACATATCAGGAGAATAGGGAAAATGGATGGGTGTCAAGGGAGCAATGGCAAGCTATTATCTGGGATTCAAGAAAGACACACAACGTACCGGGGGAATAAAAACAATCTATACAGGTGTTTTTGATTTGGGAAGTTCCTAGCATGTACCAGGTACTCAAAAAAATATTTGCTGAGGAGGGTCTGGGTGGCTCAGTCAGTTATGAGTCCGACTTCAGGTCATGATTTGTGAGTTTGATACCCGCTTCAGGCTCTGTGCTGAAAGCTCAGAGCCAGAAGCCTGCTTCAGATTCTTTGTCTCCCTCTGTCTCTGCCCCTCCCCTGCTCACACTCTCTCTCTCTCAAAAATAAATAAGCATAAGCAAAATTAAAAAAAAAAAAGAATTGGAAATATTAAAAAGAATTGTTGATTGAATGATGGAACGTACAGGGTAGAAATGTTTAATTGGATCTCACCATGAAATGTCCTAAGATGATCCATTTCTTTTTCTCCTGGATAAGGGACATAAGCCTTCTCATCATGTGAAAGGTATCTCCCTCATTATCAATTAATAAACTGATATTCTGGTTTACACAGTAGTCTCTTCTTCATGGATTTGAATGACCCTGAGTCAATGCATAAAATGAATCTTGTGAATCTAAAACGCTAAGGACAAGCTCTTGGGCAATGGTATATTGCCTGATAGAATACAAAACTGTAGGGTTTCATAGCTGTCAGCCAGACTCTGCCAGCGTCACTTCAGCTGCTGACAGGAATAACTGCCAGATCTCTGCCTCTGCAGATATGCTAAAACCCAATTCCTCTCTCACTGTCTTCAGGAGGATTCTTTAAAAAAAAAAAAAAAAAAAAAAAAAAAAATTATTTTTTTTAACATTTATTCATTTTAGAGAGAGCACGAGTAGGGGAGGTGCAGAGAGAGAGAGACACACACAGAATCTGAAGCATGCTCCAGGGTCTGAGCTGTCAGCACAGAGCCTGACATGGGGCTGAACTCACGAGCCGTGAGATCATGACCCGAGCTGAAGTCGGATGCTTAACCGACTGAGCCACCCAGGTGCCCACCTTCAGGAAGATTCTATGACACCCGCCTGCCCAGCCTGATTTACTCTCATCTTTATCCAACTATAGTAGTTATCATGTGATATTGTAATGATCTGACTGCTTCCCTTCTAGCCTATTACTTTTTGAAGGCTGGCATCATCATCATGTGCTTTGCTCATAATAAGTATAGGTTCACTGAGTGAATTTTTTTTTTAATTTTTTTTAATGTTTATTTATTTTTGAGAGAGAGAGGGACAGAGTGTGAGCAGAAGGGCAGAGAGAGAGGGAGACACAGAATCCGAAGCAGGCTCCAGGCTCTGAGCTGTCAGTACAGGGCCCAACAGGGGCTCAAACTCACAAACTGAGAGATCATGACCTGAGCTGAAGTTGGACGCTTACCCTACTGGGCCACCCAAGCGCCCCTGAGTGAATTCTTTTTTTAAAATT
The DNA here is from genome assembly GCF_018350195.1 of Panthera tigris. NCBI lineage: Eukaryota > Metazoa > Chordata > Mammalia > Carnivora > Felidae > Panthera > Panthera tigris. The sequence continues at coordinate 94,915,274 of NC_056661.1, read as the reverse complement.
TTTATTTATTTTTAATTTTGAGAGAGAGAGCACATGTGCAGTTGTGCATGAGCGGGGCAGGGGGACGGGCACAGAGGGAAAGAGAGAGAGAATCTTAAGCAGGCTCGATGTCCAGATGAAGCTCAGTGAAGGCCTTGATCTCATGACCATGAGAACATGACCTGAGTCGAAATCAAGGGTCGGATGATCAACTGACTGAGCCACCCAAGTGCCCCAGTCAATTCTTAATCCTGATTTGTAATACCTCCAACTAATTCCATTATATAAAAAGTTAAAAAAATTAACTTTTATATTAATTTGAAAATAAACAGTTGTCATAAAACACTTCAGGGGATGAGAAATTATTGCAAAGCAGATATATTTACTTGTTAAATGCAGGAATTGCTATTAGGAAGGCTAATTCAAACCCATTCTGTTTCTAGGCACATACCCTGTTCCTGATGTCACTCATTCCAATCTAAGGGTTAATTTCCTCATCTGCAAAATGGAATTACTAACACCAATTTCATAGCATTTCTGTAGGATTAATATTTATAAAAATCTCAGTTAAAATAGTTATAGACATGGCATTTAATATAAGTAAATCTACAGAGCCACATAATACCAAGAAATTAACTTATCTTATCATCCAATGGAAGATTCCAGGGAAGTAAGAAACTTCCTCTCACTACAGTTTATACATTTCTTCCCTTAAAGTACAGAAAAGCTAGTTGGTCTACCCCAGGATAAAGGGGAATGGCTGTAGGAGAAGGACTTAAATGTGACCCCTGTTTACCCTGTTTATCTTAACTTAAAACAGTCCGTTAGAAATATGGAACCTCTGGGGCGCCTGGGTGGCTCAGTCGGTTGGGCGGCTGACTTCAGCTCAGGTCATGATCTCGCGGTCAGTGAGTTCGAGCCCCGCGTCGGGCTCTGTGCTGACAGCTCAGAGCCTGGAGCCTGTTTAGGATTCTGTGTCTCCCTCTCTCTGACCCCCCCCCCCCCCCCCCCCGTTCATGCTCTGTCTCTCTCTGTCTCAAAAATAAATAAACGTTAAAATAAAATTAAAAAAAAAAAAAAAAAAAAAGAAATATGGAACCTCTGATTCACCATTGCAAAAACCTTGTGATGTCCAAAAGGGTGTTGGTTAGAGGTGTAATGTTAAACAGGAGAGCTATAGCATTGAAAACTTACTTAATGAAGACTCTAAGTAATATGACCATATTATCTTTTGAATGCTATTAGAACATATAGTATAGCTTTCTAAGATTCCTCTTACGTTCTTCTGGTTTCATTTCAGTTATTTTTTGTAGCCAATTCTTCCATGTTTGGCAGTCACAAGGCTCATGTGCTTCACCAAGGCACTCCCTGAAGAGGAAAACATAGAAAAGGCAATTAAATATTCTTTATCAACATCAAGGCAAAAGAACAGGTGAAAAGTGTTCTTCCAATTAAAAAAACATTTTTTTAAAGTTTATTTATTTTTGAGAGAGACGGACAGCGAATGGGGGAGGGGCAGAGAGAGAGAGAGAGAGAGAGAATCCCAAGCAGGCTCTTGTCTGCAGTGGCATCACAGAGCCCAATGCCAGGCTCAATCTCATGAACCATGAAATCATGATCTGAGCTGAAACCAAGAGTTGGATACTTAACTGACTGAGCCACTCAGGTGCCCCAGTGCTCTTCCAATTTTAAAGCTGAGAAAACGGAAGCACAGTGACTAGTGAGAAATGAAGTATTTCAATAGAGGAAGTGAAAATATGATTCTAGAGCTTGATACTGCCAGGTCAATTTTTTTTTAAAGCAGCACATTCATTTACACATTTTTAAAAGTTCCAAATAGATTACCTAACATTTATAATTTAGTTTTGCATGCTATAAGTTATGAGCTATAAAATATTTTTATCAGTTAGGTTCTGTCCTCACTAATACTACTCAAAGTTTGTTCCCTGGGATAGCAGCATTGCCACTGCTCAGGAGCTTGTTAAACATGCAGAAGAGCAAGCCCATAAGACCTACTGATTTAAATCTACATTTTATCAAATTACCACGTGACCTGTCTGCATTTTGAAGTTTGAAAAGTACTGTTTTACATTACATTTTTGTTACTTTGACCTTGGAATCCCCAAGTAACAGCTAGGGCAATTTAATTTACCATTGAGTTTGCTGAATCCCAATTTTCTGTTTAACTGGAATTTGGCAAATTTTGATTTAAATAATTAAGAACATCAATTTATCATTTGTAACTTGATTTTACATTCTTTCTATAGCTATATAAAAAATCCAACAGGCTTAAGGGGGAGCCTGGGTGGCTCAATTGGTTGAGTGTCTGACTGTTATAATCTCAACAGTCATGGGATCGAGCCCTGTGCTGATGGCTCAGAGCCTGCTTGGCAGACTCTCTCTTCCTCTCTCTGCCTCTCCCTCACCTCCTCTCACAATAAATAAATAAACATAAAAAAAAAAAAAGGCTTAAGGCCTTTAAAAATTACTTATTTTAATTCAATACAATGGTATATTTTGTAGTACAAAGGAAATTTTACAGTAAATAACAAAATATCATTTTGAAAGGAGAAAAACCCAATCTGTAGGTGCCATCATCATCATCATCATCATCATGTGTTATTTTAAACAAAGATCTTATTTGCAAAGTTTAAGTCTTAAGAAGACACACCTGTTGATGCAGGTAGAGTCTTACCAACTATGAAGAACATTTTACTATATTAAGAATGTTTTGGGGCACTTGGGTGACTCGGTTAAGCGTCTGACTTCAGCTCAGGTCATGATCTCACAGTTTGTGGGTTCGAACCATGCACAGGGTTCTGTGCTGACAGCTCTGCTAAATTTCAGTATCTCCCTCTCTCTCTGCTCCTCCCCTGCTCACTCCATCTCAAAATAAATAAACAACCACATAAATAAATAAATAAATAAACAAACAAAAAAACAAATAAATAAATTGAATGAATGAATGAATGAATGAATGTTTCAATTCTCCTTCAAGCCCATTAGAGTAACTACTATTAAAAAAATAAATGCTAACTAGTGTTGGGAAGGATGTGGAGAAACTGGAACCCTTATGCAGTGCTGGTAAGAATCTAAAATGATGCAGTTGCTATGGAAAACAGTTTGATGGTTCCTCAAAATTTAAAACACAGAATTATTACATGATCTATCAATTATACTCCTAGATATATACCTAAAAGAATTGAAAGTTTCACAATGACTAAAATTTTCTCACCAATGTTTACAACAGCATTACTCGCAAAAGCCAGAATATGGTTTACAACCCATATGTCCATTAACAGATGAACAGATAAACAAAATGTGGTGTATATACACACAATGGAATTATTAGTTGGCCATAAAAAGGAATGAAATTCTGATACACACTCAACATGGATGAAACTTGAGACATTATGCTAAGTGAAATAAGTCACACACAAAAAGATAAATATTGTATGATACCACTTACATTAAATATTCAGAAAAAGGAATTCACAGACAGTAGAATGGTGGTTAACAGTGGCTATGGGGCAAGGGAAGATGGGGAGTTATTGTTTAATGGTTAGAGTTTCTGTTTGGTATGAGGTTAAAAGTTCTATAAATGGATAGGAAACGGTTGCACAACATTAGGAATGTACTTAAAACCACTGAATTATATACTTAAAAATGCTTTGAAGGGAAAAAAAAAAGCATCAATTATCTTGAAAGAGTAATTTAGTTTCCTTAAGTTCCTGATATTACTGGGGTGCCTGGGTCACTCAGTTGGTGGAGCATCTGATTCTGGATTTCAGCTGAGGTTATGATCTCAAGGTCCTGGGATTGAGTCTTGAGTCGGACTCCGAGCTGAACATGGAGACTGCTAAAGATTTATTTTCTTTCTTTTTCTTTCTTTCTCTTTCTTTCTTTCTTTCTTTCTCTTTCTTTCTTTCTTTTTTTTTTTTCTTTCTTTTTCTTTCTCTCTCTCTCTCTTTCTTTCTCTCTCTCTCTCTCTCTCTCTCTCTCTCTCTCTCTCTCTCTCTCTCTCCCTCCCTCCCTCCCTCCTCTTTCTCTTTCTCTCTCTCCCCCCACCCTGCCCCCCTGGTCCTCTGCTCCACTTGTGTGCTCTCTTTAAATTAAAAAAAAAAAAAAAAAAGTGTTAAAAAAAATTCCTGACATTACTGAATCTGGCATTTGGGAAATATTTTCCGTAAGTGTGGTTTTATAAAGTTCCTTAGGAATTTAGTGGTGACTTAACAGTCATTCAAAAAATATTGGGTTGATTAAAAATGGAAGTAAAAAAAATGCAAGTAGACGTATTATATATTACATTCACTTTAGTACATATTAAAATCAACTCTGCTTTCCAGAAATATAAGGGATATCTGTGATAACTGTTAATTTTAATTTGGCACATATACTAGCATACACTAGAGTAAAAAATATGCCACAGATCTAGGAACAGTGTTTCCATATGGTGCTTAGGAATACATGCAGGAATAGAGTGTCTAGATTTGTCATGACTTATTAAAAAACAATTTAGGTGTAAAATAGACTTCTATATCTGCAGTATCTAAATGAAGCCAATGAAATAAATTATTTCTGTTAACTTTAAAGTTTTTTCCCCATGAAGATTAAACAACACATTGAATATTTTTCCCCTACTAGAATCAATACCAGTATGACTGGCTCTGGTGTCAGAACATTTTCTGACAGAACCAGGAAAATAATCATGAGGGGTGCGAGGGGAAAACCCAATGTTTACAAATGGAATCTGAAAAAATAAATGCTATTTCTTCAAAAGGCCATAATTGCTTATCAGTGTGCTTGGTTCTCTAAGGTGCTGCATTAGACAGCAATACAAATGTTCTTTTCCAGAACCTCACTGGAGGATATAGACCTGCTGCTTCCTCAGGTGCTAGCTCAATCAGCAGGATCACTCTGAATGTTATAACTAGGCGGCACAGTTTCCAGAGCAATGCTAAGAGTGGGTATATAAATAGGAGAGGCTTATAAATAATAAATAAGTTAGAGCAAGGACTGTAAATTAAAAAGGGAGTTATTTTAAAACTAAGGCATTTGCGAAAATAAGCCCAAACTACTTTAAAGTATAGTAATAACAATGTTACCAGACATTACATGGTTGAAAATCTGAACTATGCCATGTGTAGGGAAAGGGTTATTCTGAGAGAAGTAATAAAGAGACTGGAATGTTCTGCAAACACTGGAAAGTTAAATATCTGAAGAAAGTTTCAACCAAGACACCAATAACTGGTGACAAGTTTTCTGACAGACCTAGCACCTGCTGTTGAGACTGTACCTCAAAATGTCACTAAAAACAAGTGAATTGGAAGAGGAATTTTGTTATATAGTTAAATGAGATGTAGACACACCAATAGAGTGAGTTCACTAAGGGGAAAAACTGCTTCGTTATAAAGGAAAAAGAGGTTATCTAATATAAAATCCTTAACCCTGTCCAAATATGATAGTTAACTAATATCAAGAGATCAAGGAATGGTTCTTTCCTTGAAAATTTGTCAATATGCACAACCGTTGGCAGGAATATACAGTGACTCCAAAGGATTCTGGAAAAGTAAAGACCTTCTACTAAAGTTTCATCATCTGATGGAAGAAATTTCTATCAAGAAGTTGACAATTTCAGTTCACTGTCATTTTAGAACTATATTAATGATGAATCCTGATTAAGTAGAAATCCTCATTTTATGATTTTCTTCCTTTAGTTAACTTTCTCCCTTAATTAACAAATCAACAAAAAATAATAATTTAAAAAAACTAGAATTTGGGGGGCACCTGGGTGGCTCAGTTGGTTAAGCATCTAACTTTTGGTTTCGGCTCAGGTCATGATCTCACAGTTGAGGAATTTGAACCCCAAGCTGGGCTCTGTGCTGAAAGCACGGAGCCTGCTTGGGATTCTCTCTCTCCCTCTTTCTTTGCCCCTCCCCCATACTCTTGGAAAAAAAAAAAGCTAGTAGTTTTGAGTATACCAGGCAATGTTGTAATACCTTACATATACTGACTCATTTAATCCACATAACAACTCTTTCAAATTGGTACTATTATCCCCATTTTTAAAAATTTCTTTCTTTCCTTCTTCTTCTTCTTTTTTTATAATTTTTTAATATATATTTTTGAGAGAGAGACCAAACATGCACATAAGTGGAGGTGGGGCAGAGAGTGAGAGAGAGTGAGAGAGAGTGAGTGAGAGAGAGAGAGAGAGAGAGAGAGAGAGAGAGAATCTGAAGCAGGCTCTGCACTATGGGTGCAAAGCACGACATGGGGCTTGAACTCACAAACTCAGTGATCATGACCCGAGTCGAAGTCAGATGCTCAACTAACTGAGCCACCCAGGTGCCCCTATTATCCCTATTTAATATTTATTTATTTTTGAGAGAGAGAGAGACAGGCGTGAGTGGGGGAGGGCAGAGAGCGAGACACAGAATCTGAAGCAGGTTCCAGGCTCTGAGCTGTCCGCATAGAGACTGATGTGTGGCTTGAACTCAAGAACCATGAGATCATGACCTGAGCTGAAGTCGGACACTTAACCAACTGAGCCAGCCAGGTGCCCCCGTATCATCCTATTTAAAATGCACAGAGAGGCTCAATACTCTGCCAAAGGTCACACAAGGAGCAAGCAGATGAGCTGAGATTTGAAGCCAAATTGTTTGACTTTGGAACTAGTACATTTTATGTTGACTGCATCAGTTACAAAGGCTTCAATTGTATCACTGTATTATAAGAGAAGATGCTTGTTTATCATCAAGTCACACAGCTAGTTAATGGCAGTTAAGTCTCAAATGCAGGTCCTATGTTTCCCATGTCAATCATGTGCTCCACTGAAATCTGATAAATTGAACTTTCAACAGTATTTATTTAGATGGGTATGATACTTTGTATAGAGTAGACACGATATTTAAACAGGGTCTTATGATCGATTTCTATCAAATAAATATCATGTTTCATTTCTGGGCCTAGGACAAGCTGGTGAATATATTCTGCTAGTTAGCAGGACTCTGATACTAAAATAGCTAAATACTGCCAATCTGGAAAATTTTTTTCCAGAGCCAGAGCTTATTAAGCTAAGTAAGGGTTTGAGACTCTAATTTTGCAAGAGAAGATGAGACTCAACTATTAGGGTCCACAAACAAGAACAACATCATGTATTTTTCCCAGAGGACTCTTAAAGAGTCTGTTGAGTCTTAAAGAGTCTGTGGAGGAGATGAAGCATGAAACTACTGCTTTAACTCAATCAAGATTCATGATCCTAACAGGAGAGTAGGTTTTATCAAAATCCTTATTGTGGGTATTGGAGGAAAACAGAATGAGCTGACAATATTCATGCAGACATTTACTTGTGAAGTTTCCTGAAATACCTGACAAGTCTGCACATTGTACTTTGATTCACTGGAAACTTCAGTGGACTAGAAACCTGACGCTGTTGTTTCTCATCAGTTGCATCACTATAATCCAAATCTTCTTCTTGGGTTCAATTTGTTTCATGGTGATGGTGACACTACTTTAAAGGGTTCTTTGCATAGTTTCAGAAAATAAATGCTCCACAGCTGGGTGATATATTAAAAACCACATAACATTACTGTTTAGAATATTCATGCCATTCAATTTTATTCAATAACTCAAAAGTATGTTTGACAGTCTATGGATTTAGAAGAGATGAATTCTATTTAAGTTCTCCATTTCCAATGGCAACAATGGTGATTAAAGGGACTGGGGACAGTGATATAGGAAAGATAAGACCATTATACATAAGGTTAAATTTGAGTTCTTCTCCTCACAGATTAGAATTTGGGTGGTATTAAGAAGTATTTTTGACAATAAATCTTTAAAAAGTTGCCTCGGAAAAGAAAGACTTTGCATTAGTTCAGAGGGCATAGAAGTTACATAGTAGCATATTCTACTTCATAAAGAGGGAAACAGAGGGGAAATGCTCATTGGCTCAAGTTATGAACCCGGTCTATGGACAATATTGTCAAGATCAGACAAAATACAATTATACAGGCTAAGGGAAGAAAGCATTCTAGGTTCAGTTATTAAGGGGACAGAACTGGTGGGTGAAAAAGTTACAAAAGAAAGGACTACTTTTTGGTGGGAAAGGAAATGTATACTCCTACCTTCCCTCTTATCAATAAATATGTTGTTATACCCAGGCCCACATCCTTCTTGGGGATGGCTCTCAACTCATTCTGTCACATGCAGCTCTTAAAAAGAAGGAACTATTAGGGGCACATGGGTGGCTCAGTCAGTTAAGCGTCTGACTCTTGATTTTGGCTCAGGTCATGACCTTATGGTTTGTGAGATAAAGCCCTGTGTCGGGCTGTGTGCTGACAGCGCAGAGCCTACTTGGAATTCTCTCTCTCCCTCTCCTCTGCTCACGCACTCTCTCTCAAAATAAATAAACTTAAAAGAAGACAAAGACGAAGAAGAAGAAGAAGAAGAAGAAGAAGGAGGAGGAGGAGGAGGAGGAGGAACAATTATTGTCTTTTCTCATGGTTTTTGTAATCATCTTTAGAGAATATTTCTGAGGTTTCTGGGGAAAGAAAGAAACCGAGAATCATATACCTTTATTTTATAAAGATTTCTCTTACAAAGCTTTCATTTGCATAGAGCTGATTTTGCCTCTTTTTGAAATACTAGATAAGGGCAGTAGATTTCTACTTAGAATTGTTTTAATTTTTAGAATTTCTGATTACAGACAAAGCTCTTTTATTACATGAATAAGATTAGGAAGCTAAGAATGTAAAAACAGAGACTGCAAATTAATGCCTAGAGATGTGAAACAGGCAATGTAAAAATCCCAGAATAGGATTTAGAACTAGAATTGCTATGTCCAGAAAATGATGGTTCTTTTTGCTAAGCCCTCTACTACCCTTATGAATAAGAGCAAGAGAAATGATTACCAAATGTGACTTTGAATCCATGTGGCCATTCACAGATCCTCTGAACTGGGATAAAATTCAAAAGAGGGCCTGTGATCTTGGCATACAGTACCACCCAGCCTGACTGGGGTGTGACAAAAAGCAAGCTAATATAATTCTCCAAACACTGGTCTAGAAATGTACAATTTGTAGCATCATATATGTTTATAGAAACATTGATACAGCTTTTAGAATCTGTCATTGGTAGGTTTTTCCATTAGTGTCATCATGTTCAGTCAAACCAAATCTACTACTTGTAGCATACAAAGAAAGGTGGGGAAGAACATAAAAAAAATTAGCTAATCTGCAATAAAAACTAGTAAAAGCTAGACCACAGAAATCATAGAGCTTAAGAAGACAATGCCAATCATAGGTTCTTCCCTCCCCTTCAAAACTTTTTATTCTCTGATCTTAGCAAATACTATCTTCTTAGTTTCTAAATGTTTTATTAATTTACCTTTTCTATTTTTGTAGCTTCTCCACCAATCCTCTGAATTAGCCTTGTTCAACCAGGATGCTTACATGAACCAGAGAACTCAGAAACTGATTTATGTGGTAACTTGCCTCAACGTTCCCAAGGATAATACATAATTAGTACCATTTTAGATGCACAGGGTGCACACGATGGGGTGCCTGATGGCACATGTGCTTAAATTTCTGAAGGAACTCCACACTAAGTCAGAACAGGGAGCCCCTTTATTTTTCTTACTTTAATTTTCTTACATTGTAGTAAAGTGGGTTCATATTCATCTAAGGACTATTTATTCATGAACAATTAAACTCTTGTGTATTCATTAACTCACTTGTCCCTTCTGAGCTGGATCCTGAACTCCTCTGGTGAGGTAGTAAGGTGGGGTTAAGAACCAATCCGCAAATAGTAAAAATAAAACATGTAAAATTAAAAATTAGGAATTTGTCTTTTAAATGTTTTGAGAAATTACTATAGTTCTTAAAATATAATAAATTACTATTATATGTGGATATAATCTATTACTCAGTAATTTGTTGCTGTTTTACTTTCTGAGTCTGATTTAGCCATGAAAGTAGTCAATATGGTTTTCCTTTCATTAATCCCTTCATTCAAGCACCTAGTACAGAAGTCTAGCAAACTTTTTCTGTAAAGAACCAAATGATACATATTGTGGGTTTTGTAGGCCATATGGTCTCTGTTACAACCAGGCAATGCTGTCATGGCCTGAAAGCAGCTATACACAATAGGTAAACAAACTGGCATGAATGGGTATGGCTGTGTTCAAATAAAAAATTGGTGGGGACAGTAGTTTTCTGACACCTGACCCAGAGTTCAGTGGTACATATAGACTGACAGTTCAAGAGATATTTTTAGCTAATGATAATGATGATGAGGGTAAGAAATAGACCTTTCAGGGTAGGAATATTTCCACAACTACGCCTTTTTACTACTTAGCAGTGCTAGAATTTGACTTTGGTTTCTGATAAGTAGATAAGAGTTTTATACCCACCTAAAGTATATCCTTGCATATGTGATAAATTTGGGAATGAGAAAAAAGGAGAACAAATACTATTTCTTATTGTGATCATTTAATTAACTAAAACAAAACAGTTAATTATGACTGAATTGACTCTGAACAAAGCAGAATGCTGATGTCAGATATATAGCCAGCCTATCCATTACTGATTTATCACCAGTTCATACTTATTAAGTACTTTCTTTATTAAACAAAACACAAGACACACAAAGTGATTCCTAAGTAGGACTGTGCATTAAGAACCACCTAGAAGCTTCTTTCTTGGGGCCCTACTCCAAAATCTATTATCAAAATCTTACTTGTTGGTGTCTAGATGGAAATTTGGGAAAACTGTCTTAGTTAATTCTGGTTATCCCTGGAGTCTTCAATTTTAAGAAAAAAAGTTAAGCTCTAAACATGTTCTAATCTATGGTCAGCAATTTGGTATTACTGTTTAAGTGCATGAGCTCTGGAGTCAGAGCTGGGCTCTAAACCCATTTTTGCCATTTCCTAGCTGTATAACCTGGGCAATTTCTATATGCCTGAGTTTCTTTATCTGTAAATTGGGTATAATAACAGCATTCAACTCATAGCATTGTTGGGAGAATTCAATAGGTGAAAATATCTGGCATAACACCTGGCACACATCAGTCACACAATAAATATAAACTATTACTACTTATCACACATTTTTTCAATTACTAACAATGATATCAAAATATACTACATTTTAAAGGCCTAATTCAAGGTGCATAGTCTTTTAAAAAACTGTTAAGTGAATAGGCTATTCCAACTTGTCTTGTACTGACCAGCAGAAGAGGTGTCCTTTTCCACAGTCCACAGCAGGAGCTCTGAGCAAGGGAAAGCTGAGTGTATCAGACCCAGATGTATTTGACCCTTGTTTTGTAAGTCTGACTGCTCTTTCACAGCCTGGAGTAGGACACCATTTAATGGCAGGATTATTTTCAACAAAGGCCTGTTGGAACAGCAATAACAAAACATGACAGGAAATATTTTAATACTAAATTCTCAGAGTATATCCCATGTCAATTTAATTTAGAGGGGAAAAAAAAGGCGTGAAATAAAAAACAAAGAGTAATCAGTCTAAAGAGACTTAAAATAGTACCAGAAAGTATGAAACTTAAAAGTAAGAAGGAAAAAAGAGGTAATTACTTTAGTAACAACATGACTTTTTAAATTTATATTTTCTTTAATCTAAAAACCAGGTAGGGGTGCCTGGGAGGCTCAGTTGGTTAAGCCTCCAATTTTGGCTCAGGTCATGATCTCATGGTTCGTGAGTTCGAGCCCAACATCGGGCTCTGCACTGGTGGTGTGGAGCATGCTTGGGATTCTCTCTCCCTCTTTCTCTCTCTGCCCCACCTCCACAGTTGCTCTCTCTCAAAATAAATTAAAAAATATATAAAAAACACAAAAGCCAGGTAGATGATGATGAAGTAAAACATAACTATTTACAAAGAAAATGTGTAATTTAAACATGTTTTCTCATACAATGTGCTGCTTTTCTAATGGCAAATAATTATAGAATAGAATCTTGTATGTGATTATTAGTTACATTAGAACTGCCAATTTCTAAATGGTGCCCTAATAATACAGAAGTCAATATTATGATGCTTTCTATGTTATGAAACAGCAGGATGTCTTTTTAAAAGTCCGTATGTTATAGGGGTTAGACTACAAAAAAATCTGCATAAAGCAGTCAAAGTATAATTTTTAAATCACACAAGAAAGTAACTTACCTATGCTTCTGCACAACTCTTAAACAAAAATAAAGAATGCAGAAAAAGAAACATAATTCATTATATGAAACTATTCTTTCAAAAAACCCATTCTAAATTGATAATCTTTATTTCTGAATATTTACATGTAGTAATGTAAAATATGTCTTTTAGAAAACTTCAAATAGGTACTACCTGCTTTGAATACTGTTCTCATCAATCAGTTATACAAGTGCCAACAGGCAAATCAGCATACAGTTCTGACCAACATTTTTTATTTTCTGTAAATTACTACTTCAGCTTTTAATTTTTACTTGTTTTTTAAAATTAAAAAAAAATATTTTAGGGAGCGAGAGAGCGAGTGGGGGAGAGGGGCAAAAGTGGGGAGAGAGAGAGAATCTTAAGTAGGCTGCATGTTCAGCATGGAGCCTGGTGGGGGGGCTTGATCCCACAAACCTGGGATCGTGACAAGCCAAAATCAAGAGTTGGACACTCAACCTACTGAGCCACCCAAGTGCCCCAACTTTTACTTCTATCATGACTACAAAATAATGCTTTAGCTTAAAACTGTAATTAATGCCACCACTCCTTCATGCAGTTTTTCTGGGAGACAAAAGTCAGAGTCCATTATTCCACGTGTTTTCAAAAAAAAAAAAAAAAAAAGTTAAATAAAATCTGTTACACAGTTTTAATAAAATTAAAATGATGGAAATCAGATAATTGGCAGCATACCTTAATATCAAACTGTAGGTATCGTTTGTCCATCTCCTTAGAAACTACACTTTCTATGATATCCACAGGCACAAGTTGGAAGCAATCATATGCAGGGCAGAAAATGTTGTGAGCTTCACCTTCTTGAATTTTCAGATTCAAAAATCTATTAAAATTATCAATTGATAGGAAAAAAAAAGGAAAAATATAACTTATTTTCACATTCTAAGAATTTTTTCTTCATGCTCAATTTTCTTTTAGAGTATAATTAAAATAACACCAATGAACAAAGTGTGGAATACCAATTATAATACAATTGATTTAATAAAATATATATAATTCACATAATTCACAAACATTATTAAATATTATTTGCCCAACCATTCATTCATTTATTCATACATACACACATATGAATATATATACTCATATTTATGTTATATATATATTTTATACATGTTCCTCTTTTGCTTTATTCTAAAAATCTGAAACAATATACATAACATTAAAATTTAAGAAATGAGTGATTTGGAAAGGTCACATTCAATTCTCAATATTCCGACTTTTAAAGAAAAGGGAGCAATTGTACAGAATTAAAATCCTGGATAATCCAAGAGATTTGGGAGTGGCATTGCAAAATGGCATACCTTTTTGAAGAAAAGACTTTCTGCTTATATTTCATTCAGACGAGTATTAAGTTGCATGTCCTACTCCAGGCACACTAGCTGACCTAGTCAAACTAGTTCCCTAGTTGCCCAGGGAAAAGGCATCCTGGAGAGTGACAGGAATGTAGCCCTAGGTGAATTAAGTGCTTAAGAGCAGGATTTTGAGTTAGACAATTTCAGGTCTGCCACTAACAAGTCATATGATCTTTAGCAATTTGTTTACCTGTCTGCCCCTCAGTTTCACTATCTGTAAAATGGAGGTAATAATAAGCATTTCTTGGGGTTGTTACACAGATTATATGATATAATGTATGAACATCTCCATGGTGCCTGGCATAGATAAGAATTCATAAATTTTAGCAAGGGTTTTATTTTTATTATTAATATTTCCTATGGACAAACAAGAAGAAATGAGCTTTTAAAGTGTGATTTAACACTTAAACCTAGAGAAAATAAATGGAAAGCCAGGCAATTAAGTCACCATTCTCTAGTGATCACTATCAACTGTTTGACTCTTCTGCCTGCAGTATTTTTCCTTCAGGTTCTCTCAGGCTCTTAATTCTACTGCACTTAAAAAAAAAAAAAAAAAAAAAAAAATCAAACTTACTGTCATCAGATCTACCCCCTCTGCTCCATTTCCTTCTTCCACAATTTCATCCTGGCACTTTTAGGAAAACAGAGCCCTCTCTTTTGTTTTTTTTTAATTTACTTATTTTAAGAGAGCAAGAGAACATGTGCTGGAAGGGACAGAGAGGAAGAAGAGAGAATCCCAAGCAGGCTCTGCACTGTCAGCACAGCCCAATGGGGCTCAAACCCACGAACCATGAGATCATGACCTGAGCTGAAATCAAGAATTGATGCTTAACCTACTGAACACCCAGGTGCCCCCAGAACCCTCTCCTAATACCCTTTCTAACATACCCCAGACCTAGCCGTATCTTTAGCTGTCTCTGCCTTCTCACTTCAGTGAAAGAGGGCTTCCTTCTTCACCCCCAAGCTAATCCTTAAATATTCTGGCCAGCTCTGGAATTTTCACAATCCAGAAACCTATCCCCTCTTTGTCTCTGTTTCTGTCTTTCTGTCTCTCTGTCTCCCTAATGGCTCTTTTCCTTGGCACAATACATATGATCAAGTTTTTTTCCCACCCTGAAACATTTCTCAACCAAATGATCCTTTTTAGCTCTACTTTCCTTTCATATCAAATTTTCTTGACAAAATAGTTTGATGATTTGTCATTACTTCCTCAAGTCCATCCCATTCAACCTGCAACACTCTGGCTTTTGTCACCTCTTCACTGAATGGCCACCTCTCAACAAGGCCATAAGACTACCCATTAGCCCAAGGATTCAAGACTTCTCAATTTTTATCTGCATTGACTTCTCTGGAGCATCAGACACCGCTAAACAGTTCCTTCTTTCAGATTCTCTCTTTTCTCTGGCTTCTAGGACTTATTTTTTTCTGCTGGCATTATCTTCGTACTTCTGGTTGCTCCTTATCCATCTTTTTCACTGTGACTTTTACTCCTCTGATCACTGATTTTTACGTTCTCTAGGGTTTTCACACCAAAACTCTTTTCTTCCCATTCCATTCAATCTTCCTGGGTGATCTGAATATTAACTTGGGGTGCCTGGGTGGCTCAGTTGGTTAAGTGTCTGACTTTAACTCAGGTCTCATGGTTTGGGGGTTCGAGTCCCGTGTCGGGCTCTGTGCTGACAGCTCAAGTTCCTGGAGCCTGCTTTAGATTCTGTGTCTCCCTCTCTCTCTGCCCCTCCCCCACTTGCACTCTCGCAAAAATAAACATTAAAAAAACTTTTTAAAATACTCCTAACTTAAACTACCACCTATATGCTAATAACTCCGAAATTTAAAGCCCAGATATCTCTCCTTAGCTATAGATTTTACTACACACAATATTTGTTTAAATGCTTCATATGCATTTAAAATTCAACATGTTTAAAATCTTCCCTTCTATTTCTCAGTATAATTTAAAAACCACACACACTCCACAAAACTGACGTATGTCAACAGAAGGCCACTCTGTACCTTAGTTACTAATTAAAAATTACCTGTATATACTCTGTGTCAAGAAAAACAATTTCACAGAAATAAAGATGGATGAAGTGTTTAGGGGAAATGCTATAGAGCAGCAGTTCCCAAAGTGTGATCTGTGGACCTGAGACTTTTCAGGGGGTTTATGAGGTCCAAACTAGTTTCATAATGGTATTAAAACTTTGTTTTTCAGTTAAAACTGCTGATGCTGTAGCAAGAATCATGGCAGTGGTGCTAAAACCGTACTGGTAGACTTTATATTCTTCACTGCTTCACACTTGTAGTTAAAAAGCCAGTTTCATTTAAGAATAGCCTTGATGTAATAATTATGAACTACTGGTTATTAATAAATTTTATTATTTATTTTATTATAGTAAGTCTTAGCCCACAAGTACACATCTTTTGGGTATGCTGTGCATAGAAATGGGAAGTAAGCATAAGGAACTTCTGCTGCATACCAAACCATGCTAGTTGTCTCGGGGACAAGTACTTAGGAAAATGTTCAATTTAGAAGTGGACCTACCTACTTTTATCATGGAATGCTATTTTTATTTGAACACTATTTATTTAGAAAATTAATTAAATGAGCCTGTCATGTCAAGGAAAAAAGTTGACAGTATTTGTTGCCAATGATAAAGTCCAAGACTTCACATAAAAATTAGAATTTTGAAAAATTCTTAATGCTACTGTGAACTTGACAGCCTCCCAATATTTATAGACTTTTCTTTTTTTCTTTTAAAAACTTATTTATTTAAATTCAAGTTAGTTAACATACAATGTAGTATTGGTTTCAGGAGTAGAACCCAGTGATTCATCACTTACATATGATACCCAGTACTCATCCCAACAAGTGCCCTCCCTAATGCCCATCACTCATTTAGCCCATCCCCCTGCCCACCTCTCCTCCAGCAACCCTCAGTTTGTTCTCCGTATTTAAGAGCCTCTTATGGTTTGCCTCCTTCTCTGTTTTTATTTTTCCTTCCCTTCTCCTATATTCATCTGTTGTGTTTTTTAAATTCCACATATGAGACTTTTCTGATGAGTTTGGTGATGACAGTAATTAATGTGCTTTTTTTTTTTTTTTTTTTTTTTACTATATTTATGTGTAGTGAAATATGTTAACACTGGAAGATCTACATAACCCAGTGAATCAATATTTTCCAAAATGATGCAGTGCAAGACAGACCAAGATTTTAATGTAGAGTTACCAAAAAAAAAAAAAAAAAAAATCTATTGATAAGGTTTCAGATTTTATACTGCAGCTAACCATTAAGAAACTACCAGTATGATGTATATTAGAGTATCTAAACTTATTAATATACTTCTCTTTTTTCCATCTACACATCTTTGTGAAGCCAAATATTCTTTATATATGTCAACCAAAACAATATATTATTATAGACTGAAGGTATGGGAGTACAGCTGTCTTTTATTAAGCTAGACATTAAAGAGATTTGCAAAACAACATGACTCTTCTAATTTTTTAATTGAAAATAGTTAATTACTCACAGTAAATGTTATTTATGTTAACACATAAATAATGGGTTATTATTCCTTTTAGCTATGAATAAGTTCCCTGAAAAGCTGAATATATCTTAATAGTCTCCTGTGAAAGTGCACTGTTTGCTTACAGTTCCTATATGATGATGTTTTGAATTTTATGTACTCTAATCAGAGCAGGTTGAACTATCTCTGGGGGTTTAAATGACAGAACTGAGAAGATCTCAACTGAAAGCAAGATCATTTCCCTGTGAGCCATGCTATTAATCTTCATCAAGATACAATTTCCCACTAAATTTATGAGCGGAACATGGAGCTGATGAACGTTAATAAAAGGGAGAAATCTGGGGCAAACTTTACTTACATTTTAATCTTGTTGGTTACCCACCCTTAGGAAGATAACAATAACTACCATTTATCAAGTGGTAACTATGTGCCAGGCCCTGTTCATTCTCAGTATTTTACATACATTAAGTCATTTGACAGTAAACTGACAACAATCTTATGAAGTACTATTATCACCATTTTATAGATAAGGAAATGGAGGCACAAGGAGGTTACCACTTAGCTAAATTAACAACTAATAAGTAGCAGGAAGATATTCTAGGCTGGGTAGAAAATAATTTTTTTTCATTTAAGCCCTCGGAGTAGATGCTTCCAAGCACCTGGCTGGATTGATGACATTATGGGGTAGGGAAGAGTGAAATAAATTGAAAGGTTTTTCAACTATCTAAGGATCTTTTAAAATTCTTCCAACCTTATTAAACAAAGAAGTTTCTTTTCTATATGCCTAGAAAGGGCTACATTTAATTTAAAAATGATTTTATCAACATATAAGTCACCCAACCTAGAACCTGTTTTACTGCTGCTTGATTTGACAAGAACTACTGGCAGGCTGATGGAAGGGGAATCCTAGGTAGGTTGATAAAGTACCACAGAAAATAATAATTAGATCTTTCAAATTTAAATCTTACCATAAACTTCCCATGGCTAGTCTGATGAGTATGGGAGATGGTTCCTGTGACAGAAGTGTGGCGAAGGAGGTAAAGGAAGTTCAAAAAAATTCAAGTAAATCCCTTGGGGAGGCTGAGTTTTCACACAGAAACCAAGGTCCAAAGTAGCAAACTTGGTAGAACCCAGAAAATACTCCCTAATGCAACAGAGTTAACAATTAAGCTAAACAAAGTATTGTACGTGTGGAAGATTTTCTGCATCCAGAACTAGGTCAAAGTTAGCTTTGGATTGTAAACCCTGACCCTTACCAATTAGGTTGCTTGTATTACCTGTACTAATTTGATCTTATCTAATTAGAGTCTAGTCTATGTTTAAAGAAAAAAAAAACCCGACCATGTAGTCTCATTTATTCTGACTTTTTAAGAAGCAGTATTTCCCCCTCCAAATGAAATCTTGCGCTATACCCTGACTTAAAAAACAAAATGTACTTAAAACCAGAATGACAGAAAGATGAGTGGTTGTCTACAAATTGGAGGCAGGAGGGTGTGCAGAGAATGAGGGAGATAGAAAGGAGGACTGGAGGGATTTCAAGGAGAAATGAAGTTTTGGGGGATGATGGATATTTTTATTATTTTGATGGTGGTAATGGTTTCATGGGTGTGTACATTTGCCAAAGCTTATCAAATTATTTATTTTAAATATGTGGTTTATCATATGTCAATTATACTCCAACAAAATTTGTTTAAAAAAATCTGTTTATAAGAAAAACAGAAAATTTGCTCAGGTTCTTGCTCTCTCACCCAACACAGTATTCCCCAGGTCCCTATACTTGGTACCTGGTACTCCATGAAAAATAATACTTTGAAAACTTCTGATTTTTAAGATTCCTTAAATACTAATGACATGCTTTGCCTAGGTCATTAATCAGTAGATTTATGTGCTCCAGAGATAACATGGTTATTGTATTGCTCACTAATTACATTGATCTTCTCTTTCATTTTGTTTATAAACCTCTCTTGAAAAGTGCGACATTAGAGCAAAGTTAATGGATGGAAAGAAAGTATAACTCTTGGCAAGATAATGGGAAGGAGAACAAAAATAAACATGAGAAACAAAATAAATTTCCCATTTTTAAAATATACCCAAACCATGTCTAGAAGAGACATTGAACTCTGAATAGGTTAAAAGGGGATTTAAAAAAATTTTTAATGTTTATTTTTGAGAGAGAGAGAGAGAGAGAGAGCAAGGGAGGGGCAGAGAGAGAGGGAGACACAGAATGCAAAGCAGGCTCCAGGCGCTGAGCTGTCAGCACAGAGCCTGATGCGGGGCTTGAACCAATGAACTGCGAGATTATGACCTGAGCCAAAGTTGGATGCTTAACCAACTAAACCACCCAGAAGCCCCTAAGAAGGGATTTTAAACATCCATCTTGTTACAAATTTTCAAGGCTATTTGCTTGTCACAAAAAATTTAGAGAAAGCATAAACAAATGTTTACAAATTATTGGAATATAAAAAAAGTTATTCTTGATATTTAGGTGTAGGCTTGAAACTTACATTAGATGTAATATAAATGAAAATACTAAGGAAACTTATTTATGCATACCTGCTTTGTTACCAGAAGTACCTTACATTAAGTGAAATAACATTTATTACTAAATTAAATGATTTTACTGTATTAATAAATGGGAAGATGTAAAAATAAGGAAAAAAAAATTCTTCCTTAGTAGTAAAGTATATTTCAGTGTAACTCTGAAACCAATATTAATAATCCATATCATTAAATATCAAAAGCAAGCAATTTCATTACCAAATCAGAGCGCTGTCATGCAGTAAGAAATACTAATAAGCTGCACATATACTCACGACTCCCAACATCCTCTACAAAAGTCATGTCCACAGGGCATATCCACTGGGTCTTCAAATACAGAAATACTGCACATACAAATGTCACACTGGAGATGAAGAAAAGCAGTGATTTAAATGAAGTTATACTTTGTAGAGAGAACAATATATTCATTCGTTTGTTAGTTTAATACAAAAATGCTACTGTAGTAATTACAAAGTTAAGTGTTTCATAGTTATAAGGGAAGTTAAAGTTAGTACACCTATTTTTGACTGAATACCAAATACCATGCCTACTTCATTATAAACTATTAAGGGATTTAAATATTTTAATGTACAAGTCAAACTCTTAAATTCCAAATTTCCCAAATGCAACTATCCATTTGGGAAGAAAAGTATAAGAAACAAACCATTAGAGTCTATTCAGGTCCAAAAAAAATTAAAAAAATCTACTCAGGTCAAGATCAAATTGTCCACTGCAAAATAACCATTTCAATATCATGTTCTTTAGCCCATACTCATCCCAGAAAATCTACAAAAACAGAGTAACTTTGTGTATTCAACATTAAAAACTCAGGATATTTAGAGTAGCAATTTAAGGATTTCTACCCAGGGAACCCTGATGCAAGGCTATGTATCTTCTAAACAATGACTTATCAGGAGCAAACATTCCAATGTTACAGATGCAAACTATAGAAGTAGGATCCTGTTTTCTGAGAAAGCCGAGATAAAACCCAGAATACTTTCATTTTTATCACATATTTGAGTATAACAGCATAACAATGGTATGCCATTTAAAAATGCAGACAATGGCAGTATTGTTTCTCAATAAAAAACAAACATTTACTATGGAAATCTAGATGATACACTCAAGAAGCTTTACTGAAACAAATACATAATTATCAATATTTTATTGTAAGCGTTTTCATATTTTTTATTTAAAGTGCCTACATAAACTCAACTTTTAATATTTCAGCATGGTGTGTTTAAAACTTTAAACACCTGGAGATTTTAAGTAAAAATACAGTAGATGGCTTTCTCAAACTCTTTTCTGTTTTCTGTTTTGAAATGAAAAAAGAAGAGCTTTTGTTTTTCAATCTGTAATTCAGAGATCACCAAAATATTCTATGATAATAAATACTTACCAAAGGGTGAAATAACTGAACCCTTTAAGAAGGGTATAGGATTCAATTATAAGAATTTATCTAAAAGGTTCCATGAAACAACATTAAATAAGTTAAAAGTGAAAAGACTAAACACAAAATTAGGGGAAATACACTGAATACCGAACCATACCAAACTGGTGTCCAAATCCCCAGGAGATAAACTTATTTCATCTGGAGAGGTGACAGAAGAACGTGTAGTCCTTGGAGTTCTTGGAGAAGGGAGCGTATCCCAGGCATTATACCCACTCGGTGGTGGAGTTGGCATTTGAACACCTGATCGTTGGCAGCAGTTCTCTGGGTTGGACATCCAAGCCTCAAGTAATTTCTCCCTGTCCCAGTCTTTAAGAAAAATGGAATAGATAGCTCTCAAAAAACAGAAAATATGGTGATGTTTTAAGAGTTTCATAATAACAAAAGAGGATAAATTAAAGTGATATAGGCTATCTCTTCTATATGAAAGTAGTAACTGCAAATGAGTATTCAGGTATGCTATATGCACTAATACTTTTAAACAAGAATTTAAACTTTTATAATCTACTGTGGTTTACAAATAT
The DNA here is from genome assembly GCF_018350195.1 of Panthera tigris. Taxonomy (NCBI): domain Eukaryota; kingdom Metazoa; phylum Chordata; class Mammalia; order Carnivora; family Felidae; genus Panthera; species Panthera tigris. The sequence continues at coordinate 94,893,702 of NC_056661.1, read as the reverse complement.
GTCAATATCTACCAATATCACAAAACTCCTAGTCATTTCTAATAACCAAAAGAAATGCCTCATCACTTTTGGAAGTTACTAAATTTTTTTTGGCATAGGTTTCATTTAGCCATTTTACTCTTTTCAAGAAAAATATGTAAATTTTGCAACTGGTTTCACCACTGTCAAGTGGTAAAATGATTGGACAGCTTACTATAAACATGTCAAAATGTCAACAATAAGTCCAAAAATCATTTGATATACAGCTTGAGAGCAGAAGAAACTTCTGAAGGGATTATGGTTATAAAGTTTTAGTGAATTAAGTATAAATTCTGTATTGAGTTCACATCTGACTGAACTAAAGATGATCTTCCTACTATGAACACTTTTTTTTTTTAATGTCTATTTAGTTTTGAGAGAGAGACAGAGCGTGAGTGGAGGAGGGGCAGAGAGAGAGGGAGACACAGAACCCAAAGCAGGCTCCAGGCTCTGAGCTGTCAACACAGAGCCTGACGTGGGACTCGAACTCACGAACGGTGAGATCATGACCTGAGCTGAAGTTGGGACGCCCAACCGACTGAGCCACCCAGGCACCTCCCTTACTATGAACACTTTTAAAATAGCCAAGTGAAGTGTGTTATAAAGTCCAGAGCCATAAAAACTAACCCATTAAAAATAATAAATAAGTACATCCAATTTTGTTAGCTGTTTTATAGACATTACTTAATTTATTCCTCCCAACAAACCTTTCAATCATTATTTAGGTGAAGAAACCAGGACTCAGGAAAGTTATGTAACTTGCTCTGGCTCACACAGATAGTGAGGAATTTGAAATCAATTTCTGTAATTCCAAAACCTGTTTTCTTTCCACTGTAGCACAGTGAAGTACAGGGTCAAGAGTCATTCTAGTCATTCTAGAGTCAATTACTCAACGTAGGCCCATTCTATACAATTTTACAGCTCTAACACAAAGAACTATAGGAATTTCCTATGCAAGACTTTTTCCGACCATATTAAATCAGTGTATTTGGTGGTTTAACAGCATAATTATTATAACTCAGAGGTGCAATACAGATAGACTGGGTGTGTTTCTGGCTGTGTAAACCATTTGTGAAAAGGCACAGAAGTATAATGAAGAGACATGAGCAATTCTGTAAAGTTATAGCATATCATACTGTGGTTTGAAAAGATGGAAAACAAGATTGGAAAAGGAATCAGATTACAAAGAGGAAGAAAAATCTAACAACTGAAAAAAACTGTATGAGTGCATTCTAGGAAATGTTGCTACATGGACATCAGTGTTTTGATAGGTCATTACTTACTTAAAAAGTTAAAATTACTTTTCTTCGAACAGTAGGATTATTTTCCAAAGTATCCATTATGTCACTTTTTAATAAAGGAAAAAGAGAGAACTACTATAATTTTTATAAACAGATATTAAGTATGCTAAATTTTAGTTTTATCTACTAGAAATATTTTTCAGCACAGATTCTGCTTGGATTCTATAACATTCACTTAGCAAATATTTACTAAATGTCTTTTATATGCACTGTCAGGCAGTAGGGATACAATGGGAGGAATAATCAGGCATGATTCCTGCCTTTATGAAACTTATAGTCTAGTAAGGAGAAAGACATGAAGTAAAAAATCAATACAATAACAAAAGAATCATCACCGTCAGAGTGCCATGGAGGAGAGGGAGAGAATCTGAGTCAGAGAAGGTGACGCTGGAGAAACAGTTTGGAGTGGACAAATGAAGGATGAGTGGGAGTTAACTAATAAAAGGGGGGGGGGAGACATTTTAGACAGGCTGTACACAGCATGTTCAAAGACCCTGTGGTAGCAGGGAAGATGGCATTCTTGTGAAATTAAAAAGGTCAGTGTAGGGGTGTCTGGGTGGCTTAGTCAGTTAAGCATCCAACTCTTGATTTTGGGTCAGGTCATGATCTCACAGTTCATGAGTCTGAGCCCCGCATCAAGGCTCTGTACTGACAGTGTGGGGCCTGCTTGGGATTCTCTCTTTCTCCCTCTCTCTCTGCCCCCTCCCTGCCCCTGTTGTCTGCCTCTCTCTAAAAATAAACAAATAAACTTAAAAAAAAAAAAAAAGCGTCTCTTAAAAGAAAAAAAGGTCAATGTAGCTGTAGCATGGAGATCAGAGGGGAGGCATCGTATGAGATAAGGCTGAAAAAATAGGCTGGGTCTAGATCATGCAAGACTTTTTAATAACACTTCTATCATCAGCTTAGGAGTGATAGATAGTCACTGAAAAGTAGAGCTTGGGGTTAAGAAGGACAGGTTATCACAATCAGATTTGAAAAGATCATTGTGACTACAACAAACAAAGAAACTGGACAGGGCAGAAGTAGAGAGAAGATAGTCCAAATAGGATGGTAATGGGCAGTATAAGTGAGAGATGAAGCTAGGGCCAGGTGGCTGCAGTGGAGATAAAGAGAAAGAGAGAAGTTTAAGACATGGAAGGTGAAAGTGACAATTTGGTGATGACAGCACATAGGGTCTGAAGGACAAGATATGCCAAAGTTGGCGTCCCAGGTTTATCCAGTTGGCTGGCTGATACCATCTATGTAAATAGGGACTACCAGAGAATGATCTTAGTTTTAGACATACTGAGGTTTAAGAAGCTTCTGAGATATCCTAGAGATGCTTTAAAATAGGCAATTATGTATAAACATGTGGAGCTAAGAAGTCTAGTCCAGAGGGAAAAATCTATACCTATACAAACCTTGAGAGAAGATATAATATCCTAGGAAGAGAGCAGACTGAGAAGATATAGGCCACTGACATTTAATTGCCTACAGAACATGACGAATCTCCAAAGGAGCTTAAAAAAATACTTCAATGTAAATGAACTCTAAGCACAAAATTAGCCTTGGTCTCATATTTTGTAAATTTTACTTATTTTCTTATTAGGTAGCATTCAATTATGTATTACTTGTATTAATGAGGCAATACTTAGACAATGACCTCTGTATTCCTAACAGAGTCCTCCTTAAAATTCAATTACTGCTCAGCAAATACTGCTCAACATTTCGGTCTTATGCTTAATCTAGATCAACTTCATTACTTTGAGACTAAATTTGACAACAGATAATATAGTGCTCAAATCTATTTTCCTGTGTAAAGCTGAGTGAATGTGACCAAGGATATAATCTATAAATCTTCCAAATAGTTCAGTTTAATAGCTCTGAAACAAAGCCTATTCAGGTTTTGAGAGCAATTAGTATAAACTCTGGCTCTGTGCACTATTTTATTCTCTAACATCATTTATATCTGTAAATATTATTTGATTGTCAAATGTCACTGTCACCAATACTACCCAAACAATTAGAAGAGATGTCCATTTGAAAACCCGCTAGCCTCTATTTTATTCCTTAATAGGGAAGTAAAATACAGAATATGTAAGTAAGTTATCAAGAAAGTTATCACAGAATAGATAAATGCCAAATAGGAAAATTCAATTAGATATCACCTTATTAGAACTGATCCCTATTATGTAAAAGAAGTAACAGGAAAATATCAATGGAGTAAAAATGGAGTTGATTATTTAATAATACTTGATGATATAAGGTAAACAGATACAGATGAAAATGTTCTTTTAAAAAATTATTGGTAAAGTTAGCCTTGGATTCTCTCTATATTGTGACTTGGAGCTATGATACATTGTATTATCTAGGTGACTGTAGATTCCTAAGGCAAAAATGGCTACAAATACACAAAAAATACTGCAGTGCAGAACTGCTGTTTGCAGTTAAGTGTGGCCAAGTGACCGAATTCTAGCCAATGCAATATGTGCAGGAGTAATGTATATATAAATAACATTTCAGGTATAGTACTTATTATGTATTATTCTTTCTGTAAACATTTTCTGAGGGCTTAATGTATGTCAGATATTTTGGAAACAAAAAATAATAAAAGCTATCCTCTAAGAGATCTCAGGTTAAGCAAAAAAGAGATTATCATAATATTGTATTTCCCAGGTTAAGCTCCAGGAAAAGCAAAAAAAGAGATTATCATAACATTGTATTCTAAGTGTATGACAGAAGATATAGTAGGAATAGACAGGAAGGGTCTCAGTGCAGACTTGGGAACACATAAGCAGAAAAGGCTTCCTGAAAGACATGGTTAATTAAGAAGGCATAAGTAAAGGAATGGGGTGACTGACAGTTCAGGTAAAGAAATTTGGGTCATAAAGGTCTACTAAAGAGTCTGGATGGTTTTAAGTCTGTGGAATGCTAGTGAAGGATTTTTCAGCAAGGCAGTGACATGCTCAGATGTGAATTTTAAAAGAACAGTAATGGCAATATGAAAAATTAATAGGGTGAAAGAAGAATGGCAACATGGGAGACCAGGACTCAGGAGAATACAATTTAGATGGAAACTAATGACAGCCTGAATTTAAGTCAGTGACAGTGGGAATTGGGAATGGAAAGAGCTAGAGACGGTGGGGGTGGGTATGCTAGGAGGATGAGAGACACTTAAGAGAAATGGTAAGATTGTGGCCAAATTTAACAGAGATGGAGGAGTAAAGTAGACTTTCAAGTTTCTGGCAGGATAATTTAATGAATGTTGATACTCATGTATCAAGACAATGGGAAAAAAGAGGAGTTCAGGTGTGAACATCCTTAGAATGGGGAGAAAATTGTTAAACAGACATTTAGAAATGCAAACCTTGGGGCACCTGGGTGGTTCAGTTGGTTTAGTGTCCGACTCTTTTGACTCTTGATTTCTGCTTAGGTCATGATCTCACAATTCATGAGATCAAGCCCTGAGACAGGCTCTGTGCTGGAGTCTGCTTGGAATTCTCTCTCTCTGCCCCTCCCCCCACTCTCATGTGCACATGTATGTACTCTGTCTCAAAATAAACAAACTTAACAAAATGAAGTATTTGAGGTTGTATTTCTTTTTTTTTTTTTTGTAATGTTTATTTATTTTGAGAGAGAGAGAGAGAGGTGTGAGCAGGAGAGGGGCAGAGAGAGAGAATCTCAAGCAGACTTTGTGCTGTCAGTACTGAGCCTGACACAGGGCTTGTTCCCAGGAACAGTGAGATCATGACCAGAGCTGAAATCAAGAGTCAGATGCTTACCGAATGAGCCATCCAGGTGCCTCTCAAATACTTTATTAAAGTCAGGTTGTAGATACACTCTTTATTCTTTGGGTGGTTTTTGAAATCTTGGGTTTCATTAGATAAATGTGTGCAGCAATGTTTCTCAGAGAGTGGCCCACTTGTAGGCATCTCTACAACACTTACTTTAAGCCTCATCCCTCACCTAATGACTTGGACTCTGTGGAAAGTCCAGGAATCTCTGGTTAGTTCCCAGGTAATAATCCTTATTTATATGAAAATTTAAGAATCACTGGCATATAAAGTGGAAAAGAGTCTCAAGTACAGAACTGTGGGAAATTTCAATACTGAAGGCAAGGATTCTAGAGAGTTATATTCCAAATTATTCATAGTGATGATCAAGGGATGATGAAATATGGAATTTTAAATTTTCTTCTGATCAAAAGATCATATATTTTTGAAGTTGACATTCTATTTTAGTATAGATGATACAGATTTATAGTTAAAATAGGTAAGCCAAGTAATGACTAGAATAGTTATTTACCTCTCTCTTTTTAAAACTAATTTTTATTTTATTTTTTTATTACCATCTTATTTTAGAGAGGGAGAGTGTGAGCAGAGAGAGGGGCAAAGGGAGACAGAGAGAGAGAGAGAGAGAGAGAGAGAGAGAGAGAGAGAAAATCTTTTTTTTTTTTATGTTTATTTATTTTTGAGAGAGACAGAGACAGAATACAAGTGGGTTAGGGGCAGAGAGAAAGGGAGACACAGAATCCAAAGCAGGCTCCAGGCTCCAATCTGTCAGCACAGAGCCTGATGTGGGGCTTGAACTCACAAGCTGTGAGATCATGACCTGAGCCGAAGTTGGACGCTCAACTGACTGAGCCACCCAGGTGTCCTGAGAGAGAAAGTCTTAATCAGGCTCCATGCTCAGTGCAGAGCCCAGTTCAGGGCTTGATCCCACATCTCTGGGATCATGACCTGAGCTGAAATCAAGAGCTGGATGCCCAACCAACTGAACCACCCAGGTGCCCTAAAAATAATTCTTAAATCGGAAAAAACTTAACTTTGAAACGAGACAAAATATCAAATATGAACTGTGCAATGAGAAGGTCCAGCTCACCATATGACAACTCCCAAAATGGCTGCCTTAAGTATATCACAGAAAACTTAAAATAAGCTGAGTACTTTTCCTAAGTTGGTAATGTTCTTAAAAACAAAACAAAACAAAACAAAACAACCTTAAAAGGGATAGTATATTCCTGCATTGACTCTACAATTTCACTTTGTGCATTTCATGGCAAGAAACACCCTTTATATAAAATAAATATAACTGACAGTACTAATAACACAATTGTTAAATATTTCATTGACTTTAGTAAAAATTAATGTCAAAACTAGTACTAGGACTACAGATTCCAACTTTCAATCCTGCTTAAATCAGACACATTTCTAAAATTAGACAATCTTTAAGCTGATTTAGTAGCCATGATTTTTATTTTTTTTTAATTAAAAAAAATGTTTTTTAAAAAATTTTTGAGAGAGAGAGACAGAACAGAACACAAGCAGGGGAGTGGCAGAGAGCGAGAGGGAGACATAGAATCCGAAGCAGGCTCCAGGTTCTGAGCTGTCAGCACAGAGCCTAACGTGGAGGTCGAACTTATGTACTGTGAGATCATGACCTAAGCCGAAGTCAGATGCTTAACCGGCTGAGCCATCCAGGTGCCCCTAAAAGCATGATTTTTAAAAACAAATTTCCCATTTCCCCTCTAGGATTTACAGGCAGTTTATACTTCAAAATATAGAATGTTCTGAAGATGGTGGATACTGCAGTAACCACTGCACAAAAAACAACTTAGGCTTGTTTAACAAACTATTTTGTTTTATACTGAAATAGTAAAATGGCTATATTTTAACTCTGAAAAGTTTCAAAAGGCACTCATGTTCTCAGAAGCATAAGACATTTTTCATTACCATGAGCTCGAAGTAAAGCTTCAGCAGTAAACAGTGGAGCCTGAAGCATGTCTGCAGTTTCCACAATAAGCATATCTTTCAATCTACGAAGATCTTGAGGCCTTAATCCTTCATATGGCTTTGAAAAGAAGAAAATCAAGTTAAATTGGCTGTTATACTCTTAGGAAATTCTAAATGCCTAGAAACAAAATTATATGATTATCATTTATTCAGTCTTCCTATTTCAGTTTGATAACTGAAGTTAAAAAGGTTCTATATGTTCTACAACTATGGACTTCAAACTACTCTTTCACAGGTCTTATTATAAAAGCTAGAAAGTGGAATGAATGCCAAGGTTCATGCACCTTATCTAAAATAAAGGTATCATACTATAATGACAAGACAAACTTACTTTATACCTTTGAAAGTTTGGATAATATAAAAATTAGAAATGAAAACCTTATAATACCACCACTGAGCAATAATCATTATTAAAGTTCTAAGTGTTTTTATCCAGTCTTTGCTTTTAGCAAATCAATTACGTGTAAATATGTGTTCAATGAGTTTATCCACTGAACCACAAAACATTTACACTTATTAAGATCCAACTTGGATTATTAGTGGTTTACATGATACTTATTAATTAATTTGGGGAGAAGTGACTATGCCATACTATTCAGAGCTCTTAGTCACAAACGTATTACCTCTGTTTATTCAAGTGTTCGTTAATGCTCCTTAGTTTTCATTATATAGGTACTATATCATATCAGGTTTTTAATTTTTTTGTTATCCTTTATCTTTTCTTTTAACAGAAAACAAAGAATAAAAATCACAAGTGTTTCACTATTCAGAAACAATTACTGTTTTTGCTATACTTGTTTCAAGTCCTTTAAAAATTTTTTTTAATGTTTATTTTTTTTGGCAAGAGAGCAGGCCCGCGAGTGTGCATGAGTGGGGGAGGAGCAGAGAGGGGAGACACAGAAACCGAAGCAGGCTCCAGGCTCCAAGCCGTCAGCACAGAGCCCTATGCAGGGCTTGAACCCACGAACTGTGAGGTCATGACCTGAGTCAAAGGATGACACTTAACTGAGCGTCCCTCAAGTCCTTTTTAAAACACAATGAAACAAAAGAAGCAAAACTTTATATAGTAGTCTCCCCTGCAAAACCTCATTGGTGGGGGAATGTGTGTTCCAAGACCCCCCACCATTGATCTGTGAAAACATGGATAGTACTGAACCCTACATATACTGTTTTTTTTCCTAGATATACATACCTATGATAAAGTTTAATTTATAAATTAGACATAATAAGAGATTAACATCAATAAAAAAGAACAATTGTAATACACTGTAATAGTGGTACGAATGTGGCTTCTCTCTCAAAATATGTTAATGGACTGTGCTCACACTTCTTGTGATGGTGTGAGATAGTTAAATAACTGCGTGATGAGATCAAGAGAGGTAAATAACATAAGCATTATGATACAGTGTTAGGCTACTACTGACCTTCTGAGGATATGTCAGAAGGAAGATCATTTGCTCTGGATTGTAGTTGACTGCAGGTAAATGAAACCTCAGAGACAAGGGGTGAGGGATTATATAAAAGTAAAATAATCTGTGACATGTTTTCCCCATTACATTTCCCTAACTCTCCTCATCCTTGCCTATGGAAATCACTATCATGAATTTGACATATGGTTGTCATAACATTATGGCATAACATTATATCACTAGGCAATTTCCTTTTATTTTCACTCAATATTGTTATTATTAATATTGATACACATGTATTCAAATCTTTTTTTATTATAAAAATTTTTTTAATGTTTATTTATTTTTGAGAGAGAGAGACAGAGCACAAGCAGGGGAGGAGCAGAGAGAGAGAGGGAGACACAGAAACCAAAGCAGGCTCCAGGCTCTGAGCTGTCAGCAAAGAGCCTGACGTGGGGCTCAAACTCACAAACCCTGAGATCATGACCTGAGCCGAAGTTGGACACTTAACTGACTGAGCCACCCAGGTGCCCCCATGTATTTCAATTCTTTAAACAGTTGTAACCAGATTACTACAGTAAACATAGACTAAAGGCCATAGCTTAAAAAGCAGTAGAAATTCCAAAGAACTGAGAATGTATTTTGGCAGCATGTATCACAGTCTCTAGAGAATTCTGGTTAATTAGCAAACCTCATCCATTTTAGCTGATTTACAGATATTTTAGAATAATATATTACCTTTATTTCTTGCTTCATTTTTTTGGTATCATGGAAACCATTTTACCAAGTCTTACTTAACCTCCTATGACTGCGATTCAATAGGGATAATTTTTCTCAGTTGACATGATAAACTTTCCTGATCCTTACAATCCCAACTATCATGTATAGTTTGCTTTTAAACTAATTTATGAACCACATTTTCCCCTGCAAAAACTTAAGAAATCCTTTTATGGTTAAATTTATTGTATTCACTCCAGTATAGAAGTTACACACTATGTAGAACATTACTTCTAAAAAATATATTCCAAGTTTATACTTGGGATTCCAGGTACCTTTCCTGCCTCAGCAATGAGAATGGATATTTCTCTCTCTCTCTCTCTCTCTCTCTCTCTCTCTCTCGTTTTTTTAGAAGAAGAGAGTGTGTGTGCATGATCAGAGGAGGGGCAGAGAGAGAGAGAGAGAGAGAGAGAAATTCCAAGCAGGTTCCACGCTCAGTGTGGAGCCCGATGTGGGGCTCAATCCCATGACCCTGGGATCATGACCTGAGCATGACCCTGGGATCATGACCTGAGCAGAAACCATTGGATGCTCAACTGATTGAGCCACCCAGGCACCCCAAGATTAGGTACCATTCTGCTTTCATTTATGTAATCCAAATAAATTTTGAGTACATGTATATTAAAAAAGAGAGACTATAAAGCAATCTGCATATATTAAGTTTAAAAAATGCATAGTTTTAAACTTAAAAATGTTACATTGGAAGAAAAATAGTTCTTGAAGGACAAAGATATACTGCCTTCATGGGCATGTGACATATTCACTCTGAATCTCTGCAACAGAACTATAATTAGGTCATGTGAAGCATTTCAATACATTGCTCAGTCCCAAGTGGGCACTAGCCCTCTCTTCTGCAAGAAGAATGAAAATGAAGGTGCCTTTCTCTTTCTTGTTGCAAAGATAAACTGCTTCTATTTTCAGATTAAACACAATCTAGCAATAACCTTCAAAGCAGTCAGTACTGATACATAGAAAGAAAACGGAAACTAATTTAAAAAGGAAGACAGTGAATAAAAGTACCTCTTTTGCATCAATGCATACTTTGCTACCAAAATACCACTGAAGAAACGCGAAAGAGCCCAACATACAAACTGTACCCCTTTGATATAAAGTATAAAGTGACAGTTATCTTCAAAAACTGTTTCAGAAAAAAACTATGACAAAGGATTTATGAAAGAAGAAATTTGTTTTTATGTTTTTCCACAATGAAAACAGCTTCCCCTTGACTATATAGGTAAAACATGCTTGTTGTTAAAAATGAAAAAAAAAAGGGGGGGGGTACTTATTTACTCAATTATATTGGTAATTGTTAAAATTTTAGAAGATGTGAAAGGCACTCAGGGAAAAAAGAGTATTTCCAATTTCTCTTAATATCAATCTCTCATTACCTGATCCATGAGCCTAGCCTAGAGGAGAAAGGGTAAAGAACAGCTAAAGAAAGTCTTTAGAATTCTAGGACCCTTCCCTTTGTTTTAGTTTCCTTGCTCCTTACTCAGCTGTTCTCCCCTGGGATTAAGACAAGGTCTACCCTGATCTGTACTTTGACCTAAGAGGAAGGCAGCTGCTCTCGCACAGTAGGTTAAACCAGCTAAGGCAATGTCCATCATACGGGTTCCATGCCAGAAAAACAGCCTGAGCCTTCCTGGGTTAGAAGACCTAGAGAGGAATTGGGAGAGGGGATTCTTCAGATGGCTTTCATAGCAACATATTGCTCAGTTTTCCCTTCATTTACTACATGTAGCCACACAAGCTACTCCTACAGAGCCTGACCCCTACCAGGCCCAATACCCACTAGTTTCTTTGTTCTGCCTTTCCAGATTTATATAAATTAAATACAGTCTTCCCAGCTATCACTCCAACACAACACCTTGTTTTTATGCCCCTATAGCAATTAGCACTCTCACAAACTGTGTTCATTTACTTTTTAAGCTTATTTGTGTGCATCTCTATTGATGCTGGAATATAAGCACCTAGAGGGCAGGGGTTTATCTTTGTTCCTCAATGTATCTCCAAGCTCCTAAAACAGTGTCTGGCAGAGTAGTCCCTCTGCCAGTTTTGTTGAATGTCCCTCAACAGTTTTGTTGAATGATGGGATGAAGAAGTAGATTTTATTCATTTGTAAACTAATCTGAAGGAAAGAACTTAATTAAAATGTGTCAAGAAGAAATTATAGAGATATAATATTATACACTGTTCAGATCATTAATTGAATCAAGAAACTTAGCTAGAAAAAACACTTCACCTTGGAACAGGAATCTTTTAAACTACCTAATTATATAGTTTAATACAACCACATAGTGGGTTGTATATAACTATTAGCATAGGCAGAATAATCCAAACACTGGTCAGGGTCAAAGTAGAAAGTATAAAAATGAATTTTGAAGAAAGCAATTTTGTTTGGTTTTATTTTTATCTTTTTTTTTAAGTTTATTTATTTTGAGAGAGACAGAGAGAGCGTGTGCATGTAGGCACGAGGGAGGGGCAGAGAGAGAGAGGAAGAGAGAGAATCCCAAGCAGGCTCCTCGCTGTCAGCATGGAGCCTGATGTGGGGTTTGATCATGCAGGGATTGATCTCACTAGCTGTGAGAAGATGACCTGAGCTGAAACCAAGACTTGGACACTTAACCGACTGAACCACCAAAGCATCCTGGTTTTATTTTTAAAATTGTTATGAAACACACATTACTTAAAGTTAACAATTTTAAAATGTATATTTCAGTGGCCTTAATACATTCAATAATGTTGTACAACTACCACATACATCTAATTCCCAAAATTCTCATCACCCCAAAAGAAAACCTCATACCCATTAAAGTAGTCACTCCCTAGTCCTTCCTCCTCTTCGGCCCTGGCAAACACTAGTGTGCTTTCTGTCTCTATGGATTTACCTATTCTGTATATTTCATATAAGTGGAGCTATTTAATATGTGACCTTTTGTGTCTGCCTCCTTTCACATAGCATGATGTTTCTGAGATTGATCCATATTGTAGAATGTATTAGTACTTCTTTCCTTTTTGTGACTAATATTCCATTGTATATGTATGTATACCTCACGATTTATCCATTCATCTGTTGATAGAGATTTGGTCTTCAACGTTTGGTTATTGTGAATAGTGCTGCTATAAACATTTGTGTATAGGTATTTGTTTGTGAACGTATTGTTTTTAAACATTATAAAATATCAGACAAAACGATCCTAATAAGGATTAAAAACAAAACTAGAAAACTAAAAAAAAACTGGGGCATATGATTACAATATTAACATTAAACAAATTCAGAAGCCACGGAGTAAGAAAAATTTACATCTCTGAATATCCTAAGTGAAAACAGAAAAATACACAAACTTTTCTTGGAAAGCATTAAGAACACACAAACCATCCAAAGAAAAAAACTCAAATGAACAATCAATTTACAGAATAGTCAAGTAAAAAAATTCAAACAGGTACCATTTGTCTAAACTAGCAAAAATAAAAACACTGATAATATGTAATGCTAGCAGAAATATGTGGAAAAGAATTCTCTAACATGCTACTAGAAGAAAATAAACTGATATAATCTTTTAGGACAGTCTAACAACATCTATTAAACTATAAAATATGTACATCTCATGATCCATCAAACCAATTTCTACAAATTTATAGGGAATATACTTTTAAAATATGTATATAAATGCAGTAACAATGATATATGATGACCATGATTATAACAGCATACATTTAGATAAAACATATAATGATTCAGGCACTGTTCTAAGTATTTACATGTATTAACTCATTTAAGCATCACTACAATTCTATGAAGTAGGGACCATTATTATCTCCATTTTAAGGAAAAAGAAACTGAAGCAGAGGAATAACTACTTAAGGCCACATAGTATGTCACTCATAGGACTAAAATATGAATCCAGTCAGCATGGCTTCAGATCCATGTTTCAAACCACAATAATGACACAACTAGATAAAAATATATACGAAATAAATAGATAAATATTCACTTTAGCCTGTTTTTAATATCAATATCTAAATTATTTAAATATTCATCAATAGGTAAGTGGTTAAAATGTGTAGATCATATTCTGATTTAGGAAAGATGGTCACGATATATTGCTAAGTTGAAAAAATATTTTAGAGTTGTGGAGGATGTGGAGAAAAAGAAACTCTCATGCAACTGTTTGTGGGAATGTAAATTGTTATAGCTACTGTGGAAAATAGCATGGATGTTCCTCAAAAAATTAAAAATAGAAATACTGTATTACCAAGTAGTTCCACTACTAAAGAACTCAAAAACACTAATTTGAAAAGATATATGCACCCCTATGTTTATTACAGCATTATTTACAATAGTCAAGATATGGAAGCAATCTAAGCATCCACTGATAGATGAATGGGTAAAGATGCGGTGTATACACACATACCTGATGGAATATCACTAAGCTGTACAAAAAGGATGAGATCTTGACATGTGCAACAACTGGATGGACATACAGGGTATTATGGCTAAGTGAAATAAGTCAGATAGAGACAAACAAATATATGATTTTACTTAAACATGGAACCTAAGAAAAACGAATGAATAAAAAAAAGAAGCAGAAACAGACACATACGTACAGAGAACTAATGGTTGCTAGAGGGAGGGATGGTGAAGGGGTGGGCAAAATGGGTGAAGGGGAGTGTGAGAAACGGGCTTCCAATTATGGAATAAATAAGTCATGGGAATAAAAGGTACACATTAATTTATTAGGGAATAAAATTAATGGTATTGTAATAGCATTGTATGGTGATATATGGTAGCTATATATTTGTGGTGACCACTGCATACCATATGAACTTGTTGAATTTTGTACAACTGAAACGAATGTAACACTATGTGCCAACTATACTTAAATTAAAAAAAATTTTTTACAGAAAAAAAATATTGTAGCAGAACTCAATGACCTTCCTTTTGCAATAAAAATTCTATGTTATACGTTTGTTTATATCATATGTATGTTTCTTAAACAAGACATACACACAAGAAATTGTTACCACTGTGGGGTAGAGTCAGGAAGGAGGAAATTTTTTACATTTTTTAGCAATAAATACTCATTATAAATTTTAAGAAATGCATGAAAATAGAAAAATAATAATAGTAAAAAAACTTATCCATACCATAATTAGCATTTTGGCATACTTCAATCTCAATATATACTAGTCTTTTCTATATAATGAGTATCAAACTGTTATGTAACTTTTTGTTAACTTAATAGTTTATTATAGTTACATTAAATTCATTTAGATCTTAAGTCCATTGATAATGAATACTATTATTTTTCTGATTTAATTATAAGTTAAGATAGTATCTTTGATAAAAAGCCTAAATATAGTCATAAATGTTTTTCAGTTTAATCACATTATTTTTAGAATATTACTGTTTAAATATTTTCTTCTGACTAAATTACATTAATTATTACAGTAATAGTATGTATATATGTATGTATGACTCAAGATGATAGATTATGAAAAGACAGACAGTATAGCAAATAGAGATGCTTCGGCTTGAAGTCCAAAGAATCGGTTTAGCTCACTTTGATCCTGGTAGGTTATTTTCTGGTTTATCTTCCTCATTTAAAAAAAGAAGGGGGGCATAACAGTTACTCAAGCTTACTGTGTGAATTTAACTACCATGTGAAAGTGTTTAGGACATTGGCCTCTCTTTCTATGTGTGACTTAACCTGAAAAAGCATTCCGATAAAATAACCTAATTTAAGAGACACAAAGGGTAAAAAAATATAAATTTCGTAATTCCAAGAAACTCAGTTCCTTTGGTAATCTGGAATACTGAAGCTCAAAATACTTAAGAAATACCATCTATGGATGTTCACTGTATAAGCAGTGTGTCAGACACTGAAAATACTCTGTTGAATAAGGCAGTTATGATTCTGGCCCTCATGGAGTTGACAATCTAATAGGAAAGAAGGGGAAAAAAAAGAATAAATACATAAACAAAATCATTACAGCATGTGATGAGTGTTATAAAAAGTAGGGTGTTATGGTAAAGAATAATGGAAGGAGAGGGACCTATTTGGGAAAGAATAGCCCAAGATTGCCTCTCTGAAGAACTACTGAGCCAGCCAAAAGAAAAACTGGGAGATTTCTGATATAGAAAAGAGCAAATGCAAAAACCTTACTGTAGTCTAGGTATTATAATTAGAGCAAAATATGCTGGGAAGAAAGGTTTGAGATGATGTTGGGATAGGTAGTAGTGAGACCATAAGGTTTTATATCTGAGAGAATAGTTTGGATTTTATTGCAAGTACAATGAAAAGTCACTAAGTAATTTAAGAGATTTATATAATCTAATTTAAGTTTTAAAATGTCTTTCCAGCTTATGTGTACAAAATGGATTCTAGGGGGACCAAAACAGTAGGAAGGAGGTCAGTTAGGAAACTGTTACAGTACCTCAGATGAGAGGTTCGGGTGGAGAGGGCCTGGGGAGGTAGGAGTAGAGACTAGGAGGAGTAAATGGATCTAGGTTATACTCTTGGAGGTAAAATTGACAACATTCTCAGATTGTTTGGATATAAGGACAAATGAGGAACTGAAACGCTTGCCCATTTATGTTTAAGCAATTCAGTGGAGGGAGGTAATGTTTATTGAAACAAGAAAGACTTAAAGGAAAACCAAAGAACAATGTCCCTGAAGCTAAGGGAAGAATGCTTCACTAAGAAGGGAATGGTCAATTGTGTCAAGTGCTGCAGAGGAATTCAAGTAAGAGTGGGAGAGAACAGTACCCACTGGATTTGGCAAAATGGCAACTCTTGATATCCATGACAAATGCACTTCCAACAAAATAGAAAGGAGGAAAGTCACGCTGCAAGAGGCTCAGAGATATGGGGCTACAACTGAAGGGGGAGAGGGAAAAAAGTGGTCAATGGAGTGACTGTTTTGCTGTTTTTGTTTTGTTTTGTTTTTAAGATAAAAGTTAGCAAAGCATGTTTGTTGATAAGAGCAACCTAGAAGACAGGAAGGACTGAGGAACAGGAGAACTGCAGTTTTAGAACAGTAGAAATGGTTAGGAGTTCATATTACACATTAGCATCTCTACTTAAATATAAGTAAACATATATACATATTTTAGAGGACAGTTACCACCTCCAGGTTTTCTAGATGTATTTTTATACTTATGGCTATAGAACATTTTTTTTTTAATGTTTATTTATTTTTGACAGGGAGAGAGAGACAGAGCATGAGCGGGGGAGGGGCAAAGAGAGAGGGAGATACAGAATGCAAAGCAGGCTCCAGGCTCTGAGCTGTCAGCACAGAGCCCAACATGGGGCTCGAACCCACAGACCACGAGATTATGACCTGAGCCGAAGTCAGACACTCAACCAACTGAGCCACCCAGGTGCCCCTACTTATGGCTATACAGATGAAATGGTGTTAAGCATATTGCAGAGAAGACCACACAAACTGGATTTTAAAGTAAAAAATAAAATTTAATATAAAATCCATATCATTTATTTAAAAAAAAAAACAACACCTTACCTCTCGTTTGTCTAACGCAGCATATTCAGCTTCTATTTCTTCAGCTTCAGGATCTCGTGAGAATACCATTTGTGATTCCAGATTGAGGGCCAAATCTTTGTGGTGCTGCTTTTCAGCACAATCACAAGGAGTATCTTTATTCTCATTCTCAGCAAACAAGTCTCCTCCGTGTTTTACTAAAAGCTAAAAAAGATTTTTTCAAAAACTTGCAACCACAGATTTAAACAGGTTACTTCATGCTACGTATTTGAAAAAATTAACAATATAATGAAGTGTAACAAAAATACAACAGTATGTACTTGAAATAACAATAAAAATTTAGATACCAGTGACTTTTTAAAAAAATATTTTTAATGTTTAGTTATTTTTGATAGAGAAACAGTGCGAGCAGGGGAGGGGCAGAGAGAGAGAGAGAGAGAGAGAGAGAGAGAGAGAGAGAGACAGACAGACAGACGCAGAATCAGAAGCAGGCTCCAGGCTGTCAGCACAGAGCCCGATGTGGGGCTCAAACTCACAGACCACGAGCTCATTACCTGAGCTGAAGTTGGACACTCAACCCACTGAGCCACCCAGGTGTCCCAATACCAGTGACTTCTGATTTTAAAATGGTAATTCTTGTTTATTAGCATTTAAAAAAAATGTTTACTTTTGTGTGTGAGAGAGAAAGAGAGAAAGGGAGGAGACAGAGACTGGGTGGGGAAGGGGCAGAGAGAGAGAGAGAGAGAGAGAGAGCGAGCAAGAGAGAGGGAGACAGAATCTGAAGCAGGCAGAAAATCCAAAGCAGGCTCTGCTGTCAGCGTAAGAGCTTGATGCAGGGCTCGAACCCATAAACCATGAAATCATGACCTGAACTGAAACCAAGAGTAAGACACTTAACTGACTAAGCCACCCAGGAGACCCAAACAATCTTTCAATTTTTAAAAAATATTTTATTATTTTATTATTTTTAAGAGAGACAGTGCGAGCAGGGGTGAGGCAGAGAGAGGGGAGACACAGAATCCAAAGCAGCTCCAGGCTCTGAGCCGTCAGCACAGAGCCCAGAACGGGGCCCGAACCCACAAGCTGTGAGATCATGACCTGAGCCAAAGTCAGACGCTCAACCAACTGAGCCACCCAGGTACCCCTACAATCTTTCAATTTTTAAAGGTAGGATTTCATTCCAAGAAATCTCACCTTAAAAATACATGGAAAAGGGCACCTGGGTGGCTCAGTCAGTTGAGTATCCAACTTTGGCTCAGGTCATGATCTCACAGTTTGTGAGTCTGAGCCCTACATCAGACTCACTGTTGTCAGCGCAGAACCTGTTTCAGATCCTCTGCCCCCTCTCTCTGCCCCTCCCTAGCTTGCTCTCTCTCAAAAATAAATACACATTGGGGCGCCTGGGTGGCTCGGTCGGTTAAGCGTCCAACTTCGGCTCAGGTCATGATCTCATGGTTCGAGCCCCGCGTCGGGCTCTGTGCTGACCGCTCAGAGCCTGGAGCCTGTATCAGATTCTGTGTCTCCCTCTCTCTCTGCCCCTCCCCTGTTCATGCTCTGTCTCTCTCTGTCTCAAAAATAAATAAACGTTAAAAATAAATAAATAAATAAATAAATAAATAAATAAATAAATACACATAAAAAAATACATGTAATAGTGGCTTATTTATTACTATTGAGGTTTCTGACAGTTTTGCAGAAGTTAAATATGTTGTTACTAGAGGCTATAGGTTCAAATTTCCCCATTATGTCTACAGAAACGTTAGGAAGGACATTATGCAATGAGGACCATAATCTAGGACGCAATCTACCCTAAAGGACAGCCTGACAATTAGTCATGGAGCTGATTCTTTTATAGAATTCAGTCATGATCATAATAACATAGTAACGGCCACCATTTATTGAGTGTCTTCTAAGTTCCAAGCCTGATGTTAAGTAATTCAAGTACACATTCTTATTTAATATTAACAACCCCAGGGATATTATAATGTCTCAGAAAAGTTAGGTAACTTGACCAAAGTTACCCACCTGGCAAGCAAGAGAACTGGGATTCAGACAAAAGTTTGACCAATTTCTTATAACCATAATTGGATATTGTACAGACACACAGAACAGGCTGATCACGTAAATTAAAAGAAGTCAAATACATCCTGGGTCCACCATCAAGTTCTACCTAGATCTTACTTATGATCTAAAAGTGAATAGTGTTTAGGTTTTATGGCATTTCATAAAAAAGGTAGCTTCTTCCCATTTTCTTCCATATAATTTTACCTTCTCTCCCTACAACAAACATTCAGATCTTCCTATAAAGTTTCTTTATTGCTTTTGGAACTGGAATCCTTATGATTCCTCTATAGCCATCCCAAGAGGCCTGAGAACACAAAGGACTTATATCAATGCCGGGCCTGAAAGCTATGGGCTAACTTGACAAGCCCAATGGATATGACCTTCAGTTTCTTGCTCTAGGCTGAAGGTATACCTCAGAGCTAAAATGGTTTAAAAAAATTGTTTTTAATTGTTAAAAACAAGCATAGAAATAAATCAGGAAGAATACAGCTTATGGCCACAAAGCTTAAAGTATTTACTCTTTACATCTGGCCCTTCAAAAAAAATTGTTAAGCATATCTCTAAGCAGTCACTGCTGTAGCCACCTTCTAGAGCCTGCTATTTAGCACCTAGAACCTTCCTAGTCAAAGTATCAACTGGGAGTTTGTTAGAAATGCTGAATCTCAGCCTTAACTACCCAAATCCCTTCCACTCCAGTCCTCTGAATCAGAATCTGATTCTGATGTCCAAAAGATTCTTAAGCACATAAAAGTCTGATAAGCAGTGACCCTAGACTATCACCTATGTGTCTGTGGAAATGGATGTATTTACATTTTATAATATACTCAATACTGGGGACTTGTAGTAAGTCCAGAGACTTATCATACCTATAGTACAGTCTATTACTATTTTTTAGCTTTTCTGCTTCACAGGGTACCCAATCCTAACAATTAACTATTTGCTTCTGATTGCTATTGCACTAAGAGAGCCGACTTTATTTTCTGTTTTTATATTCAGAGTAGTCGGAAAATGATTTCTAAAATGAACACTGGGAAAGCTTTCAAAGCCATGATGTATGTGATTTACTTTCACAACAGATATTACCACAGAAGAGATTTAAATATTAGCCAATAAGATAAATCATCTTTAACTTAATGCCCCAGTCCTTAACAAAAGCAAAGACAACAAAATTTAAGAGGTTACGCCATTCCAGAATACTGCTGTGGGGAACCTTCTTAAGAGGATATACTGGAGTGTAGAGTGCATTCCTTGGGGTTAAAAAAAAATGGGGAGGGGGGTGGCACCTGGGTGGCTCAGTTAGTTAAGCGTCCAACTTCGGCTCAGGTCACGATGTCAAGGTTCTTGGGTTTAAGTCCTGGTCAGGCTCTGTGCTGACAGCTCAGAACCTGGAGCCTGCTTTGGATTCTGTGTCTCCCTCTCTCTGCCCCTCACCTGCTTGCACTGTCTCTCTCAAAATAAATCAATATTAAAAAAATTTTTTTTAATTAAAAAAATGGGTGTGTGAAGAGGGAATGTGTGAGAAGCCATCGTTGAGAATCACTGCTGAACATATTTAGAACTTGGATAAGATTTCTTGCCTTCATTGGTAATCTATCTTCAAAAGGGGTCCCCAAATGACTGGAGTGGAGGCAAGGGGACTACAAAGAACTATATCTCATTGCTGCAATTGGCACCTGTAGAGAAATTCATAATCGGTGATAAAATGTAGGGTCCATTTTTGTAGCCATTTGTTTTGGCAAGTTAAGTCAGCATGTATGTACCTTTGGTATAGAAGCTAGTTAACAGCAGTACTGCTTGACACTGGAGCAGTACTTAAACAGTATTCCAGCTTGGGGTGCCTGGGTGGCCCAGTTGGTTAAGCGTCCGACTTCAACTCAGGTCATGATCTTGCGGTTTGTGAGTTCAAGCCCCACGTTAGGCTCTGTGCTGACAGCTCAGAGCTGGAGCCTGCTTCAGATTCTGTGTCTCCTTCTCTCTGAGCCCCTCCCCCACTCATGCGCATGCGCCCTTTCTCTCAAAAATAAACAAACATTAAAAAAAATTTTTTTAAAAGTTATTTCAGCTTGCTGACATTTGGGGCATCAGGTTGGGAACACCAATAAGTGAAAGATGTTTTAGGTAGGGATATCCATGAAATCGATGCTGCAAAAAGTCAGATGTTCTGCTTTTATACAGTAAGGGAGTTACTTGGGGTTCTGAACAGGTAGTTTTTGTTTTTTTTTTAATTATTATTTTTTATTTATTTTTTTTGAACAGGTAGTTTTTAATCACCTTCCTTACTCTCAAAGCAAGGAGGACTGAATACTTTATTCAAACGTGATTTTTAGTCTATTTTATACACTTGGTAGTACTTGAAATGTTCTACCTTAAAAGAAACATCTGATTATTACTATGTCAACACCTCTGTTCATCTATTTTGCCTTCCTTTCTGTTTATAACCTCAAAGGGAGAGGGGTAGGGCAGCCCCTAGCATTCAAGACAAATCCCTCCCCAACCCTTTGACCCATAATCTAAGTGGCTGGTAACTCAGGACAAGTC
This sequence comes from Panthera tigris, assembly GCF_018350195.1. NCBI lineage: Eukaryota > Metazoa > Chordata > Mammalia > Carnivora > Felidae > Panthera > Panthera tigris. The sequence continues at coordinate 94,872,321 of NC_056661.1, read as the reverse complement.
AATTGACTTAAGTCTCAGTATACACAAATCCATGGGTAAAATGAGGTTTATACAATCTTGAGAAAAGATGTTTAAAAAAAGGTAATTGTTAAAGTCTGTTCTGGTTGAAAATTACCATTTCATCATCTCTATTTCCTGTATGACCTTGAGCAGTCCATTACCCCTCTATCTTCCCTCTACAACTTTTTATTGGCTCCTGGTACAGGCGTTCTTTATCTTAATTTTGTTATCCATCTAGTTACTTTCCCAATGTGTTCCTTTCTTTCCCGGCCACATTTCTCAAATTAGTGACTGACACCCACTGTCTCTCCACTTCCCCAGCAAATGACTCAATTACTCCCAGCAATGACTTTTACCCTGATCATTTCACTAAAACAGTATTTCTGAAAATCGTAAGTACTCTCAAATTCAACAGCCATTCTTGGTTTTCTAATAGCTTTACCTCTTTGCAGCATGTCACATGACTGATTATCTTCTACCCTTGAAATTCTCTTGGCACCCTTGACAGTGTTATCTCAGTTCTTTTCTCTGCTTTTTCTTTTTGCTTCATAGGCCACCTCTTTTTTTCACTCCCTTTAAATACAGGTATTCTCCAAATTGATGCTGTGACTTTAACTCTGTAATTTTGTCTATAAGTTAAAGTCTTTTCCTTAGGCTACTCATCTATACCTTGTTTTTAGTTTTTGACTCTATGCAGATGACACTTAATTCTAAATCTATATTCTTTACTCCCAAACAACTAGTCCTAATTTTCAATAACCTGAATACCATTTCATGTAGCTAATCCAGGACCTCAATATCCATCCTTCTAAATGAAAACTCAATTCGGTATTTGAACAAATTCCTTTACCTCATCTTACTTTTTTAATGTCTGTTAATTGATAGCAGGCTTCAAAGTAATCCAGGCTCAAAACCATACTCATTCTACTTAAAAATAATTTGCTTTACTCTAATTATAAGTATGACAGCAGATTGCTATAGAAAATGTGGAAAATCAAATCATTCAAAGAGAGCTTAACATTAACATTTTAAAGTCTCCATCTTTTTTTTAAGGCACAGATTTTACTTTTTTAAGTAAGCTCTAGGCCCAATGTGGGACTTGAACTCCCAATCCTGAGATCAAGAATCAGGCAGGTGCCCCTAAAGCTTCCATCATATTTAACCCTTAGTCTCCCACACTTTCTTGTATCAATTGACCAAGTCACCAAATGCTACCAGGTCTTCACAATGTCCCTTGCATCTGCCTCATTCTTTCATTTCTAATACGACCACACAAATCCAGGCTTTTTTTCAGTTCATACCAGAATTAGTGCAGTAATTTAGCTCCTATCACTCTCTTTAGTACACTGGTTTTCAACCTTGGCTGCCCACTGGAACCATCTGGAGAAGTTCAAATACTAGTGTCTACGCCCCCACCTCAGAAATTACAATTTTATTGATCAGAGATAGGGTCTACACTATGGGATTTTTTTGCATGCAGCCATGTTTACAACTACTGTTCCAGCACAAAGGCTTTCAAACTGTTTTAAGAATCATCTGGGTAGCCTGATAGTCATATTAGGGGGAAATGGGGTGGGGTGGGATGGGGATAAGATATATGCACTTTTTTACAAGAAGCGTTATGATTCCACTATAGGTGTCTCACTGACTATCCTCTATGCCAGGACTTCTGAAACCTTAATGTGAATACGAGTCACCTTGGTATCTGGTTAAACTACAGACTCAGATTTGTTTGGTCTGGAGTGAGGCCTAAGATTCTGCATTTCCAACAGGTTTCCAAATAACGCCAGTGCCAGTCTGAGGACCACTGTTTGTGTGGCAAGGCATCAAGAAACACTGCTTTACAAGTATCCCATTCAAATCTATTCTACACAACAACCATTAGGCTAATCTTAACCATATTGGCTTTCATAATAGCACTTCTCTGATCAAAAATTTTCAGTGGCTCAAATTTCTAGAAATCTCAAATTCTTGGCCTTGGCATTTAGTATTTTCTACTTGGTATGGCCTCTATCTTTATTTTAAGTCATCTGTCTTATCATTCTTCTGCAAAATGCTTTAATCTGCATATGTCTGAGACCTGGAACAGTGCTTCTCAAACTCTGACATGTAAACAAATAACCAGCAGAACTTGCTTAAAATATTCTTGGGAGTTTACCCCGAGAGATTCTGATTTGGAAATGTGGAGACCTGGTGGGGCCAAGATTTTGTATTTATAACAAGCTCCCAGTAATAGCTGATGCTACAGGTCCGAGGGGCACACTTTTAAGTATCCTCCAAATACTAATATCTCACCCACTCAAATTATACTACTACCAATGAATTCTTCCAGGATAAGTAAAATTAAAATGGTCTTTCTCTTCAATGCCTTTAACATTTACTGCCCAAATAATTAATATAGCCCTTAGCAAAGAAACATTTGGAGGTAGAAATGAGATCACAATTTTCTTGATTAAATATTAGAAAACTGAGGCTCAGATAGGCAGTTACTCAGTTGCTGAGCTGGGACTACAATTTCTGTATTCTTTTGAGTTTTAAAACTCCAGGTGCTAAAAAACACAATATAATTAAATAAAACTCTTCAGTTTGACCTGTGAATGGTTTTTATGACTTTCCAATGAAGTGTGAAATGCTCTGATAGCTGCCAAAGTGTCAAATAGGCCTTATGGCTGTAAAGAGAAAAGTGATTTACCACCTTTGGTTTTCTAGTGACCTCTATTTGATCTAACAATAAGCATCCATACTTAAAGCTTTGAATAAGCAAGTAGGACAGGGGTGCACAGGAAATACCCAAGATAATGCTCATTTAAAAACACACTTTTCACAAAGAATGAAGCACTATCAAAACCAATAACCTCTGCACATCAACCATTTATCGAATGACTATGACAGGAAAAACACTAATACAAATAAAATGAGGCTTAATGACTAGGCTGAGGAGAAAGATCACTGGGCTTTTAATTGGGGCATGCTAATAGAACTAACCCATCATTCCTCTCCAAAGCCATCTCTATTCCAAAGAAATAGAAAAACAAAAACTCAGCAACTAAGAAAAAATGCATTATTCACTGTATTAAATAAATTCTTTTAAGATTTATATTTTATTGGAGTTCCATTTTTGGGTACTGGGTATCCATTACATAGTATTTTAAAAATTATTTGTATAATTAAAGCATATAGGACTTGCTACACATTGAAAGTGTGTTATTTTATATATTTAAAATAAGCTTGTGAAGTGTGAAGTCATCTTTGCTTCCCTTTTCCAATTCTGTGCATAATATAGGGGTCGAAGGCAAAACCGTCTGTGAGCCAAATTCAGCCTGTTGTCTGTTCCTATACAGTCCATGAACTAGAAACTGTTCTTACATTTTTAAATGGTTGAATGAAAAATCAAAAGAATATTTCATTATATGTGGAAATCATAAGAAAGTCAAGTGGGAGTGTCCATAAACAAAGTTTTACCAAACACTGCCATGCTCGTTTGTTTACATATTATCTATGGCTGCTTTCAGGCTACAATGGCTGAGTTGAGCAGTTGCCTAAAATATTTACTATTTGGCTTTCACAGAAAAAAAGTTTGCTGACCCCTGGAAAAATTCTTTGAAATATAAAAAAATTAGAATTAGAGGGGCTTCATTTATCATTTGTCCTTATATATGTTTAACATACAAGCATTTTCAACTTTCAAACAATTGCAGCCCACTCCTCTTTGTGTTACTTTTATCTCCTAAATGAGTTTGAATCATTTGTGAAACTCCAGATTTTCCTACTTAACGAAGTTTTGATAAATACACCAAAGTGAGGATTCAATATAAGCACCTGGTTACAGAGTAGTCAACAGAGATTAAAAAGGAGGCTGGCCAAAAGAGAAAAGGAACAGCTCTATTCTGCAAATGAGTGGCATGAGTTTGATGCAAAAAAACAAAAACAAAACCAAAAACCAGTACAAGGTAAATTCAGGTATCAAGATTAGATATAGGGATAATGATGGCATCACTAATAGAAGGCAGTCATGAGGAGGAGCTAGAGGGTAGAAACGACTAAGTACAGTTTTTGAAATGTTGAATTTGACAGACTCTTGGAATATCAATACAAGGAAGTCAACTCAGCAGCAGTGTAGCAGGAGAACTACACACTCGGTTGCGGTATCTTATATAGAGCCACTGATACCGCCACACTTGGAAGTTCCCAGAAGAACCCTATGATTGAGTTTTTTCTCATGTTGCGTGTGTGTGTGTTTTGTACCTTTAGCTTACTATGCAACACAATTATTACAAGGAGAAGGGGAAGTTTTAAAGTTAATCTTTCATTTTTATGGTTTGAAATAATGAGCCAAAAAAAAAAAATAAAGAAAAACGAATCTTTTTAATTATTAAATGTACATAAGAAATTATCACCTGATGAGTTCATCAACTCTGTCTTTAAATAAACATAGAAAAACATTTTAAAGAATTAGAGAAGGTATATTTTCACAGAAATGAGTAAAAAAAAAAAAACAAAACCAAAGCTTGGCCTTAACTATGCAATAAAATAATCAATTTAGCCTTAAAGGCTATACACTGAAAATGGGGTCTATTTTATAGCAATCAAAGATCAACAGAAAATTAGTGCTAAAAGGGGTCTTTTGAGGTAATGGTGATAATTTGCTCTTGGACGGTTGGAACTGATAACCTCAAAGAGATTTAGTGACCCACTCAAGGTACTACAGATAATCACTGTGAAGACTAAGTCCTTTAGCTTTATGAAAAAATTAATAAATACCTGATAACACTCTTTTAACTCAAGGAGTATGACACTACATGAAGATAACTATAGACTAATACTGTAAGAAGTATTGTTATTAGGTTCTTTATTTCAATGTATTTATTTTATGTACTAGTATTATTAGAAAACACAGTAAGACATCTGGAAATTAATTACACTTCTTACGGAAACTCTTCTAGTTTAATTAGTAGTAAGCATTACCAAAAGTCATTCAAGGCCTAAGGCTGGGCAAGTGTACACTCATGTATGTATACAAGATTAAAGATAACTTTATATACGTAAAATGATACGCTGGATGTTGAGGAAAACAAGAATAAATACAACCAAGGTATTTATAGGGCTCTTTTTGGATTTTTACATTTGGGCAAAGAGTTCCTCTGAACACAGAAAAATGAAAATAGTCCCCAAACGGTGTGGTTTATGAATGTGATTTGCTGACAGATCAAACAGTTGAAACATACACACACATTCATTCACACAAAGCAAATCATCAGGCCTGTTAATTCAGAATAAACCTAGCACTAATCTCCTTCACTGAGCAAAAAATAAAACTGGTAAAAACACTGTACTCAATTTTGGAGAACAATTTAATAAGCATGTCATTGTAAACATACTTCAAAATCAACAAGTACTAAAGCAATGCTTCTAGGGAATTTTTGGAGGCAAGATATTAAAGCAGCAAAATAAGAGAATTATTACTACTATCAAGAATACGCTATTATCTACTCTAACCCACTTGAGAAATATGCAATCTCATCAATAATGATGAGTCACTATAGCAGAGATTCTTTCATAGGAGGTGGGCACAGAACAATACACAAAAAGGTTTGTATAAAAAGTCAAAAAGGTTTGTAGAAAAAGGAATTCAGGGCACCTGCATGGCTCAGTTAGTTAAGCATCAGACTCTTGGTTTTGGCTCAGGTCATGATCTCACAGTTCGTGGGTTTGAGTCCCGTGTTGGGCTCTGCGTGGAAAGTGTGGAGCCTGCTTGGGATTCTCTATCTCTTCTCTCTCTGCTCTCTCTCTGTCTCAAAATAAATTAAATAAACTAAAAAAAAGTCAAGTCTCAGGAATTCTACTGATAGCACCACCATCCCCAAATCCTAGGACATCCTTCCACCACACTATAAATCAGTGTTAGAAAGCACTGCTTAAAAAAATAGTCTCAGGTTAAATGACTGTCACTAACTTGCTAGTGGGCAAAGGTGACACAATCTTAAGAGACAAAATAGCAAAGATTCTAAAAGATTTTTGATGTTTTTAAATGTTTTATTTATTTTTCAGACACACACACACACACACACACACACACACACACACACACACAGAATTCAAAGCAGGCTCCAAGCTCCAAGTTGTCACCATAGAATCTGATGTGGGGCTCAAACCCACGAGCTGAGAGATCATGACCTGAGCCAAAGTCAGAAGCTTAACCGACTGAGCCACCCAGCACTCCTAACTAAAAGATTTTTTTAAAGTTTGTTTGTTTGTTTGTTTGTTTTGAGAGAGAGTGTGAGTGGGGAAAGGGCAGACAGAGAAAGGGAAAGAGAGAACCCCAAGCAGCCTCTGTGCTGTCAGCATGGAGCCCAGTGCTGGGCTCAACCTTATGAACCGTGAGATGATGACCTGAGCTGAAATCAAGAGTCAGATGCTTAACCGACTAAACCAAGGCGCCCCAAAGATTCTAAAAAATTAACCGGTATCACAAATAATACCAATAAATAAAACATAAGATCAGAAGTATATATTTATAAAGTGTATATAAAAATATATATTTAAATAGATATGAATATATATTTAAATATACAAATTTATATATATTTATATTTTATATATTTATATTTATATCTATTTAAATATATATTTATATATATGTAAGTATATACTTATATACTTACATATACACAAATATATATATATTTAAAGAAACACTAAATTTTCAGATATGTATTTCAATCTGATTAGGATCATTGCTTTTCCATCAAAGATCTACATTTTTGGTAACATAGATATTCTGTGATCCAATCTATAATGATCCCCACTCACACTTGAATATATCTACAAAAGAACTTTTATGAGTTATGTACAGATTGACATGAATGTAGCTGAGAAAAACCCATTTTGTTGTATGTATAGTAGTGATGATACTATAAAGAGTAATGATTTCTTAGCTAAGATCCTGTATTATATGGCTGATTTTACCTAAGCCTGTTGTTATATATGAAATATATATATGGAAAAATTCAAATGCAATATAGTCTTCAGGAGCACATTAACATTAATGAAGATTAAACAGAAAATCAGCACATTTTAAATTACAAATGTTTTGGGGCACAGAGCCTGCTTGAGAGAGGGGGATTCTCTCTCTGCTCCTCCCCAGCTTACATACTGCACCCCCCCCCAAAATAAACATTTAAAAAATAAAAAAATAAATTACAAATGTTTTTTTGAAAGACTGAAATAAATATATTCATTAATATTTATCCCTTGCTTAGGGAACTGATCAATTCTAGATAATATAGCTGTAAGTGACACTTGCTAAGATGTGCCACATCTAATATGTATAAACTGGTTTCTAAAAATCAACGCAAAAGTAGAACATATCTCTATTAAAGCCGTTGCTCTCAGTGACAGGGTTTAATTGATGACTGTTATCTTCTGGGATGTTAGCCAATTTTTAACTGCTCTTGATTCCATTTTATTCCCAAGGTAGACTTGTTTATGGATTTGTTTTTAATCTTTCCCTAAAATAAGGGAATGAGTTTATTTAAAATGGGTCCAGATTCTTGTAGAACCACAAAGCAGACAAAAAGGACTAGTTAAAGTAACTGTTAAGCAAAACAAGCTCTGATTATTACGTATTACCAAATACACAACTTTTAGAGTATTAGAAAACAAAGTTTTACCTCTACACAGGTTTTCATCCCTGAGGCAGCAGCATAGTGTAGGGGTGTGTTTTTTTTGTTATCAACAGCATCAATAGCTGCTCTCTCATATTCGCCTTGGTCAAGTTTTGCTCCTTTCCATCTTAAGATCATCTGCAGACAATCTGCTCTTCTGAAATCATCTTCTGCCGGGCGTGCTAAGCGAGGATGAAGGGCTCCTTCAGATATCATAATTTGAGGTCCCATACACAACAAATGCATAGATGTTTCATTGTGCACATTCCGTTTATTTGGATTTCCATCTCTACCAAAAAGAAAAGTCCTAAAATGGTAAAGAAAAGAAAAAATGAAAACCAGTTTCTTTCTATCTTGAAATAAGAACACACAGAAGATAAATTTAAAAGATAAACTATTCCTAAGATGTTAATAAAATGTCTATTGAAGTACTATTTTACAATAAGCTAAATGACTAATTCTTACAGTTATAAAAACTCCATTCTAGAATAAAATACTAAAAGAAAGCAAGCTGAATATCTTTATGGTATTGGCTAATAAAAGAAGAGGGACAGGAAGAGGAAAAGGAACGAAAAATGAAGAAGTGAAGAAAAAAGGGAAGACAAGAAAAAAGGAAGGGGAGGAAGAAAGAAAGCAACAGAAAGGGCCATGTATAGATTAATATGTCAATTACATAGATGCTTTAGGGTACATTCTTAAACATTTCACAGCAACTTTTTTTTATTATTCTTCCCTATTTCTCTCAGGTACATCTTTACTTAGTAAGGATGGTGGCAATGAATATAAGTACAGCGAGTAATGCATAAGTCTAATTTTTAGACCTAGGAAAAATTTTTCTACTTGATAGTCATTGGCTAGCCTTTGAAAGAATAAGATATATGTTTGTGCAGTGTAATACTGTTTGAGGAGAATAAGTTGTGGTTAGTCCTAGAAGACCAAGATCTAATTCCACAGTGATAGCCTTTACCAATGACAGGTCTAGGTGAGCTCCCTTAACTAATGCCAAACCTAGACCTGACAGTTATGCCTATTTCCCTGATACATCTTTGTACTAGGATCATAGGATTAATAATTGAGCCAATTTAGTGGCTATAATAGGATATTGGAAAATAGGTTGGGAAAAACAGCTGCAATATAGTCAGCCTATATGAGAAAACACACAAATACATTATGAAATGGGCATATAAGTCCCATAACTGAGGATGAATGCCTACATTTACTGTGGAGGGATGATATCATTTGCATTTCTATGCCCAAGTCCAGAATAGCAATGGGAGGGTAGCAGAGCCAAACTCTAACCCCTAGTTACAGTTGGGTTGCTTTTAGGTTAGTTTCAGCTTAGACATATGGGTCTGATAGAAAAAACGGACCATAAAGGAACTAGGATGGACTCTTCAATTTGAATGAGTTAGCCAAGCTGGGAAGCTCTTATGAGAAAAAGGCTGAGTAAGAAGAGGTCCTATATATCATTTAGTCTCTCTTTCAGTTTATTCAGGAGACCTCAGGTCCTCATCAACACGGAAAATTTAATGCAAGTTGGAAGCAGGTCAGTTGATACAGAGAGATCTCTTTCTCTTATTAAAAATCTCTAGGTCCTCCCCAATATAGAGAAGAGACAGATCATTTTGCAAATGTTCTCATATCCAATCTGCCAGACTCTGATTAATCAAACAAAAAAGTTTATTCTGAAGTTAAAATATTAAAATAGCTTCTTTATATGTATTTACTCAGGAAAGGTTCGTAAATTTATTAGACATAGTACCACACCTCTATAAACATTCTGTGCTAAAACTATAAATGGGGATAGGAAAGGCTAGATAAAATGTGGCTTACACAGAACCCTACAGAATCTGAATTTTATTTTCTAAATAAATTTTTAAGAAATGAATTTTTTGTTGTGAATTAAATGCTTCTTAGAAAAGGTTTTAATTTTGAATATACTTTTAGAATATCATTTTAATTTTAGTTATCTACTAGAATCACACTATATAATTCAACCATTATAAATACATATTATCATCAATTGTTGACATGGGGAAAATACTGTATGTTTTCCTTTTTTTTTTTTTAAACTTATAAGCAATATTATGGTCATATAAACAAACAAAACTACCCATGTTCCTGCCTCCCTAAAACAACTGTTAGAATTATTCTGTATACTTGGGGCACCTGGGTGGCTCAGTTGGTGGCATCCGACTTTGGCTCAGGTCATTATCTCACAGTTTGTGGGTTCAAGCCCCTCATCAGGCTCTGTGCCGACAGCTTACAGCCTGGAGCCTGCTTCAGACTCTGTGTCTCCCTCTCTCTCTACCCTTCCCCCGCTTGTGCTCTGTCTCTCTCAAAAATAAACAAACTTAAAAAAAGATTTTTTTAAAGAATTCTGTATTCTCTTCTAGTTTGAGGTATAGTATATGTGCTGCCGAAGCGAGCACTAGTTTGAGGTATAAACATTCATAGCTAGACTTCATAATCTTTTATTGTATAGAATACTAAGATTTATGTTTCCCATTTCTCCTATAACCAGACATTTAAGTGATGCCAAAGTTTTTCTATTTAAAGTAACACTGTGTTGAATGTCATTGTTCCTATAGATATTTATTTCTTATAAGTAATTTCCTTTAGGATAAATTTTCAGAAGTAGATTTACCTAGTCAGAAGATATGAGACATGTATTAGTTGTTAATGAGCTATTTATTATGTAACTTGCCCAATTTCACATAGCTTAAAATGACAGAATTGGGATTAGAGCCTGGCAGTCTATATTACATGTCATGTTCTTGACCAGTCTATTACACTGCTGGCTTGAGAGATCTACGGTGCTGTCTTGAGAGATCCCCAATGCTGTGTCACCAGTCTAGATCATAAGAGTAATATATATTCAATTCATCTGTCAAAATTATAGCAAGAAACTGCTGTGACACTGTACTGAGGATTTCAGGAAGAACAGGATATAGACCCTGCCTTAGAATCCCCACTTCAATATGACTCTAATCTTATCAATGCGTTGAAATGGCCCTCGTCACATCACCAGGAATTTCCTAAGAACTAAATTCATCATCATTGTCCTTCTCAAATATCTTTTTTCTTTTTTTTTAAAATTTATTTATTTAAATTCAAGTTAGTTATCATACAGTGTAATACTGGTTTCAGGAGCAGAACCCAGGAATTCATCACTTACATATAACACCCAGTGCTCATCCCAACAAGTGTTTTCCTTAATGCCCATCCCAACTCAACTCTCTTCCAGTAACCCTCATTTTGTTCTCTGTCTTTAAGAGTCTCTTATGCTTTGCTTCCCTCTCTATTTTTATCAAATTTTTCTTAAACATTTTTTTAGCCATGATGATAGCTCTACTTCCTAACCCCTTATTGGAAGCAAATTCAGTTCTTGAATCCATTTTCTTCTTCATATAACCTCCCTCCTTCAGAGAGCAAATCTGTTCTCAAAGCCATCTATTTTTCAATGGTTTCTGTGAATATGTTTTGAAATGGTAAAGTATTATCAGAACCCAAATGATAGACAATGGTGGTGCAATCACAGTTTTTTTTTTTTTTAATTTATTTATTTTGAGACAGACATAGTGCAAGGAGGGGAGAGACAGAGAGAGAAGGAGAGAATCCCAAGCAGGCTCCATGGAGCCCAATACAGGGCTTGATCTCAGGAACCGTGAGATCATGACTGGAGCTGAAATCAAGAGCTGAACGCTTAACCAACTGAGCCACCCAGGTGCCCTGGAATCAAGGTTCTCTTAAAGGGCTTCTATTATTACTTTTGTGATATTTGTTAATGCTCTATCATCCTGTCTGATTTCTTGTCTGACCTCTAGACCATATTCTAACTCTTTATAGGCTCCTTTCTTCTGCATATTCCACTATCATCTCATATTCAGCTGATCTCCCTCCAAAATAATAGTCAGCCCTGTCAGACCCTCAATTTCTTGCCATTAACATTCTTATTCTTCCAGTCACTAACATGTATATATTCCCTTCAGTTCCTTTTAAACCTTCTCTTTCATGCAACAAGTATTTATTGAGCAGTTGTAACTTGGCAGGTATTATTCTAAAACTTAGGCATATTGTGAAGAAAACAAATTAAGTCCCTGTCCTTATGGGGTTTGCAGGCAAGGAGGGGTAGGAGAGGAGAACTTCAATCCATTTAATTCATTAAAAGAACTTAACTCCTAAAATACAAGAGTCAAAAAATAGAAATCAACAATTAGAAACTCTTTTAATTCTCAAAGCTTGATATTAATGTATGTTCTAATAAAGGTCTTAGATTTTATTTACACCATAAGATAGTCCCCTTTTATTTCCAAAGAAGCAAAAGAGGCTACTCTCTAAAATCTAAGGAACAGCATAATTCCCATTTTATACATGACTTTCCAGAAGATAGAACTAAAAAGTTATATATCCCAACTAGGACACAATGACACACTGAGTGCAAAGTCTAACAGTCTTTTTGCTATATTAAGTAGTAGCTATTTATGAATATGGATTTAGTTTCTCATGAAGAAGGCAATGTGGTATGGTATAAGGTAAATACAGAGAATTTGGGTTCAGAGAGATATGGAGCTCCTAAACTGTAAACTACCCTTCTTTTACCTTATTCTGCCTAAGAAGAGAGGAAATTTATGCCTGCTGTTGCAGGTACCATAAAGCTAAAGGAAATAGTGATAAAACCAAAGTCTTATTCCACATAGAGGCTTTATTTACTTTCTGGCCGCTAGGTCCTTGACTAAATATATCTACCTTTGTCTATCCATATATATTTCATGGGTTAGGAATCTAGCCAAGCTGAGCCTAGGGTATATACTGAAGCCAGCAGACAGGTACTCCAGATTAAATGAGGCATCATGAGAAAATAATGGCCATCAATTTGTCAGAAAGTCTACAAGGTTAAATACAGTGAAATATTTGAAGCTTTTTAACCACAAATAATTGAAACAGACTTGCTATTTTATTTAATATTCATGAGTAAATGCTATTTATCTTTATTTTATATGACAGTGTTAAGAAGAGTAATTTCTTGGGGCACCTGGGTGGCTCAGTTGGTTGAGTGTCTAACTTTTTTTTTTTTGAGAGAGAGAGAGAGAGAGAGGACACAAGTGAGCGAGGGGCAGAGAGACAGAATCCCATGAGTGGCAGTCCCACAAGGGCAGAGAGTGGTAGAGAAAGAAAGAGACTGAGACAGAGAGAGAGAGAAGCAGGGCTTGTGTTTTACCTGAAGTAGGGCTTGTGCTCACCTGATGTGGGACTGGAACTCACGAACTGTGATACCATGACCTGAAATGAGGTCAGATGCTTAATGACTGAGCCACCCAGATGCCCAAGTGTCAAACGCTGGACTCTTAATTTCAGCTCAGGTCACAATCTCACAGTTCATGGGATCAAGCCATGCATTGGGCTCCACGCTGACAGCGCTAAGCCCGTTTGGGATTCTCTCTCTCCCTCTCTCTCTCAAAATAAATAAATTTTTAAAAAATTAAAAAAAAGATATTTAAAAATATTTATTCATAAAAAAAACCATTACACAGTAAACATTCTTAACATCCTAAAATGAAAAAAAATATTTAAAAAATTAAGCAAGAGGAATGGCATTGTTTTACATGTTTATAAATTTTTTTTAATGTCTAGCTAACAGAAGACAAACTCATAGTATTCTATCTGTTGTGATACGTTACTTTGGTTCAAAGCATATGAAGAAAATCTAGCCTTTATATAGTTAGAAAAGTAGTATTCTAAAATGCCTTTTCAGATAACGTGAATATTCATATTTGATACAATACCAGAAATTTAACAAGTGGCCACTTCTTAGGTTATTTGTAATGTAAAACCTGAAATCATATCAATGACTTTTTGTACTCTGTTACATTAAAAGCTATTGGTCTACCTTGCACTTTGAATAAATCTTTTACCCATGCATAATTTAAAAAAATCATATACTATCTTTTGAAAAATACTGATTCACTGAGTTATACAGATCTTCTAGATATTGTCACTTTTTACCATACAATACTAAGGAAAATCACATTATCACACTGCCAATCTTATAATAAAAGTCTTTAAGTACTGGGAAGCTGCCAAGCTAAAGACAGTGATACAAGTTTTTTAAATTTGAATATTCACCTGAAAGCTCAAATTTTATAATTTTCAACAAATACTGTCAGCTTCTCTTTGAACTGATAGGCTCACATAATTCATTTTCAAGAAAATGTGAACCAAGTATCTCAGTCTGAATAACCATCATTTTTGTTGTGGTTAGTTTAAAATAGTGTTTCATGAAAAAAGCTGTGGTTGCAACTTGCAACTCAAACAACAGTACAAGTGTTCTTATTCAAAGCTATCATGATACTTCAGTATGCAGAGCTGCTTCAGGCACTCTTCCCATCTGCCACATGGAATATTAAGATGTGTACTGAAGGATGGAGATTAATTAAAAATAATAATTTTTACTGCTTCATCAAGGACACTTCTAAGGGAAATGCTTGGCCTTTCTTTTCTAAAAACAGCAAGTGGCTAGCAGTAATGAATACAATGATTGCTAGTTAAGGTTGGGTGCCACTGTTTTAATTCACCTACAGGCATCAGCAGTTTTAGCCTCCAGTTTTTGCGCTTTCACCGCAAACGTCAACACAGTGAAAAGGGCAAATAACACTTTAGCATTAGTACAAAAATAGATTTGACCACATGTACCTCCTAAGAGTCTCAAGATCCAGGAGTCCTCAGAACACACTTAAGAATTACTACATTAGATAATTTTCTTAATAGTGTTTTCCAATTTTAGAACGTATATTTGTAAATTACACTATAAACGGTTAAAAAACATTTTGCTACTTGTTTTTTATGTTAAAATATACATATTATTTTAGTAATAATATGTAAATATATTTTAGTTTAGTATTCCAAGCAAGTTTTAATTAATCATGTAACAAGACTTGATACTAAATATTATTGTAGTGTTCAATGTTAGGAAGCTAATGCAATACAACAGTTCTGTAATCTCAATATAAATATTTAACTTCAAAAAAAGAAAGCTTTAATAGATTAAGCATTCAATAGCTAATCTATCGAGAACATTACCAAGTGTCTAGCACTGTATTTACAATCTTTAAAACGAAGTGGAGAAAATGAGTTTAATAATAAGATGGTTTAAAATCTAAGTTGTAGGAATTTCAGAAAACAAAAAATACTGCAGGTCAGAGTAGTTGTAGATAAATTAATGAAAAAGGCAGAAACCAAGTTAGGACTTAAAGGAGAGGGAATTAGAGAAGAATCATTGGAGAATCAAGGAACAACAGGAATAAAGTGAAGGGGGTAGCATTTCTAAAGGTGGGGAGAGTACAAAGGAAGTCAATCAACTAGTCCCAATGATGAGAGCATGCTAGAGAGTAATGAGATTGGGTAGAATGAGGGCAGAGTCAAAAGAGCTTTGGAAGCCAAAGAGAATAATGCAGACAATAGGGTATTGTTACAGTTTTGTCATGACAGAAAAATATTAAAAAGGATACAATTGAGCAAGATTAACCTGGCCACAAGATTACGACAAGAAAAGATTTGCAAAAAGAACATTTAGGAATCAGATAATTTCAATATTGGGAGCACCGGTTGATAAGAGTGAGCTAAGCTTGGGGCAATGGGAATAGAAAGAAATGAATTCCAGAGATAAGACTTAGTGAACTTCATATCAGCAGCAGGTTATGTAAAGGAGAAGAGTAAATCAAGGATGACTTGAAGATATTTAGGGTTACAGAGATGAGAAGTAATAACATTACTGAATACATATTGTATCCTAGGCAGCATGATAGACGTATAACACATTAATTAAATTGTCCCACAGCTGTATGTAATAGCAATCTATTTTACAGATAAGGGAACTAAAGCCCAGAGTGATGAAGTAACTTGCCTTGCTAATAAGTGGCTTAGGCAGCCCTGACACATAGGTTTATCTAACTGGAGAGATAAAAGGCTATCACAATGGTTAAAAAGCCTGAAGCCTACAAGTCATTTGCCTAGGCAATTAGCTTTGTCACTTACAAGCTGCTAGAGACCTGACAAGTTGCTTAATCTTTCTGTTCCTGTTTTCTCACCTCTAAAATACAGACAGCAAACTACTTCACAGAGGTGTAATAAGGATTAAATGAGATAATGCATGGAGACACTGTTAATAGTGCCTAGAAAATAGTAAGCACTCAATACAGTTGCTATTATCATATCAGCACAATATACTAGTGTCATTAACAGAGAGAAAATCCAGTTTGGGAAGAAAAAACAAAATTCCAAACAAGATGAGTTGGAGGTGGCTTCTTTAAAGTTAATATTTTCTTTTCTTTCTTTCTTTTTTTTTTTGAGAGAGGGGGTGCAAGTGAGCAAGGGGCAGAGACGGAGAGAGAGAGAGAATCCTATGCACTATCAGTGTGGAGCCTGAAGTGGGGCTTGAATTCACCCCATGTGGGGCTCGAGCTCACCCTATGCAGGACTCAAACTCAGAAACCATGAGATCATGACCTGAGCCGAAGTCAGAGCCACCCTGGAGCCCCATAAAAATACTTTCTTGTGTGATTTTATAAAACTGTTGTTTACTTTGTATAAGATACTATGCTAGATGCTAAAAGTACAAAGAAGGAAGGTAGATAAAAGAGTAATTTAGGTAGAGAGAAGATAGACAAATTATAAAGTACAATGATACACTATATACCAAATAAGCAATACATACAAACAAAAAAAGCCCCAGAAATTTAAAAAAAAAAAAAAAAAAAAAGATTGAGGTTCCCTTGACAGGCTAAGATAGATAAAGCCTGCACAGGACCTTGGAGGAAGGATAAGACTTAGATAAGAAAGAGAAAGCTGAGAAGAGTAAGGAAGGAGATCTGTCAGGAGAGCAGCATGCACAGGGCAAACAGCTCACATGATATGTTTCAGAGAAACCAAAAGGAGCAGCTTAATGGGAACAACAATTTGCAGTAAAAGATACATTAAAAAGGTTGAAAGTTTTTTTTATCAAGTTCTAAAGAGCTTTGAATACTGCTTTATGGACTGTGTTTCACTATGTAAGCAAAGAAGCGTCTCTTTAGTTTTCTAGCATCAGACTTCTCTAGCTACATATCTACTTCTAAAAACACTAAATTTGTTTTAGAACTACCATCCTCTGCGTCTTTCATTTTATAAGCTAGCATATATAAAATACGATCATACTCAAATACGATCATGACTAGATGAGGCAAATGAATCTGTTCTGTCACCTTAAACTAGCTAATCAGAGCTTATAACTTTGCCGTAGGCACCATTTTTTGACAGCTGATAAGTACTTTTCTAGAATTGAAATGCTATAAATTAAACACTAAATTATTACCAAGATTATCATGCCATGAAACATACTGAGGATCTAAATAAATTTACAGCCACAAGAATATGTGAACCAACCTCACTATTAGAACTTCTGGTCTAATTTAGGCATGATAAAAAAATCATAATAACTTTAGCATTATCAGTTTTAAAAGTTTATTAGAATACCATAAAACATGCACATATGCACATATATATTTTCAAAGATCAAGGATTTTTTTTCCCTTTCACTAATTTATTATTAATTGGTTTACGGTATTACTTACCCTAGTATTCTATTCATTCCATGTCTAGCAGCATAGTGTAACGGAGTATTGTGCTGGTAGGGCTCTCCATAAGATATATTTGGATCAAGGGATTCTTTTAGCTGAGGGTTGTTTTCATATATTTGGCAGGCCAGGTTTTCATCACCATTGATAAGTGCTTTACGGAATTTGGTGGTTGTATTTCCCATGTTTTCTTTTGTTTTTTTTTTGATAGGCAATGGCACTTTTTTCCTTCCCCCTTCAGCCACTTCTTAAATGTTTCTGCAACATGTTTCACATTCTAATGGAAGAAAAAATTATCAAATTAGCTTGTGAAGCAGTACCCTAAAGAAACAATAACACAATTAGGAACACTAATAAAACATAGGAAGCATATACAAGAGAACAAAATAAATTACATTTTGCCAAATTCATCTTAACAGCCAAAAAAACTCAAAATTTTAACATTGCTCAAATTAACTTCTTGTTAAACTGTACCATTTACCCGCACAAAAACTTTAAGGCTGCACTTTGTACTATGAAGAGTATTGTACTATGAAGTTATCTACATATATGAGACTTTCAATTTTCCTCTTCACATAGGCAGGAAATAACTTGACTGAATTTTATGATTGCATACACTTAAATCTCTGTATAAATTATGTATAAGATGACTCGGCCAATTTTTGGGAGAGTAAAAAAATGTAGGAAATTTTGCTCATACATGAACTTCAGAATAGGTGTTAAGTTATAATAAAAAAACACACAGTACTTGGCTAGCATGCTCAATAAATGCTAGTTTTGCTCCATTTCAATAAATCTTCCTTCCTTCCATCCTTCCTTTCTTTCAGTTATTTATTTTGAGAGAGAGAGAGAGAGAAGAGGAGGGGAGAGGAAGGGAGGGGAGGGGAGGGGAAGGGAGGGGAGGGGAGGGGAGAGGAGAGGAGAGGAGAGGAGAAAGGAGAGGAGAGGAGAGGAGAAGAGAGAGGAGAGGAGGAGAGAAGAGAGGAGAGAAAATCCCAAGCAGACTCCGTGCTATCAGCACAGAGACTGGTGCAAACACACAATGTGTGAGATCATAACCTGACCTAAAATTAAGAGTTGGACGCTTAACAGACTGAGCCAACCAGGAGCTCCTCCAACAAATGTTTCTGAATCTATTCTTGAACTATGATCAAAATTAGTGATAAAGGAAATAGCTATGTGAAGGCAGGTATGAAATAAAAGGACTCTTCAAAGAATGATCAGTATAGATGGAGTTGAGGGTTATCTAGTATTGAATTCACAGAAGATAAAAAATGAAAATAGGTTGGGGCCAACTAAGAAACTTATACTTTAATCTGTAAAGAATGGGTGTTAAAGGCTTTTATGCATGGCAGTGATACAATTATTTTATGCTTTAGAAAATTAACCATTGGGACAGCATAGAAGATAGACTGGAAGGAGAAAAATTAGAGGCAGAATACAGAGTCCATCATGTTACACATTAACTCAGTGAGAGGCAGGCTGGACATTAAAACATAGCTTTTAAAAAAATTTGAAAACAATATGTACTTGTTCAATACAAGTTTTATATAGGGTAGTAACAGTTTCAACATAATACAAATTAACAGACTAAAAAACAAATGAGTTATTTTAAAAGCTTGCTACAAAACAGAGGCTCTCCACCTTGGCTATACATTGAATAACATGGAGAACCTCAGGGTCCCAACAGCCAAGCTACACTCCGGACTAATTAAATCAGTTTCCAGGGGGTGGCACACAGGCACTGGTATTTCAGCTTCCTTGGGTGACTTCAATGTGCACACACTACTGTAAAAAAACTCCTAACTCCGTCTAGGCAAATGGTTACATCTGAGAATGTAGATGAAGGTGAACAGGCAGGATAAGACATGTACTAAACCTATTTTAGAGACAGGTGTTGACTACTAACTATAGCAGCATTGGCACACATCTATATACTTAATGAAGTCACCATTTGAGTCTTTCAAGGGCTCTTTGTTATTGACATTTTTACTTTAAATATGCAAATATATACACATAGTAGAATGAATAAAGAAAACCAAAAGATAACCGGAAGATAACCACAATTAGCATTTTGATATATAACTACCCTATTTATAATGTACGCAAATATGTGTCTTATGCATAACATATACACTATAAATATTTATATACATAAACTGGATCACACTACATTAATTAAAAATTTTTCATTTAATTTTCCAGAGGGTTGATGAACTAACTTTAGACTAACGTACTACTCTTTTATCATTTCGTCTAGAATAAAGAAAATCCCTCCCAAAGACAGTCTTCTACTTGTCGTAATATACTATAGACACTTTGGAGATTTTTCAGGGACACCTAGTATTTTTTTCTTTTGTTTTTCATAAAATCTAGGAGCCATGTGTTTATTCTCAGCCAAATAATTTGTGTTTTGTTGTATTGCTTCAAGCACTTTAAGGATTTATTATTTTTAATGAGAACTCCATTCAGTTTACTGTATATTTCAATCTATAACCAAATATAAAATATATCATGTAGATTCTAAGCGTCTTACCTAAAGGATTTGAAAACATACAGTTGTTTAGTCTTACCTTTCTTCCCTGTTAGAATGTAGCTCAAATTATAAACATTTTTGGAGTTTGGATTAGATTAATAAACAACATATTTTCTTTGATTTACATTATACTTTAGCTAATATTCTATAAGAAAAGTAAATTCTATCCAAGATGTGAAAAAAAGAAATATCTAAGAAAGCAATGTTATCTTGGAGTAATTAGTTGAAATAACAGGATACTTAAAAAAAAAAACAATAATTCTCTAAATGTGTACTGAACATTACTGTCACTCATGGTGAAAAGCATAATGGCATCTCTAAATCTTTTTGTGGTTCTCAGTTATTTTAAGGTCTGTTTCATTTTTTTAATTTGAGTTCAATAAACCTGAAAGTCAGCAGGAAATGCGTCACTTAAAATTCATAGCTCCATTAGCTCAGATTATTCTCATGTCTTATCTAGAAATTTACCAGATGTGTCCTTTAACTTTTTCATAGCCACAGCTAGTATAACCTGAAGTGACTGTTTCCTCTGAATCAAACTCTTAAATAATATGTTCCCAACTCCAAGATAAATTTATGTATAGAGTTTCATGAAGCAGGTGATAGATTACCAAAGAGGTGAAAATAATTCCTTATTTGGGGGTTTTAAGTTTTACAGGAAAATCTATACAAAGTTTCAACTGTCAGTGGTAGAATACAGCATCTGATAAGTATTTAATGAAAAAAGTAAGAAAAATATAGACTATCAATGGACTCTAGAAAGCTTTCTCTAATTCCTGATTAATTTAACTGTGAGGAGCTCCATAACTCTTGCTTTAAATCTTTGTCTCTCAACTTCTGTTTTCATAGGTTAATAATCTGCAACAAAAATTCAAGGGCACTTAAATTAATAAACTATTACCAGAAGTCTTTTATAGAATATGAAGTTCTTCAGAAATAACTTTCTCTTAACTTATCTGTTTCCACAGAAGTAAATTATTTTTAAAGTCATAATTACAGATTAAAGTTGTTGACCTAAGTGAAATAATTGGCTTCCATTCTTCACTTACCTAGAAGAAAACCCATTACATACATACACACACAAACACATTCATTAACCATCTACCCCCAATTCATCTTTCTTCAACTGTCTGCCATATTGATAAGAATAACAATTGTAAATCTACAACTAAACGTCTCTTTAGCCAGAATAGAAACAAATAGAAAGTTTATTCAAACAGTAAGTCCCAACCTCATTCCACTCTAGGTTGAGAGATGTACCTCAAAGAAGATTAGAGAAAGCTCTACATCCAGAGAAGTAGAGGATGGTTTAAGAACTAAGAGAACTTTCAAAGGACAAGGTAAAAAAGAAAAAGAAAAAAGAAATAAGGATAGGAGAAAAAAAGCCAGGAAAAGTCAATATACTGCAGCAGACAAAAACCACGTGGACAAATAATATATTAAGCTATCAACTCTGTTCATTCACCATTCAACAAGCACTATTAAACTGTAGTCATTTTCATTTGTCACTATGCATCAGAATCACCTCAAGAGGTGATTTCAAGTGGTCTAGGGAGCACAAGGCCAGAACAGAATTTTAAAAGCTTCCTAGTTGATCAAACCCTGCAGGTCAGAGCTGAGGACCATGGACTCATTCTGAAATCATGCCAAACCATAGGTACTAGAAAGCAGTGTGATGGCATGGAAAGTGTAGGAGTTAGAAAGACTTGTGTTCAAATTCTATTTTTATATTACCAACTAACTTAACTTTTGAGTTGTTTCTTCATCTGTAAACCAGTAGTATTAACATCTACTTTCTTTAAAAAAAAATTTTTTTTTTAACGTTTATTTATTTTTGAGACAGAGAGAGACAGAGCATGAACGGGGGAGGGTCAGAGAGAGGGAGACACAGAATCCGAAACAGGCTCCGGGCTCTGAGCTGTCAGCACAGAGCCCGACGCGGGGCTCGAACTCGCGGACCGCGAGATCGTGACCTGAGCTGAAGTCGGCTGCCTAACCGACTGAGCCACCCAGGCGCCCCAACATCTACTTTCTTCAGCCAACTAAAATAAATGACCAAACATAAGCATCATTGTACCTATGGAATTTATATTCTAGTGGGAGTAGAGGAGATAAACATTGTAAGGCTTTGATTTTATTCTGTGTCCAACAGGAAGCCATTACAGGTTTTGAGCTACATCTTTCTCAGGGTTTAGCATTTTTAGAAAAATGCAATCATGGTTTATCCATGCTGACAAATTAATCAAGTAGTTCAATCATTATTATTGCTGAGTAGTATTCCATTGCAAGGATGTACCACTAATATTCACATATTAAAGGACATGTTGATTGTTTCCAGTTTTGGGCAATTGTTAATAAAGCTATCATAACATTCACATACAAGTTTTGTGTGAATGTATACTTTAATGTCTCTTGGGCAAATATCCAGGAATGGAATTGCTGAGACGTGTGCTAAGGCATTTGTTTAACTTCATAAGAAACCATTAAACTGTTTTCCGGAGTAGACGTGCCAATTCATTCCTAACAGCCATGTATGAGAGTTACAGTTGGCTCTGTATCTCAGTCAGCATTTTGAATTATCAGTTTTTTGGTAGGCTTTTGTTGTTGCTGTTGTTGTTATTGTTGTTTTGTTTTTGTTTTTGATAGCCATTCTAATGGATGTATTGTGGCACCTCACAATGGTTTTCATTTCTATTTTCCTAATGATTAATGATATAGAACATGCTTTGATATGCTTACTGCCACAACTATATCTTGACTGTATATCTAAAATGTCTGTTTAGATCTTTTGACAATTTTTAAGGCGGATTACTGTTGAATTTGAGTTCCTTATACAGTCTGCAAAAAATAAGTCCTCCGTTAGAAATGTGATTTGCAAATATTTCTTCTAGTCAGTAGCTTCTCTGAAAAGTCTCTTAACAGTGTCCATAGGCCACAAGTTTTAAATTTTGAAGAAATCAAATTTATCATTTTTTTTTTCCTTTGGACTGTGCTTTTGAAGTCATATATAAAACTTGCCTAACTCAGGTCACAGAGATTTTCTCCGATATTTTCTTTTAGGAGTTCTTTAATTTTACGTTTATATTTAAGTCCATGATCATTGTGAAATCATTTCCATATAAGGTTTAGGTGTGGATTGAGATTCATTATGTTTTATGTATGGACAGCTTCCTTTATTGAAAAGAGTATCCTTCCTCCACTGAATTAATTGCCTTTTTACCTCTACCAAAAACCAAATGACCAGCAAAGTGAATTCAAAAATACATTAAAAGGCTCATATACCACCACGATCCAGTGGGATTTACTCCAGAGATGTACTGGTGGTTCTGGAGTAACTGCAATGGTTCAACACCTGCCAATCAATCAATCAATGTGATACACCACATTAACAAAATGAAAGATTAAAAAATCATATGATTACTCAATAGATGTAGAAAAAGTATCTGATAGGACCCTGGGAAGATGGCGGCGTAGGAGGATGCTGGGCTCACCGCGCATCCTGCTGATCACTTAGATTCCACCTACACCTGCCTAAATAACCCAGAAAACCACCAGAGGATTAGCAGAACGTAGTCTCCGGAGCCAAGCGCAGACGAGAGGCCCACAGAAGAGGGTAGGAAGGGCAGCGAGGCAGTGCGCGCTCCACGGACTGGCGGGAGGGAACAGGGGTGGAGGGGCAGCCTGCCGGCCAAGCGGAGCCCCCGAGTCTGGCTGGCAAAAGCGGAGGGGCCAGATGGAGTGTGTTCTGAGAGCAAGCGGGACTTGACATCTGGAAGGTTATAAGCAAACAGCTCTGCTCGGAGAGCCGAAGGCTGGAGGACAACGGGAGGGAGAGTTATTGAGCCCTGGGCGACAGAGCACAGCTTGGCGGGGAACAAAGGCGCTCGCCAGCGCCATCTCCCCCCGCCCATCCCACAGCCAAAATCCCAAAGGGAACCAGTTCCTGCCAGGAAACTTGCTTGCTCCTCGCAAACACCCAATGCTGTGCTTCTGCGGATCCATCCCTCTGGTGGGTCTGACCCCCTCCCGGTGTCACAGGGCCCCTCCCAAAGAGGATCTCCAAAGGAAAAGCCAGCTGAGTCTGCCCCTCCCGCCCCTCCCTCCCCTGTGCACCTTGCCCATCCACCCCAGCTAATACGCCAGATCCCCAGCACCACAAGCCTGGCAGTGTGCAAGTAGCCCAGACGGGCCACGCCGCCCCACAGTGAATCCCGCCCCTAGGAGAGGGGAAGAGAAGGCACACACTAGTCTGACTGTGGCCCCAGTGGTAGGCTGGGGGCAGACATCAGGCCTGACTGCGGCCCCGCCCACCAACACAAGTTATTCAAGACAGCACAGGGGAAGTCCCACACCACTCCAGGGACTATCCAAAATGACGAAACCGAAGAATTCCCCTCAGAAAAACGTCCAGGAAATAACAACAGCTAACGAACTGATCAAAAATGATTTAAACAATATAACAGAAAGTGAATTTAGAATAATAGCCATAAAATTAATCGCTGGGCTTGAAAACAGTATAAAGGACAGCAGAGAATCTCTTGCTACAGAGATCAAGGGACTAAGGAACAGCCAGGAGGAGCTAAAAAATGCTATCATGAGCTGCAAAATAAAATGGAGACAACTACGGCTCGGATTGAAGAGGCAGAGGAGAGAATAGGTGAACTAGAAGATAAAATTATGGAAAAAGAAGAAGCTGAGAAAAAGAGAGATAAAAAAATCCAGAGTATGAGGGGAAAATTAGAGAACTAAGTGATGCACTAAAGAGAAATAATCTACGCATAATTGGTATTCCAGAGGAGGAAGAGAGAGGGAAAGGTGATGAAGGTGTACTTGAAGAAATAATAGCTGAGAACTTCCCGGATCTGGGGAAGGAAAAAGGCACTGAAATCCAAGAGGCACAGAGAACTCCCTTCAGACATAACTTGAATCAATTTTCTGCACGACATATCATAGTGAAACTGGCAAAATACAAGGATAAAGAGAAAATTCTGAAAGCAGCTAGAGATAAACGTGCTCTAACATATAAAGGGAGACCTATAAGACTCGTGACTGATCTCTCTACTGAAACTTGGCAGGCCAGAAAGGAATGGCAGGAGATCTTCAATGTGATGAACAGAAAAAAATATGCAGCCGATAATCCTTTATCCAGCAAGTCTGTCATTTAGAATAGAAGGAGAGATAAAGGTGTTCCCAAACAAACAAAAACTGAAGGAATTCGTCACCACTAAACCAGCCCTACAAGAGATCCTAAGGGGGATCCTGTGAGACAAAGTACCAGAGACATCACTACAAGCATGAAACCTATGGACATCACAATGACTCTAAACCCATATCTTTCTATAATAACACTGAATGTAAATGGACTAAATGAACCAACCAAAAGACACAGGGTATCAGAATGGATAAAAAAACAAGACCCATCTATTTGCTGTCTACAAGAGACTCATTTTAGACCTGAGGACACCTTCAGATTGAGAGTGAGGGGATGGAGAACTATTTATCATGCCACTGGAAGTCAAAAGAAAGCTGGAGTAGCCACACTTTATCAGACAAACTACACTTTAAATTAAAGGCTGTAACAAGAGATGAAGAAGGGCATTATATAACAATCACAGGGTCTATCCATCAGGAAGAGCTAACAATTATAAATGTCTATGTGCCGAATACAGGAGTCCCCAAATATATAAAACAATTACTCACAAACATAAGCAACCTTATTGATAAGAATGTGGTAATTGCAGGGGACTTTAACACTCCATTTACAGAAATGGATAGATCATCTAGACACACTGGTCAATAAAGAAACAAGGGCCCTGAATGATACATTGGATCAGATGGACTTGACAGATATATTTAGAACTCTGCATCCCAAAGCAACAGAATATACTTTCTTCTTGAGTGCACATGGAACATTCTCCAAGATAGATCACATACTGGGTCACAAAACAGCCCTTCGTAAGTATAAAAGAATTGAGATCATACCATGCATACTTTCAGACCACAGTGCTATGAAGCTTGAAATCAACCACAGGAAAAAGTCTGGAAAACCTCCAAAAGCATGGAGGTTAAAGAACACCCTACTAAAGAATGAATGGGTCAACCAGGCAATTAGAGAAGAAATTAAAAAATATATGGAAACAAATGAAAATGAAAATACAACAATCCAAACGCTTTGGGATGCAGCGAAGGCAGTCCTGAGAGGAAAATACATTGCAATCCAGGCCTATCTCAAGAAACAAGAAAAATCCCAAATACAAAATCTAACAGCACACCTAAAGGAAATAGAAGCAGAACAGCAAAGACAGCCTAACTCCAGCAGAAGAAGAGAAATAATAAAGATCAGAGCAGAAGTAAACAATATAGAATCTAAAAAAAACTGTAGAGCAGATCAACGAAACCAAGAGTTGGTTTTTTGAAAAAATAAACAAAATTGACAAATCTCTAGCCAGGCTTCTCAAAAAGAAAAGGGAGATGACCCAAATAGATAAAATCATGAATGAAAATGGAATTATTACAACCAATCCGTCAGAGATACAAACAATTATCAGGGAATACTATGAAAAATTATATGCCAACAAACTGGACAACCTGGAAGAAATGGACAAATTCCTAAACACCCACACGCTTCCAAAACTCAATCAGGAGGAAATAGAAAGCTTGAACAGACCCATAACCAGCAAAGAAATGGAATCAGTCATCAAAAATCTCCCAACAAATAAGAGTCCAGGACCAGATGGCTTCCCAGGGGAGTTCTACCAGACGTTTAAAGCAGAGATAATACCTATCCTTCTCAAGCTATTCCAAAAAATAGAAAGGGAAGGAAAACTTCAAGACTCATTCTATGAAGCCAGTATTACTTTGATTCCTAAACCAGAGACCCAGTAAAAAAAGAGAACTACAGGCCAATATCCCTGATGAATATGGATGCAAAAATTCTCAATAAGATACTAGCAAATCGAATTCAACAGCATATAAAAAGAACTATTCACCATGATCAAGTGGGATTCATTCCTGGGATGCGGGGCTGGTTCAACATTCACAAATCAATAAATGTGATACATCACATTAATAAAAGAAAAGATAAGAACCATATGATCCTGTCAATCGATGCAGAAAAGGCCTTTGACAAAATTCAGCACCTTTCTTAATAAAAACCCTTGAGAAAGCTGGGATAGAAGGAACATACTTAAACATCATAAAAGCCATTTATGAAAAGCCCACAGCTAACATCATCCTCAATGGGGAAAAACTGAGAGCTTTTTCCCTGAGATCAGGAACACGACAGGGATGTCCACTCTCACCGCTGTTGTTTAACATAGTGTTGGAAGTTCTAGCATCAGCAATCAGACAACAAAAGGAAATCAAAGGCATCAAAATTGGCAAAGATGAAGTCAAGCTTTCACTTTTTGCAGATGACATGATATTATACATGGAAAATCCGACAGACTCCACCAGAAGTCTGCTAGAACTGATACATGAATTTAGCAAAGTTGCAGGATACAAAATCAATGTACAGAAATCAGTTGCATTCTTATACGCTAATAATGAAGCAACAGAAAGACAAATAAAGAAACCGATCCCATTCACAACTGCACCAAGAAGCATAAAATACCTAGGAATACAGCTAACCAAAGATGTAACAGATCTGTATACTGAAAACTATAGAAAGCTTATGAAGGAAATTGAAGAAGATATAAAGAAATGGAAAAACATTCCATGCTCATGGATTGGAAGAATAAATATTGCCAAAATGTCAATACTACCCAAAGCTATCTACACATTCAACGCAATCCCAATCAAAATTGCACCAGCATTCTTCTCGAAACTAGAACAAGCAATCCTAAAATTCATATGGAACCACAAAAGGCCCCGAATAGCCAAAGTACTTTTGAAGAAGAAGAGCAAAGCAGGAGGCATCACGATCCCGGACTTTAGCCTCTACTACAAAGCTGTCATCATCAAGACAGCATGGTATTGGCACAAAAACGGACACATAGACCAATGGAATAGAATAGAAACCCCAGAACTAGACCCACAAACGTCTGGCCACCTAATCTTTGACAAAACAGGAAAGAACATCCAATGGAAAAAAGACAGTCTCTTTAACAAATGGTGCTGGGAGAACTGGACAGCAACATGCACAAGGTTGAAACTAGACCACTTTCTCACACCATTCACAAAAATAAACTCAAAATGGATAAAGGACCTGAATGTGAGACAGGAAACCATCAAAACCCTAGAGGAGAAAGCAGGAAAAGACCTCTCTGACCTCAGCCGTAGCAATTTCTTACTTGACACATCCCCAAAGGCAAGGGAATTAAAAGCAAAATGAACTACTGGGACCTTGTGAAGATAAAAAGCTTCTGCACAGCAAAGAAAACAACCAAGAAAACGAAAAGGCAACCAAAGGAATGGGAAAAGATATTTGCAAATGACATATTGGACAAAGGGCTAGTATCCAAAATCTACGAAGAGCTCACCAAACTCCATACCCGAAAAACAAATAACCCAGTGAAGAAATGGGCAGAAAACATGAATAGACACTTCTCTAAAGAAGACATCCGGATGGCCAACAGGCACATGAAAAGATGCTCAACGTCGCTCCCCATCAGGGAAATACAAATCAAAACCACACTCAGATATCACCTCACGCCAGTCAGAGTGGCCAAAATGAACAAATCAGGAGACTATAGATACTGGAGAGGATGTGGAGAAACGGGAACCCTCTTGCACTGTTGGTGGGAATGCAAATTGGTGCAGCTGCTCTGGAAAGCAGTGTGGAGGTTCCTCAGAAAATTAAAAATAGACCTACCCTATGACCGAGCAGTTGCACTGCTAGGAATTTACCCAAGGGATTCAGGAGTACTGATGCATAGGGGCACTTGTACCCCAATGTTTATAGCAGCACTCTCAACAATAGCCAAATTATGGAAAGAGCCTAAATGTTCATCAACGGATGAATGGATAAAGAAATTGTGGTTTATATACACAATGGAGTACTACGTGGCAATGAGAAAGAATGAAATATGGCCTTTTGTAGCAACATGGATGGAACTGGAGAGTGTGATGCTAAGTGAAATAAGCCATACAGAGAAAGACAGATGCCATATGGTTTCACTCTTATGTGGATCCTGAGAAACTTAACAGAAACCCATGGGGGAGGGGAAGGAAAAAAAAAAAAGAGGTTAGAGTGGAAGAGAGCCAAAGCATAAGAGACTGTTAAAAACTGAGAATAAACTGAGGGTTGATGCGGGGGTGGGAGGGAGGAGAGGGTGGGTGATGGGTATTGAGGAGGGCACCTTTTGGGATGAGCACTGGGTGTTGTATGGAAACCAATTTGACAATAAACTTCATATATGGGGAAAAAAAAAGTATCTGATAAAATTCAACATCAGTTCATGATAAAAAACCTTCAACAAAGTGGGTAGAGGGAACATACCTCAACATAAAGCCAAATATGAAACACCCACAGCTAAATCATACTCAGTGATGAAAAGCTGAAAGCTTTTCCTCTAGATTCAGGAACAAGACAAGGATGTATACTCTTGGCCACTTTTACTCAACATTGTATTGGAAGTCCTAGCCAAAAAAATTAGGGATGATAAATAAAAGGCATCCAAATTAAAAAGAAAAGAGTAAAATTGTCACTACTTGCATATGATTTGATACTATATATAGAAAACCCTAAAGATTCTGCCCAAAACATTTAGAATAAATGAATTTAGTAAAATAGCAGGATACAAAATCAATACACAAAAATATATTCTGTTTCTATATGCTAATAAATGAACTATCAGAAGGAGAAACTAAGAATAATTCCATTCATGACTGCATCAAAAAAAATACCTTAGGAATAAGTTTAACCAAGGAGGTAAAAGACCTATTCAGCAAAAATTACAAGACACTGATGAAAGAAACTGAAGATGACGCAAATAAACGCAAAGATATTTTGTGGTCATGGATAAGAATTAAAATTGTTAAAATGTCCATTCTACCCAAAGCAATAATCTATAGATTCAATGCAATCTGTATCAAAATTCCAATGGCATTTTTCACAGATATAGAACATCCTAGACATTGTACAGAAGAAAAGACCCCAAATAGATAAAACCATCTTGAGAAAAAACAGCAAAACTGGAGGCATCAGATGCCTTGATTTCAAACAATATTACAAAGCTACAGTAATCAAAACAGTATGGTATTGGCATTAAAAACGGACACATAGATTGGGGCACGTGGGTGGCTCAGTTGGTTAAGCCTCTGACTCTTGATTTCGGCTCAGGTCATGATCCCACAATTTGTGAGTTTAAGCCCTGCATCAGGCTCTGTGCTGACGGTGTGGAGCCTGGTTGGGATTCTCTCTCTGGCCCTCCCTTGCTCTGTCTCTCTCTCTCAAAATAAATAAATAAACTTAAAAAAAAAAACAAAAAATAGACATGGTTCAATGGAACAGAATATAGAGCCCAGAAATGAACCCATGCAAATATGGTCAATGAATTTATGACAAAAGATCCAAGAATAAACCATGGGGAAAACAGTCTCTTTACTAAATGGTGTTGGGAACACTGGACAGCCACATGCAAAATAATGAAATTGGAACACTATCTTACACTCTATATAAAAGTTAACTCAAAATGGATTAAAGACGTGAATGTAAAACTGAAAACCATAAAACTCCTAGAAGAAAACAGGTGGTAAGCTCCTTGACATCACTCTTTATGATTTTTTGGCACTGATACCAAAAGGAAAGGCAATAAAAGCAAAAATAAACAAGTGGGACCATATCAAACTAAATAGCTTCTGCACAGCAAAGGAAACCATCAACAAAATGAAAAGGCAACCTACATAACGGAAGAAAATATTTGCAAATCATTTATCTGGTAAAGGGGCTAATATCAAAACACATGAAGAATTCAGTTAACTTAATAACAAAAACATCCAATCAAATTTGGACAGAGGATCTGGATAGACATTTTTCCAAAGAAGACCTATAGATATATGGCCAACAGGTATATAAGATGGTCAACACCATTAATCATCAGGGAAGTGCAAGTAAAAGCCATAGAGACATCAACTCGTATCTGTTAGAATGGCTATTATCAAAAATACAGGGAATAATAAATGTTGGCAAGGATGTGAAGAAAAGGGAGCCCTTGTACACTGTTGGTAGGAATGTAAATTGATGCAGCCACTATGGAAATCACTGTGGTGGCTTCTCAAAAAATTAAAAACAGAACTACCATATGGATTCAATAATTCTGGGTGTTTATCCAAAGAAAACAAAAACACTAACCTGAAAAGATACACGCACCCCCATGCAGCACTACTTACAATAGCCAAAATATGGAGACAAACTAAATGTCCTTCAATGGATAAATACATAAAGAAAAAAAAAAATATATATATATATATATATACATAATGGAATATTCAGTCACTTAAAAAATGAAATCTTGCCATTTGTGACAAACGGTTGGACCTTGAGGACATTCTGGTAAGTTTAACAAGTCACACAGAGAAAGACAGTGTTATGATCTTATTTATATTTGAAATCTTAAAAATCAACCAACCAAACAAAAACAGCAAGCTCACAGACATAGACAGGGAGTCAAAAGGCACAAACTTCCAGTTTTAAAATAAGTAAGTCATGGGGATGTAATGTACCGCATGGTCACTAAGTTAACCATACTGTACTGAAACTTGATATGAGAGTAGACCTAAAAAGTTCTCATCACAAGAAATTTTCTATGTGTGCTGATGGATGTTAACTAGACTTACTGTGGTGATCATTTCACAATACATATAATTACTTATTCATTATGTAGTACACCTGAAACTAACTTAAAATTGTATATCAATAATACCTCAATTAAAAAAAAACAATTAACTAGGGGCACCTGGGTGGCTCAGTTGGTTAAGTGTCTAACTTCGGCTCAGGTCATAATCTCACGGTTTGTGGGTTTGAGCTCCGTGTTGGGCTCTGTGCTGACAGCTCGGAACCTGCAGCCTGCTTCAGATTCTGTGTTTCCCTCTATCTGCCCCTCCCCCATTCATGCACGTGCGGGCTCTCTCTCTCTCTCTCAAAAATAAATAAACATTAAAAAAAATTAAAAAGCAATTGACTATATTTGTATGCATCCAATTCTGGACTCTATTCTGTTCCATTTTTCTGTGTGTCTATTCTTTCAGCAATACTACCTTGTCTTGATTACTGGGAGAACTGACATCTTAACGATATTGAGTGGCCCAAGCCATGCACATGGTATTTCTGTCAATTTATTTATGTCTACTTTGATTTTTCAGTGAGTGATTTATAAGTTTCATCATACAAATGGTATACATATCCTGTTAGATTTATACCTAAGTATTTATTTTTGGGGGTGCCATTATAAATGGTACTACAAAAAATTTTAAGTTCTCATTGTTCATTTCCAGTATACAGTAATACAACTGAATTCATGTATTAGACCTTGCAATCTAGAAGTTTGTTAAATTCACTTATTCTAGGAGTTTTTTGGTAGATATTTTGGGATTGTTAAAGCAAGCTCATGTCTTCTATGAAAAGAAGCAATTTTATTTCTTCCTTTAAAATCTACATGCCTTTTCTTTTTCTTGCTTTATTACACTGGCTAGACTGATTTTTTTTTTTTTATGTTTTTATTTTTGAGACAGAGAGAGACAGAGCATGAGCAGGGGAGGGGCAGAGAGAGAGGGAGACACAGAACCTGAAGCAGGCTCCAGGCTCTGAGTTGTTGGCACAGAGCCCAACGCGGGGCTCAAACTCACAGGCCGAGAGATCATGACCTGAGCTGAAGTCAGACGCACAACCGACTGAGCCACCCAGGTGCCCCTAGACTGATTTTTTAATTAGTCAGCAAAAGTTTGAGGAAAAATAGGATTATCTGTATAGAGTTAAAGTATCTCCCCTCAGATATTTAATAATCACAAAGTGAAAAATGGCAATTTTACAATGAAGAAATATGGGAAATATCACTTTAACCAAGGGATTAAGTTAATACCACCAGTAACATATTGACACCAGTAACACCACCAGTAACATGTTCCCTGAATTAATACACTAAAAAAAAAAAAAAGCACATTACTTCTGTAATATTCTTGTGAAAAAATGCATAACATCAATCTAAATATACAAAAACATTACATAAACACAAATTGAGTGACATTCTACAAAATAACTGGCCAGTACTCTTCAAAAAAGTGTCAAAGCCATTAAAGACAAGAAAAGACTACAACTGCTCACAGATTAGGGGAAACTAAGGCAATGTGAGAACTAATGTCATGTGGAATCCTAGATTAAATTCTAGAACAGAAAAAAAGTCATTAATAGAAAACTGATGAAATTCAAGTAAAGCATATTGTTTAGTTAATGTTGTACCCATGTTAATTTCTTAGTTTTGATAACTGTACTATAGTTATGTATGATGTTTACATTAGGGCAAGCTGAGTGAAGGGTAGGTCTTCTCTGTCTTCTCTGTCCTATTTTTGCAACTTTTCTGTATGTCTAAAATTCCTTCAAAATAAAAAGGTGGAAAAAAAATTTCTAGCTTCTGTGTTGAGAAAAGACCATAGGAAGGCACAGACAGAAACAGGGAGACTATCTGGAGGATACTAGGGTAACCCAGTCAACAGATGACAGTTTTATAGATCAGGATGGTACAAATTGAGGTGATGAAAAATATTTGCATTGTAGATATATTTTGAATAGTATCTCCTGAAAGAAACCTAAAGAGTGTAGAAAAGGAGCAGTCTGCGTTGTTATCTGATAGAATAACAAAAGGAATAAAATGGGAACAATGTCTTAAATTCCCAAATCTTTGAAGAACTGCTCCCCACTGGGAAATGAGTAGAATGGACACTCCAAGAAAAATCAATGCTATTTATTACTAATTTTGGTACCAAACTTCTAACCCCTATACAGTCTCTTAACCCAGAGTATTTAGCTGTGCCATGTATAAGTCACAAAGTCCACTGGCCCTTCTAGCCTAGGTTTCTCTGATGGTGAGAAGAGACAAAGAAAGACAGGGGGAAAGGTTAAGACTAGCTGCCTGAATCCATCTACATTCCTGCTTCTTGTAACAAAAGGTACAAACCCTAGTAGTCAGGTCTGACCATATACCTAAAGATTCCATGATGTTAAAACATTTCCTTTAGAGTGGAATAAGGAAAAAGTCATATCTTGCCCTCTTTTAGAGCCTAAGGTGTAGAGTTTGCTTCAGTGACAAAGGGTTTAGGATGTGTTCACAGAAGTGTGCAGGTGAGGGGGTAGTGGTAGTCTTTTGGATTTACTTTCTATAAAATATTCAATGGCTTATGATGACAGATTATAGTCAAATTCTTAGGAAATGCATAACTAAGACTGTACCATAAAAGTGTTTTTAAATGAGTTGGGGATTTGCATAGAGGACTAAGTAGAGGTAAGGCTGAATAGCTAGGTAGGACTGGACCCTTAGATTCCTGTCCTAACTTTGGCTTCAGCTTTCAACTTAATTTCAGATCATCACAGTTCTTAATGATATTTCCTATTTCTGAAATGATATGATTATTATGATATTTATATAATTATTTTGACTTTAAACTTGGCCAGTGTAATTTGGTGTTATGTATATACTGTTTGCTCTGACAGATTAATTAATGATATGGGGTGTAATGAGTTGAAAGAGCTGTTTTTAAAAAAATTTTTTAATGTTTTATTTATTTTTGAGAGCATGTGAGCAGGGGAGGGACAAAAAGAGGGAGACAGAAGACCGAAGCAGGCTCTGCTCTGAGAGCTGCAAGCCTGATGCAGGGCTCAAACTCACGAACCATGAGATCATGACCTGAGCCAAACCCAGATGCCCAACTGACTGAGCCACCCATGTGCCCCTGGAAAGAGCTTTTAAGCTAGGTAGACCTAGAATGCTGGCAAGTCTCTTAATGACAACATCCATTTTCTCATGAAGAAAGTAATACTTATTTCTGAGGGCCCTTGTAAATATTAAATGTAATAATATACATAACATTCCACAGCTTATAATAACTGATACAACATATCTTCTATTCCCCTAAAGACTATAATGTACACCGATACAATAAATACCTTTTATTTTCCTGTATGAAGAAAATTTGTAGTATTGAATTTTTACCAATTAAACTCACAAAATCACAGAAATAGAAAGGGCTACATTTAAATGCTATCAGCATATATTCCCAAGACTTACCCATAAAAGCTTTAATGGCTTGTAAGTAACTAACTGCCTTCCACATTAGACAATCTGAAAAGTGTATCCGGAAATTGACCATAAGATGATCACTGAAATCTTGTATGAAATGTATTTGGTACTCTTTCATACTTCATATAGATTTTAGAAAACCATGGGCATTTAGTGAGATACAAGTTGCCCCAAAAGATAATGCCAAGAAAACATGATTAAAAATTAACATGACTTAAGGTTCACTTTTCCCCCACCTTGTATTCTTTTAAGAAGTGGGATGTCAAAGATTAGAGAACTGCTGTTTTTTTTTAAAAGTCCCATGCAGATTTTAGCAACTAGTAACAACAATAGAAAGTACTGCAGTAAAATGAAACTGGCATAGTTCCTTATGAAAATGACTTGAGATAAAAAGTCTGAATCTGATCGACCAAAGGGCAATAAAAAACACCTTCAGTTATATGATGTCAAGCCAGTGAGACTCTACTGAGGAATCTTAAAACCTCCTGTAAGGTTACATACTGTAGCAGCTGGTGTCTATGCACCCTTCGCCCCCCAACATATATCCCTTGATCTTAATTCTATTACTATCACAGATTCAAAAAATTTAAGCTATATTATACTTTATTACAAAAAAACTGTATTTGAGTGCAATCATTAACACGACTGAAGGTACAGCTTAAATTCATAAATATACTACTGAAATGTTAACTCATATTCACCAAAAATAAAACAAAAAATAAGGAAAGCAATTTAGGCTTGCCATCACAAGAAAACTTAAATGTTTACAAGTATCGATTTTTAATGAATTATAATACACAGAATCATAGATATAGAAAGGACAGCCAACAGTTTATCTGTCTTCCTCATTAGATTATGGGGAAACTACTTTATTGTTCTTGTCTCAGTCTAATGTTTCCGTAAGATTGAAATGTATATTACTGAATGCACACTCAGTTCAAATTCACCTCTAAGCAATGTATGGGGTGGTGCAGGTGTCAGCAAACTTTCCTTTTCGTTTTCTTAACCTTTTATTTAGAGATAATTGTACATTCACATGCAATAATAAGTACTTTTAAAAAGCACTTATTAGCACAGTACCTGGCACACAGAAACTCTCCCAGGAAGTGTTAGCTATTAGATAATTAGAAAAAAGGAAGAAGGCATTCAGGAAGGGCCTTTGAGGAAGGAAGAGCTTCTCTACAGAATGCTTGACGTGTATACATACCAAGCTTAGGTGATCTTTCCAACGACCTTAACAAGCAGGGAAAAAAAAGGGAGGGTGAATCAGGATGGTACCAATCCTGGCCTTGCTATTAACTGGCTATGCGCCCCTGGCTATCAGTCAGCCTCATTTTCTCACTGACCAAATGGATCATAGGGCCCTGGTATGTTCTGGCCTTAGCTATCCCCTCTCTTACCTTATCTCCTGCTTTTCCCCTTATGGTGTTGCTCTAGTCGCACTGTCTGCCTTCTAGTTTTTCTACATATATGCTCTTGACACCTTCTCACCTGCTCTTCTCCCAGTTTGGAATGATCTTCCTCAGAGAAGCCTTCCCTGGATACTTTTTAACACTTTATCCCTGCTTATCTTTTCTTCAGAATACATATGAAATCATATAACTAGTGATTTAACTTGTTTTGTGTCTTCTCCACTAAAGCAAGTTCCATGAAGGCAGCCTTTGTTTGCTTTACTACCATATCCCAGTCCCAAGAGTATATATCAGACATTCGTTGAATGGATAACTGAAGTGTGTGTATGTATGTATGTATGTATGTATGTATGTATGTATGTATGTATATGTGGTGCCTAAAGTCTCTTTCCAATTCTGGTATGCTATGATTAACTCATGGGCTTGTGGAATTGGAGAACATCTCAGAAGTTCAAGCCTGAGCCTTAGATCTAAACTGTCCTTTTGGCTCCAACTTTTTAAAAAGAATTTCTATGCTCAACTTGAGGCTCAAATTCATTACTGAGACTAAGAGACACATACTCCACCGAATTAGCCAGCTAGGTGTCCCTTTTGGCTCCAATTTTTGATAACTGCTTTGCCTTAGGTGGATCTTTAAAAACCATCTCCAAATATAACACACACATGCTAACACAGAGCTACACACATGTACAAAGATAAATATCCCTTAATTTAGGAATCATTATTGTATGCTGTGTGAAACACAATACACACACAATATTTCCTTAGCCTGGAATATTAGTCCTCATAAAGTTTAATACTAACTTGCTTTAATAGCTTCAATTCTAACCAAACTCCTTTCCAGAAATTCTATACCTTGGCTATAGTGGACTATTTATCCTTCTCTGAGACACACATGTAAGCTTCTTCTATGCCTTAGTTCTCACTGGCCTGTTTGCTGGAAGGTACAGATTCCCTTCACAATTGCCAAACACCTCATCTTTTACAACTGTCAATGTCTCTTACATCTTTGAAGTCCAACTCAAATATGACCTCTTCTGTGGAGCTTCCTTCATCTCTCAGGGAATTAGTGTCCACTCCATATGCTTCCATCATAGTGATCATCATTGCAGTCTACTTACTTGCTTGTCCTCTTCAATCAACTATGGGCTTCAAAGGCCTCGACCATGTGTC
This sequence comes from Panthera tigris, assembly GCF_018350195.1. Lineage (NCBI taxonomy): Eukaryota > Metazoa > Chordata > Mammalia > Carnivora > Felidae > Panthera > Panthera tigris. The sequence goes on along the minus strand of NC_056661.1, from coordinate 94,834,695 downwards.
TGCCTTCTCCTTATTGCTAAGGACCTATGTGTGCCTGGCACAAATGTTTATCAAATTGGATGTTAACACAGAATCACAACTAAGAACGCTTCCTAACGTTTACCGGCAGTCTTCATCAGGTAGTTTCTCCTTCATACTGTTCAAAAGTTGGTTCCCTTAATATTTCTACCCACAGCAAACTTCTTCTATAAAAGGCCAAATAGATATTTTAGGCTCTGTGAATCATACTGATCTCTGTTGCAACTAGTCAATTCCACTGCTGTAGCTTGAAAGCCACAGGCAATATGTAACAGAATGGGTGTGGTTGTGTTCCAATAAAACTTCACTTACAAAAATAGGCAGGGAGGTTGGGCCCATGGATTATAGTTTGTCAACTCCTGATTTGATGGAAGGAGTATAGCATAGAACAATTTGGGTTGGAATCCCATATTTACTATTTCCTAGTTCTAGCACAAATTCCTTAACCTCTCTGTACCTTAATTTCCTCATCTGTAAAATAAGGTTAAGGCCACCTATCTTGCAGGACTGTCATGATTATCTAGGTAAAGTATGTAATCTGGTGCTTATCAGATACTAGTTACTCAATAAATTTTATCTCCCTTCCTCTTTCAGGATCTGTAAAGCAACTGGTAAAGATTCAGTTGTTGCCTTTAAAGAACTCAATACTCATTCTTTTTAAAAGACAGTGAAACCTTAAGAAAAATGTCACCAACTCTATGTTCTATATCAGGAATGATATATAACTGGTAGTCTAGACTTTATCATTTATCAGGTGTCTGGCTGTTGGCAAGTTAAAAAACATACTTTTTTCCACTGTCTTCTGAACCAAGGTTAACACCATTTTCACTTTATTTCTAGGTCACTGCCAATATTCATAAAGGTCTCTCCTATGTAACTGCACTTAAAATTCCAAGTAAAATGGATATAGAATTGAATACAAAGCAAGGAGACAGAATCTCACACTGGAAGTAAGTGCAAACACATATACACACAAAAATACCCACCTTTGGCAGGAAGCAAGAGGTCTTAGTCTTAAAATATTGCTAAAAATGAAGTCTGGTTTAAGAGCTTTGGGTTTAGCTTGCCTAATTGCATATTAAGTTAAAGTCAAATGTGGCTTTACCTTTGGTGGCTTCCCAGAAGTTCACGAATATCTCCAGTTTACAGGAAAACTTTATGAAAATGACCTGAGCTCAGAAAAATCTTTTAACAAAGAATGCAACTTCTCAGTCATAGGCATTCCTGATTTAAAAATTACTTTGCTGTTATAACAGTATCTTAATATGATAGTATTCAAAATACAACTACACAAACACAAAAGCATTATCATGATAGTACTAAAAAACTCTGTGGCAGTTTGGCTGCCTGAGGTTTCTCAGCAACCAAGGTAAAGGAGATAATCCAACATATTCTGGCTGTTCTTGGCTATCTTTTATATTTACACAGCTTTCAGTGTAGAAAAGGATGCTGCAGTTAGAAAAGAAGAAATAAAAACAGCTGCAAAGGGCAGCAGCTGTCTCTTTTAGCCAAACCAGCAAATGAACACTGAAAATAGCTAGCATGAGGTCCACAAGTAGAAAACTGTCCAAACTTGGGATACAACCACTGTATAAAACACCACTCTTACTTTTCTGTTTCCTACTAAAACATAAGTATTTGGAATGATCACAGACTTCAGAACTCACCACACAAATATTTACTTATTTTTCTTTCTTTTCTTTTTTTTTTTTTTTTTTGAATATAATTTATTGTCAAGTTGGTTAACATACAGTGTGCTCTTGGTTTTGGGGGTAGATTCCTGTGATTCATTGCTCACATACAACACCCAGTGCTCATCCCAACAAGTGCCGTCCTCAATGCCCATCAGTCATTTTCCCCTCTCCCCTGCTCCCCCCCCCATCAACCCTCAGTTTGTTCTCTGTATTTTTTATTTTTTATTTATTTATTTAAAAAAATTTTTTTTAACGTTTATTTATTTTTGAGACAGAGAGAGAGCATGAACGGGGGAGGGTCAGAGAGAGGGAGACACAGAATCTGAAACAGGCTCCAGGCTCTGAGCAGTCAGCACAGAGCCCGACGCGGGGCTCAAACTCACATACCGCGAGATCGTGACCTGAGCCGAAGTCGGACGCTTAACCGACTGAGCCACCCAGGCGCCCCTGTATTTTTTAGATAGCTGCAATTTTTCTTAGGCAATACTCAGCTTTCATATATTTGACTTTCCAACTACTCAAAAAGTTAATGTATTATACTCTAACTTGTCCTTCACAACTACTTTTCATACTTTGAATTCAGAATTTCATTTGGTGCTGAAAATTTAACATTTTGGTCTCTAATGCTATAGTGCTGTCGGTAAATAGCTTAATTTCAGCAACTTTGGCATCTCTGACTATTGAGCAGTATAAGAGATGAAGGTTGCCTAGAAAATTTGAAAATGATAGACCCATCCCCATGAAAGCTGGCTCACAGATCCTCTTGGTGCTTCTGGCTATACTGGCTAAAGAGGGCAGGGGGTGGGGGGTGGGGACATGGAAAGGGAGGAAGAAGAGTATATCCCAGGTGATCTCTCTCTCTCTCTCTTTTTTTTTTTTTACATTTCGGCTTTTTTTTTTTTTTTAAAGAGGGAGACAGAGAATCCCAAGCAGGCTCTCTGCTGTCAGTGCAGAGCCCAACACAGGGCTCAAACTCACAAACTGTGAGATCATGAACTGAGCTGTAACCAAGAGTCTTAACCGACTGGCTTAACAGACTGAGCCACCTAGGCACCCCTGGAGGTTTGTTTTTTTTTTAACATATATTTTTATTTTTTTATTATATATATATAGAGAGAGTGCTAGTGGGGGAGAAAGGCAGAGGGAGAGAGAGAATCTTAAGCAGGCTCCACACTTAGTGCAGAGACTGATGCAGAGCTTGATCCCATGACCCTGGGATCATGACCTGAGCCAAAAACCAAGAGCTAGATGCTCAACTGACTGAGCCACCCAGGTGCCCCCACTTCTGGAGTTTTAATAAGCAGTTTTTACAAATAACCCCGTGAAGAAATGGGCAGAAAACATGAATAGACACTTCTCTAAAGAAGACATCCGGATGGCCAACAGGCACATGAAAAGATGTTCAACGTCGCTCCTTATCAGGGAAATACAAATCAAAACCACACTCAGATATCACCTCACGCCAGTCAGAGTGGCCAAAATGAACAAATCAGGAGACTATAGATGCTGGAGAGGAGGTGGAGAAACGGGAACCCTCTTGCACTGTTGGTGGGAATGCAAATTGGTGCAGCTGCTCTGGAAAGCAGTGTGGAGGTTCCTCAGAAAATTAAAAATAGACCTACCCTATGACCCAGCAATAGCACTGCTAGGAATTTACCCAAGGGATACAGGAGTGCTGATGCATAGGGGCACTTGTACCCCAATGTTTATAGCAGCACTCTCAACAATAGTCAAATTATGGAAAGAGCCTAAATGTCCATCAACTGATGAATGGATAAAGAAATTGTGGTTTATATACACAATGGAGTACTACGTGGCAATGAGAAAGAATGAAATATGGCCTTTTGTAGCAACGTGGATGGAACTGGAGAGTGTGATGCTAAGTGAAATAAGCCATACAGAGAAAGACAGATGCCATATGTTTTCACTCTTATGTGGATCCTGAGAAACTTAACAGAAACCCATGGGGGAGGGGAAGGAAAAAAAAAAAAAAGAGGTTAGAGTGGGAGAGAGCCAAAGCATAAGAGACTCTTAAAAACTGAGAACAAACTGAGGGTTGATGGGGGGTGGGAGGGAGGGGAGGGTGGGGGATGGGTATTGAGGAGGGCACCTTTTGGGATGAGCACTGGGTGTTGTATGGAAACCAATTTGACAATAAATTTCATATATTGGAAAAAATAAGCAGTTTTTACTTGCTAATGAGCTTGTGTGAAATGAAATTTCTGATCCTTACAGGCTGATGATTTTTCAGCCCAATGTATATATTTTTGAGTGGGTCGATTTGGACTCTATGATGGATAAGACACAAAGGCTAATAAGAAAGCTTTAGCTTATTACTTGGATTTGGAACACAGTTGTTGGGCCTTGTAGAGTCTCAGCTTTGCAAAAGACTAGGTTTTTTGGAATTCTGAATTCACGGGGCCTAGTTGCTTGATCCTGACTCTAAGCTAAAACCTGCAGCTGTCTGATACTGGCTGTTTTAGTCTCAGCACAAGCTCCACTGAACTGAAAGTAAGCAGAGGCTCAATGAACAGAATTCAGACTCTGGAAGCGTTGTATATTTAGGACACTCCCTGTGGGGCCCTAAACTATGAAAACATCAATGGATGCTAGCTGGATTGTCTGGGTCACATCCACATGCCCACAATAAATGTCTTATTCTCTGATGGGACCATCTAAAATTAGGCTACTAATAGGCTCTATATTTCTGATGCAGAGGCCAATTGCATTCCTAACTTGTGATTCTTACCAAAAGGTCCAAGTTGGAAGAGGGCACATCATAAGGAGTGTGACCCCACCACTCAGTACTGGCAGAATGGATTCTGGACTTCCTCCCGGGGATGGCCCACTCCTGTTGACTTGTGTTCAGGTTTCCAGATTAGTTACAATTTACAACAATGGACTAATAGCCTTACTCTAATTCCATCACCTTTCTCCTCGTAGATATGCCTCAGTGAGGCACTCTGATTATTTAACACAGCTGTCCCTAAAAAGGAATTGATCTTTTCTAGGCTGCTCACTAGATAATTAACCAGGACAAAAGAGAGAAGTTATGTTAACTGATTTTGAAAAATTTTGAATTATCAGTATTTAATCCTGACCAATTCCTTAACATAATGTCTTTCTGGTCAAATTACATAAAAATGCTTTTCTATGAAAATGCTTTTGTCCTTCTTGTAGTCAATCCTTGTGGATAAAAGGTCTGGGTAAGAACAGGGAATGATTGAAAAAATGTAAAGTTAAGATTGTTAAATGAGACACAATGATTTTGTAACAACATAGACCAAATAAAAAATCTGGCAATTGGGGAGGCATGTGAAAGAGTATTAATAATGATCTTTGTTTCTCCCAGAAACAAAGAACTATTCTTGGAGGTGTTCTTTTCTTCCTGAAGGAGGCTGCCTTTCCAAGAGGCTATGAGCATTCCAAGTTCATACTGACTGCTGAGCTATGATCACACCTGACAGTCCTGACTACAAGACAACAAAGTGTGTCCTACTTCTTGTACTTTCCATGCAGAACATCTCTAGATGTGGTCCATACTTATCAAGCAAATCATGGTCAAGCAAATCTGTTTGGAACTTTCTGCCTTCAGGCAGTCCTGAGGCCAAATAATGGACTGAATTATTTGGGACTGGATGGGGAACCTTAGGGTAGAACACCGCACAGTAGGTGGTCACATGAGGGGCCCTGTTACCTGTACTGCCTAATATATGTCCTGCTGGGGGTTTCCTAACAATTGTGAATTGTTTGTTTCCAGGGGTATTACATATGGCCTTTAGAACTATACTTCTTTGTGTGTATGCTGACTCTTGAGGACACTGCTTCAGCCCTAAAAGGCATTTAGGTCACTTTCAACTTATCAGTCAGATTTGTGCTGTGTCTTAATTGATGCCTTTGGCTAGATAAAAAAAGAAACTTAAATACAAAAACTTAAAGAGAAGCCACCTGGCTTTCTAAGATAGACCTTTATGATTAATTAAATTTAACCATTTAGAGGTTCAGCCTAAACTCTGAACATCTTTTTTAAGTTTATTTATTTATTTTGAGAGAGACACAGACAGCATGAGCAGGAGAGGGACACAGAGGAAGAGAGAGAGAACCCCAAGCAGGCTACATGCTGCCAGCTGCAGAGACCGACATGGGACTTGAACTCACGAACCATGAGATCATGACCTGAGCTGAAACCAAGAATCAGTGGCTTAAATGACCAAGCCACCAAGGCTCCCCCTAAACGCTGAACATCTTAGAAGCACAGATATCAAGGACTTCCAGATTTCAAACTACACTACAAAGCCACAGTAATAACTACAGTATGGTACCGGCACAAAAATAGACACACTGACCAAAAGAACAAAATAAAGAGCCCAGAATTAAACCCTGACATATATGGTTAATTAATATTTAACAAGGAATCAAGGAATACTCAATGGGAATGGAGAAAGGACAGGCTCTTCAACAAATAGTGCAGGGAAAACTGGAGAAACATGCAGAATAATGAAATTGGACCCCTATCTCACACCATTCAGAAAAATTAATTTGAAATGGATCAATGACTTAAAACATAAGACCTGAGACCATAAAACTCCTAGAAAAAAATGTAGGAAAAAAGCTCACTGGTATTGGTCTTGGCAATAATTTTTTGTTATAATGCTGAAGGCAGAAACAACCAAAGGAGAAATTAGCCAATAGAACTATGTCAAACTCAAAGTTTCTGCACAAAAACAGATGCAATTACCAAAACGAAAAGACAACCTACAGAATGGGAGAACATTTTTGCAACCTATAGATTGGATAAGCGGTTAATATCTAGAATACACAAAGAACTCAGTCAACTCAATAACAAAAAGCTAAACAATCCAATTAAAAATATGGGCAGAGGAACTAAATAGACACTTCTCCAAAGAGGACATCAAAATGGCCAACAGACACTTGAAAGATGCTCAAATATCACTAATCATCAGGGAGATACAAATCAAAACCACAATGAGATATCATCTCACACCTGTTAAGAATGGCTACCATCAACCAAGAAGACAAAAGACAACTGGTGCTGGCAAGGATGTGGTGAAAAGGGAACCCTTATACACAGCTAGTGGGAATGTAAATTAGTCCAGCCAGTATGGAAAACAACATGGAGGTTATTCAAAAAATTAAAAATAGATCCATGGAACTATACAATCCAGCAATTCTACTTGTGAGTATGCATTTAAAGGAAATGAAAACAGGATTTTTACTAGGTATATGTACTTCCATTTTTACCACAGCATTATTCACAATAGTCAAGATATGGAAACGACTCATGCTGAGCATGAAGCCTACTTAAGATTCTCTCTCGCGTGGGGCACCTGGGTGGCTCAGTCGGTTGAGCGACCGACTTCAGCTCAGGTCATGATCTCACAGTCTGGGAGTTCGAGCCCCGCGTCGGGCTCTGTGCTAACAGCTCAGAGCCAGGAGCCTGCTTCAGATTCTGTGTCTCCCTCTCTCTCTCTTCCTCCCAGCTCATGCTCTCTGTCTCAAAAACAAATAAACACTAAAAAAAATAATTTTAAAAAAGATTCTCTCTCTCCCTCTGCCCCTCTTCCCTGCTCGTGCACTATCTTAAAAAACAAAAACAAAAAACCAGAGAGTAAAACAGTGGTTACGAGGGTGAGAGATAAGAGTAATGGTGTTTAAGGGTATAAACCTGTAATGAGGAATAAATAAGACACAGAGATCTAAGGCACAGTATAATGAATATAGACAATAATGATTATATTGTAATCATGTAAGGTGATAAATATCGCCATATTGGCAATCACATTACAGCATATACATGTATCAAAATAACATGTTGTACATCTTAAACTCTTAAACATATATAATGTTAACGTGTCAAATTTATTCATAAATAAATAAATAAATAAATGCCATGGGTAGAGGGAGAAAAAGAAGAGAAATGTACCAAATTGAGGTAGTTATTTGGTAAATATGATAGTCACATTTTTCCCTTGATACAATCTTAGGAATTTACTTCACACAATAAAAATCACCAATATTAAATTTGAAAAAAAAAAATAAACAAAGCCAAATGTAGCAGCATGCAATTGGAAAATAAGAATTTTAAATTCAATTTCTATTTAGCATCAAAAATATATTTAAAAATAAATTTAACACAAGAAGTGAAAGACTTCTGTGCTTAAACAAGTATTGTTGGGATTAAAGACCTAAAAATATGGAGAGATAAACCTTGTTCATAGATTGAAAGACTAAATATAGAACAGATCAGAAAACCCCTGACAGATACACAAAGAGACCTGTACACTAATGCTTATTTTGTCATTATTTATAATAACAAAGCTTGGCAACAAGCAGGTTGCACTGTAGCATGAAACTGGCTGGGCAGACCAGCTGCAGAATGTTTACACCTATTCCCTCAGGCTAAATGGAGGAAAGAAGCAGCTGGGGTAGGTCTCACTACATAGTATGTATATTTCCACCTAAAGTCATTTCCAGAATGGTGCATCACTCTCTGCTGTCTGTCCTTGTGCTTCTGTCAAACTTTGTGCAGATGGTATTATCTCCTGTCTTCTTCCAGCACAGAAATGGAGCAATAGCTCAGCTGCACAGAATGGATAGAGGATCTGGCTGATCTTTTACTCCTCATCAAGATTTTTAAATCTCTGTTTTTAGCCATGTCCCTTCTTCATTTAGAGAGACCTGTGCCTCCAATTCCTGCCTTTTTTTCTTTCACAATTGTTGATTTGACCTCTGATTCATCAGTTTAGTTTTGCTAAATAAATCAGTTGTCTTTTGTGCAACTGCTGTCAGGCTTTCAAAACTTTTTTGAAGCATTTCTTCCGCTATTATTTCCTCTCTTGTTCTTTTTTACCTTAACATAAAATTTACCATTTTAACTATTTGTAGGTATACTGTTCAGTGGCATTAAGTACATTCACATTGGTGTGTAACCAACACCAACACGAATCTCCAGAAGTTTTTCACTTCAAACTGAAAGTCTGTTCCCATTAAATGATAACTCTTCCCAGTTTCCACCGTTCTATTTTCTGTTTCTATAAAGTTGTGTGGTTCTTTTTTAAATTCACTTTTCCAAAACAGAGCTCTATCTCCTTAATTCAGTTCTAGGACAAATTCTTTGATCATCTCTGCCTCTCCATTTGTATTCTCCCTTTCTGGAACAACTATTATTTGGATAATGGATTTCCTAGCTATATTGTCTAATTTTTTAATCTTTCTCTTCTTCTTTACCTCTGCCTTTTTGTTCTACTTTCAGGGAGATTTCCTTAACTTTATTTTCCAGCTATCCTATGGAATTAACTTCCAGCTGTATCATGTTTTAAACTCCATAGTTCTTTCTTGTCATTTGGTTGTTCCTTTTCCTATAGTATTCTATTTTGGGGTCATTGAGGTAATAATATCTAATCTCTATGAAGATAGTAATCTTTTTAAAAAGTTTTGTAGACTTGACAGAGTTAGAGATATCAATTCTCCATAAACTGACCTACAGAGTTAATGAAATTACAATCAAAATCACAGTAGGACTTTTTATAGATATAAACAAGCTAATCCTAAAATTTATATGGAAGGGCAAAGGAACTAGATTAAAAACAGTTCTTAAAAGAAGAATAAAGCTGTAGGAAAAAATACTAATTCAAAACTTACCCTAACACTAAAATAATTAAGACAGTGTGCTACTGGCAGAGATATATATACAAAGACTCATGGAACAGGGGCGCCTGGATGGCTCAATGGGTTAAGTGTCTGACTCTCAATTCTGGCTCAGGTCATGATCTCACAAACTGTGAGATTGAGCCCCACATCAGGCTCTGTGCTGGCAGGGTGGAACCTGCTTGGGATTCTCTCTCTTTCTCCCTCTCTCTTTGCTCCTCCCCCACATGCGTGCGTGCATTTGCTTTCTCTCTCTCAAAATAAACAAACATTAAAAAAAAAAAACCTCCAGGGGCACCTGGGTGGCTCAGTCAGTTGACTGTCCGACTTCAGCTCAGGTCATGATCTCACAGTTTGTGGGTTCGAGCCCCACATCAGGCTCTGTGCTGACAGCTCAGAGCCTGGAACCTGCTTCAGCTTCTGTGCCTCCCTCCCTCTTCTGCTCTCTCAAAAATGAATACATGTTTAAAAAAACAAACAAAAAAACTCCAAAAGTGTACCTACATCTAGGGATTGCTTTTCTTTCTATGTTGTGCTCTGTGCTGACAGAACAGAGCCTGCTTGGGATTCCCTCTCTCCTCTCTGCCCCTCCCCCTGCTCACATGTACATCATACTCTCACTCTCTCTCAAAATAAATAAACATAAAAAAACAAACCAAACCAAACAAACAAAAAAACAAAAACACAGGGCTCTTGAGTGGCTCAATTTGTTGAGTGTCTAACTTTGGCTCAGGTCTCACCTGATCCTGAGTTCAAGCGTCTCACCATTCCTGAGTTTGAGCCTCGCATGGGGCTCTGCGATGACAGCTCAGCACCTGGAGCCTGCTTCAGATTCTGTCTCCCTCTCTTTCTCTCTGCCCCTCCTCCACTTGTGCATGCACATGCAGGCTCGCTCTCTCAAAAATAAATAAACATTAAAAACAAACAAACTAAACTAAAGATTCGTGAAACAGAAAACAAGAGTCCAGAGATACACCCATACAAATACGGTCAAATCATTTTTGACAAGGGTGCAAAAGCAGTTCGATAGAGAAAAGAGGTTTTTATTTAAATAATGTTGTTCAAACAACTAGATATCCACATGCAAAAACAAACAAACAAACAAACAAACAAACAAACAAAAAACCAGAACCATAACCTAAAGAGTAAGAACAGCTTACACAAAATTATCTAAAAACAGCTCATAGATCTAAATGTAAAACTATAAAACTTTAAGAAAACATAGGAGAAAGTCTTCATGACCTGAGATTATGTACAGTTCTTATTTAAACAATTTTTAAATGTTTACTCATTTTTGAAAGAGAGCATGCATATGAGTAGGAGTGGGGCAGAAAGAGAGGGAGACAGAGAATTTGAAGCAGGCTCCACGCTTTCAGCGCAAAGCCTGATGTGGGGCTCAAACTGTGAGATCATGACCTGAGCTGAAGTTGGACACTCAACCGAGCCACCCAGGCACCCTGTATTAAGTAGAGTTCTTAACATGATACCAAAAGCTTAACCTAAAAAGAAAATAAAAAGATAAATTAAGACTTTATTAAAATTAAAAACCTTTGATATGCAAAGACAGCTGTTAAGAGACTGAAAAGACAAACTGGAGAATGGGAAAAAATATTAACAAATCACCTATCCAACAAACAAAATGCCAAAGTGGATGACTCTCAAAGGCATTCTGCTGAGTTTAAGAAGCCAGGCTAAAAGGATTACGTACAGTATGATTCCATTTATACAACACTCTCGAAAAGACCAAACTATAGTTATGGGCAACAGATCAGTAACAGACAGGGGCTATGGGTGAAAGACTATAAAGGGACAGGACAAAGGAGTTTTTTGGGGGTGACAGAACTGTTCTGCATCCTGATTATGATGGTGGTCACACCAATCTATATAACGTTAGAACTGTACACCCAAAAAAGTCAGTATTACTATAAAATTTAAAATTAAATGTAAAAGATTTCTTCTGTTCTTCAAATTATGGAAAAGTCATATGGACTTCTCTCTTTTTGTTTGTTTCAGCCTCTATCATGGTACACATGTTCCTCAAATGTCTTTTGAGCTCACTATTCACAGTTAAGAGTGGAAATTGTAGTTAGGCAAGAAAGATAATGGAATGCTTTCAGTTGTGGGAAAGGAAGAGAATACGATGCTGATTAACCAACATATCTTGGGCGATGCTGGCTAACTCCTTGGAAGTACCGATGAATCTAGTTGCCTTAGGTTTATGTAAAGTTAGAAATATTCTTGTCCATACTAGGACTACAGGATCCCACCAAATAAAATCTTGATAGGAAAAGAATTTTCAAAAAAAAAAATCACATATTCAGCCATTCTTCACAAATTCAGATGCTGTTACTGAGCAATCACTATGTGTCGAGCAAAGCACAAAATAACAAAAGAACTTTTCTATGTGGTTAGCTCTACTTCCTTTCTCTTACTTAAGGAGTAAATCACAATACAAAAACATTTGTTTTTCTATCTGGTTCTACTTCCCTTTTTTATATGAAAAATCATTCCAGGATCACAGATTTACCTGATGAAAGCCAAACTCTTCTATTGCTAAACAGCTATAGCCCTCAACCTAAGAAAACTAGTTTAGAATCTGGGGACATTTTATTATTTTCCTGTCCTTCAATGCTATCCTACTGATTCAATCTGAAAAACATGCTATTCTGAAAGAGATTTCAGAAGAAAGTGAAGCTATCTTACAGGCAATGGTATTGTATTTCAATTTTAAGATGAAAGACAACCATTTCCAATGTTCTTTGTGTTTAAAGTCAAACATTTTAAGAAAAGTCTGGCAAACACTGTGTGGTCCATTGCCAGGTCTGCAAAAGTTATCTTCTTGTGATGAATAATTTATACTTTGGAGTAATACCCTCTCCCAAATACCTTACTGTAAACTGGTAGAGAAAGAAGAAATGCAAGCTGAAAGGAAATACCTATAGTCCACTGTTTTTTGGTTTTGTTTTGTTTTTAAGTCAAAAGACACTAACAGTAAAGACAAATTGTAAAATAAGATTAAAACCTTTTAAAACATAATTGCTTCAGTTTTTAATTCACTGATTTTATAAAAGAGACTATCATACTCCTTTGAAGATAAAGGGTCAAGGAATGCTTTTCTCCATTATATTCCAATATATTTTTATCTCCTTAACAGCTGCTCCTTCCTTTTCTGGTAAAAGCAATCCAATTTTTCTGGAGAAACCCCCTTCCATCACAGTCAAGAAATGGTTTTGATGGGGCTGGCTCCACCAGGGGGTAGGGGTTAAGGCACAAATTTGGCTAATCGGTTTTCTATTCACCTAACCACAGCGATTGGTTCATGTCATCCAAACTGGACCACTGACTTAATTCTACAACTTTTGCTGGAGGAACCAAGAAAGAAGTGTTTCCTTTTAAACAAAAGACAGACATGTGTAAGTTGCCATGTTTTATATCATGTGTTCCCTGCATTACCACTGGCCCATAGCTACTTAGACTAAGGATGGACATCTGATCCAAAATGAACCTTTTAGGCAAGTTAGTCACCTATTACAAGGTTTAATTCCAGGGTTTTACCCCAAAAAAGGGGCTCTATACTGGATAGTGACTAACTTAACCAATCAAATTCTCTCTCAGAGAATCTGAAGGTATGAGAAAGAAAGAACATGAATGAACTGGGCATTCACACTTTATCATTTCTCCTCAATCCTCCACAGCCCTTCCCTCCTATACCTACCTTCTCAAGACCCACCCTTATTTCATGAACAGAGCAGACCACACAGAGAATTCCATTGTCTTCTCATAGCCAAGCTTATAAACCAACCTGCATTTGCATTCATTTTTCTCTTCTTAGAATGAAAGTCATCCCTTTCAAAGCAAAGACAAATATGCTATGGATCCCTTCCTTCGCAAAAATGTTTCTTTCCTCTTCAGAAACTATGTCCTTTCATTTACCTTATCCCATTCTTATGCCATCAGTTCCCTAGAATATAGAAAATGATCTAGGCCTAGATCACCTTTCAACAAGCAAACATGTTCTATGATTTTCCATCATTAAAAAATCTCCTTCTTTAAAGAATGTTCTTCTCAACAAACGCTTGGTCATCTGTATCCACATGGAAAAAAAAGAATCTTGAACCCTACCTACAGCTCCACACAAAAGTAAAATTCCATATGAATTGCAGATCTAAACTGGGGAAGGTAAAACCAATAATGCTTTTTCTTTCTTCTCTTTTCTTAGAGAGAGAGAGAGCATGCGCACAAGCATGCTCAGGGGAAAAAGGGGCGGGGGGGAGGGGGGAAGGGAGAGAGGAAGGGAGGGAGGAAGAGAGAAAGAGAGAGAGGAAGAGAGAGAGAGAGAGAGAGAGACAGGGAGGGAGGGGGAGGGAGAGGGGGAGGGAGAGGGAGAGGGAGAGGGAGAGGGAGAGGGAGAGGGAGGGAGAGGGAGAGGGAGGGGGAGAGGGAGGGGGAGAGGGAGGGGGAGAGGGAGGGAGAGAGGGAGGGAGAGAGGGAGAGAGGGAGAGAGAGAGAATCTTAAGCAGGCTCCATGCCCAGCGCAGAGCCCAACGCAGGACTCGATCCCATTACCCTGGGATCATGACCTGAGCTAAAATCAAGAGTAGGACGCTCAACTGACTGAGCCACCCAGGCATCCCATAATAATGCTTTCAAAAGAAAATATGGAGGGGCATCTTCATAAGTGCAGGGTAAACAAAGATATCTTAAGACATTGTTAATGTTAATTTACTTCATGTCCAGAATGTCACTGTCTTTTCCTCTGTAATTGTTTCAAATCTCTTTATTTTTCAAAGATATAACATATAATTAGATTTTCCTTCTGCCACAATTCTTTCCCTTCCTCTCTCTCAGAAAAACTACTTTGAGGGGCACCTAGGTGGCTCAGTCGGTTGAGTGTCCGACTTTGGCTCAGGTCATGGTTTCCAGTTCATGGGTTTGAGCCCCACACTGGGCCCGCTTCTGTCAGTGCACAGCCCACTTTGGATCCTCTATCCCCCCCCCCCCCGCCAAAAATAAATACACATTAAAAAAAGAAAAAGAACAATCACTTTGAAGTTGGTTTTTTAAAACTGGAATAATCTTGTTATTTATCAGTAGGAGAACAGAAAAATAAATGGTGGTTAATCATGTAATAGAAAACTAATAGTTCAAGTATACCAAAAAGTCTACATGATCACTGTCTAATGGAATGTTTTTTAACCAGTCAAAATGTAAACTTATAGTTAAATATAGTTTCCTATTTCTTTCCATTTCCCATAGAGAAGAGTGTCCATATTTTCCAAATCCAAAATTAAGACACTTGAATAGAAAAATATACAGCCCAAATGTAATAATTGATATCATAGTTGTCCTGGACTTTCTGGAAGGTGGTGTTTCATGTACCCATAAGCAACAGTGTACTCTGAACATCAAAGTAAGCAATGTATATTTACCTACCTACCTACCTACCTACCTACCTACACATTATATTGCCTATAATAGATATCATCAGCTGGACTCAATTCACCATACTTAGGTGTTTCAGCAGCCTTTTACACTAACTTCTAAACAAAAGTACGAAACTTGAAAAAGATGTTGACAGTAACACTTTCCCCCATTCCTAATGATTTCCTCCATTTGCAAGGAGCCCAAATGGTGTAATATTCTTGACCCTTATCTACCTCAGGGATTTTAGCATATCTGGAGAGGAAAAAAAAAACTGGATATGCTTACTGTTTTGACCTCTCAACTAGTTCAGAGCTTAGGGGAGGAATAAAAGCCCTTGCAAATTTAACAAAATACTAAGTTTCTTAAAACATCTTTTAAGGAAGCTGAGAAACATAAGCTTTGCTCCTTTTAACAAAGTATCATTGATTCTCATGAAAATGAAACTTCCAAAAATGACTGCAAAAATGCACTATATAAACACAAAAACTACAAAAAGCGAAATGCCAATCAACTGATTTTGTTCTTTAAAGAAATGCAATTTACAGGTTTACTATTATAGTAAATTTCAGATAATGTTGTCAATGGAAATATTCAACAACAGTTTGAATAATACATGTGCAGAATCTGGGGCTCCTGGGTGGCTCAGTTGGTTGGGTGTCCGACTTCGGCTCAGGTCACGATCTCACAGTTCGTGAGTTCGAGCCCAGCCTCTGTGTGGAGCCTGTTTCGGATTCTGTGTCTCCCTCTCTCTGCCCCTCCCCTGTTCATGCTCTCTGTCTCAAGAATAAACATTAAAAATACATACATATATATATATATATATATATATATATGCGCAGAATTAGACTGAAAAAAAAAAAAAAAAAGCCAGAAGGCTGTAACTATAACAAGATCTCATGAAGGGGCGCCTGGAAGGCTCAGTTGGTTGAGCACTGACTTTGGCTCAGGTCATGATCTCACGGTTCATGAGTTCAAGGCCCACAATGAGCTTGCTGCTGCAAGTGTAGAGGCCTGCTTCTGATTCTGTCACTCCCTCTCTGCCCCCACCTGCTTGTACATTCTTTCTCAAAAATAAATAAAAAACATTAAAAATAAATCTAAAAAAAAAAAATCTCATGGGAAAAAAACTTGTCCTATGCTTTATGTTCCTTGTGCCATTTAATATGCACAACAATTCCACCACCGACATTTTACAGTAAAGAAACATAAACTTCGGGAGTTAAATTATTTTGGAATGGCCTTATGGTATATACAGAAAATTCTGCAAACTGCAGTATTAATCCTGGCTGTAACATTTACTAGCGTACAAGCCACTTAAAAGTTTTGAGACTTTTTCCTAATATGTAAAAGTAAATAATTAAGCCTCTGTTGCTGGGCAATTATAAAATAGGGTAACAAAATATATAAAATACATTCAATATTTGCCAAATAGTAGGTAATCAATATAATGTAGTCATCGTCACTGTTATTAGTAACTTGCCTAGAATCACATAGCTGTATCTAGTTCCAAAAACCTTTTTCCTTCTTTTAAAAATACTTAATAAAAAGGGTGCCTGGGTAGCTCAGTGTTTAAGCATTTGATTCTTGAATTCGGCTCAGGTCATGATCCCAGGGTCATGGTATCGAGCTCCACGCAGCGCTTCATGTTGAACACGTAGCCTGCTTGAGATTCTCTCTCTTTCTCCCTCCCCTGCTGCTCACATGCTCTCTAAAAGTCATGTTTAAAAATAAAATAAAATAAGAACACTTAATAAGGTTATACAGAGTATAAAATTGGAATGTATATAGAAAAATATAAAGAATAAAATAAAAAGATCACTATAATCCTCAAACCCTATAATAATGACTATTAACACATTGGCATGTCTTTTATATAGAGAGAGCCTTCTTTTTTTTTTTTAATATATGAAATTTATTGTCAAATTGGTTTCCATACAACACCCAGTGAGAGAGCCTTCTTTTAAGTGAAGAACTGGATTGTGCTGTATAATGAAGTTGCAATTTTTTTCTTTTATATTTAGGTTTTATCATTAGTCTCCTCTCTATAACTTTACATTAAGCAGGTTCTAATGTATCCACTATAATAAGTAAACTTATGTGTATCTTTGAACCTATGCTTTTTTCCCCCCAAAGAATGTCTTAAGCCAAGTAGCAATATCTCTGTTTTTAGCAAAGCTCCAGCGACTACATGTTAACATTCAAGTATTGGTTTGCATCTGAAAGAATTCATTTATACTTTATATATTTTTACTACTGATAGTGAATCTTAGCATTAAGATTCTATCACATTCTATTGCCATAGCAATGAAATATAATTAAGGCTAAGGGCTTCCTCATGTTTGTTCCTGCTGTCCAAATCACAGCCCCAGTCTGAGACTGGAAACTCTCCAACATCAGAAAATAAGAAACTGAGTCCTATGTATTTGACTTAATGTTTTCTAATCCATTTTATATTCCACATATCTTAATGAAATAATGAAGGACATAAGAATATGACAGTCTTTAACACCTAAAAGAGTTTAACACCTAAAAAAGACATGAAGAATTGAGATTTGAGCCATGCTTTCCTGCATCCTGAAGAAATGGAAAACTGAATGAACATAAGTGCTTCAATGACCCTTTCAGACTGAAAAGTTAGAGGACATGATTCAAAACATGACCTGATAAAAAGGCACAATACCTGAAATGAAAAATCTAACATGTATGACCTCCATTGCAGGTACATAAAATTCAAGTCTTTTTGAGCCACGAGAAAATGAGTAAGAGAACGAAGTATGTCTGTGGAACCTAACTGATCCAATAGTTATTAAGCACTGGCTACACAAACAACATTAAGACCTACAAAACTCTCTCAAAAATCAAAAAAGGACCAAGTACTCTCAATCCAGATTTACAAGGGAACAGGTATTGACCTTTCTTAAATAATACGAAAGAAGCTATGGTATACAGTTGTAAATCATGATAGTCATGTAAAAGCAAGATGCATACCAAAATACCACTATGACTGTTAAGAAACACCATATCCAAGAACAATGAATAATTCATATACTTTACAAAGGATTAAAGAATACTTAATTATTTCCCAAGATAATACATGAATTTAGGAACTACAATTTATGCAAATTGTATGTTGCAATAAAAAACAAACAGTAATTTCAAATTGAACAAGAGAAGCATAAGATATGTTATTTTTAGAAATGGGACAAGCCGAATAATAAGTATTGGAAGTCAATGATTGGTAGTCTATGCTAGAAGCACATGATTATCAGGTGCATTTTTCAAAGGAAAGGCATACTCCTCAGGCAGATAAAATCATAATTCATGCCACATATATTTACTGAGCACCTACCATTTGCCAGACAAGTAGGGAAATACAACAAAACAAAATAAACTAAAATCCCTGTCCCCATGGAGTTTACAACATATTCGTGTAAGATGTTATTTTAACAACAACAACAACAACAACAACAACAACAACAACAACAAAGCCAAGAAGGGGATGGGGTTTTGGGATGCTGTAATTATTCAAAGGACGATTAGGGAATGTAACATTTGAGTAAAAAAGGTAATATTTTATTAATTCCAATTATAATATTCCAGGCAGAGGAAATAGGCAGTGAAAGGAGCGTGCTCAATACATTCAAGGAACAGAAAAGAGGCCAGTATTATTGTAGTGTATGTACACTGAGGAAGAAAGGAGTAGGATATGAAGTCAAGAAAAGTAATGGGGCAGACAGACTTTTGAGGGTCTTAAAGGGTCATCGTAAATTGCTAGGTAAAAATAAAAAAGAAAAGAAAAACCACTAGAGGATTTTTAGGAGAGGAATGAAAGACTTGACTTAGATTTAACAGGATCACCCCGGCTGGCTATCTACAAGACTAAGGGGAGAGGCAGCAATGCTAGAAGCAGGGAGACTACTTAGGAAGTAGCTGCAGTAATCCAAGTAAAAGTTGATGGTAGCTTGGACCTGGGAGGTAGCAGTGGAGGTGGTGTGAATATTTGATCAGATTTTGGATGTACTCTGAAGGTAAGGATGGAATTTGCTGACAGATGGGAAGTAGGAGTGAGGGAGAAGAGGAAGATAAGAATGACTCCACAGTTCTTGGCCTGAACACCTAGAAGGCTGGAATTACTATTACTGAGAAGGGATGATTGCAGGAGGTGAAAATGTGAGTGGGAAGGTGGGGAATCTGCTTAAAATTGAGCATACTACATTTGAGAGGCCTACAAGACGTCAGGTAGGCAAGAGGATATACCAACGTGAACCTCAGGAGAGAAGTCTGGGCTAAAGATACAGTTTGGAAGTTAACAATGTATAGATTGTATACTATTTGTGTAAGTAATTTAATATTAAATATAAACCCACTGACATTTTCTATACTTATTTTCCCAACTTTAAAATACTGAGATTTTTCTCCTGCCAATCTAATAGAAACTAATGACTTATAAGTTATTTAGTATATACATGTTAAAAATGATTCAAAAATAGAAGCCAGAAATCAAACAACATCAAGGAGTAAAGGATATGAAAAAGCAAGGTAGTGAAAGGAATCATTCAGACCTTTAGGCTATATGACTTTTAGGTTATGCATTGGCACACTGACATTATGGTACATACTCTATTTAAAACTGGTCCTTGACATGTAGTTGATGTGACCTAGGTTTAAGGGCACAAAATTCCAAATGAAGAGAGGTCTCTTTAAAATCATATTCTAAATAGCAGGTGGATAAGAGAAGTTCCTAAGTAAATGGACTTGGAACCTGTTTTTTCCCACTCCGATCCTTCCTGCACCTATTAATCTTATGTCCATACAGCTATGTGTTTACCTTCTCTTATAAGATAAGATTTGGAATTATAGTAAATTTCCTTCATTTTATCTCTCCCATCAGAGTTGCTCATCTAAAGAACTTTGGAGACAGGGCGCCTGTGTGGCTTTGTTGGTTAAGCGTCCGACTCCTGATTTTGACTCAGGTCATGTTCATGGTTCATTGAGTTCGAGCCCCATGTTGGGCTTTGTGCCTGCTCGGGAGTCTGTGTCTTCCTCTCTCCCTGCCCCTCCCTGCTCTCTCTTTCTTTCTCAAAAATAAATAAACATTAAAAAAATAAAGAGCTCTGGACACAGAAAAATGATTTGAGGAACAGTTTTTAAAATTCTTCCACTGCTTCTATACAACTAGTACTATTTTAAGGGCCTAAGAGAGGCATAAATTAATTTCATACAATAGTTGCCAGGAACATCAGCAGCACCTGAGACATTACTGGAAGTGAAAACTCTCAGGTTCCACCCCAAATTGACTGAATCAGAAACTTTGGGGGTGGGGCCAGCGATCTGTGCATTAACAAGCCCTCCCAGTGATTCCAAAGCATTTTAAACTTTGTGAACTTCTAGCTCAGAAGACTAGGGATCAATTCTCTCAATGAATATCAATTGAAAAGGCTGCTAGGCTATAATCCTTGAGCATAAGAATCTTACTACTTTGCACTTTCACTGCATGAATCTGGCATTTAAGCCACATTCAAAGATTGTGAATAGTCAAAAAATCAGAAGTAACACCTCCCTCTGAATTTGTTTTTCTTCATCCTAGGATACCAAGTTCTCAGTACAACTTCTATCTTTCCTTCCTAGTCCTCCTTACTCTATAGAAAAGGTAATTTTTTTCAATCAGAATATCATACACTAACTTTTAAAGTAATTCTGTAGATGTCATGTCAAGTCACATTTCAGAGCAAGAAATACTCTAAGATTACAGTTGGCCCTTAAGCAACATGGAAGTTGGGGTGCTGACCCTACAGTCAAAAATCCACATATAACTTTTGACTCCCCCAAAACATAACTACTAATAACCTTCTGTTGACTGAAAGCCTCAATATAAAGTTGATTAACACATATTTTTAAAAATAATATATTTTTTAAATGTTTATTTTTTTTTGAGAGAGAGCAGGGGAGGGGCAAAGAGAGACGGGGGGGGGGGGGGGGGGGGGACACAGGATCTGAAACAGGCTCTGCGCTGACAGCAGAGAGCCCAAAAGCAAGGCTTGAACTCATGAACCGTGAGATCATGACCTGAGCTGAAGTCCAATGCTTAACAGACTGAGCCACCCAGGCACCCTGATTAACACATATTTCATACGTTATGTGTATTATATACTGTATTCTTGCCATACAGTAAGCTAGAGAAAAGAGAATGCTATTAAGAAAATCATAAGAAAAACACATTTATAGAACTTTACTGTATTTATCCCAAAAAATCCACATATAAGTGGGCCTGTGTTCAGATCCATGTTATTCAAGTATCAACTGTATTTATCCAAGTGTATCAACTTACAAGTAAGAAAATTGGGGCCTACAGACATTACATGGCAAGTACATCCTAACAGAGGTGGACAGACACCAAAGGATAAAATTATCGTCTCCAGTCATCTCTACCTGGACTGAGTCAAAATAGTTCCTCTAACAGATTTAAATAAAGGCATTAGAAAGACTGAAAGAAATACAAGATAATCTTTACTTTTCCAACTGTTTTCTGGAAATACAAATAAATACATCATCAAAAACCATCATTGATGGGGCACCTGGCTGATTAAGCTGATTAAGCATCCAACTCTTGGGTTTTGGCTCAGGTCATGATCTCAAGGTTTGTGAATTCCAGCCCTGAACCGGGCTCCATGCTAACAGCGACAGCAAGGGCCTGCTTGGGATTTTTCTACTCCCCTTCCCTCTTTGCCCCTCCCCACTTGCGCACATTGCTCTCTCTCTCAAAATAAATAAATAAACTTGAAACAAAGAAACCCATCACTGCTTTATTTCCTTGCAATAGTGATGTCTTTTTCTCATTTTGTGCTCTATATACTAACTGGAGAAAAAGACCCTTAACATTAATAGGAACACTCTGCAGCTATCTAGTGAGGTGGCATGCTGCACGCACCAGAATCTTGTCCTCCACTGTCCTATCAGTTCAATACTAAATTTCCCAGAAATGAATCTCAAGACTGTTTACAGCAACTATTTCATTCAGATAATGTGGCAATTTTTCTGACCAACACTTACCTTCCTGGTTATACCCCATTCAACACAGAGACTGCCTGGAGAAAACTAGAGTGTAGCTCCTTTGATACTCTGTGCCCCAAGTTGAAAACCATTTTTTAAATTTATTTTAAAAATTTTGTTTAAGAGACGAAACAGATGAACATAAGGGAAGAGAAACAAAAATAATATAAAAACAAGAAGGGGGACAAAACATAAGAGACTCTTAATATGGAGAACAAACAGAGGGTTACTGGAGGGGTTGTGGGAGGGGGGATGGGCTAAATGGGTAAGGGGCACTAAGGAATCTACTCCTGAAATCATTGTTGCACTATACGCTAATTTGGATGTAGATTTAAAAAAATAAAATTTAAATAAAATTAAAAAAAAATTTGTTTAAAGTTTTATTTATTTATTTTGAGATACACAGAGAGTGCATGAACTGGGGAAGGGCAGAGAGAGGGAGAGAGAGAATCCTAAACAGGCTCTGCACTGCCATTGAGGAGCCTGACGGCGGGGCTGTAACTCACAAACCATGAGATCATGACCTGAGCTGAAATCAATAGATGGACACTTAACCAACTGGGCCACCCAGGTGCCCCAAGCTGAAAACCATTTTAATTGTACTCTAATCTTATTTCACAAGGGTTCTGCGGTAACTTACAAGCAACATTCTGATAAATAAGTTAAGGGGAATTAAGTGTTGTGGAAGGTAGCACAGCCTTCCACGTGGAAAGAATATGAGCTTTGGAGCCACGAAGATCTACTGGGTTCACGTTTTATTTCTAGTCCTTAGTTGCCCTCATTTTAAAGGACAGAAGCCATAATATTAGCATTCTGCCTTACATTGTTGATATATTTAAGTTTTTAGTTATTTTAAAATATAAACATCTTGAGAACAGGAAGTACATTTTATATATCTCTGTATCACTCACATCATATCCACATAGGTGTTCAACAGATATTTAACTAATATGGAATAGATTTTATTATTATTTTTTATAGTAAGCTCCCTGCCCAGCATGGGGCTCAAACTCATGACGCTGAGAGTTACATGTTCTACTGACGGAGCCAGCCAGATAGCCCTAATATGGAATAGATTTTAATATATCAGATAAAACTCCTAATAAGTGCCCTTGCTTCCAGATTCCACTCCCTAAAGCACCCTCCCCCTCAACTACAACTAGCTTACCTTTATCAAAAGACACATCTGATTTTGTCCAGTTCCATTTTAAAACTTTCCCAAGGCTCATAGCCTTTAAGAAATTAAGGGAAAGTCTCTGCCCAAACCAGAATTTATCTCATCCTACCCTATCTCTTATAACTCAGGCCCACTTCTGAATTACTGAAGCTCCTGGAATGTTCTTCCCATGACCCTAACATGCTCCTCTTTAATAGGCTAACGTCTACCAGTCATTCAGGTCTCAAAAGCCACAGTTCCTCAACTCTTAACATAGTTAGATGTCCTGCCTCCCTAACTTGATAATACACCCAACTTACCATCTAATACTGAATATGTACTAGAAATGTATCTACTATCTACTATCTAGTATCTACTAATACTAGAAATGTTTATTCTGCTTCTCCAATTATCTGTAAACTTTTTGGGGACAAGGGTCACACTGTACTGAGTTTTATATGCACTGTTTATCATAGTTACTGACACATAAAACACCTTTAATTAAGATTTATTGAACATAATGATAAAGTCCAATGTTCTCAAAATCATTAGTTTCCAATTTGATAATATAATCATGTTTATTTCCCTGTCTATAAATAATTTTGGGGGGAAAAAACCATAGCTGCCTAGTAGGTTAAAGAAAAAGATTCTGGTGCCTTATTCTGTACATACATTTATTATGACAAAGAAGAAAAAATGAGCATTATTACTTTCAAAGAACAGAGAAAATATTTCACAAGAACTTGTTATTATCAGGGGACCTGCTTTGTGCTGGCCTCATCCCCAGAAAAGAGAAGGCATTTATAAACATGGAAAGAAAGAAGGTGAGAAAAAATCCTGGAGTATTAGACTGGAATTGGAAGTACAGGGACGAACTTATGGTTTTATAAAATATACACCTAGATACAGAAAAAATTATGGATATATATGTATGTATTACATATGTGTGCATGTATGCAAACCATACTTGCGTAGTCACACATTTCCTAGTCCCTATAAGTAATGACACCCCAGAAAGCAAGAGCACACTAAGCCCCTAAATCTTTTTTAATTTTCTTTAATGTTTTTATTTATTTTTGAGACAGAGAGAGACAGAGTATGAACAGGGGAGGGGCAGAGAGAGAGGGAGACACAGAATTCAAAGCAGGCTCCAGGCTCTGAGCTGTCAGCACAGAGCCTGAAACGGGGCTCGAACTCACAGACTGTGAGATCAAGACCTGAGCTGAAGTCGGACACTTAACCGACTGAGCCACCCACATGCCCCTAAGCCCCTAAATCTTTGTTTTTAAATACCATCTTTTACAAAAACAAACAACAATGACAAAGACCAAACAGGGCTCCTTGGAGATATGGCTGATTCCAGGGCTAGACCAGGCAAAGTACAGAATGAACAAGGAACAGCATGTTCTGCCAGAAATGCAGAATGAATGAGATGGGAGAATGATAAATAGGCAAATAAGCCAGCTTGAAGGGGCTCCCATGGGTTAAGTCAGGAACAATTTAAACAGCAAAGTAAGTAATAATAGTAACAAATCACAACAAATTAAATAAAATTGAAATCCATGAGTCCTTACTGATTTAATACACAAATGGGGGAGAAAGGAACGTTCCACCTTACAAAAAAATACCAACTAATACAAGTAGAAGGAATAATAGAAATAGAGGAATATCATTTGGCAATCATCATGTAAGTGGTTAATTAAGGTGAGAGCCTTCACTGATACCCACATTAAGGCTAGTAGTACAGATGTCTGATGAGAAACAAGATGCTGGCATAATTTTGGAATACCTCTCCACAAATACTGATCAAATGCAAAAGGATTTCAATATGATCAAGGTTTTAATCACCAACAGTGGCAAGGTTTGACATCATATGCCTCTGGATGCAATGCACTAAGAAGGGGACAGACCTATTTCTGTGGTATTCCTGGCCAGGAATGCATGAACTGATTGGAGTCATGAGGAAATATTACACGAACCTAGGCTGAGGGTCATACAGAATGTAGGGCCTGTGCTTCCTAAAACTGTCAAGGACAGGAAAGACAGGGAAAAATGAGGCTGAAGAAGTCTGAAGAAACATGACAACTAAATGTAAAATGTATTCCTGAACAGAATCCTGAACCAGAAAAGAATGAGATATTGCTCGGATTGTCAATGAAATATAAATTGGTTCTTTGCACTAGATGGTAGTGTTGTACCAATGCTTATTTTCTGATTTAGAGGGTTATATGTTGGTTATATAACAGAGTAACTTGTTTTTGAAAAATAGACACTATAGTGTTTACAGGTGCTGGGACAGTATATCTGCTGCTTGCTCCAAAATGTTTAGAAAAAGGCTAATACAGGATAAATATATATATATATATTTTTACACACATATATACACACGTATGTAGCATTATGTATGGAAACAGAGGACTGGCAATAAAAGAAATGCAGTAAAATATTAACAATGGTGAAATGTGAGGGAAGGGAATATAGGAGTTCTTTGCTATCTTCTGGCATCTTTCTGCAAGTCAGAGAAAGTTACCTTTTCTGTAAATCACTTTTTTCTGCCAGAGGCCAGAAAACAGAATAAAAACCCTGGCCTAATATGTTTATTTACATACTTTCCTTTATAATACTCTGAGGGGATAGGTTAAGAAGGAGGACAATGTTTTTTAGGCTTATTTGGAAAAGAGCATCATTGAGTTTTTAAATGAAGTTTCCTCTCTTCGTAGATTTTCAACAGGCATTTTACAGTTCAATGAAGAAAGGAATCTTGACTTACTCATCTTTATGGTCCTAACACCTAATGCATTTATAATTTAGTCACTATTATATACCGGAACAGGAATTCTCAACATTGTTCTAATCAGAAAACAGTGACCTGAGTAACAAGAATTCTGCTACACAGAAAGGGAAAAACTGTCTATGTCAAGTGAAAATATGTCTGAGAACAGGAAAACAGCAAGGATTATCTTTCTTAGGAACTTGAAGGAGGATTATCTGCTCTATAGTCCTAAAAACAGAAGAATGTGTAACCAGTAGCAAAGGCCTTAACTTAAAGAATGGCAAACTGCTGGGAGTTTATGGTAAAAACAAAACAAACCAAACATACAAACAAAAACAGAATAAAATGTTTAGAATAGAAGTGAGGTTTTTGGAGAAAACAATGGACAGTGGAAGATCATCTTTAAAAAAAAATGTGAGGGTGGGACGTGTGGGTGGCTCAGCTGATTAAGCATCTGACTTCAGCTCAGGTCATGATCTCATGGTTGATGAGTTTGAGCCCTGCATCAGGCTCTGTGCTGCCAGCACAGAAGCTGCTTCAGATCCTCTACATCTCTCTCTTTCTCTGCCCCTCCCTGCTTGTGTGCACGCTCTCTTTCTTTCTCTCAGAAAAATAAAAACATTAAAAAAAAACCCCTTTTTTTTAATGTTAGGAGAGTCTTGGTGGCTCAGTAGGTTAAGCATCAGATTCTTGATTTCAGCTCAAGTCACACGGTCTCACAATTCAAGAGACTGAGCCCCGTGTCCCGTGTTGGGCTCTGCACTGACCATGCAGAACTTGCTTGGTATTCTCTTTCTCCCTCTCTCTCTGGCCCATTTCTCATTTCTCAAAATAAATAAATAAACATTAAAAAAAAAGTGAGACTTTGGAAAATGATTAGATAGAACTATATTAAATCATTAGGATAAACCATATATATTTAAAGATTTTTAAACCTGAAGGAATACATTTTCACTGAAATGTATTCAAACCTTCAAGACATCAGACAGTTGTCAAAGTTAAACTCAAAACTTAAAAAGCTGAATAGATTTCATATAGCTCAACATCCTATCTTTCCTGGAGAATTTTTTTGGTACATTTTATAAGCTGTTGATCCCATTGCTAAACTAGAAGAAAAAAGAAGTTATGTACCTGAAGATCTATAATACGATTAACCATAATGGACTTCCAAATTATCTTTTCGAAGGTTTCAATAACTACTGAAAATTATATTTATAGTACATAACTCATCTGCTTTAGAAAATAAAAGATATTAATACCTTAAGAAATGAGAATTTTTCTATTCAAAGCATTAGAGAATTAAAAATTGCTATATCTATATTACAACTTCTTTTCCTGATAGAGGAATCTAGCATATTACGAGTAAAACAACATTCAGTATTACTATAAATCAGAATCTGTATGGTTTTTAAATGGAGGTAAAACACTTCTTATGACTATTATACGAATTGAATGAAATTATGTATATAAAGCATTTAGCATGGTGGCTAGTGTGAGTCAAGCACTCAGTAAATGGCATTAAATGTGTTTATTCTCATAGAAATGATGTGAAACAACCCTGAAATATGGTGAAGTGACTTCAAAACCTATTAGAGATGTCTATAAAGGCAGATGGATAGAATCTAGACTGACAAATTCGATAAGGAAAGGAATTCTTACTTAAACTTGTAGTCCCAGAATCTAACAGTGCCTGGCACACATAGTAGGCATTCAATAAAGGTTTACTGACATGAAGTGAATATGAAAGGAAGTTATCTGTAAAAGAAAAAAAGAGGTAGCATGAGATTGTCTGAAAAATAAGCTTACAGTCCAAGAATTACTATTCCCTAAGCAAGTCACTTTGAGAAAGTAAAGAAAATACAGAAACATTTTTAGAACCATGCATAGAAACTCCTCTGACTGGCCTTTTAAATAATAACAGAGTCACTCTCAAGTCTGTTTTGGCAAATGTGTCACATATGAAGTCTAATATTATAGAAAAATATTTTTAGGGGTGCCTAGTTTGCTTAGTCGGTTGGGCAGCCGACTACAGCTCAGGTCATGAACTCACTGTCTGTGAGTTCGAGCCCCGCATTGGGCTCTATGCCGTGAGCTCAGAGCCTGGAGCCTGCTTCCAATTCTGTGTCTCCCTCTCTCTCTGCCCCTTCCCTGCTTGCTCTCTGTCTCTGTCTCTGTCTCCCTCACAAAAATAGTAAACATTAAAAAAAATTTTTTTAATAAAAATAAATAAAAAAAGAAAAGTATTTTTAAATTTCATCTAAATAACTGTTGTATCCATCCTCAAAGAGTGAAAAAGCACCCACGGCACTGAGAAATATTTTCTAAATTCCATTCAAGGAGAATCAGATAAGCTTAATTCAAGTTTTTCCATCTATTTATACAGAAAAATTACCTCGGAACTTTTACTTACAAGTACATTGTAAATATACATATTTCACTTTCACAAATTCATCTTGAAAATCAATTGTCAAAAGTGAGCAGTGCTACCGGAATACAAAAGAGTAGCTAACGAACTTTTCTCCCTTGTCTCAGCAGCCACCTGTTAGAGCTCATCCTGATGGCACAATCTGCATGGTTTTGCAACATTTTCATACTGAAAACTCTAAATTCTCAGTGCAGCTGGCAAAGAGAAAAGTATAATACGAAAATACAGTCCATCTTCCCCACTCTATTTCCAAAGATAATAGGAATCAATAGACTTTTTTTTTTAAAAAAGGCTTTTCTAAGTTATGGCCCATCACCTCACTTTTATTTGGAAACTGATCAATTTTATGCAAAGCAAATCACGTCTTTAATAATACACTCAGTGCTTGATTCTGAAACAAGCCAGTAAAGTACACTTCTAGACAGACAGCTGGAGCTACATCTCCTGAGCCTACTTCAAACTAAAATCTGTGAACAACGTGAAGTTACAAATCAAATAATAATCCAAAATCAATTGCTGGAAGAAGGTTTTGAAAACAACAATAAAAATCATCATTAAACACATCTACCTTTCCTAACAAAATGACTATGTCTTCAGGAAAAAAAAATGACAAAACTACCAGTTTACATCACAGAACAGTTTACAGAATAGTAACAAGGAACCTGCAATATGCAGAGAAAAATTATTCTTAAATTATTATTTGCTTCCTGCAGTGCCCTGTAAAGTGTCAAAAGCATGAAGGCCACTGACAATATTACAATTATTTTTTCATCTAATTTCTGGAAAGTTCTGCAGTGGCAGTTTAGAAAGCAAACTAAATTTTGAAGAGAAAAAATGCTTAGCCGGAAATCTGGAAATAAACATTTCGTTTATTTTTTACACTAAGAAGCAGTAAGGTCATAGGGGCCAAAATGTGTAATATCTGTAGGTGGCTGATCCAAATCAGTAAAAATGGGTCTCTCTGGAATTAAGGACTTAAAATAATATCTTACCAATACAATCTGACATGATCTTTAAAAATCACTTTTTTTAATCACTGACAATGCAAAACTTTCCAATACAAAATTTATTTCAACAAACACAAACACATACTTCATAAATTCAGAACTAAATGTAAATCCAAAACACTAAAAATTACTTAAAGACATGAAAAAACATATTTGAAACATCAGACTTTTGTTTTTACGTTCATTTCTTAGATCTACTAGCAAAGCTCTTCTGGAAAGGGTCTTCATTCCAATACAAGATTGTTTAATATGCAAATTCCGTGTGAATAGAGCTTTTGAGACTAATTCTTAAAACCTCCTTAGGAGATGCTTAATTACAGCTGTAGTTCCAATCTCCTGCGACTCAAACAGTAATGCACAGAAAAGAGCCTATACACAGTTACGGTGAGGAATGAAGGTCCAGGAGAGACCCATCCTTTTGTTTTGGTGGCAGACGCTGCAAAAATAAAGGTCCAATAGAGCTATCTGCACCTGTCCCCACCCATCACAACCCTACAGAGCACTTTCACCCATCCACTCAAGACCCTCTAGCTCACGAGATTTGCCCAACCCGTGGCTTTCCACGTCTGAAAGGATGGGCGGGGGAGGCTGCGAGGTCTGGGATACAGATAGAAAAAGGGGGAGAACACAGATCTTTGAGGACAGAGGGACAAGGAACTGCATCTGGACGAGGATGGGACGTGCCACGGAGACTTGCAAATTCACTGGGAGAAAAGCCCCATGGGACCAACAGAGGCTGTTGCCTATTCAAGGATGGGGACAGGCGGAGGTACAATCCTCCACAAGAGGAAGGAGACACATTTGTAAGAGACCCGGGAGGGCGTGGACTAGGCAGCGCCGAACTCAGAGCCCAAAAAGGATTGAGATAATCTCAAACACATTCGTATGGTGAAGCTGAGACTTACGGTTACTTCCCGGGCTGAGGATAAGGGTCAGGTGGACCCCGAAGCTCTGCAGTTCTGCCAAAGCCGTGGCCGCCTCAGCCTCTCGCGCCGAGCAGGTGACCTCAGGTACCCTCCCGCCCCACCCACCCAGGCGGGTGCCCCCTCCTCGCCGGCCGGAGTGCGCCGGGCAGAGGCTGCTGGGGCCGAGGGTGCGCACTAGAGGCCCGCGAGGAACGCTGCGTGAGACGGAGGCACCCGCGACGAGGCTCAGACTGGGCGGGCGCCCCCCATCCCTCTCTGGCCGCCTCGCCGCCTCACTCAAGAGAGGGGAAGAGGGGGCGGTGGCTTTTGCCTCCGCCTCGCGGTCAAGTCCGGCTCATGCTCCAGCCTTGCACGCGCGCACGCAGCCTGGGCCGCCCTCCTCCCCACCCCCGCCTCCGGCTCAGCCGCTAGCGTGTCGGCCGCTGCCACCCCCGTCCTCGAGCCGCCGGCACCACCAGCACCAGACAGCCCGCAGCCCCAGCGGGAAGCAGCAGGAACGGCAGCAGCTAACCCGTCGACCCGGAAGCTTTTCCGTCGCCAACCGCGACGCTGCGAGGCGCATAAACCCGGAAGTGATTTTCTCGCCCCGGTAGCGGCGATATGGAAATCAAAGGCTTTTGAAGACCTGGAAACCCTTACTTTCGGGAGAGTGTGATATGGTGCTGAGGTCCGAGTAGAGGGAAGGCCAATAAAGAACTAGGCGGCAAGAGTTTCTCCGAGTCCAGAGACTCGAGCGCTTGAGGCGCATTTTGGGAAGAGCGGCCGAACACTCCAGAAGGCTTCTGGTGGCTACGGAGGGTTTTCCTGTCACAGGAAGTTAGGCCTGGCTGCTGGGAAAGAGAAGGAAGGAGGAATGAGAAAGCGGTGACAGCACCCCGCCCCGCAGGTGACTGTCCCACCCAGTGAGTTGAATGTAGAGGTCCTGGAAGTGCTCGGCCGCCCGCACGGGTGAGACGAGGAGGAGCGAGAACCAGATTCCCGCGAGGGAAAACAGAGGTGGGAGGCTGAACTACCTCCACATCTAGTTTCTCCAGGCAAGGAATTTATTTCTTAAAAGTAGTAACAAAGAGGCCAGAGCCACTTCTGGGGTGGCAGCTCTTTGAGCAAAGAGACGTGCACGTCCTTTCCCGGTAGTGGACGTTGGGTGGTGGCGGAGGAAAAATCTGGCAGAATGTTGGAGATTTTGTTTTTGTTTTTGTTTTTGTCATTTCGGGGAGGCGATTCACAACTTGTCATTCCAGCTCATCTAACCTCTTAACACTTCTATCTTTTGAGGCTTTGGGCTTTCTCTGCTTTTTATTTATGGTGTATTTATCTTTAAAAGAAATCATTGATCTAGCTGGCCTAACTCAGGATCTCACTCCCATTCCCTTCTGACTCGCTTAGAGAACTTGTGCGCCTTCACAATTTGTTTGCAAATGCTTCTTTCTCTTTGAATCTATAGTCTCTTAACTGCCTTGGTGGCCTCATCTTATTTGGGGGAAATGACAAAAATTCAAATATGTTTTCAAAAAAGTATAAAAACGATTCATTCCATGATCTTCTCCAGCCCTCACACCATGCTTTACTGTTAGTTGGTTCACCTAAATATTGGGTTGCAGAACTATAGTGGCAGCTGATACACAGCATATTTAGTACACTATGTATGAAATTATGCTCCCCCAAATAACCTTAAGTAACATTGGTGTTCACTGTAGGATTTCATTTGGTTCCCAATGTCAGTATTACTTAGTTCCTTCTGTATTAGCCATATTTAGTGTAATTGCCTTCAAAAGCAATTTGAAGATTATTAAATATCTTAAGTTACAGAACGGAATGCCACTTAACAGAAAGAAAGTCTTTGAAAATTATCAGTGACACTTGTTGACCTTGATAAGTGATGATTAGAATTGGTGGGAGGGACAAGGAGAAAGCAAGCTTACTTAGAAGTAGCACCAATGGCTATTTTCTGTTCTACTTTATTAATAATTCCTCTCTTTTTAGCAAAAGGATGAGATTTCTATGGTCAATAAATCCCTATGGAGGAATTCTTACTGATAATTTAGTTGCCATCTCTTCTCTTTAACGTTATAATGCTATAAAATAGTGAATTGTTCCAAGAGAATAGGGAAGGGTCAAATAACTTAGCTACTCTACCTCAGCTTTTTTCCTGTAACATGGGGATAACAGTAATAATACCTATTTCATCAGGTTTAGGGGGGAACAATGAATTAATGTATGTAAAGCATTTAACATAATGTCTAGTACATAGTAAGCATTGTAAGTGTTATTCACATTATTTTAAAAACATATTAAGCGTTATATTGAGAAAATGAAAGCAACAAAACCTAAGGACAACTTGATAAAATCACTTTGACTGGTGGGGATAAAAAATATGCTTTCTCAGTGATTTTCAACTATGTGAATAGAAACATTTTGTGGGTTTGGCTTGGTTTGGTTATTTCAAGTTGACGGGAGTTAAACAAAAGATTGAGAAACATTGTTTAAGGATGAAGAAAGGGGATCATTTTCTGTCTCAGGAACATTTTACAGAGACATAACGTGACATCCCAATTTTTGGTTTTTACTTATGAAGATATACTTTCTGATCACTGCTGGTAATTTCCTTTTTTTTATAAGTGAAATGTTTTATTACTTCTTTTAATTTAATTTTCTTTTTAAATTTACATCCAAGTTAGTTAGCATATAGTGCAACAATGATTTCAGGAGTAGATTCCTTAATGCCCCTTACGCATTTAGCCCATCCCCCCCCTCCCATAACTCCTCCAGTAACCCTCTGTTTGTTCATATTTTGAAGTCTCTTATGTTTTGTCTCCCTCCCTGTTTTTATATTATTTTTGCTTCCCTTCCCTTATGTTCATCTGTTTTGTCTCTTAAAGTTCGCATATGAGTGAAGTCATATGATTTTTGTCTTTCTCTGACTAATTTCACTTAGCATAATACCCTCCAGTTCCATCCACATAGTTGCAGATGGCAAGATTTCATTCTTTTTGATTACTGAGTAATACCCCATTGTATCTATATACCACATCTTTTTTATCCATTCATCCATTGATGGACATTTGGGCTCTTTCCATACTTTGGCTGTTGTTGATAGTGTTGCTATAAACATTGGGGTGCATGTGCCCCTTTGAAACAGCATACCTGTATCCCTTGGATAAATACCTAGTAGTACTGTTGCTGGTTTGTAGGGTAGTTCTATTTTTAATTTTTTGAGGAACCTCTATACTGTTTTCCAGAGTGGCTGCACCAGTTTGCATTCTTACCAGCAATGCAAAAGAGATCCTCTTTTTCCGCATCCTC
Source organism: Panthera tigris (assembly GCF_018350195.1). NCBI lineage: Eukaryota > Metazoa > Chordata > Mammalia > Carnivora > Felidae > Panthera > Panthera tigris. The sequence continues at coordinate 94,801,251 of NC_056661.1, read as the reverse complement.
ACCAACATCTGTTGTTAGCCTGAGTTGTTAATGTTAGCCATTCTGACAGGTGTCAGGTGGTATCTCGTTGTGGTTTTGATTTGTATTTCCCTGATGATGAGTGATGTTGAGCATTTTTTCATGTGTCATTTGGCCATCTGGATGTCTTCTTTGGAAAAGTTCATGTCTTTTGCCCATTTCTTCACTGGATTATTTGTTTTTTGGGTGTTGAGTTTGGTAAGTTCTTTATAGATTTTGGATACCAACCCTTTATCTGATATGTCATTTGCAAATATCTTCTGTTCTGTCGGTTGCCTTTTAGTTTTGCTGATTGTTTCCTTCACTCTGCAGAAGCTTTTTATGTTGATGAGGTCCCAGCAGTTCATTTTTGCTTTTGTTTCCACTGTTGGTAATTTCTACTAGCGTGTACTTTGTAAACTGGTAAGTCATCTTGTCAACTTTGACTTCTGCTTACTAAATTTGCAATACCCATATTCACATGCTGAATCTTCTCTTCTTCTCCGGCGTAAAAGGCTCTAGTTTGTTCATCTGTACTCAATATAGCAAATGTTTTTTTTTTAAGTTTATTTATTTTGAGAGAGAGAGTCGGGGAGGGGCAGAGACAGGGAGAGACAGAATCCCAAGCAGGCTTTGTGCTTTGGATCCTCTGTCCCCTTTCTCTCTCTGCCCCTCTCCAGCTTGTTCTCTCTCTCTCTCTCTCTCTCTCTCTCTCTCTCATAAATAAACCTCTGTCTCCCCCCCCCCCCCCCCCCGTCTCACTCTCCCATAAATAAACCTAAAAGAAAATCATTCCTTTGGGGGAAAAAAAAGTATTTTTGATGTTTTGTTAAACAGAACTTTCTGGAATAGCAAAGAAATGTAACAAGCCTGCCCATGGGGACTAAATGGCATTTGTACACCTCCCCTTTTCCAAAGTGAAAACCAGAAATGCCCCTACATGCTTTCAAATGATCCCAGGTAGGGTACCACCCTTAGTTGAGAACCACTTCTATATATTTGTAAGACCTTATCGCTTGGAACATTATCAGTTATACCTAAGCATTTTTCAGAATAGAACGAGCCATAACAAAATGTCACCTATTTCCTGTACTTAGTCACTTGAACTTTTATCTAAAACTCAGTCTAAACATATTACTAACTGTAGTTATACCTTTCTCTATTATTTTTTAGCTCAAGTTATTCTTTTCCAGTCCCTCTGCATGTGTTTCTGCCTTAGCAGTTTTGCCTTGATATGTTAACAACTTTTGTTCTTTTCCTAACTTAATTAAGCCTTTGTTTTCTTTTTTCATGTCACTGAAAATGTGTGTATTTAAAATATTCAAGTATGAATATTTCTTGAAAATCAATTTTTAGAATCTTTGGAGGATATGTTAACATTAAATGATATAAAAACAAAATACCGTAACCCTCATGGTTGTGCCTTTTTTCTATTACATCACATTTGTTTATGTTTTAAAAGGTGAGTGGACTGTGTAGTACTATATATTCCAGAGAAATTATGAGTATTAATAAAGCATTTTCCTAGATTTTTAAAAATGTTTATTTATTTTTGAGGGAGAGAGAGAGAGAAAGAGACATAGAGTACGCATGAGGGAGGGTCAGAGAGAGAGGGAGACACAGAATCCGAAACAGGCTTCAGGCTCTGAGTTGTCAGCATAGAGCCCAACGTGGGGCTTGAACCAACGAACTGTGAGATCATGACCTGAGCCAAAGTCAGATGCTTAACCGACTGAGCCACCCAGGTGTACCCCTCCCCATTTTTTTAATGGAAGTTTATCAGCACAGGAATTGATTATTTTATATTGTGTCTAGAAGATTAAGGATTACTTGATTTCTCTTTTAGGTGCTTAACAGAAAAAAAGGTTTGTGTAATTATGCTACATATGTTATACAATGTATTCACAACACAGTGTCTTTTTTTTTTTTTTTAAACAACCAAGAAAGTGCTTGAAATTCAAATACTTTTTGGAAATTCACCAGTGGATACTTAAATTAGTCTGGGGAAAAGGTGTGTGTGTGCACACAAGCGTGTGCATGTGCATGTGTAAAATACATATTTGGAAGAAAAAGTTGGAGTTATCTAGGGAATTGATAATGGAAGTGGAAAAGATTCTTAAATCATCATCAGAAAGATTTTATCAACTGACCAAGTGTTTTTGATTCTGCAATAGGCATCTCCAAAGAAAATTTGTAAGGTATATTTTAGCTAATCCAAATGTCAAATATCGAAGTTCTTTCTAAAGATTTTGGAGAGAATGTCAATGGCAGCTGCCTATTTCCAGCTTCCAAGCTTTTAACAATATGACATTTACTGGTGTAATTTATAGAAAATAAGTGTGTAGAATTCTGAATTATTATCTCAGGTCATTATTTGCTTAGTATTTATAAGACATTTTATAATCTTTTTTTTTTTTTTTTTTTAGGTCCAAAAGGCAGATTCTTACACAGTTTAGACATACAAAATTAATATCTCCATTAAATTTTTTCACAGAAAAGGAAAAAAGGAACATGAGAAAATCTTAAAATTATAAGCTAAGATTTTGAATAGTTCAGTGGTAAGATCATCATCTCTGGTTTGCCTTTTAGGTAGTATATATATTCTAAGATAGAAAAATAAACACGTTATTTTTGAAATTGTTTTTCAAACTGATTATGTTGATTATGTGTTTTTTAGTATTTCAGAGGATTTCTGTTTGTTTGTTTTATAAAGCAATGGGAAATCCAGAAAACATAGAAGATGCATATGTTGCTGTTATTCGTCCAAAGAATACTGCCAGTCTCAATTCTCGGGAATACAGAGCTAAGTCCTATGAAGTGAGAACAATTTACTAACATTTGATTTGCTACCATTGAATGTCATTTTTGGTTATTTTCATTTACATATATAGTCTCCTCATATCCTGTGAATTTTGGTTGACAACCTAGATCTTGGAAAAGTAGAACTGATGCTTCTAAAATCTCTGCTCCTCACCGTCTGCTTATCTGTTGCATGCCTTGTGACCATTTTTTAATTGATAGGTGTAAATTATTAGATATTAAAGGCAGTCATTTGTGTTTTCTTTATAATGTATAGATTTAATTTTTAAAAAGTACAATTTATGAAATGACTCTAAAAAATTAAGAAAAACATTGCAAAAGTCAGCTTATTCCAAGTTCCAATGTAAATATTGTTCTTGGTTATTTCCCCAAAGAACTCTTTTTTAACAGTTCATTTTAAAATATCTTTTTAACTTTAGTTAAAGTTTTAGGCAATTAAGTTACTTCTCTGTAGTCCGGAATTGTATTACATATACTAATAAACGTGATTGAGGCCAAAAAAAACCCAACAACAACAAAACCTAAAACAGAATTATCTCTTCTATGTGACAGATTCTAGGCATCATAAAATACTTCTAACTCCAGCTAATTTCTCTAGCTTAAATTGCTTTCTTAAGGTTAGTTATCTGAAACCTATTAAAGGATATTGCAGAGGTTCTCAGGAGGTTGCTGCTTCAGTAATGCTCTGGCTTACCAGTTCTCAATCCTGAATGTACTGTTGAATCACCTGGGGAACTTTAAAACTTTCACTACCAGGGCCCCACTCCCCACACATGCTGACTTAATAGGTCTGGGATGAAGCTAGGAATTGCTATTGTTTTAAAAGCTTCCCGGGATATTCTAATATGAAGCTAGGGTTAAGAAAGACTGTTGGCTTATTATAATCTAGGGCAAGTAAATTTTATTTTAAATTTTAATATTTTTCTCATCTAAGATTTTGTTGCATGAAGTTCCCATTGAAGGACAGAAAAAAAAGAGAAAGAAAGTTTTATTGGAAACTAAACTTCAAGGCAACAGTGAAGTAACACAAGGCATATTGGATTATGTAGTAGAAACTACCAAACCAATTTCTCCTGCAAACCAGGGTATCAGAGGTAGGAAACTTTTTCTTTTCCTTTTCTTTCTTTGTTTTTTTTTTTTTTAATACAGTTTCCTTCAACTGGTTGTGGAGAAAGATATTTTTAAAAATATATTAAGATCAATTTCTTTGGGTAGCCTGGATAGCTCAGTTTTAGAGTGTGTGACTCTTAATCTCAGGGTTGTAAGTTCGAGTCCCACATTGGGTTTAAAGATTACTTAAAAATAAATTTTTTATTTTTTAAAAAAATGTTTATTATTTTTGAGAGACAGAGAGACAGGGTAGGAGCGGGGGAAGGGCAGAGAGAGAGGTAGACAACTGAATTTGAAGCAGGCTCCAGGCTATGAGCTGTCAGCACAGAGCCTGATGTGGGGCTTGAACCCATGAACTGTGAGATCATGACCTGAGCTGAAGTTGGACACTTAACTGACTGAGCTACCCAAGCGCCCAAAAATAAAATCTTTAAAAAAAAAAAAAAAAATCAATTTCTTTTTATGTTCCTTTCCATTAAAAAAAAAGAAAAAAGCTTGAAAAAGACTCAGATAACTTTTTTTAAGGTGTAGCAAAGCCCTTCAAGAAATAACTTGACTGTAATGTTCTTTTAAGTTGAAAAATATTTAAATAAGTTGCAGTGTTAATGATTTGTTCAGTAGAGATAGGAAACCAAGGGGTGTCTTGAAAACTAAGAGAAAATTCAAATCACTTTTACGAGAAATATAGTTCTCAATTTAAGTGTCTTTGAACTACAATTTTTATTTATAAGGAAGCTGTTTAAAAATTAACCAATTGGGGTATCTGGGTGGCTCATTCGGTTAAGTGTCCAACTTCAGCACAGGTCATGATCTCGTGGTTAGTGAATTGGAACCCCATGTTGGGCTCTGTGCTGACAGGTTAGAACCTGGAGCCTGCTTCAGATTCTGTGTGTGTCTCTCTCTGCCTCTTCTTCACTCATGCTCTGTTTCTGTCTGTCTCTCAAAAATGAATAAATGTTTAAAAAAAAAGTTACAAAAATTATAAACTATGTCCAAGATTCAGGCATTATTATTAAGAAGCTAAAGCCAATTTCAGTCAAACAGCTGTTGAAAACAGTTGTTGATGAGGTAAGGCATACCTCTCTGTGCCTTTTTTTTTTTAAAGCTTATGCCGTGTTTTTTTTTTTTTCTGTTACTCTGTCTAGAAATTGTCTAATTCATCTGTTTTCAGTAAAGAGACTATTTATGTTGCAGAGATAGGGTTGAATCCTGTGGTTTCAGTTATTAGTTATTTTGGGTATTTGTTGTCTAGAGACAGTTGAACTGTAAGCCTCTGATTCATAATTTTTAGAGTATTATTCACCATATTTTACCTTTTTTTTAATGTTTATTTTTGAGAGAGAGACAGAGACAGAGCATGAGTGGGAGAGGTGCAGAGAGGGAGACACAGAATTTGAAGCAAGCTCCAGGCTTTGAGCTGTCTCCACAGAGCCTGACGGAGGGCTTGAACTTGTGAACCATGAGATTGTGACCTGAGCCAAAGTTAGACGCTCAACCAACTGAGCCACCCAGGTGCTCCCATATTTTACCTTTCTAATAGGTAATCTCCCTAAGAGGGCCTGAAGGGTAGAGGCTCTAAGGCCTTACAACTCAGTTATAATAAGTTACTGCATAAATTTATTGATCTCTGATACGTATTCTAAGTCCCTTAAAGAGATCTCCTTTCCCTAATCATCAGATTGATTTTTTAATAAAATGATCTAGAAATTGATCTTAGCTAAAAAGGGGACTATCCTTGTTGGTGATGAAGGCACATAAAAGGCTCTTTTTGGACGCCACAAATTTGTCAGTCTTTTCTACCTTAGTCTTGAACTTCTCTTATAAATTTTCATCTAGACTTGTTCTACTGTTGCCAAATTGTTGTAATTATCAGGATTGATCCTGAGATCAAATTCCTGAGACATATATCCAGATCACATATTTGAGCTAAGCCAGAGGAGTCATAATTTGTTATGTGAATTAGCCATACTCTGCCACTCAGTCCATTCACCCATAAGGGGGATGGAGTGGTGTCATTGTTAACAAAGATGTCCTCTGGCCCAGAGAAATGGGTAGTGCTTTTAGAAGATTTTCCAGGAGATGTAAAAAATTTTTTTAATGTTTATTTTTTGAGAGAGAGAGAAATGGAGAGAGAGAAACAGAGCATGAGCAGGGGAGGGGCAGAGAGAGAGGGAGACAGAATTCAAAGCAGATTCCAGGCTCTGAGCTGTCAGCACAGAGCCCGATGCAGGTTTGAACCCACAAGCTGTGAAATCATGACCTGAGCTGAAGTTGGATGCTTAACCAACTGAACCACCCAGGCGCCTCTAGGAGCTTTTAATAAGAGAAATTAAAATGGCGAACTTTAACCTAACTAGTTATATTAGTTATAATAAGCCATACCACATCCTGACTATACTTTTTGTATTGAGTTTTCTAAATATATGAAATATTTTTGTAGAGTAAGAGGATTCCTTATACAAGCATCACATGTAAATCACAAAGACTTTATAATAGCAGTGGTTATACCTTAATTTTTTGTGCAGTGCTATATATCGTTTATAAAAGCACTTTCACACCTACTTATTAATGAAATTCTTAAAAAAATTTTTTTTTAATGTTTATTTATTTTTGAGAGAGAAAGAGACAGAGCATGAGCAAGGTCAGGGCAGAGACAGAGAGGGAAACACAGAATCTGAAACAGGCTCCAGGCTCTGAGCTATCAGCACAGAGCCCAATGCAGGGCTCAAATTCGGGAATGGAGAGATCATGACCTGAGCTGAAGCTGGATGCCTAACTGACTGGGCCACCCAGGTGGCCTTTAATGAAATTCTTAAATTGGTCCTGTGAATTGGTATATGGTCATCTTCACATCTGTAAAATGGAAATGCAGACATAGGATAGTACTCGTTAAGGTCATACTCCCATTAGTGGAGGAGTTAGGACTAGAACCTTCATTTCCCAACTTGTAGTCAGTGCTTTTATTTTTTCCCCACAACAGATCTCATTACATCTATCATTTGCAAAGTACGCAATTAAACAATGGATCAGAACTGGGTTTAGGGATGCAGCAAAATAGGAAAGATAAAGTGGGACAGGACCTCAAGCTAGACAAAAGAAATTGCCTCTGAAATTTATTAGATGTTATCCTCTATGTAACACTTATATTTTGTACACATGTCCAATTTGTAAAATAATTGGGGGCTATAATAATCACATATATTGACTCCAGTATTTTGTGAATAAATGAAGCTGCTTGAACTCTTAGATTATCTACCTGTCCATAGAAGGTATCCAGTCAGTCTTCCTACTTGGGTCAGGAACAAGTTTCTGTATCTTGGAGTGGGTAAATTGGAAGAGTTGACAAAAATCGTGGCAAAGGTGTCCAGATGAGAGGTTTTAGAGGGCACGATTTGTAGGTTATTATTTATAGCCCCCTTGTGGCCAAATCTGGAAAAACACTAAGAATGGAGGTTACAATTCAGAATACAGTAGTAGTTTGTAGCCCAATCAGATTTTAATAAACACTGACATTGAGGGTGGAGGTTGAGTGTTAGCTTTAAGACTTTGCAACTTACATATACCACCCTCCTTATCCACCTGAGATCATAGTAAAATTCTTCCCATCTGTATCTCAGCTGAATGAGGAAGTACTGTATATGGCTCTTGACTGGAGGGTGCCTTGCTATTCAGCTGCTCTGTCAGTCTTTAGCAGGACAGTTTTCTTTGCTATACATAGGAAGCTTCTCTTTTAGTCAAGACCAGGACCATGAATCTACTGGTTGATTGTGCACAGAATAATTTGCATTATTATCAGGATTAAGATTTTTCATTAGGGCATATAATAAAATTGGCTGTTTTTATATTTTAACTTCTTTTAATGCTGCCTTTTAAAAAATTTTCTAGTTCTCAAAAAATAAAAAATGGGATAAACTAAAAAAACAAAATCTTAACATATAGAGAACAAATTAGTTGTTACCAGAGGGGAGGTAGCTAGGGGGTATGGGTGAAATAGGCGAAGGGGATTAAGAGCACTTATCCTGATGAGCATTAAGTAATATATGATATTGTTGAATTCCTATATTATATACCTGAAACTACTACAACACTAGATGTTAACTACATTGGAATTAAAGTATTTTTTTCTAATTCTCAAGGTAATTTATAAAATTTAAAAGACCTTTTTTTTTTTTTTTTTTTTTTTTTAATCAAATGGTTAGGAAAACGAGTGGTCCTAATGAAGAAATTTCCTCTGGATGGAGAGAAAGTTGGCAGAGAAGCAGCATTATTTATTGTTCCATCAGTTGTCAAAGGTAAAGTCTAAGATTTACCTTATGGATCTTTATATATTTTAGACACTAAGTTAAAATCTCCTGAGGACTTTAGGAATTTATATTCATAGTTACTATTCTAATATTGTTGTAAAATACGTATTTTTAAATTAGTAGAACTTAAAAAAAGATGTTTTGATTTCAAAGTAATATTCAGCCTTCTGGACTAAACAGTAATGTTTTTGTTTCTAGTTTTAAAAATAGAATACAGAAGTGAGGAAGGAAGCCATAATTGAAATAAAAAGTTTTCAGGTTATAAGGGATTTTTCAAAGGATATGACTAGAAATAGATATTTCATTATTTTGGAAAATTAACAGACTATCATCAGGACCTATCTGGCATAAGAAGGTGTTAATAACAGTTCTAAAATATTCTGTCCAACAAACAGTATCGGTATTATTTAAAGACTTTAGATCAAATGTAAAAATTTGAGCCCTTGACATCCTGGAATAATTGAAAAATTACTAAATTTCAATGCAGAACATGTAGCCTACTAATTTTGTGCTCTTGGGCAAATCACCTCTTTAAGCCTCAGCTCTGTTTGTAAGATGGGTATCTGCTCCTACCCAAGTTCATTGTGCTGGAAGAATTAATTAAGGTATTAGGTGTGAAGATCACTTTGGAAACTTTAGAGTACTACTCTCCTATAAGGCAGTAATAATACTGATGATAAATTAATGACCCAGTGGGGATATGCCATCAGCCTGCTGCTAACATAGTACTTACACATATTTTATTAGCCAGCTCTGGCATTCCAATTATATATATTTTTTCCCAGTCATACTTAGACTAAGAAGTACAGTATTTTAAATGGTGTTGGAAATGTTATTAATCAGAGTTTTGCTACATTGTTAAGGAAGAAAACAAGGAAACAATTTCTGCAATCCTCTAAGAATATAGGTCTTCTAATTCCAAGTGGATAAGGTCACAGAACTGGTCATCAGTTTAATCAAGGTCTTCTAAATCCAAATCTAAAACAATTCATGTTACACTTAACTATTTTTTTAATGAAAAATATGTTATTGTAAACCTTATATGTGATGACATTATTCATTTTTCTTTTTCAGATAATACTAAATATACATATACTCCAGGATGCCCAATTTTTTACTGCTTACAAGATATTATGCGAGTCTGTAGTGAATCCAGCAGTCACTTTGCTACACTTACAGCAAGGATGTTAATAGCCTTGGATAAGTAAGAAATACCACTAAAAATATTTTTTAATAAGCCAAATACAGCTTCATAGTAGAAATTAGCTCTGTTAGAACAGAAGCAAATAATATGTATGTAACACAATGTTAAGTTTTTGAAGTAAAATATAAAAATGAAAAGCTCCAAAGACAGGATTTTCCTGGTTTGCTTACAATGGGCTAATTTTTTTCCAAAAATGACAAAGACTGCCTGGATGAAGGATTAAGATTCCTTGATTTAAAACTAGATTTGGGGTTTTTTTTGTTTGTTTTTTTGTTTTAATTTTCAAGTTGAGTTAACCACTGCCTTTGTTTTCCCTCCTACTTTTATACGAGATCTCTTATTTCCATCTTTCCTCCACTGCAGTAGTTCAATAGAACTAATTATGTCTTTAAAAATAATTAGGAGTGCCTGGGTGGCTCAGTTGGTTAAGTATCTGACTTCAGCTCAAATCATAATTTCACAGTTCATGGGTTCGAGCCCCGTGTCAGGCTCTGTGCTGACAGCTGGGAACCTGGAGCCTGCTTTGGATTCCGTGTCTCCCTCTCTCTGTCTCTCCCTTGCTCGTGTTCTGTGTCTCTCTCAAAAATAAACATTAAAAAAAAGTTGTTTTTTTAAACAGTTAAATACGCAATTGACTGAAGTTCTCTTTCTGTTTTCCCTAATGCTGGGCCAAATGGCTCCTCGAGTTGTTCTGACAGATTTAGTATTGAGTTACTCTGAGTGAGAGTAGACAAGAGTAAGTTAGACAAGTTGTTTAAACCTATCATGCCTTTGTCTTTCTGTAACAACAGAGCAAATGTCACCTACATCTCAATGGTTCAGATCTTAAAAGTACTTCATGTTTTTTGAAAGGCGTTTTATTATAATGGTATATGCATTTTTTAAAATTTAATTATTTTGAGAGAGAGACAGAGCACGAGTGGGGGAAGGGCAGAGAGAGAGGGAGAATCCCAAGTAGGCTCCATGCTATCAGTGCAGAGCCCCATGTGGGGACTGAACCTACGAACTGTGAGATCATGACCTGAACTGAAATCAAGAGTCAGATGCTCAGCCAACTGAATCACCCAGGTACCCTGGTATAAACATCTTTAAAAATAGTTTGCTGTGTCTATTAACAAAAACTTTTATTAATACTAAATGAAGTACTTAACACTAGTTAAAAATTATAAAAATCTGAATGTGATATTAGAATGTATCACACAATAGGGGGCACCTGGGTGGCTCAGCTAAGCATCTGAGTTCGACTCAGGCCACGATCTCACAGTTTGTGATTTCAAGCCCCACATTGGGCTCTCTGCTGTCAGTGTGGAGCCCGTTTCAGATACTGTCTCCTCACTCTGCCCCTCCCTAACTTGTGCTTTCTCTCTGTCTCAAAAATAAATACAAAAAAAATTTTTTTTAAAGGGGCACCTGGGTGGTTCAGTCAGTTACTGAACTTTGGCTCAGGTCATGATCTCACGGTTCGTGGGTTCAAGCCCCACGTTGGGCTCTGTGCTGACAGTTCAGAGCCTGGAGCCTGTTTCATATGCTGTGTCTCTTTCTCTCTGTCCCTCCCCTGCTCATGCTCTGTTTTTATCTCTCAAAAATAAATAAATTAAAAAAAAAAAAAGAATGTATCACACATCAGAGTTGGATGGTCTACTTTCTTCATCTTCACTTTTGAACAAATACTTCTACTACCTCTTCTTTTTTATTTTGCCAGGTGGTTAGATGAACGCCATGCACAATCTCACTTTATTCCAGCTTTATTCCGGCCTTCTCCTCTTGAGCGGATAAAAACTAATGTCATAAACCCTGCATATGCTACTGAATCAGGTCAAATGGAAAACTCATTACATATGGGCTACAGTGCACTAGAAATAAAGAGTAAAATGTTAGCCCTAGAGAAAGCAGATACCTGTATTTACAACCCTTTGTTTGGATCAGATCTTCAATATACGAACCGGGTAAGAGTTGAATGAATTTTGGCTCTGATTTCAAAAGACATTTTATGTCAAATGTAATTTTTTCCTAAGGTAAATATACCTGTTAGATGACATATACAGTTAGTTGTATTTATGTCTATTAAAGCCAAGTATCTGAAGCTCTTAAGGGGTTTTTGTTTTTTCTATTTTCCCATTTTAGGTAGATAAAGTGGTAATAAATCCATACTTTGGTCTAGGAGCTCCAGACTACTCAAAAATCCAAATTCCCAAACAAGAAAAATGGCAGAGAAGCATGAGCAGTGTCACAGAAGACAAGTACTGTTTTGGTTTTACTCCACATTGCTTTTTTAAAACTTATATTCTAATGTTAAAATATTGTTTAAAATGATATATGCAATTAGTATGCAATGTAATCATTGCATAGATGATATAGTTTGCAGCTGCTAAGTGACCAAAGCTTTCATATATATATCATGTTTGTTTTGAAACAGTTTGAATTTCAAAAGTGCTTTATAAAAAAAAAAATTGTTTGTTTTTAATAATTAGGGAACGACAGTGGGTAGATGACTTTCCTCTCCATCGAAGTGCCTGTGAAGGAGATTCAGAATTACTAAACCGTCTTCTCAATGAAAGATTTTCAGTCAACCAATTAGATAGTGACCACTGGGCGCCCATTCATTATGCATGCTGGTAAATGGATTACTTTTTTTTTTTTTTTCTTAGAAGGAATGAATCTTTAGTTATAAACATTAGTGCTTCTTTTCAGGACTATTCTCATTCCGGCTCCTTTTTCTCTACCACTTTTGCCTTATGAGCTTTCTATTTAGATATCTGATTACTATATATACATACCACTGTTCAGAATTACAAGGTCTGCCCCATGAGAAAAGTATCATTGGTGTTCTTATGCATTACCAGGTCATCCTGTGTAATAGCTAATCATTAGCAAGTGTCATTATATAGCAGTAGGTCCTTTATTCACCCTTGTAATTTCTATTGTTTTGTATTAGATAAATGTTTGTTTTACTCTTCTCTTGCTATGAAACTTACATGAGGTAACTACTTATGTTTTGATGTTGATCATATTAGATAAGTATCCATTTAGTACTTTGGAAAACCGTGGCATCAAGAAACTCCCAAAAGCCTTCATTAGAATCAAAGCCTTCCATTCTTTATTTTTTTTAAAGCGGAATTAACTCACAAGATTGGGGTTATTAACTCTTTGTACTCACTGTGAACTTGTGTTCATTACAGTATTTAAGTGTTAGCTATAGTTTATTCTCTAAAAAGGATGTAATGAAGTGATTTACCATTATTTCTTATGGGTAAGCTGCTTTTGAGTTACTGTTGAAAGTGAACTTCCTTGGCTAGTTTAAGAAGTGCCTACATTATTCACTTCCTGTTAAATGTCCACTTTTTCTTTTTGAAGGTTTATTTCTTTATTTTGAGAGGGGTAGAGGGAGAGAGAGAGAGAGGGAGAGAGAATCCCAAGTAGGCTCCGAGCTGTTGGTATAGAGCCCAACATGGAGCTGGAACTCATGAACTGTGAGATCATGACCTGAGCCAAAATCAGGAGTCAGACACTTAACCAGCTGAACCACCCAGGCGCCCCAAATGTCCACTACGTCTTATCTGAGCCACATTTAACAAGATATTTCACCTCTCCGCGTCTGTTTATTTATCTATATGTAAAGGCATTAATTCGATCATTGCTCAAACTTATTTTGATTTCACTGATTCCAAAATTTGTGATCCAGTAGCTAAATATAGTTGCTTTTAATATACATCTTTTCTCTCTTAAAAAATATGCTGTTTCCCTAAAACTATGCTAGTTTATTCCAGAAATATGCTCTTAATTTTTTTTCTATTTCCTCAAAACTAGGCTTCTTTATTCTGTGTGTTCTTAATTGTTTTCCCATTACAGGGAATTTTCTATTCATATTTGGAGTTACCTTAAATATATATATATATACACATATACGTATATTTGTATACATATATATGTATATGTATATATATATATACACACACACACACATGTATATATTTTAATTTTTTTATTAGAGAGCTTGAGCTGGGGAGAGGGGCAAAGGGAGAGAGACAGAAAACCTTAAGCAGGTTCCACACTCAGCACAGAGCCCAAAGTAGGGCTCAATCCCAATACCCTAGGATCATAACCTGAGTAGAAGTCAGAAGTCAGACGCTCAACCGACTGAGCCACCCAGGCATCCCTACCCTAAATATTTTTTAACTGAACTTCTGTTTGTTTCTTCAGATTACTAATAAATATTGGTAGCAGCAGCAGTACAAAAAGAAATCACGTGCCTTATATGGAACTAAACGAAAAGAGGTAGAGAATATACTTCAAATCACAAGAAAGTACACTATGGAATTGGGAAGGATGGAGGCAGAGAATTTTAGTTGAGAAATCCCAAATTTATATTTGGTTAATATTGTCCTTTTTTGTGGCATGGGTTATTTTCTAATAAAAGAATGGTAATATTTTTAAGTATCTATTACATAAAAACAGAAGTATGGTATAGTATTTAATGTTCTTTGGAATGTACTTAGGTTTTAGTCGTAATAATTCTTATTTCCTAAAAGTATGACCTTTGGGAAGTTACTTAATGTCTCTAAGGACCTGTGTCTTTATCTTCAAGATGAACTTAATATATTTCTTAAGATTAAAGGAGAAAATGCAAATAAATGCTTTGAGGGTACCTTGCACATAATAAGTATTCAATAAATGTTGGCTGTTATTAAAATATTGTAAAAATTTAAAGATTTTGATTTCTAAATCAAATTTATAAATCTGTAGTTTATTTATTTTGTTTATTTATTTATTTTTTTTAGAGAGAGAGAGAGTGTGTGCATGCCAGCTGGGGAAAGGGGCAGAGGTTGAGAGAGAGAGGGAGGGAGGGAGGGAGGGAATCTCAAGCAGGCTCTATGCTCAGTGTGGAGCCCGACATGGGGCTCAATCTCATGACTCTGGGATCATGACCTGAGCCAAAATCAAGAGTCTTAACCAACTGAGCCAGTCAGGCGCCCCTAACCCATAGTATTTTTAATTGGAAAATCTTACTACTACAGTATACAGTATACAGGAAAAGAGTTTTATCCTTAGATAACATTTTCTGTCAGTTAGAAATAATAATCATGTTTAATATATCAGGAGTAGTATGGGCCACCTTGCAATACTTTCATCAGATGAATCATTTAATTAATGTGAATTTGAATGAAGGTAGATTTGACCATTTAGTAAGAACTTAAATTACTTTAGCTTGGAAATGTACTTTTATTTCCTAATTAGTATAAAGATCGAGGATGGGAATACTAGGTTATCTCATTAAGAGTTGGATTTGAGGCCTAACTTTATAAGCTTAGACAAGATGTTTTACCCTCTTGGTCTGTTTTCTCATCTTAAAGTGAGGGTTTTTATTAGATTGATGGTTCTCAAACATTTTGGTGGCAGGACTCCCTTTTCACTCTCAGAAGTTACAGGATCCCGGGATGCCTGGCTGGCTCATTGGTTTTAGCTCAGGTCATGATCTCGTGGTTTGTGGGTTGGACCCCCACCTGGGCTCTGTGCTGGCAGTGCAGAGCCTGGTTAGGATTTTCTCTTCCTCTCTCTGCCCCTCCACACTTGCACTGTCTCTGTTTCAAAATAAATAAACAGAAACTTTTAAAAAATTATTAAAAAAAAAGTTACAGAATCCCAAAGAGCTTTTGTTTATGTAAATTATATCTAGTGTTGTTTATCATATTAGAAGTTAAACCTGAAAAATATTTTAAGTATTTATTAATTCATTTAAAAATGTTTATGAAATATGCTGTATTTTTCAAAATAAAAAAAAATTAATGAGAAGAGTAGAATTGTTCTACATTTGTTGCAGTATTATATGTCACATGGCTTCCTGAAAATCCCACTGTACACTTAAGAGAAAGTGAAAGTTTAAAGGATCAGTAGCATTTTAGTATTATTATTAACGTATGTTTGACCTAGAGGATACCTTGAAAAGATTTCAGGGATTCTCAGGGGTTCCCAGATCACTCTTTAAGGACCACCCCTAAGATTACTCCAAGCTTTTAAAATTCTCATATTGGTGACCATCTACCTGAAAACTATTCTGTACTATTTTCCAAAACTGTTTAAGTTGCCTTTCTTCCCATATGGGTAACTTACCAACCACTCAGTAAATGTTTCACCGACATCACATAATCTATGACCTTTCTCAAATCAATGTCTTTTTTCTCTGATCCTATTTTTAGGTTTCATGTTATTGCTAGAGAGTATTTTTGAACTATGAGTATTTTATTCCCTTCAAATTACCCCATCTTCACAGTAGCTTAGCTGTCTATCCTTTTGGTCTCATTTATCCTGTCAGCCATTTAGTCCTCCCTTATGAGCTGTTCTAAACCTTTGTAGTCATAAGCACTTAAACTCCCACTACTTCCTTTCTCTCCTCTTATCAGGTAGTTTTACCTCCCTATTTTCAAAGAAAATTGAAGCCATCAGAAATGTCCTTCTGTATAGTTTTTGTTCTCATCTCTCTCCTGTGTCATGCAGTATGCAAGTAAAAATCCTTGTTTGCCATTAAATTCACTCTCTCCTTTTCTGCATTTTCTTTTTTATTGCCTTCAAACATGTGTGGTCTCTCCCTCTTGAAAAGAACATTAATTTGGCCCTGCTGCCTTTTCTGGCCACTATCCCGTTTCTTTCCTTCCTTTCACAGCTAGATCTCAAAGGTGAGTGGGTCACACTCACTGTTGTCTCTTTTTTTACTCTTCATGAACCTTCTTAAACTTTTCTGAGTTTTTAATCTCTTTCCCTGCTCTCCAGCATTAAATACTGTTGACCACCCCTTCATTCTAAGAACAAATTGGAGTTGAAGGGGCATAATGGAGCTATAATGAAGGTCAATACAAATGCAAATTATTATTGTTACATTATTAGTATTCTTGAAATACTGGCTTCCATTCTGTGACCTAAGCGTGTGTTATCGTATGGAAACTGCTATACTAAGATTCAGAAAACTGGATTCTAACACTGGCTAGTAACCATGGGACCTTCAGAAAGCTACTTACCTGGTTCAAGTTTCATTTTTCTTAACTGAGCAATAAAAATACTTCTGCCTGCCTCATAAGTTGTTTTGAAGATTATATTAAGTAATTATATATGAAAGTACCTTGAAAACTTTAAAGCATCATACAGAATGTATGTTTATATTAATTATTTGTATTACTTCTTGAATTGCTGTCTTAGACATGTCTTTTCCTGTCCTGAAAGATTGTTTTTCAAGATGCATTTCATTGGTCGAAGATAATTTTTCTCTAAATTCTCTCAGAATGATTTCATCCATTCTCCCAGCCTTAATGGTAATTCTTTTCAGTTAGATGAATTTGCCTCTTCTCAGATAGATATGCCAAGTCTTTGCCTTCCTCCTGAGTACTAAGCATGCATTTTCAAATGCCTACTGAACAGTTCACTCATTTTTTGTGCGTAAGGCAGTTTATAGAATGCAGAGCCAGGGTACCTACCCTCCAGGAATTTCTAGGCTACCTCTTTGTGTGTTATATTGTATTTACTCAAAAAATATATTTAGAAGGAAAAAGGTTTTCTACCCATTGTTCCAGAATAATAAGGGGGAAAGTACATAAAATAAGTCCCACAAAAGAATGAAAAATGAAATGCTGCAGGTAGTGAGATTATAGAAGGGGAAGATTTTAAACTGTTTCTGAGAAATAACAGAATTTAACCTAAACAAAATGAGGAGGAGGGAAAGGACATCTCAAGAATAGCAAAGAACATAAGCAAAAAGTGAAATGAATAAAAAAGAGTAGCATACAAGTGGCAGGTTTAGGGTATAAGAAGGATATGTGAAAGGAGAAGAAAGGAAAGTGGACGACAAATCAAATCACTTTTAAAGATGTGTAATTTTCCCTCAAATGTACCAAATTTCCTTTCCCTTTCCCCCTCCCACCCATTTATTTACAAACAATGAATATACTTTTCCAATATTGCTTCAGATTGTAGCCTTATAGAAGTCTTTGGCTCTGACCAAATTGTGGACTCAACTGTGTCTGACACAAGCCTTTGTACTCTTTTGTTTTTGTTTTTGTTTTTGTTTTTGTTTTTGTTTTTAAAGTAGGCTTCACACCCAGTGCAGAGCTCATTGCAGGGCTTGAACTCACGGTCATGAGATCAAGACCTGAGCTGAGATCAATAGCTGGGTGCTTAACCAACTAAGCAACCCAGACACCCACCATGCTTTGTACTCCTCTGGGTCTTTGTTTAGTTACTCTTTTTCCCCCTACCTAAAATATTTTTACCTCTCTTCAGCATCTCTTCTGTTCCTTCCTATTTAAAGTCCAGTTCTAATTCTTCTATCAAAACATTTCAGGAAGTCTTAGACTGAAGTCCTGCCTTTTCTGACATTTTTTTAAAGTGTTAGTTATATATCATTTTGACTTGAGAAATAAACAATGCTTATTTTGTTGTTATTCTAAGCTGTTTCTTAAGTTTTACAGCATAATGTAATTTATCCAATGTTTTTGTTTTACCTCTGTGATTACACTGTAAGCCTTTATCCAAGCAGAGACCATGTATCTTCTCCATCTTTATGTCTTCCACATTGCCTAATACAACAGCTACATATCAAATTATATCTTTGGGCTTATTTTACAAATCACAATCAGACCTAAGTGAAAAGCATTATGAAGTTTATTTATGAGTTACATTCTGATTCTGAACCTATTTTTGACTAAAAATTTTATTTCCTTAGTTTATAATTTTTGTACCTTGCATGTGGTAGTTCTTTCTCATCTTGTATTTGAGGTTATAGTCCCTCCTAGTTGATCAGAAACAGAAACAGTTGAATTGAACCAGAAGAATTCGTAAGAAATGCTTAGACACTGAAAAACATTTATGTCAGTATCTTACTTAAAAAAGATCTTAAATTTCTTTGAGATAGTATCTGAGATTTAACTTTTTAAGACATCTTGGGGGCATCTGGATGGCTCAGTAGTTTAAGCATCCAACCCTTGTTTTCAGCTCTAGGTCATGATGTTGCAGTTGATCAGATCAAGCCCTGTGTTGAGCTCTGTGCTGACAGTGTGGAGCCTGCTTGGGATTCTCTCTCTCCTGTCTCTGCCCCTCTCCTCCTCACATGCACATTCTCTCTCTCTCTCTCAAAATAAATGAATAAATACTAAAGATAATAATAAATTTTTTTAGTGTTTCAGATTATTTTGGGGGGTAAGTTTCATTTTTTTTTTTTTTTTTTACAGGTATGGAAAAGTTGAGGCCACTCGCATATTGTTAGAGAAAGGAAAGTGCAATCCAAACCTTTTAAATGGACAGCTTAGTTCTCCTCTTCATTTTGCTGCTGGAGGAGGACATGCTGAAATAGTACAGATTCTCCTAAACCATCCAGAAATTGACAGAGTAAGTTATTTTCCAGGGTTTTTTTAAATGTCTAAGCAATGAAAAACCAGTAATGACACTAAAATGTTCAATTGTATACTTGAGAAACCAACTGAAAAAAATAAATTTTACTTAGTATGTAGTATACGTAATATCTATGTATAAGCTTTGATTTTATACATGTTTTTATTGTGATAAAATATGCCCCACATAAAATTTACCATTATAGCCATTTTTAGATGTATAGTTCAGTGGCATTAATTACATTCATTTTTTTTAAATTTATTTATTTTATTATTTTTTTCTTTATTTTTTTCTTTTTTCAATATATGATATTTATTGTCAAATTGGTTTCCATACAATACCCAGTGCTCATCCCAAAAGGTGCCCTCCTCAATACCCATCACCCACCCTCCCCTCCCTCCCACCCCCCATCAACCCTCAGTTTGTTCTCAGTTTTTAAGAGTCTCTTATGCTTTGGCTCTCTTCCACTCTAACCTCTTTTTTTTAATTACATTCATATTGTGGTGCAATCATCACCACCATCAATCTCCTGCATATACATAAAATTTAACCTCTTTTTATGTTACGTTGTATTTCCTCAAAAAAATAAGAAAGAAAAAGAATTCCCATTTTTCAGAATTTGTGTTAAGAAGTATTTTAAAGGGGAAAATAATCGCTTTAAACAAAACCTTTGTTGGATCTTATAATCAGAACTTTTAAAAAAACAATCACATTGATTAGTGCTTTGAGTCATCTTTATCAATTCATGTTTATTTTAAGTATTGTATGTGCTAAGTGTGGTTAATATTTAATACTTGACAAAAGTCTGTTTTTTGTGAAACTGTGACATTTTCACTTACAATACCATAGATCTGTAATACTTTTTTCTTTATATTTTTATTTTTTCCAACATTTCTAGCACATAACGGACCAACAAGGAAGATCCCCCTTAAATATTTGTGAAGAAAACAAACAAAATAACTGGGAAGAAGCTGCAAAACTGTTGAAGGAAGCCATTAACAAACCAGTAAGAATTACTTTCAGAAATAGAGCCACACCAACTGTTTAAATTAATAAGTAATTTGAGGATCTGTGGCAAGAGTGGAATGGATGGATGGTTTCTTTATTGCTTTTAGAAAACCTCATAGTTAGATCTCTTAAGTATTAAATTTGTTATCATCCCTAACATTAAGACATTTATTCTTGAATAACAAAATAAAATTGCATGATAAATCTTTCAAGCACTTAAAATTAACCTAATTTCCAGTATAATCTCAATACTTGATAATGTCTGAAATAATTAGCAATAACATTAAGATAGAGAAGAATTAACAATTAGAAAAGCTCAGTTTGCCTAATAGTTACAGTTATGATAAAATTATGATTAATTTAAAAACTGTGAAAACTTGCAAACCAGATAAAAGGATTTATATCAACAGATAAAGTGTAAAAGTTTGATCTCAACAAATACAATCTCTGATCCTTTCCAGACCTTTCCATCAGTTAGGCAGTAAGTATTTGTGGAGTATTTCTGTGAATTTAACACCTTGAAATGCTGAAAGTGACAAATGATAAAGAGTAAACATATGATCTCTGCCTTTAAGAATATAAACACACAAACTCACCACACAACAGATTTTGTCAAAATACTGTTCCATGAGCACAAGACAAAGTCAAGGAAGTAGGTAACAGTACAGGCACCCTTCTATTATACTTTATTACAATTTTTTTTTAATTTTTTTAATGTTTATATATTTTTAGGAGAGAGAGTGTGTGTGTGCAGGCGAGGGGTAGAGAGAGAGGCAGACACAGAATCTGAAGCAGGCTCCAGGCTCTGAGCTGTCAGCACAGAGCCTGATGTGGGGCTCGAACTCATGAACCACAAGATCATGACCTGAGCCGAAGTCAGACTCTTAACCGACTGAGCCACCCAGGTGCCCTCAATTTATTTTCTAATTATATAGAACACATTATTATTCCTGGCATAATTTTTATATTCTAAATGAACACGATAAGAGGAATTAGGTACTTTTATCTAAAATGAACTGGCCTGGAAGTTATTTGGGGGCTTCCAATATAGTAAAATGTGTTGAGAACATATTGAGTTACTTCCAGTGACAATAAAAATGTATTGAGGATATATTGAGAAACCACAATTAGCTATTACCTCACACCAATCAGAATGGCTAGTTTCAAAAAGATATAAGAAGTGTTGGTGAGGATTTGGAGAAAATGGTGGAACCCTTGTGCAGTGTTAGAATGTAAATTGGTGCAGTCACTGTGGAAAACAGTATGGAGGTTCCTTAAGAAATTAAAAATAGAGATACCATATGATCTGGTAATTCCAGTACTGAGTATTTACACAAAGAAAAGGAAAACACTAAATTAAAAAGATACATGAAATTGCTTCTCGACCTTTTGGCTAAAATCAAATATAAAAAGATACAGGTACTCCTATGTTTATCACAACATTATTTATAGTAGCCAAGATATGGAAGCAAACTAAGTATACATCAATAGATGAATGGATAAACAAGATGTAGTACATATATACAATAGAATATTGACCATAAAAAAGAATGAAATCTCACCATTTGCACCAACATGGATGGACCTAGAAGGTATTACACTAAGTGCAATAAGTCAGAAAGACAAATGCTGTATGACTTCACATATATGTGGAATCAACAAAACAAAAACAAAAAAACAGACTCTTAAATACAGAGAACAAAGTGGTGGTTGCTAGAGGGGAGGTGGGTGAGAGAAGGGCAAAATAGGTGACAGGAATTTTTTTTTTTTTAATGTATTGAAAATATTATTACTCTCTGAGATTTTTCTGAAGAGGAGGAAAGAAAATGGCTCAAGGTCCGTTGTTCCATAACTTTCATGTGTACGGTCTTCCATCACAGATTCCTCTTAGGACAAATTACTGCTAGTACACATTTCTACCATATAATCTTTAGCCCACTAGACTCATAAGATACTTGACTAACACCAGATTTAGTAACCAAGTCTGTATCCCCCATAGGATACCTACTTTGTACATGAAGAGCTTTAAAACATTTCCTAGAAGAATCCAAAGTTGAATATTTTTTAGGAATCATTCACCTTAGTCTCTCAAGCTTACATGATCATGAATCATCCAGAGGAAAAAAAAGTGGAAAATATACATAATGGAAATAAAACTTTTTTAAATAATGCCAACAGATACTCACTTGAAGTAGTTTCCTGTTATTTTCCATTTTAGAAATCTATAATAAAGCATATGAAGTTGAAACTGAAGCATTTTGTTAGGTTGGGATATATAATTTCTAACCAGATTGCATAATTTATTATTGTCTTTTGTCCTAGTATGAAAAAGTTCGGATATACAGAATGGATGGATCATACCGTTCTGTTGAACTGAAACATGGAAATAATACCACAGTGCAGCAGATAATGGAAGGAATGCGTCTCTCTCAGGAAACACAGCAATATTTCACTATTTGGATCTGTTCAGAAAACCTCAGTAAGAAAGTTGTTACTCTGTTGTGTAAACCTCACTATTTTTGAGAGTAGGTTGGCAAACTTAAGTATAGCATCAGTTTTTTAATGACTTTCACATTTTCAAATGATACAGTGATCTTCTCTTGTATATAAATTACTAGCATTCCAACTGTTGAAATAGGTAAGCCTCTGGGCCCCGCATCCCTTGCTTCATTCAAAGCAATTTTTAATCATTTTAAAACTTCTTCTTTAACCATGGAATTTAACTTGAATTCCATTAAATGTATTGCTCCTCCAACTTGCCTTTATTGTCAGTGCTCATTTCACCTGAAATAATGCAAATATTTTTTGTGTTAGTTTTCTATCAAATCTTTTTTTAAAATTTTTTTTTTAACATTTATTCATTTTTGAGACACAGGGAGAGACAGAGCATGAGTGGGAAAGGAGCAGAGAGAGAGGGAGACATAGAATCTGAAGTAGGCTCCAGGCTCTGAGCTGTCATCCCAGTGCCCAACGTGGGATTCAAACTCACAGACCGTGAGATCATGACCTGAGCTGAAGTCAGATGCTTAACCAAGACTGAGCCACCAGGCGCCCCTCTATCAAATATTTTCATTTAAAATTATCCTGATGTCACTATAGATTTGTCTTTCAAGCAAATACTGCAAATATATAAAGGAATTAATTGAGGTTATTGTGATTGGTTAATGATTTGTCTTTTTTTTTAACTCTAGATTCTACTGATTGTATCATAAATAGGCTATCATGGAATTAAAGATCTTATATACATTTGATACATTTTGTTTGTTTTAGGAATTATCATAATTCTTATATTCTTTAATTTTTTACAGATTTTGTTTGTTTGTTTCTTTCTTTATAAGTAGGCTCCTTGCTCAGCACAGAGCCCAATGCCAGGCTTGAACTCATGACCCTGAGATCAAGACTTGAGCTGAAAGCAAGAGTTGGAGGCTTAACCGACTGAATTACTCAGGCACCCTTTTAAGATGTTATTTTTAAGGGGCGCCTGGGTGGCTATGTCGGTTTAGTGTCTGACTCTTGATGTCAGTTCATGTCATGATCCCAGGATTGTGGGATCAAGTCCCATGTTGGGCTCCATGCTGAGCATGGGGCCTGCTTAAAATTCTTCCTCTTCTCCCTCTGCCTCTCTCCCCTTTGCCCCGTGCATGCTCTCTCTAATTAAAAAAGAAAAAAAATTTTATTTCTAAGTAATCTCTATACCCAACATGGGGCTCAAACTTAAAACCCTAAGATCAAGAGTCATATTCTCTACAAACTGGGCCACCTAGGCGCCCCTCATAATTCTTAAATTCTTTTTTTTTTAATGTTTATTTATTTATTTTGAGAGTGAGTGAGTGCATGTGTGTGCAGGAGTCAGGGGGCTGGGGAGGAGGTAAGGAGAGAGGAGAGAACCAGAGAATCCCATCCCAAGTGGGCTCTGCCCTGTTAGCACAGAACCTTGCGTGGGGCCTATCCCAGGATCCATGAGACCATGACCTGAGCTGAAATCAAGAGTTGGGTGCCCAATCAACTGAGCCACCTGGGCACCTCCATAATTCTTACATTCTTAAAAACAAAAGCTCTTCACCTAAAATTGGGTAGTAATATTATTGGTTAAAGTCAGCGTTGATTAGAATTTAGACCTTTACTTTGTGTGTATTCAGCACTTAAGTACAGATAATTTAATACAAATTTTCCATGTGTTGATATAATTTATTTTTACATTATCATTTATAAAAGGAAAGATGTTTTTCAGGCCTTCAACTCAAGCCTTATCATAAACCATTGCAACATGTTCGTGACTGGCCAGAAATACTTGCTGAATTAACTAATTTGGATCCCCAAAGAGAAACACCACAGCTTTTCCTAAGAAGAGATGTGAGACTTCCTTTGGAAGTTGAAAAAAAGGTTTGTGTGGAAATCTTATTTTAGTCATTTAAATACACAGAATCTATTGAGTTCCTGTGGTAGGCACTAGAAATAAAAATTGTGCTTTTCCTGTATGAGGACGAGGAGATTTTCTGTTTTTCTGTTCAATCCTTACATCCCTGGGGTAAGTGGTAGAGTTTGAGTTAGTTTACTTACAAAGCCCCTGGTTGGTTTTCCTATTTCTACCTTCATTGTTGTAGAAACAAA
Source organism: Panthera tigris (assembly GCF_018350195.1). NCBI lineage: Eukaryota > Metazoa > Chordata > Mammalia > Carnivora > Felidae > Panthera > Panthera tigris. The sequence continues at coordinate 94,776,825 of NC_056661.1, read as the reverse complement.
AGAAATAGAGAATCTATTGTAAAGAGAATTAGCAACCAGATGGAAGATGGATTATACAAAAAAAAAAGTTTTTAGTATAGTTAGGAAGTACAGTATCAAAGATAAATTTAATAAAGTGCTAATCAGTGGTAAACTTCAGACGAGCAAAGAGATATGTTGATGTGGGAGGAGAACAGAAAATATATTCTGAATGGAGAAGATTATATTTGCAAAGGGGATATAAAAAAGTTATTCTCAAAAGTCAGTAAGTGGCTATTTTCAAATCAAGCAGAAATTATATAGATGGTAAAAAATGAGAATAGAATTTACATTTGATAAAAAGATCTGTTCCATACAAGTACACTTGGATTTGAATTTCTGTAAATTTTAGAGGATGTGGGATAATGCTATCTGAAAGATGAATGGACAACAAATAAATTTAAGGTAGATATCACAAGTTAAACTAAGTGTGAAGGCTAACTACAAGAGTATCTTTGAAATTGAAGAAAAAAAGTTTCAAGGTCTCATAACTTTGGTGAAGAAAAAATATACAGTGCATTTCCTGATTGTTATCCAAGGGAATATTAAACAGACAAGGTTAAGCAAAGTTATATGAAAAGTTCAGTGGCCATGTACAAACTTGATAAATGTTTTGTATCTAACTATTCATATTGTCCCTTTTATATTATCAAACCAAAGATAGACTTGATCCTCTCACTGAAATATACTGGCAGTTACATAAAGAGTGTATGAAACTTACCAAAAACAAAGATCTTAATTATTCATTAAAAAATGTGTTAGATTTTCATAAGTAGAACAAAGGGAAAAAAAAATAATTTATCATCTCAATTGACACAGAAAAGATAGTTGACAAAATCCAATACCCTTTCATGATAAAACTCTTATAATAGGAATAGATGGGAACTTCCTCAACATGATAAATGGCATTTATGAAAAACCTACAGCTAACATACTCGATGAAAGGCTGAAAGCTAAGATCATGAAAAAGACAAGGATGCAGCTTTCACCAATGCTATTTAACACTAACCAGAGCAATTAGATGAAGGAAGGAAGGAAGGAAGGAAGGAAGGAAGGAAGGAAGGAAGGAAGGAAGGAAGGAAAGAAGGGGAAAAAAATAAAAAGCATCCATACTGGAAAGGAAAAAAATAAAACTATTCGCAAATGACATGATCCTATATAGAGGATCCACAAAAAAGCTATTAGGGGTAATAAATAGATTCAACAATGTGCAAGTTACAAGCTTAACACACAAGAATCAGTGGTTTCTACATACATCAATGAACAACCAAAAAAGGAAATTAAGAAATTAATTAAAATAGCATCTTAAAGAAAATGCTAGGAATAAATTTAACAAAAGAGGTGCAAGACTTGTACACTCAGAACTATAAAACATACTGAAAAAAACTAAAGATCTGTGTAACTGGAAAGACATCTGTGTTAAGGGTAGGAAGATTTAATATTGTTAAGATGTCCACACTAGCCAAGCATGTACTGATTTACCACATTATCTAAAAAAAATTCCAAAAGCCTTTTTGTAGAAGTGGAAAAGGCAATCCTTAAATTCATATGTAATTACACAGGGCCTTGAATAGCTAAAGCAACCTTGAAAAAAGAATAGAGTCGAGGGATTCACACTTCCAATTTCAAAACTTACTACAAAAGCCACAGTAATTAGGGACAATTATATAGGCCAATGGATTAGAAACGAGAGTACAGAAATAAACCCAATACATCTATAACCAAAATCTATAGTCAGCTGATTTTTGACAAGGGTGCCAATGAAAAAAGAGTGGTCTTTTCAACAGATGGTGCAAAAGCATGAAATTGGACCCTGAATCACACCATATATAAAAGTTAACTCACTGGATCAACAACCTAAATGTAAGAGCTAAAAACCATAAAGCTCTTAGAAGCAAACCAACAGATAAACCTTCATGACCTTAGATTTGGCAATGGATTTTTTTTTTAAGCTTACTCATTTATTTTGAGAGTGAGAGAGAATGTGCAGGGGGAGGGTGACAGAGAGGGAGAGAGAATCCCAAGCAAGCTCCATGGTGTGGGCCTGACATGGGGCTTGAACTCAAAAATTGTGAGATCATGACCTCAGTCGAAACCAAGGGTTAGACACTCAACCGACAGCTACTCAGGTGCCCCTGGCAATGGATTTTTAAATAGGACACCAAAACTGTGAGCAACAAAAGAAAGTATACATAAATTGGACTTCAAAATTAAAAACATTTGTGCATAAAAGGATATTATCAAGAAAGTGAAAAGACGATTTACAGAATGGGAGCTACAACTCAACAACAAAAAGACAACCCAGTTAAAATGGGCAAAAGACTTGATTTCTCCAGTGAAGATACACAAATGACTAAGAAACTTGTGAAAAGATGCTCAACGTCAATGGTCATTAGGGAAATGTACATCAAAACACAATGAGAATCTACTTCACACCTCCTAGGATGGCTATTTTAATTAAAAAAAAGAAAATAATGAATTTTGGTAAAGTTACAAAGAATTTGTCATCCTTATACATTGCAGGTAGGAATGTAAAATGGAATAGCTGCTGTGGAAAACAATAGCGGTTCTCAGAAAAACTAAACACAATTACCATATGATCCAGTAGTTCCACTCTTTGATATATACCTGAAGAATTAAAAATAGGAACTTAAACATATCTATATGCCAGTGTTCAAAGCAGCATTAGTCACAATAACCGAAATGGTGGAAACAAACTAAGTTTCCATCAAGAGATGAATGGATAAACAAAACGTGGTATACACATAAAATGGAATATTATTCAGCCATAAAAAGAAATGAAGTTCTGATACATGCCATGACATGGATAAACCTTGAGAACATTATGCTAAGTGAAATAAGCCAAGCCAGATGCAAGAAGAGCACAAATATTGTATGATTCTACTTACACTAAGTATCTAGAATAAGAAAATTCATGAAGTAAATTAGTGGTCACTACAGGTGTTAGAGTGTGGAGTTACTGCTTAGTGGTTAACAGTTTCTGAATGATTAAAAAGTTGTGTAAATAGTGATATTTGTACAACATTGTGAATGTAATTAATGTCACTGAATTATACACTTAAAATGGTTAAAATATTTTTTGTTATGTGTATTTTAGCACAGTTAAAAAAAATATTAGGTCCATAAAGTCTGCAAGTAATTTAAGTATACTCAGTCTATCTTCCTTCTCCACCTAAGTAATATTTTAAAAGTTGATTGGTGGAGAAAAAGAGCAATAACGATAAAACTTGGATGATAAATTAATTGCATTATTATAAAGAATATAAAGTGAACTCAGGTGAAAAAGAAGCAAAGTTTAGTAAGTACCTTAAGACAAATCAGAATATAATGATCATCTGATAAGATAGTTGTGTTCTTTCATTATGTAATTAAGAAATTCCAATTTGTACTGTCTGAAAAATGGAAGAATTACATTTATTGGTTGCATTATTCCTTTAGGATGAAAATGGCCTGATTTCATTAGTAAAGAATAATTGTTGACTAATGCTCACTAAATACACTGTTAGGAATTATAACGCTTAACTACTCAAACTCTTTAAATTCACTGTTAATTTTGAGAAATTAAAGCCCATAGGAAAGTTGAAAAGGTAATAAAATTCATTAAATTCACTAATGGCTAATATTTTGCTTTATTTCCTTCATCTTCTCTATTTTTTCTTTATGAACCATTTAAAAGTGTGTTGCAGACATCATAGCACTTAATCCCTACGTATTTTACATATATCTCCTAAGAAAAAGGACATATGAACCTTTTTCAACCATTTTCAACCTAGAAAAATTAATATTTCCATAATAATGTCTGATATGTGATCCATATTCAGATTTTCCCCAATTGTTTAAAAGTCTTTTTTTTATAGCCCCCATATGTAGGATCTAGTCAAGTTTCATAATTTCTATTTGGTTATCTCTTTAGTCACTTTTAATCTAGAACACTCCTCCCACCTTTTTTCCCCGTGAAATTCTCTTTTAGGTTTTTAATATTATATAGAGCATTATAGGATATTATTTTAGTTAGTAAGACAAAAGTAACTTTTACCACAGGGAATTGAGATCACTTTGAATTATATTTGGAAATCCTTTAAGTATTCTTTCAGAAACTCTAAAATTGGTGACTATTTCTAAGCATAGGTATATTCTATAGGTTAGCTTTTTTCAATCTTTGTTAATCCTACTTGATAAAGTGAAACTTCATGACGTTTTTGAAACTTAGGGAAAAATCTTCTGCTCTCCTTTAGTGTTATTTGGAAGTACCAAGTAGTTTTAGTCAAATGAAATAAAAAATGTTTTAAAATAAAATTTTTTAAAACTACATGTACACTTCTAGGAATTAATACACTTTCTTGTATTTTCCTTGAGGTTCACTACTATATCGTATGAAACATGTAGAATAATGTTTGAGGAATATAATTGATTTAGGTAAAATTGTGGTAGAAATTATCCATATCCATAAACTAATGATAATCTTTTATTAGACTGTAAATCAGAGGTTAACAAACTATAGCCTATTGCTGTATCTGACCTGCTGTTTATTTTTATATATTTGGTAAGGTATTAAAGTTTGAAAAAATTCAAAAGGATAATATATCATGTCATGTGAAAATTTTATGGGTACCAAATTTTGGTACCCATATGTAAAGTGTTATTACAACACCATCACAGACCTGTTTGTTACTGTATTGTCTATGGATGCTTTTGTGCTCAGAGAGACTATGTGACTCATAAAGCTTCAAATATTACTCTCTGGCCCTTAACAGGAAAAATTTGTCAACCCCTGCTCTAAATAACAGCTCATTTATATACAAATATGTAGCGTTTGTTTTTCCATATTAGACAGTGACAAGTTGTATATTTCTAACAGGAAATTGTAGCCCAATAACCAAATTCTGCTTTTTCTTTTAAGATTGAAGACCCACTAGCTATTCTTATCCTCTTTGATGAAGCCAGATATAATTTATTAAAGGGCTTTTATACAGCTCCTGACACTAAACTGATAACATTGGCAAGTCTACTGTTGCAAATAGTTTATGGAAATTATGAGAGTAAGAAACACAAGCAAGGTTTCCTAAAGTAAGTATTTAATACAGTATGTGGTCTTGTGCTATGTTCAAGATTCTATTTAACCAAGAAAGTTTAAAAATGTTGTTAAGAAATATTTATACTTTGGTTTGGAACTAGAGGATATGAGGAGGCATGAAATGAAGGGAAAAAATGGTAAAGCATTCTTAAAGTTATATTCTCTCCAAAATTATTTTTCTTACGTTTGACTCTGGTTTGATACACCTTTTTTTTTTTTTTTTAAAGATTTTATTTTTTTAAGTAATCTCTACACCCAACATGGGGCTCAAACCCACAACTCTGACATCAAGAGTCACATGCTCTACTGACGGGCACCCCTTGATATACCTTATATTTTTTCTTTAACTTATCTTTATTATATGTTTAAATATAAGTTCATTAAAACCTGACTTGATAAGTAGTAGAAAATGTCATAAGGCAGATTTCAGTTTTTGAGAAAAAACGCTGAGGTTTTAAACACTGAAGTTTGTTTATTGTAGTTTTCAATTTTCAAAAGTATTTTGTGGTTATTGAAAGAAGAAACATTCTCTTAAATGAGAATGTTAGGATTGTGGCTTTTGCTTAAAATTTTTAGAGTTCTCTAATATTTTACAATATATATTTTTCAGCTCAAAAATCATGTTACTTAAAAAAAATCATGTTATTTAAAGCAATTTGTTTCTGAGTGATTTATGTACTTTAGCTACTAAAGATGATTTATTTAAAGCATGTTGGCCTGTTTGCTTACAGTGAAGAAAACCTAAAATCCATTGTACCTATTACCAAATTGAAAAGTAAGGCACCTCACTGGACAAACCGAATACTTCATGAATATAAGGTAAGCTGTTTAACAGAAATAAAAAGACATTTTATACCCTAGTTGAAATTTTGTAAATTAAATCCTGTAATATGTTTTAAATGTAGTTACATTAAATTTATAGTACTGAAATTAAAAATTCATCTTCTAGTTCACATGAAACTGAAAGTAGCATATTTTTATTTTTAATAATGTGGAATCTTTTACTGAATACCTTCTATATGCTGGATACTGTGGTAAGGAATAGAGATTAAACACACACACACACACACACACACACACACACCTCACACACCATGTTCTATATGCTGGATACTGTGGTAAGAACTAGAGATTAAACACACACCTCACACACCATGAAATTATACACTATCCTTGTCCATGAAACACTTAAAACCTAATAGAATAGACAAGCACTATTTTTATACTTTGATATTTCTTTCTTTTTTGAAGTATTAAGAACTGCTCTTGGGATAGTTCACACAATTTTATTCTTCTCTGGGGGCAGCCACGATTTTAGAAACTGCTTAGTTGACCTACTTGGATTATCAAAAGTGTGTTCTCTTTTCACATCTCTTTTATTTTACCTTATTTGTTTTTAGAATCTTAGTACAAGTGAGGGTGTCAGTAAAGAAATGCATCACCTTCAGCGCATGTTCTTACAGAATTGTTGGGAAATTCCTACATATGGAGCAGCTTTTTTCACAGGACAGATATTTACAAAGGCAAGCCCCAGCAATCATAAAGTCATCCCTGTGTATGTAGGAGTGAATATAAAAGGACTTCATCTTCTCAACATGGAAACTAAGGTAGATTTTCAGCTTTACAGCTGTTTTTGACCAATGTCTTAAAAAAATTGTACCAGCATACCTGAAAAATCTAGAAATGACATATATAAAAGTATTCATTGCAATTTTATTTATAATAGCAAAGGAAGAGGGATGAAAAGTAAATGATTGTCAACAAAGTGTTAATTATTAACATTAATTGTATTCTATAATTATGTAATGTATTAATCATAGTACATTTCTACATTGAAATACTGTGCAGCCATATAAAAGAATGAAGAATGTAGAGAATGATTTCCAAGATACATTTAGTGAAAAAGTACATTGGTGGACCATATGTAATATGCTGTTATTTGTGTAAAAACGAGGGGAAGTCAAGACCATATTTACATGAATACATATTGCTTGCGTATGAATAAAAAGTTTCATGAAGCCTTTAGAGAAGGCAACCAGGTAACTGGAAACAAGAGTAGAAGGGAAACTTTACTAAGTACCATTTTGCAACTTAAAAATTTTTTAACTGTGATTATATTACCTATTTTAAAAATCAATTAAGTTTAAATGAAAAAACACAGGTTAAAAAAAGAAAAATATATTGGGGTGCTCAGTCGGTTAAGCATATGACTCTTGATTTTGGCTCAGGTCATGATCTCATGTTTTGTGAGATTGGGCTGGTGTTGGATTCTGTACTGACAGCACAAAACCTGCTTGGGATTTCCTGTCTCCCTCTCTCTCTGCCCCTCCCCTGTGTTTGCACATGCTCTTTGTTTCTCAAAATAAATAAATAAACATTAGAAAAAAGAAAAATGTAATACCTGTCACAAGGGATTCACTTTGAAAAGCAGAATTAGTTATAGGAGCCTTTTGGGGAACAGGCAAGATGAAGTATGGAAGGGATTCAGACCTTTCCCATCAGAGGCTTGTTACTATATTATATTCCTTTTTCTAATCAAAGTTGTTATATATAAAATATGGAATTATGAATCATTTTTAGCATATTTAACACATTTATCTGGATGAACAGCTTTCTAGCTTTAATAGCTAATAAAAATCAAATTTATTTTGTTCATTCAGATTTGTTTAAGAATAGACCATTTCAGGTCTGTTAAAGTAATAACTAAGCTTATACATTAGAAAAGGTATTTTAGGGGTACCTGGGTGGTTCAGTTGGGTAAGCGTCCGACTTCAACTCAAGTCATGATCTCACGGTTCGTGAATTTGAGCCCCACATTGGGCTCTGAGCTGATAGCTGGGAGCTCGGAGCCCAGATCCTGCTTCGGATTCTGTGTCTCCCTCTCTCTCTGCCCTCCTTTCTCCCCTGCTTGCACTTGGTCTCTCTCTTTCTCTCTCTCAAAAATAAACATACATTTTTAAAAAAATTAGAAAAGTCATTTTAGGTTAGGAAATTTTATCATAAACCTAATTTTTATTTTCACCATTTTTATAACCCTTACTTTGTAATCACATAACTTCTGAAAGTAGTTTAGTCACTTCATGATAACTCAGGATCATCCTTATGGGCAACAGCTATTTTTACCATGCTGTTAGATATGCCCGTGAATGGAGGTAGAGAATATGTACGGACATAGGGCTGAATAGGGACTGAATTCAGTAGCTTATCTAGAACTTGATTTTTTTGGAAGCCTCAGATGTCAGCTTGCTTTTGGATCATTTGCTTATTATCATTTTCTTTTTAAGCTACTTTACTCACAAAAAATAGCCTGCTTCTAATTAGTTTGTAACCAGTTTTCTATTTCTTTTGTACTAAGTTTATTAAAGGAAATCAAAGGAGAAACTCCCCTCACCATTTCAATAAATTTCTCCTCTGCTATTTCAGAGCATTTTCTACAACATTTACAAATCCTTTACCAAACTGAATGGTGACACTGTGGGTGTGATGCTGAGCCTTTTCTCTAAGCTATAGTTTATATTTGCCTTGGCAGCATTCCAGGTTTAGGCAACCATAAAATGTTTTATTTAGTTCCTAAATGATGGTTCAGCATTATAACATTTCACATGAATAATACTATGGTCCAGGAATCGAGTAAGTGAGATAGCAATTGGAGGCAGAGGATGATAACAATGTTATTAGTGAGTAGTCTGCTTTTTTTAAGATAAGATGTTCGATTTCTAGAAATATAAATTAAAATGCTGTCCTTGGGTGATTAAACCAAAGAGTAATGATGTTTTCTGTCCACCTGATCATTACCTTGTGTTCTGTAAACCACTGATAAATTTACAGCACCTATGAAAGCTTTAAGATGATTATATTTTCTAATCATCAAAGGTGGGAGCAGGCAGCTTGTCCTCAGTTGTGTTAGAGTCATCAAGATATGCTAGGGTTGAATTTGACAAGTTTAGAATAAACAACTTCATTTGCAAAAATACCTTCATTTACATTAAAACTCTGCCTGCGATACAGTAGCTTCAGAGATTAATTCTCATGAAAACCCATAGAATACAGCTGTGTTTTTTATACCAATTACTTCTACCTTCTATATCTTGTTTCTCTTTGAAATAAGAGAGTTTTCCATTAGGGAGTATAACTCAGCCAATTTCATATGCTCATGAGAGCATACTTACATAAAATGTAGACACTATTGAATATATAACACACTGTGTTGTGAATCATTGTTTTACTATAGTGAATGTATTTCTGTTTCATAACTAACTGTGCTTGTTGATATATCTTTAACCATAATAGTACTATTGCCACACCCAAGCAATAGATACCCTTTGCTGATGTCAGTTTATGTTGGCCATAATGAATGCCCTTCTGAAATAAAACTGGTTATTTAGATATCCACATAGTGTCATTCTTCCTGATCAGTTATCAGCATCACTGTTTCTCCTGTCCACTGGCTGGCTATTTGCTACTTGTCACTTCTGTGGTCTTCCCTTTTCTGCTCTCAACTATCCCTGACATTTTCTCTTGTGCCTTTTGATTTCCCTCACTAAACAACTTGACCCTTTGTAGGTTTTATCTCGTAAAGAGAACTACTTTTTCCTTCTAGAGTACACTGTATCTCTCACAGCTACCATATGGACTCTGACTTTTCAGTTCCATTGAGCTGCTTTCATTATTGTGGGTTTCTCAATCTCTTCCTTTGTGCATAGCAACAAAACCTTTATTTTTAATGTACAACCCCAGTATTTTTGTTAGTAATTTAGCCCCCATATAATTGAGGACTTATACTACAGATGTATTTTTTTCTATATATTAAACTGTTTTGAGACCATATTAATGGACTATTTTTTGCTTCTTGATTAAACAAATTTCAAGCAACTGATCTAAAAAATAGACAATGTAAGGTATTACGATATCTTGACTCAAATGTTGGTAAATAGCTATTTTAGCATATCATATCCATAAAGTTATATTTTACAATATAAATACAGGTGGCTAATTTTAAAGAAGATGTTCTTAGTTTCCCATTATACATAATATACACTCATGTAAATTAATTGTACTGTTTCATTTAAGAACCTCACTTTTTTTTTAAGCTTATTTATTTATTTTGAGAGAGAAAGAAAGAGAGAACACAAGCAGGGGAGGGGGAGAGAGAGAATCCCAAGCAGGCTCTGCACTATCAGCACAGACCCCTATGTGGGGCGGGAGCTCAAACCCACGCATGGGAGATCATGATCCTAGCCAAAACCAGGAGTTGGACACTTAACCAACTGAGCCACCCAGTGCCCCAGTTTAGGGCATTTTTAAAGTGAGGTTCTTGGTGTGCCTGGGTAGCTCAGTCTGTTAAGCACTGGACTTTTTTTTTTTTTTTTTTTTAGTTTTTGTTAATGTTTATTTTAGAGAGAGAGCGCGAGCAAGGTGGGGGAGGGGGGAGGGCAGAGAAAGAGGGAGACACAGGATCTGAAGCAGGTTCCAAGCTCTGAGCTGTTAGCACAGAGCCCCGTGAGGAGCTCAGACTTGTGAACTGCGAGATCATGACCTGAGCTGAAGTTGGATGCTCAACCGACCAAGCCACCTAGGCATCCCAGCACCAGATTCTTGATTTGGGCTCAGGTCCTGATCTCATGGTTTGTGAGTCCAAGCCCCATGTCAAGCTCTGCGCGGACAGCACAGAGCCTGCTTGGGATTATGCTTCTCCCTTTCTCTGCCCCCCACCCCACACTTGCTCTCTGTCTCTCTGTCTCTCATAATTAATAAATAAACTTCAAGAAGTATGAAAATTATTTTTTAAAATGCCCTAAAACCACATCCTTTTCACATAACATTAATTACCTGTAATAAGGGGGCCGGGGTGGCTCAGTCATTTGAGCATCTTACTCTGGGTTTCAGTTCAGGTCATGATCTTATGGTTGTAAGATCAAGCCCCACCTCAGGCTCTGTGCTGAGCACCCAACCAGCTTGGGATTCTTTCTCTCTCTCTCTCTCTCTCTGCCCCTCCCCTGCTTGTGCATGCACTTTCTCTCTCTCTCAAAATAAATAAAAATAAACATGTTATCAACATTTTAAGAACTGCTAGTCATAGAAAGCAATTTTTTTATGCTTTATTTATTTTTGAGAGAAAGAATGTGAGCAGGGGAGGAGCAGAGAGAGGGAGGGAGGGAGGGAGGGAGGGAGGGAGGGGCAGAGAGATGGGGACAGAAGATCAAAGCAGGTTCTGCGCTGACAGCATCAAACCCGATGCCAGGGTTCAAACTCACAAACCTGAGCTCAAGTCTGACGCTTATCCAACTGAGCCACCCAAGTGCCCCTGAAAGCAAATGTTTTTAAACGTGTATTTTAAAGGATGCACAAACACTTTCTTTGTATATGTGTATATAAATAATATATTTTTAGGGCAAGAAAATGCAAGTTGCTAGGAGAAATTCATTTTAAAATAATCAAAAAAGTATATTGAATGCTTATTTAAATTTAAGTTTTTTGTTAGGAAAGTGTAGGAATAGGTTTTTTTTTAATAGTTTTTTTTTTTTAATTAATTTATTTATTTTGAGTGGGGGGCAGAGAGAGACAGAATTTCAGGCATTAAATAATTTGATGAATTTATGAAGGCTATATTAATTATTAAAATTATGCTTATTTTTACCATAAATATATCACCATACTTATTTTCAGTGAGATGGAATTGCTTAAGTCAACCTGTTACCTCATTACATAAATTTCAGATCTGAAAGTACTATGTGAATATTCAAAAGGTACTGAATAAAGTGAAAGGGATTTTTTTTTAACGTGCAGAAAGTAAAAACTTGTACATTTAATTTTCTTGAAAGTCACTGAGAGAATAGGCATCTTCTCAACTTTACTGAGACATAACTGACATAACATTGTATAAGTTTAAGGTGTACAATGGGTTGATTTGATATGTATTGCAAAATGATTAATACCATAGCATTAGCTAATACCTCCACCATGTTACATAATTGCCATTTTCTTTTTGTGATGAGAACACTTAAGATCTACTCTCTCAGTAACATGAACTATATAATATAGTATTATTAACTATAGTCACCATGGTGTACATTAGATCCCCAGAAATTACTCATCTTATACCTGAAAGTTTGTACTTCATGGCCGACATCTCATGTTGGCTGTCCCCCAGCCTCTGGTAGCCACCATTCTGTTTCTCTCTGTTTCTACGAGTTCAGCTTCTTTAGACTCCACATGTAAGCGATATCCTCTTTAGTCTTTTTCTGACTTATTTCACTTAACATAATGCCCTCAAGGTCTATCCATGTTGTTAAAAATGGCATTATTTTCTTCTTTCTGATGGCTGAATATTATTCTTGTGTGTGTGTGTGTGTGTGTGTGTATACATACCACAGAATGGGCATCTTTAAAATGTTTGTCAGTGTGATATAAAAGATACCATTGCTGAAGGCAGTCTCCTAAGAGTCTACCAGATTCTGTGTGGTTCTGTACTTGAGGCTCTGTAAGGTTATTGAGGGAACTTTGAATACAATTTATTGTAACATTCAAAACCATTATGTTTGGACATGACTAGATCATTGTAGATAATAAGAGAAGATAGGTGTTGTTTTTAACATACATTTCAATATAACAATTTCTAATTATATTGCAGGCTTTACTCATCAGTCTTAAGTATGGTTGTTTTATGTGGCAATTGGGAGATGCTGATGCATGTTTTCAGATCCATAGTATGGAAAATAAAATGAGCTTTATAGTACACACAAAACAGGTAAGTACTTATCAGTTGCTCTGGACTTCTAACAATGAACTATTGTATTAGTAAAGATTCTTTTTTTTAAGTGACAATCCATTTTACTTCAAGGAAAACCTTTGATATTATGTGAAATTAAGATATTTAAGACCAAGGATAAAAGGCAGGCCTTTCCTAAGCAAATAAGCCAGAAACTTATCTGAATAATTTATTTAGTTTTATAACAATGAAACTCTGTTTTCTGGCGTTTCTTTTAATTCTAGTTAGTATTCCCTATCTCTTTTATCCAGGTGTCTGTCAGGTAATCCTTCCCTCTTGATAAGTATTCTATCTGAGCCACTAGTTGCATCCTTCAAAGCCTTAGTACCCCCTCTATTCTTGATAAACTTCCTCTAATAAGAAAGTTTCTTTTCAGATAGATAGGGAACTGCTCGCTGCCATGTATGTCATTTACACATCCTTACATGTTTCACATTTACTGTTGACATATATTTTACTTTATAGGCTGGCCTTGTGGTAAAACTATTAATGAAGCTAAATGGACAGTTAATGCCCACCGAAAGAAATTCATGAGAGGAAAGCAGCTGATACTTAAACTACCACATTTTGTAATGCAGATTTTTTCCATGAAAGATTTCTTAAACTATCACTTTTAACAAGGCACTTAGTCTCTTGTAATATATGAATGTATACTACTACATTGTACAGAATCTGTACTTACGTTTGGTGTGTAATATACCAATTAGTTTTGTATAATATCCTCATAAGCTATTCTAATTTTTGAGAGAAACACATAAAAATATGTAGATTGATCATCTGTATAATAATGGACAAAATAGTAAGCTTTATAAAAAGTTATTTTTGGTAAATGGTAAAGAATTTGGAGTGGGATGTAATGAAATTAAAATATAGCTTTGGTATAACTTTGTGTGTCATTTCAGAATATACTGAAACTCAACATATTTGAATAAAGAAAATATATTTTCTACTTAAACCACATAACACTGTTATTTCAAACATTTTTCTGTAATCTATGAACATCTCTCAGTATGTTTTTAAAATTCTTAGTTAAAATGTGTAACTAGTATAAGCTAGTATTTCTCAAAGTATAGTTCCTGAATCCCCTGCATCAAAATTAACCTGATGCTTCTTTAAACAAAGATTGCTGGGACTCAGTATATACAAGTTCATTCACTCTCTAGAAGTAACAGGGCCTAGGAATCTTAAGTTTTGGGTTTTTTTTTCTGTTGAAATGATTCCAGATGCAGTAATGAATTTGGATTATTAAAGTAAATTACACAAAAGTGCCTGGCACATAAGTACTCATACGTAGACACACAGAGTAAGTGACAGTCTCTGGATATCAGTAGTTGCATTTATTATGTACATGTTGTATTTTTATGATTTAGCCTGATGAATTATATTGCCTTTATCAAAGTAGATCACCAAATATCTGTTTCATTTAGGGGAGTACTGATATCATAGATGAGGAGCTCACTGAATTATGATGCTATTTAATAAGCTTAGAAACTGGTCTTTCTGAGCCAGTAGACGGATATGTTCTTAAATTTTTTTTTAAATTTTTTAATGTTCATTTTTGAGAGAGAGACAAAGTGCAAGCAGGGGAGGGGCAGAGAGAGAGAGACAGAATTCGAAGCAGGCTCCAGGCTCTGAGATGTCTGCACAGGGCCCAATGCAGGGCTTGAACATACGAACCGAACCATGAGCTCATGACCTGAGCTGAAGTCAGACACTCAACCGATGGGCCACCCAGGCGCCCCTAGACTGATATGTTGCAGGTAAGTTCAGAGATACAATAGTCATATTTGAAGATGTCCTAAAGATTGCAGATAAGTTTTATATATCAGAATTTAACCTTCACATTAATTTCTGTTTATTTCTAATGGTGCTCTGTCTGAGCCTTATTAAAATTATATATGATTAAGTAAATTGAATGAGAAAGCCTGCTTTATCTCTAATTCTATGCTAAATACTTTTGATTCTACATAGACAGTGCTCTGTTCAGTTTCATACCTTCCAGTGGCCTCAACTGTTGACTCCCAAACCTAATATTTCAGCCTCAGATTCTCTTCTGAACTCTGGATCTTAATTTCCAATTTCTTGCTGTTCTAACTCCACCTAAATGGCCTACAAAAAGAACGTCTATTTCATCACAGCTGGAAACCGAATTTGTTTACTTGCTCAATTCTATCCTTCCACTTGTATTCTGTTTGGTTAGTGGCACCATCAAATTGCAGCCAGTTGCTTATCCTGGAAATCTTGGAGTGGTCTTCAACTTCTCTCTCCTTTATTACCCTCGACATTCCACTTATCAAATCTTGTCAAATTTCTTATGAGTCCTTTCCCGTTTCCTTCCTCTCTAGTTGCCCTGCATCCGCCTTAGTTGAAGTCCTTCCCACCTGTTCCTAGGTTTGGTGTTACTTCCTCCGTTGCCTCCCCTGGCTGAGGCTGTACACTCTGCCCACTTATCTGCCACACTGGTGCCAAGTTGACCTTTCTTATGGATCTGATCATTTCATTACTCTCTGAAAGCTTTTCATGGTTCCTTACTACATTACAATTAAATTCCATGTCCTCAGTATTGAATGCAGGGCCCTTAATTACATGGTCACTAATGTTCCTATCCAAATTAATGTGTAACCACTTTTCCCACACTTATCCTGTGCTCCAACCCAGTGTTTCCTAATCCTGACACTGCAGTCACGTGAGGAGTTTCAATACATTATGACTCAATAAATCTAGGGTGGGGTTCAAGGATTTCTGTTGGTAAAGTATCCAGTGTGATTTTGATATACAGCTAGGGTTTAGAACTGCTCTTATAACCAACTTTAACTAGGAGTTAGCTGAATGCTTTTCCTTTCACAGAGGGAGGTGAGGATGCAATGCTACTACATCAAACAACTCCCTGCCCCATAGAATACAGTGTGCCCTCCTGGAGTTACACAGTAATGCAGCCTTGTAGAGAAGGGAAGGAAAGACTATTAACGTACCATGGCTATTAAAGGCTTAAAAATATATAGCATTAGAAAGTCAATTTTCAGGGGTACCTGGGTGACTCAGTCAGCTAAGTGTCTGACTCTTAATTTCAGCTCAGGTCGTGATCTCTTGGTTCATGGGATGAAGCCCCATATCAGGCTCTGTGCTGGCAATGTGAAGCCTGCTTGGGGTTCTCTCTCTCCTCTTTCTGCCCCTCCTCTGCTTGTGCTCTGTCTCTCTCAAAATAAATAAATAAACGTTAAAAAAAAAAAAGTCAATTTTCAAATAAGGTATTGAGAGGAAAAACTGATCATTGTCTGTCAGACCATAACAAACCAGAAATAACCAATAATGGAGAAATGCAAGTAGGTTTTAATGAGTGCCTAGGATTGGCCAGGCATTATATGTGCACTGGGGATAAAAGACACCTTTTTCGTTTTCATCATTTTTCAATAAATTTGAGTGCCTTTTATATGCCAGGGATCCATTGCCAAGAAAAACAAAGCCCCTGCCTTTAGGGAACAAATTTTAATGAGGGAGACAATAAATACTCATGGAAATATATATTTATAAAATCTAGTAAGTGTGATGAAAGAAAAATAAGTGTATTATGTAAGCATAAAGAGGGAAACTTGATCTAGCCTTAGAGATCAGGAGAGGCACCCCTGAGCAAGTGGTGCTTAAGCTCGCATCTGAGGGATGAGAGTGACAGAAACATATGAGGGAGAAGGGAAATGGGATGAGATGTTTTGACCCCAAGAGTGGTCCTGGAGAATTGATACAATTTTCTCATTTTTAGCTAAGAAGTAAATTTAAACAATTGTTTATCCAAATCACAACAAATGAGTTTCCATTGTAGAAATAAAACCAGAACAGTTAACATTGCACATGATAAATGTATTAGGAAAAAAACTTGGCAAAGAACGTTACATCTTGTAAGATTTAAAGTTACCAAAACTGACCCCCCCAAAAATTAGACTTGATAGAAATATGTAAAAAAGTAAAACTGGCCACAGGTTTGTTTTTTTTTTTTTAAAGTTTATTTCTTTTGAGAGAGAAAGAGAAAGCGAGCACAAGTTGGGGAGGGGCAGATAGAAAAGAGGGTGGAGAGAGAGAGAGAGAATCCCAAACAGGCTATGCTCTGTCATCTTGGAGCCTAACGTGGGGCTCAGTCTCATGAACCATGAGATTATGACCTGAGCTGAAATCAAGAGTCAGACACTCAACCGACTGAGCCACCCAGGGGCCCATGGTTCTTGACCAAATTTAATGGATAAATTGCCTCAATAAAATTTAAAATTTAATTTGAAGGGTGCCGGAGTGACTCAGTTGGTTAAGCAACTGACTCTTGGTTTCAACTCAGGTCATGATCTCACAGTCGAAGGATCAAGCCCTGCATTAGGCTTATGCTGACAGAGCCAAGCCTGCTTGGGATTCTCTCTCTTCCTCTCTCTCTCTCTCTCTCTGCCCCTTCCCTGCTCTCTCTCTCTCTCTCTCAAAATAAATAATACACTTAAAATAAATGTAAAAATAAAATTTGATCCTGAGGAACCCAATAGCAAAAACTGTAATTAGAAGAATTTGATATATGCAAAAAACTGATGAATCAATTCCTTGCTTTATAACTTATTCAGTAAAAAATACTTCCAATGAAAATAATTTTAGTAAAATGAAAATGGAAAAAATATAAATTGTTTTTGCTGTGCTGTGTAGAAAACTGATGGAGGAATTAAAGTGGCTTGAGTCCATGCAAAAAATACTTTCTCAGCAAAAATCCACTTGTGATGGTATGATTCTCATTTAAAGTTTGTATTCATAAGGTCAGAATGCAGAGGTAGGCAGACCAAAAAGGCCCTAAAGCAAAAGAAGGGTAAGTGCTAGGAGTTCTTAGAGGCCTGGGGGCTGGAGGTAAATGAAATATATTTCAGACTTCTTAGAGTGTGAGAAAGGTGATTGCAATACATTGTACCAATTTCTATGTTAGAAGGAAGCACTGGTTATTCAGGATTTGTTGGAAGGGCACCAACCATGGATGGGAAATTAGGGACATACCCATTAGTTAAATAATAACAATAGCTAATACTTAAAATGTGCCTACTACTATGTGCCTTGCAGTTGTTTTAGATATATTAATTAATGTAACCCTTACAATAGTCACTCTGAAGCAGATACTGTTATTACCATTTTACAGATGAAGAAACAGAAATTTAGGTAGCTTTTGCCAAAGAGAATATTAAGCGGTGGAGCTCAGATTCATATCTAGGCAGTCTGCCTCAGGGTATTAATGAACCAGGACCATGGTGTAAGATTATAATAAAAACATAACAAGATATTTGTTTTCTTCTAAAAAGCTTAGGAGTCAAACTTACTAACAGTGTTGTAAATATTTTCACTTTCATATATTGTATAACTTTGAAGACAATTGTATATGGAGAGGTTATGTTACTTGTCTAAGGCCAAAAACCATCCTAGAGTCAGAATTCAAAATTTGGCAGTCTGGCTTCTGTATTCAGACATTTGTCAGATAAAGGAGAGGAAGATGAAGATGTTTAAAAAAAAAAAAAAAAAAGGGACCATATCTTGAAGGATGTTGTGTTCCCTGCTAATGAGGGGCCATTGGAGCCTTTGGGACTTGACTAACTTAGGTTGGTGTGTTACAAGATCACCCTGGGCCAGTGTACAGAAGGGCTAAAAGGGGTCTGAGTGAGAAAGTATAAGACAGTGGGGAGAAGTGGATTCATGTTTTGACAAAACCCAGTGACCTTTTGGGTTTGGGAAATAAGAGATAAGAGTCATAAATCTCGTCTTTCTGTCCTGGGCAACTGGAAAGTGGTATCATACTGCCTAATATAAGGAATGGAGATCATTTGACGAAATGTATTGAGTTCCACTGAGAAACAGGCAAAGGTAGAGCAGCTCCAAAGCATCTCATTAGGCAAATGGACATCAGTATGTGAAAAAAATAGCTTGGTACCATCCTGCATAGTTTGTATTCAATAAATTTCATATGGCCAAAAATTAAATATTAAATCTAAATGTCAACAGAGAAAAAGAGACTAGTATATTTTAGTGGCAGAGCACATTCATTTATGGATATCATAAGAGATAAGAGATGTCTAAAATGCCCTTTAGGGGCACCTGGGTGGCTTAGTTGGTTAAGTGGCTGACTTCAGCTCGGATCATGATCTCGTGGTTCGTGAGTTTGAGCCCCGCATCAGGCTCTGTGCTGACAGCTCAGAGCCTGGAGTCTGCTTCAGATTCTGTGTCTCCCTCTCTCTCTCTGCCCCTTCCCCACTCACGCTTTCTCTCTGGCTCTCAAAAAAGTGAATAAATGTTTAAAAGTATTTTTTAATAGAATAAAATGCCTTTTAAATGTACACAATACAAAGGAAAGAAAAAGAATCAAGGAATTTAGAGCAACCAAATCTCATTACCTGGCTAACAGGAATGCAAACTGGTGAAACCATTTTGGAAGAGTTTGGTAGTTTCCAAGTTAAAAAACACCTACTGTAGAACCAAGTCATTCCACTCCTAGAAATTTATCAAAGAAACAAAAACTTATATTCACACAAAAATCTGTAATCAGATGTATATACGTTACACTTTCAATTTTTTTCACAATTCATATGAGATATAACAATTGATAACTGCCCCAAATTGGAAACAACCCAAATATCCTTTGATGGGTGAGTGAAACAAACTCAGATACATCCATATCAAATACTACTCAGCAACAAAAAAGAATAAACAATTCATGAACAATATGGATGAATTCCAAATACTAACTGAAAGAAGCCAGACTCAAAAAGTTACAAATTGTAACATTCCATTTATATGATATTCTGGGAAAGGCAAAACTGTAATAAGGTCAGAAAACAATTAGTAATCATCAGAGGATTAGAATGGGAGTGAGGAGTTGTGGGACTATAAAGGGGAAGCATCAGGGAATTTGGGGAAGTAAAAAAACTGTTCTATATTTTGACTGTGATTGACAAATAGTATATCTTTGTCACATCTCATGAAATTGTACATCAAAATAGGAAATTTTACTACACATAAATTTTAAAAGCACATATGAGAAAAGATCATGGGTGCCTGGGTGGTGCAGTCAGTTAAGCGTCTGACTGTTGATCTTGGCTCAGGTCATGATCTCACAGTTTGTGAGTTCGAGTTCCACAATGGGCTGTGTGTTGATGGAGTGGAACCTGCTTGGGATTGTCTCTCCTCTCTGTCCCTCACCCACTTGTGCTCTCTCCCCAAATAAATAAACTTAAAAAAAATTGAAAAGAAAAAAATAAAAGATCATAACTTGTTATGTAAATGTTGAAAATTTACCAAAAATATATAAAAATTTAGTAGAAATGTCAGTATTCAAATTCCAGTAGGGAGTAGTCAGAGGTTAACAGAGAGACTATATGTTCAGAAATGCAGACAACTTTAAATTATGGGGGGAACACCTACCTGGGTAGCTCAGTTGGTTAAGCATCTGACTCTTGATTTTGGCTCAGGTCATGATCTCACGGTTCGTGGGTTTGAGCCCTGCACCAGGCTCTGCACTTGCAGTGTGGAACATGCTTGGGAGTCTCTCTCTTCCTCTCTCTTTCTGCCCCTCCCCTGCATTCTCTCTCTCAAAAATAAATAAAATATGGGGAAATATAAAACTTCGCTAATAAAAATGCAAAATCTTGTTAAATTATTTAAATTCTATGAAATAACTAATTACATTAATAAAAACCAATGTTGGCACAGGACTGAGACAACATACAAGAATATTTCTGGTTGCTACTAAAAATTGGTTTAATCTTTTGGTAAAACAGTCTGGAAAATATTTACCCCCTTTGAATTGACCCCACATTGAGGACACTCAAAGGATGGGCCCACTGACCTCACTTTCTCATTTGCAGTGCTTTACTGGTATAATTTCTCCTGCTTGCTTAGAGAGTAGACTGTATGTGCTCCAATTCAACGGGGGAAAAAATAATAGTTTTCCAACAGGACTGTAAAAATGAAAATTGTAGAGTTAAAAATAATGCATATCCAAAGCAATTGTTTTTAAAGGAAGTCTCCGCCAGAGCATACTAAAAGCTTTAGTTAGAAATCATAAAATTATGTCATCAACTCAATTGTATGAGCAAATAACGCAAGTATAAATCCCACACCAGTAATTAGCAAATCATTTGTTGACTTTTGGAATGTGCTATGTGATGTTTTAATAACACGCCTTCCCAGTTACATTTTACAGATGTTGATTATACTTTGTGTTTGTATTTATTGAATATATACCAGTGAGGGAATGAAAGGATAAGTCGTCTGCAGACAGAAAAATGGATAAAAAAATTTCACTTAAGTCAAATGTGTGCTATTTTTCCTTTCTAAATTGTTTGCTTCCAGTTAATGTTGGAATAGTTTTGTACACACAACCACTAGGAGGAAGAAAAGCCAGTATGGGTTTTTAATTTATTTCAACTATTTCACTCACAAGTAATTAACTGTATATAGTTAAAAGTTGGATTTTAATTAATATTATCTGAACTTTGGCTTACTTGATAAATCATTTACTATTTGAAAATATATGGACCACATATGTTGCATAACAGTTTAAAAATAGGGCTTTACTAACTGCTATCAAGTTATTAAGTTTCCCTTCTTAAGTCATAATCAGTCATTGAAAAAATTGGTAAAATATATCATTCACATTTACAATTCCAAGATGGATTAAATAAACACTATGATGAGAGCATGACAAAATGTTTTGAAACTTATTTTCTAGTTATGAATAAACTTTGAGACAGTTCTAGGTAAAGATAATCTAGTTTGCTTTTTAATGTGGAGTTTAAATCACAAGTCAGAAACTTCATAAACTCCCTAAAAGAAAGGGAACAAAAAAAAAAGGATAAGAAAACTACCTGTATTCCAAAGACCAAAGGTAATACAAATTGCCATATTAGAATTAAGAAGCTTTTTTCACTTCTGCTTTATGCTGAGTAAGGAAAGTAAGTATACTAAGCAGCAGCTTTTAATGCCTTGATTGAAAAAACAAAAAATACAGACTTCTGGAACACCATCAAATCATATGTATTTCCAACAGTATTAGTGTAAAAGCAGTGGAATATAATAGAGAACCCAGAAATAAAGCCACACATATTTGGCCAATTAATTTACAACAAAGGAGTCAATCATATACAATGGGAAAAGGACAGTCTCTTCAATAAATGGGGCTGGGGAAAGTGGACCACTGTCTTAACAGTATGCACAGAAAATTAACATGAAATGGATTGATTTGAATATAAGACCCGAAACCATAAAACTACTAAATAGAAAATATAGAGGGGTAAGCTCCTTGCCATCAGTCTTAGTGAGGAGTTTTTGGATTTGACACCAAAAGCAAAGGCAGCAAAAAATAAGTAAATATGGGACTACATCAAATTAAAAACTGCACAGCAAAGGAAACCATCAACAAAATGAAAAGACAACCAATAAAATGGGAGAAAGTATTTGCAAGTTATATATCTATAAGGGGGTTAATACCTAAGGTATGTAAAGAACTCATACAACTCAATAGCAAAAAAAAAAAAAAAAAAAAAAAAATGGGCAGACGATCTGAAGAGACATTTTTTTTTTTAAGTTTATTTATTTATTTTTGAAAGAGAGAGAGAGGGAGACACAGAATCTGAAGCAGGCTCCAGACTCTGAGCTGTCAGTGCAGAGCCCAATGCAGGGCTCCAACCCACGAACCGTGAGATCATGACCTGAGCCGAAGTCAGACACCTAACCGACTGACCATCCAGGGGCCCCTGAATGGACATTGTCCCAAAGATATACAGATGGCCAACAGGCATGTGAAAAAGTACTCAACATCACTCATCATCAGGGAAATGCAAATCAAAATCACAATGAGATATCACCTTACACCTGTTAGAATGGCTAGTATCAAAAAGAAAATGGGGCAGCTAGGTGGCTCAGTTGAGCAACTGACTTGATTTCAGCTCAGGTCATGATCCCAGGGCTGTGGGATCGAGCCCTGCATTGGGTTCCACACTGAGCGTGGATCCTGCTTACGAGTCCGTCTCTCTCTCTGACCCTCTCCCCCTCTTGTGCTCTCTAAAATAGAATTAAAAATTAAAAAAAAAAAAAAGTGTTGGCAAAGGTGTGGAGAAATGGGAATGCTTGTGCACTACTGGTGGAAATGTAAACTGGTACAGCCATTATGGAAAACAGTATGGAGTTTCCTCAAAAAATTACAAACAGAACTGCCATATGATCTGGCAATTGCACTTCTGGGTATTTATCCAAAGGAAATGGAAACACTAACTCAAAAAAAAAAGTACACGTACCCCCATGTTCCCTGTAGTATTATTTACAATAGCTAAGACATAGCAACAACCTAAGTGTCCATCAATGAATGAATGGGTTTTAAAAAGTGCCATACTTATATATTTATACAATGGGATATTATTCAGCCATAAAAAATGAATATTGCCATTTCCAACAACACGGATGGACCTTGAGAGCATTATACTAAGTGAAGTAAGTCAGATGGAGAAACACAAATACCATATGATCTCACTTATACGTGGAATCTAAAACAACAAAAACAAAGGCAAGCTCATAGGGAAAACAGATTGGTGGTTGCCAGAGGCAGGGGGTAAGGGGTGGGTGAAATGGGTGAAAGAAGTCCAAAAGGGACAAAATTCCAGTTATGAATTAAGTCATGGGAATATACATCATGGTGATTATAGTTAATACTACTGTATATTTGAAATTTGCTAAAAGAGTAGATCTTAAAAGTTCATAGGAAAAAAGTTTTTGTAACTGTATGGTGTTGGATGTTAACTAGACTTACTGTGGTGATCATTTTGCAACATATGCAAATATCAAATCACTATTTTGTACACCAGAAACTAATGTTATATGTCAATTATATCTCAGTTTTAAAAAAGACAAAATATAGACTTCTGGAACACAAGCAAATTATATGTATTTCCAATTAGTCACAAAGTTTTTAACTTTAAGCAGATGACAACTTGCCAATTAAATCCACAAAACAGGATACTAAAAGGCTACACATGTAGAATTATAGAAAAGGGAACCTCAATGCTTTCCATAAATTCTAAGAAGCTAATTGCATTCATTTTTCAACTTCAAATTTCAAATTGGAATTTGGCGGTGACAGAGGGCCTGGGAGATCCATACACTAAAACAATTTGAACTGTTGCAAGCTATGGAAAAGGGCTGGGGAAAGTGATAGGTCAACCACCCTGATAACCAGGAGAATGGTGACTCTTCACCAAGGTGGAGTGCCCTACTCTGCAAAGGCCTCTGCAAATGAAAGGAGAGCGTTTGACGTGAGTCTATGGATAATATGCATTGGAGATTTTCTGTTAATTTAGTACTCTAAGAAAATTTTAAACACCACCTTGATATTTTAAATACTTGTATTAGTAAACCAAACAAGATCATTTTTAAGTTTTCTATTTCTTTTTTCTAAAAACTTTATATCAGGTTTTCAATTACATCTCATATTTATGACTACAAAAACTTCCTATATTTTTTTCTGATAAATGCCGTGGTTTGGTTATACTAGTCTAGAACCAAATCAGTCTTGTAACCTCAACCTTTCTCGTTTAGATGATAGGAGAAGGCAGGTCACAGTCACTCCTGGAACCTTCTCAAACAGCAGCCCCCTGTCCTGTGTCCACACTCTCTTCCCAGTACCCTTCCTTGGAACTGCAAAGGCAGACCCGCCTGCAAATCTCCAAACCCTTGGGATGTCGGCGATCCCTTTAAACAGTGGTGCAGTCGTCACCTCACGAGATGAGCAAGCTCAGTTATTCCTGAGCCCTGGCAGCGCACCTTCAGCCTGGTTCGTGGTTTGGGACCCCAGCTGGGGTGGAAGAATGGCCAGATGGGTTGCTGAGACCAAAAGAGATTCCGTGAGGCGGTTTGAGCGAACAGTGATAGACTGGGTCCTCCACGTCACTAAGTGCCATTTTCACCTGCCTTTGTAGCCTGCTGTTCACTTCACAGTTAGGAAAACAATGCTCGGTAGAAGCACCTGGAGTTCTCTAACCTAAACGTGGCCGCTGGCGCGCGTCCCTCCAGGAGAACTGAATGGAGACCCCGGCCTCCCCGCCGGTGTCGTAGTGTGACCCAGGCCAGCTCAGAAACGCGCAGGGGCGCGGCGGATCCGAGACGCTGGGGGCACAGGGTGGCGTTAGTGCGGGACAGCAGGTCTCCGCTATCGCCCGAGTTGCTGGATGCTTCCCTGCCCGCATCCCTGCCCTGTCTGCGACTTGAGTCGCAGCCGCTGAGAGGCTCCAGGTGAAGCAAAGAGCTGTGACTTATTTAGGCCACCACCCTCAAAGCCAAAACCAAGTTTTCTTCTCCCATTTCCCCTCAACACCTACAGCTCTTTATGTCCTCTCTCTTCATGCCCCAGGGATACCCACCTCTGGCATGTGTGCGTCCTGTCTCACATTGCTTTAGCCTCTGTTGAGGGGCCTTTATTCCACACTCCAGGAAACAATTTGTTAATGCTGCAAGATATAAAATTGTCCTGCGGTTAGTGTCCAGGTCTTTCAAATAGGTAACAAATTACATAGAATTGTCCAACTTGGCCAGTATTTATGAAAACAGAGTTGGGATCTGTTTTTGCCTATTAGATTGGCAGTATTTACTCTTTTTTAAAGAAATGTTTGTTTATTTTGAGAGTGCATAAGCAGGTGTGGGGCCAGAGAAAGGAAGAGAGAGAATCCCAAGCAGGCTCCAGTGCTGTCAGCACACAGATGGCTCAATCTCAGGAACCAAAAGTTCATGAACTACAGCAGAAATCAGGAGTAGCAAGCTTACCAGGCACAGAGCCACCCAGGCACCCCCGTATTTACTTTTAAGTGAGTCTCTCAGTGCTTGTGAAAATGAGGGGGGAAAAAGACTCTCTCCTATAGATTTTAAGAATGTTATTTTGCTATGTGGATCAGCCTTCAAAATATTTACATGCTAATGGTTATACAATTGATAACACAGACGAGAACAGAATTTGGCAGGCATGAAAGATAATGCTTTTCAAATATTTTATTTCAAATCACAGTATGTTAACTACAATGTATATATCCTGTGATGATGATAATGTTCAATATCTGCACTGCTCAGTAAGGTGGTCACTAGGCACATTTGGCTGTTACACACTTGAAATGTGGCTAGTGTGACTGAGAAGCTAAATTATAATTTTCTTTAATTTAAATTGAAATAGCCACGTGTAGCTACTGCTACCATAGTAGACAATGATGCTATATAGTAAGGTCTCAATTTTGTAAAAAACCAAAAACAAAAAACAGTACTAGTATGTATGATATTACCACTGGTTATCTCTAGGAAGCATTTATAGAGAACATCATAGTTGCTTCTTCAGCATCTGTTCTTCCTTTGGGTTTGGGCTGCTCTATCTCCCTGAGCGCGCATGTGCGCGCGCGCGCGCTCGCACGCACGCACACACACACACACATTTCCTCTATGATATTTGGGGTAGGCAAATGCTAACCCTGGCTACGGGGGTGAGCCATACTACCTAAAATAATATTACTCTGACTCCTGGCCACAGTCATTGATACAAGATTGGGCATTTGACCTAATTTGGGCCAATAGAATAAGCGATCTCATCTCTGACTCTATTTCTCTTCTATTACCAGTCCAAACTGGATGCAACATTCACCATTAATTTGTAGGTATCTAACACAAAGACCAGAGCAGCGCTTGTGTAGTTAAGTGTTTCATCTTACGCTCTTTTGTTACACAACGATGTGAATGTACCGAATGCTACTAACTACACACTTTAAAATAATTAAAATGATAAACTTTACATATATTTTACCACAATTAAAAAAATAAAAACAACCCTTTTGCAGAAACACAACCATACATCTGGGGAAAAAACTACCGTGAACTGTGGTAACCCATCAAGATCACAATCCCATGTATGCCACACTTACAAAGAAAGCCCTAGGGCTACAGCCACCTGAAAAAGCCATCCCACAAAAGTCAAATGCACAATCTGGGTTGCTGCAAAATGTCGAGGTCAAAACTCTACAGCCATAAACCATGGACCCTTAACACCCCAGAGACTTAATTTCTCCAGAATCAGAGAAACCCCAACGTGGGCTTGAACTCATGAACTGTGAGATCATGACCTGAGCTGAAGTTGGATGCTCAACCAACTGAGCCACCCAGGTACCCCAGTTCCCCCCCAATTTTGACATAATTACTTTGTCATCACACAGATGGACAATCTTGGCTCCCTTAACAGGTATTCAACCCTTTTTTATTCTATGCAAGCCAGCTGACTAGAACACATATCTTGTAGGCAGAAAGACCTGGAGGGAACCCAGAAGGAGCTGAGGTCATCAGTTATTCAAGTGTTCTCTGTAAAGGAGATATTCTGGAGATGAGGTTCAAGGCCAAGGGCATTACACAGATAGAGTTTCCTCTATATAGAAATATGAAGCCAGGAGAAGGTAGTTACTTCACCACATCTTGAGAAGAAAAAGAAAACTTGGACAAACCAGTAACCATCACATATAATAAGTAAGAGATCAAAAAAAAATTTTTTACAGGGCTACCTTTGTGGCTCAGTCGGTTAAGCATCCAACTTCGGCTCAGGTCATTATCTCTCAATTCATGAGTTCAAGCCCCGCATTGGGCTCTATGCTGACAGCTCAGAGCCTGGAGCCAGCATGGGATTCTGTGCCTCCCTCTCTCTCTGCCCCTTCCCTGCTTGTGCTCTGTCTCTCTCAAAAAATAAAACAAAAAACGTTAAAAAATTTTAAAAAATTACAGAACTTTTAGGGAACAGATTATCCCTATAACATAAAATGCTTCAACAAATAGATAATTAGCTTACTTTATGAGGTTAACCTTGACAACAAAACTGGATAAGAACATTACAAAAAAGTAAAATTATCAACAAAATTGCTAATAATATAGGCATAAAAACTCTGAGTAAGTGTTACATGTAATTCAGAAGTGAATTAAAAAGTAATGTATCATGACCAAGTTTGATTTACCCTCAGAATGCCAGATGTTCAATAAAGCAAATCTATTAATGTAATATACCACATTAGCAGATTAAAAATATAAGACAAAGATAGCTGCTATCATTCCCCCTATTCCACATTGTACTTACTGAAGGGCTTGAAAAATGCACTAAGACAATATATGAGTCAGAGAATTGGATAAAAAGAAACAAATACTGCCAATATTTATGACACTGCCTTTATAAAAAAATCTAGGAGGATGTATAAAGCCCAGTCATATTACTGAAAACAAGATCAACAAACAAAAACCATTAGTGTTCCTATATACCAATATTTAAAAAACTAAAAAAAGACATAGAAATCAGATATCATTCCTAATAGCAAAAGAGATATACGATGTTATTAAATAGGAAGAATCAATATCATAAATGTATCACTTCTCTCCCAAATTAGTTCACAAATTTAATCCAATTCTTATTGAAATACAAGCAAGATATTTTGTGGAACTTGGACCCTGACATTGATCTGGGTATGTAAAGGATTGAGAATAACCACCATACTTTTGAAGAAAAAGGATAAGGGAAGAGGACTATCTCTACCAGGTACCAAGATTTATTATAAAGTTATAATCATCAAAACATGTGCTTTGATGCAAACTTAGACAAATATATAAAAGGAATAGAACTGAAAGTCAGAAACAGCTCTACACATATGACTGAGGCAGCATTAGAAATCAGTGAAGAAAGAATTTACTATTGAATATATTGCAAACCAGCTAGGCATATGAGAAAAATTAAATTAGATCCCTTCCTTACAGCATATGCAAAATAATTTCCAAATGGACTAAAGAACTAACTGTGAGAGACAAAGCATAATTTTTTTAAAAAATTGTGCTGGATATATACCATTTACCACTTACATCATCTGTTAGTCTTTGCTGCATAGGAAACACTTTAAGCTCACGATTCTGTAAGCCATTTGGGGTTGGCTCAGTTAGACAATTCTTCTGATATTGGTGGCTGGGCTCACTCATACATTTGTGGTCAGCTGTCTGTCACCTAGATCACTCTACTTCTGAATGTTGGCTGGCTGAAGGCTGGAGTCAGTAGCCAACTGTCTCTCATCATCCAGTAAGCTATCCAGACTTCTTCACACAGCATAGATGGTAGGGGTCTCAAAAACTGTGAGAGGACAGTCAGTCTCCCAGTGTCTGAGTGCTTTTCAAAGTTCTGTCTGTATCTTGGTTGCTAATGCCCCATTGACCAAAATCAGTCACATGGCCGACGTGAGATTTAAGAGATGAGGAAATAGACTCTACTTCTTGGTACACGTACAGACATTGGAAAAACTTGTGGCCATTTTTGTAATCTCCATTCTCTGATTCTGCTTTGTGCCCCAAAGAGCTAAACTGTAGGGACTTCATCAAGGGTCCCTCATGCTCTCTGGCTTCCCTATTAGTTTAGCCAACAGGGAGCTGCAGCAGAAGCTAAGAATGGAGGAGAATGAGATTGAGGATTTATTCCCCTGGCTCTCTTTGCTATAGCATTGCTGCAGGCTGTGTTCATTCAGCAGGGCCCAAGCTCCAGTCAGGTGGCCTTTGTCCACAGTGTACTGTCTGGGTTCTCTCTCACTTCCACTTCAGGCTTAGGAGTATCAGTGGGGCTTACTGTACTAGCTCTAGGATACAACACTCTCCTCTGTGATTTCCCTACACTCTACCCATACCTTTGTAAATAAACTGTTAAACTTTCCTCAAGTTTACAAATTCAAACTTTGAATTTGAGGGGATCATGTTCTCGTATGATACAGAAGTAAATATAGAAGACTTTTTCAAGTCACAAAAAGCAAAAACCATAAAATTAAAACACTACAAAACACATTGTGGAAATAGAAAATTATGAACCCAAATACTTGGACTCAGCCATGGTTAAAGTTAAAGCCAAAGGCCATACATTTTGAGAAACTTTGAGTGGAGATGATTTAGACACAGATAATTTTAATAATCTTTAGCACTAAGTTAAACAAAAGCCAAAAATATATTGATTAAATCACAGTCTGGCCTGGTGTGGTTAAGGCTCTACTGAAATTAGTTCTATGCATGATATAAAATAACTTATTTAATATGACTCCTATAATGGACATTTATGTTATTTCTAATATGTTACTATTAAAAACTATGTTTTTTGCATCCACTTAAGAATTCATTCTCTATCCTTGGGGCACCTGGGTGGCTCAGTTGGTTAAGCATCCGATTCTTGGTTTCGGCTCAGATCATGATCTCAAGGTTCGTGGGTTCAGGCCCCACATTGGGCTCCATGCCTTCAGTGCGGAATCTGTTTAGGATTGTCTCTCTCTCTCTCTCTCCCCCCCCCTTCTGCCCCTCCCCTCTGTGCACTCTCTTTCTCAAAATAAATAAATAAACTTAAAAATATATTTTAAAAAAGAATTCATTCTCTATCCTAATGTCACGAAGACATCTTCCAATTTCATATACTTGAAATCTCACTGTTTTATTTTTCACATTTAAATCTATAATCCACCTAAAATTGATTTTTGTGGATGGCAAGATAGGAGTCAAATATCTTTTTCTTTCTATATGAATTCCCAGTTGACCCAGAATCAAAAGGCATACTTTCTATAGTGATCTTAGTGCCACCTTTGTCATAAATCAAATCCATATATAACATTGGTTCCTCCTTTTAATTTCAACCTTTTTATGATCTTATGCTTTAGAGTCATGGTTCATAAATAGCACTTAGGTTTTTTGTTTGTTCATTTGTTTTTAATCTGACTTTGAATTGGTTATTTAGTCCATTCACATTTATTTTGATTATGATATACTTGGACTTGTTTCTACTTACTTTTAAATATTTTTCTGTCCAATTTCTTTTTCTCTCCTTTAGTACTTTTTAAAAATTCTGACTGAATATTGTTATTGTTCCTCTTTTCCTTTTCTCCTCTTTTTCTCCTGTGTTTCTCCTTAAAGTTTTTCTCTTTACATGTCTGGCATCTATTCTCTCTACTTTCATTCTGCTGATAATAAGTCTTAAAAATTTATCAGGGTGCACGGGTGGCTCAGTCATTTAAGCATCCCAAACTCGGTTTCTGCTCATGTCATGATCTCATGGTTCGTGGGTTCAAGCCCCGCGTCAGCCTCTGCACTGGCAGTGCAGAGCCTGCTTGGGATTTTCTCTCTCCCTCTGCCCCTCCCCTGCTTGCACTCTTTCTCTGAAAATAAATAAATAAAACTTAAAAAAATTATCAAATTTTATCAAGCATGCCTAACACAGTCTTAAAACTGAACAACTTATCATCTACCTCAGATAAAATAGACTTTAGAATGTTTTAGCTCAGGTCTTGTTTTTATTTTATTTTGAAATGATTTTAGATTTACAGAAAAATTGCAATAGTAAAGAGAATTCCTTTCTACCCTTCACCCAGCTTCTCCTAATAGTAATAGTTTTCATAATCATAGTACAATTATCAAAACAAGAATACTACTAACTAAACTACAGACTTTATTTGAAATTTATGTTTTTCATTAAGGTCTTTTTTCTGTATCATAAGCTAACCCAGGATCCCATATTACATTTAATTGTCAAGTCCCCTTAGTCTCTGACAGTCTATGACAGTTCTGAGTCTTTTTTGTCTTTTATGTCCTCAATATTTTTGAAGATAACTGATCAGTTTTTTTGCAGAATGTCCCTCAATTTGGATTTGTATGATTTTTTTTCCTGATTAGACTGAGCTTATGCATTTTTGGCAAGAAAAGAGAGCAGAAAAAAACAGCATTTAACATATTGCTGGCTTTCATAATATTTAAAACTTTTATAATGTTTAGAATTTTTGCCTTGAGTAAAGTTGGCCTGTAACTTTTCATACTGTCCGTACTACATGTTGATGTCAATGTTAATGCGAGTGTCATAAAACAAGCTGGAAAATGTTCCCTCTTTTTCTATCCTCTTGGAGAGTCTGTGAAATGTTGACACCATACCAGTTTAATAGAAAGGATTTAATATATGGAGTCGTGCAGACAAATATTGGAGACCAGAAAAGTAAAGGGGGAACTTCAGTAACACAGAAGATGGTAAAGGATGAAGGGACCAGGGAAAGAGGTTGGGTTATTAAGAACTCCACACCCAGAGGACAGACCTACAGAGCTGGGATCCAGACCTCTGAGGGGTCCTGCCAGCTGTGCGGGTACTTCAGAAATCACACAAAAGACTCACAGTCAAGCTTCAGTTCTTAAAAAGTTGTTTTACTTCTAGTTATTCTTACAGAAAGCATCTCTTTATTAAGATATTTTACTTCCACCTATTAGAAAGTTA
The DNA here is from genome assembly GCF_018350195.1 of Panthera tigris. Classification (NCBI taxonomy): domain Eukaryota; kingdom Metazoa; phylum Chordata; class Mammalia; order Carnivora; family Felidae; genus Panthera; species Panthera tigris. The sequence goes on along the minus strand of NC_056661.1, from coordinate 94,744,632 downwards.
TCATAATGTAATGAATTTGTTAGGAAAAGACACTTCAGTACCATATATAAACCCATAATGTCCACAATGCAAATGGCACTCTGTGCATGTCAGGAAGGTCTGGTGTTCCATCTTCCAAAAATTTGCTAAACTCTTTTCATTCCTTCACATCTCTTTTCTCATTTTCTTTGACTTTTTTTATTCCTTTCTATAATTTTTTAGAAAGAGAAACCTTTAAAAAAATTTTAAATGTTAATTCATCAAAAAATTTTAAAAATGTTTATTTATTTTTGAGAAAGAACATGAGAGGGGGAGAGGCAGAGAGAGAGAGAGAGAGGGACAGAGAATCTGAAACAGGCTCTCCGCTGACAGCAGAGAGCCCTATGCAGGGCTTGAACCCACCAACTGCAAGGTCATGACCTGAGCCAAGTCGAAGCTTAACTGAGCTAGACAGGTGCCCCAAATGTTTATTTTTGAGAGGGGGAGGGTGCGTGGGAGCTGGGGAGGGGCAGAGAGATTGGGGGTCAGAGGATTTGAAGGAGGCTCTGCGCTGACAGTGGAGAGCCTGACGCCAGGCTCCAACTCATAAACCGTGGGATCATGACCTGAGCCAAAGATGGGTGCTCGACTGAACAACCCAGATGCCTTTCCTTTCTATAATTTTAATGTGATTTCAAAAGTATCATGTGATACATGCATGTAATCAATAAACTATTTTTTTAACAAGCAATCATATGTAAAATTAACTTATTAGGTATAAATGTATTATTTTATATCTATTAAATTATTCATTATGGAATACGAATTATTTTAAAATTAATTTGTAATTTTGATAGCTTTATTATATCTCTTCTTTTAACATCCACATTTGTTTTGTAGATTCAAAGGAGAAATTTAACATTAAAATTAAAATTGAGTTACAGTCTTGTTTTGGTATAAAACATACCAGCAAATAAGATGTCTGAAAAGGAGGGTACTTCAGAAGAGCTAGAAGATATCACTAGTCAACGTAGGAAAGAATCTGGATCATGGTCAGAAGAGCCTGAATTTATTAAAGAAACATCAAATTCATTAGAAGAAGTTTGTGATGGGAAACCTTCCAGTCAGATTTGTGAAACACATCTTAGAAATGATAAATTAGGTATATATGATGATACATCAGCATTGTCCCCCAAAAATAAATCTAAGAGAAATGAAGAACAAAGGAAAACTCTTCAATTTTCTGAAACAATCACTCTATATGACACCTTTCAGTCAAAAAGTGCTACTTCACAAAGTCCACCATTATCAATGACTGAGATGGTTGCTGAAAATCAGGCTTTCACTGGCTTATCTCATGAAACATTAGAAAAAAACAGTGCACAACTCTCTGAGGAAAATCAGAAAGGAATTGGCTTAGGATCAGATAACTTTACAGTTAACCTCAAGGCCAAGGGTTTACAAGAATTCCCTAAGGACATCTTAAAAATCAAATATGTAAAATATCTATATTTGGATGAGACCTAAATCAAAAGTTTTAAAGGGGCAGAGACAGGTGATCTGCTAGGACTTGAAATTCTATCCTTGCAAGGAAATGGGTTATCATCATTTCTATCTGAAATTCAGTTACTTCATAATTTAAGGATATTAAATGTCAGTCATAATCAAATATCACATATACCTAAAGAAATATCACAGGTTGGGAATATCAGGCAACTCTTTTTTAATAACAATTATATTGAGAATTTTCCTTCTGGGTTAGAAAGTCTTGGAAACTTAGAAATTTTAAGTTTGGCTAAAAATAACTTAAGACATATACCAGACATTCTGTCTAGTTTGAAAAACTTGACGGTTCTCAATCTGGAATATAATCAGTTAACAATATTTCCTAAAGCTCTGTGCTTCCTTCCAAAGTTAATTTCACTAAACCTTACTGGAAACCTGATAAGCAGTTTGCCAAAAGAAATTAGGGAGCTTAAACATTCAGAAAAACTTTTACTGGATCATAATCAACTTACTTTTTTGGCTGTGGAGATTTTTCAATTGCTCAAAATGAAAGAAATCCAACTAACTGATAATAAACTGGAAGTTATTTCACAGAAAACTGAGAATTTTAAGGAACTCAGAATTCTAATACTTGATAAAAATTTATTAAAAGAAATACCAGAGAAAATTTCCCACTGTGTAATGTTGGAATGCCTTAGTCTTAGTAATAACAAATTAACAGAACTTCCTAAGAACATCCATAAGCTAAAAAATTTAAGAAAACTCCATGTAAACAGAAATAATATAACGAGAATACCTGAAAATATCTCACATCTTAATAGTATGTTCAGTCTAGAATTTTCAGGAAATGCAATCACAGATGTTCCCACTGAAGTAAAAAATTGTAGAAAAATAACAAGTTGAATTGTGTTATAACAGAATAATGTATTTTCCAGTAGGTTTGTGTGCCTTAGATTCTCTTTATTATTTGAATTTTAATGGAAATTATATTTCAGAAATACCTGTGGATATATCTTTCATTAAACAATTGCTTCATTTAGAGTTAAATAAAAATAAACTCCTCATATTTTCTGAGTATTTATGTTCTCTTATTAATCTTGAATATCTAGATCTTGGTAAAAACCAAATAAGGGAAATTCCACCATTTATTTCCAATATGGTATCACTCTGTGTTCTGATTTTATGCTGTAATAAATTTGAAGCTTTTCCTATAGAAGTATGTACCTTAGAAAATTTGCAAGTATTTGATCTTTCAACAAACCAAATACAGAATATCCCTTCAGATATCTGTAACCTAAAAAGAATCCAGAAATTAAACATCTCAAGCAATCAATTTATATATTTTCCTATTGAGCTGTGCCAACTTCAATCACTGGAAGAGCTGAATATAAATCAGATAAATGGAAGAAAGGCAAGAAACTTATATTTTTGGCCTTGGAGAGAAGTTGGCATTGGAGGGGATAAGAATCTAAACTGTAGTGTATGTGTGTATGTTTTAAAATTAGCTGGAATATTTTATTTGTTTTAAATAGGCTTTTTTCTTTTAAACCCCAAACATGCCTTAAAAATATATTTCTCAACATGAAAGATTCATAGAAAAATATTTCATTAAAATGAAATTCTAAGTAACTAAAGCTGTCAATTTTATAGATTTCTTTTTATTTCAGTTTAATTATAAAAAGGAGTTTTAAAGCCATGGATTATAATATAAACACATTACAGAAAATTTGGAAAAATTGAGAAAAGTAAAAAAAAAAAAATCATTCCAGAAGGATACTATTGTAAATATAACTATGGGTCACTGGTCATATGTTGATACACCTTACTTTTAGTGTTTTTTTTTATGTATATGGTTTATATAAGCAATTATAAAAAGTTTCTACACTCAATTTTAGTTTCTTCTATTTTCACTTAATGTAAGCATTTCCACATAATATAACAAATCTTCCCAGTAATGAATTGTTAGAGCCAATACATGATTTATGTAACTAATCATCTGTTATTAAGTATTTAGAGATATTATAATTTTTCATCATATATAAGGCTATGATGAACTTCTTCATAAAAAAAACCTTCTTCATATTTTATTTCCTTAGGGAACTTTTCCTAAAGAACTGCTAGATAAATGGAATAAATGTTCTTATAGTTTAGCATTTTACTTGAACATAAGAATGAATTTTATGGAAATACTTAAAAAAATCAAACAATGTTGATTTATATTAAGATCTTAGTAAACTAACAAAAAGTACCCAGCTATTATCTGGCTAAGTTTAATTTGACCATCAGTCAAATTAAAGTGCTTTGATAGAGCTGGACTATTATCTAGAGCAAGATTTCCCAAAGTCTGTCCTTAAAAACACTAGTCCTGTGAACTGCTCCTTAAAAATAAGTGGGTGGGGTGGGGTAGCGGGGAGAGGGGTTCCTGTGATTACATAGCTTTAAGAAGCACTGGTTTCTTCTCTTAAAGAATCACAATGAACGTTAGTGTATTAAAAGCTCTGTAGAGTCCTGCACTAAAGAAATTGGTTTGTCTCTATTTAACTCACATTTCCCAAACTTACTTACCCCTTTTAAACCTAACACCTGCTATATAATACATTTCCAGAAAGGCTACTCCAGGGAATAGTTGCTTAAGTAGCTGGAGTGAAAGACGATGCATGTGTTTCAAAAGTTGTTATTGCACTAACAGGCACTTTTTGGTTCTGCATTATAATCATCAACTAATTCCTTGTCTGATTTATAATCCTCTCACTTTCTCCTCCTGTATTTTACTGTGCAGATCTACAAGGTTGTGTCCTTAATCTCCTCTTTTTTATTAACTTCATCCCAGACCTCACCACACCATGCACATGACCCTCAAATCTGCATAACTGGAACTGATCTCCACTACTACTTTAATCCCACAGTTCTCAGTTTCCCTGGAAATTCCCTGTTCTTCTATTGTCTCAAACTCAACATGACTTCAAAATCAAACTCCTCTTTCTTTCCAATGTAACTCTCTTCACAACTCCATTTCTGTCTGTAATGCTGCTTTCTTCAGACCTACTAAATCTAGAAATCATGAAATCAACTTTCTTCCCTTTCCATCACTAGTTATACTGAAACTTACACCAAAATCGTCTCATTTGTTCCTCTGAAAAATCTCTTGGATCAACTTCTTCATTTTCCAGTGTCACTGTCTCCAACTGGTCCATGGTTATCACTTACTTCATGTCTAGACTACTCCAGGAGCCCCCTGAGTATTCTCTTTGATTCAGTCTTCTCTTTCATCAGGACTTGTCAAAGCTATCAGACTTCCTTACTGAGAAAATTACAGAGTACTATTCTCAGGAATCCAGACTGCATACCTATAGCCTACTTGTGGCGAGTGGTTGCCAAGGGCAACGTTATTACAACATCACTTCAAAGATCACCAGATGGGGTGCCTGGCTGGCTCAGTCAATAGAGCATATGACTCTTGATCTTGGGCTGTGAGTTCCAGTCCCACAATGGGCGTAGAGCTTCCTTTAAAAAAAAGAGAGAGAAAAAGAAAGAAAGAAAGAGTAGGCAACCATGTAAAATAAAGCTGGATACCCTTTAAAAAAGAAAAATCACTAGATGGAAAAATGATTTATAAGAACTCTTTTCAAAATATATATATAATTGGAAATATCACTTTGATAACCCACTTGAGGTGAAAGTGAAGTGCCTAAAGGATTAATTTATAACAGCAGATGGTCACTAAACAGTCATTTTAAAGAATATAAGTTCAGGTTCATCAGAGGGCTTTTATTTTGCTAAGTGAAGGATGCCCAACAGGAGTCTTCCTTTCATAGTGGATCTACTAGCACACAGTTCTTAGGTACTTCATCTAATAAATGTTGAGCAAATAGCGAAAAAGAATATTTGCCTCAAGGAAAGTCAAATTATGAACCTACCCACCTGTCTTGACCTGACTCCTACCTCCTAGGGTCAACTCTTAAGGCCTGCCATGGCCCAGTTCCATCTTCTTTCTCCAAACATACCTTCCTCTGCTTCCTATCACCTGTCTTTACTGTTCACCTTCTCTCTGGCCCATTTTTATGCATGGTATTTGTCTTGCCTTAAGTGTCCTGTGACTTCTACTCAATCCTACTCATTCTTTTTTTTAAAAAAAAATATGTATTTATTTATCCCACGTGGTGTGAGATTATGACGTGAGCTGAAACCAAAAGGTAGATGCTTAACCAACTGAGCCACCCAGGTGCCCTCAATCCTATTCATTCTTAAGGGGACATTCAAGTCCTATCTGCTACATGAATATTTCCTTTAGTTCTTTGATTTGTACTGATATACATTCTCTAAACTTCCACATATCTGTTATTGTACCCTTTATTTTGGCACTGGATTACCTATCATTTAATACTCTTTTCTGATGGTTTCATATGTGTGTATTTTGTTTCCTGAACTAAATTTTAATCCCCTTTAAGTTAGGGACTGTTTTTTATGCTTCTTTTATATATGGAAGAACACTGAGCACAATATTCAGTATTTACCTTGTTTGGTTATTTCTCAATTCAAAATTCTTTTGTTCACTTGTAGAACTTCGTTTGTTTCAAAAGCCATTTGTGGTGGCCATATTTTCTCTGAATACATGTATTTCTTCTACACCATACTAGGGTATCTTAATTCCTGTTATTTTGCAACGCTTTTTTGAGGCTATACTGCCAACCTGTGTGAGTCCATTCTAAAGGGGTTTACTGAGCATTTACTCAAAATATATCATGATTGGGAATGTGTACACAAAAAGTATAAAATGTATATTATGTCATTTAAAAATCCTAGGAAAATGCACCAAGGGACTTTAAAAAGCACTGCTGATGAGAACAGGAATAAAGAGATAAAATGTGGTACAGAAAAGTTGGTAAAGACTTTAGGGAGGGAAGAAAGGGATAGTAAGGGACATCAAGTTCTGGGAGAGTGAGGAAAGTGGGTTAATAAGCCATAGGGTTGAATGGGTAGAATTGGTCAGACCGGGGAGGCACTTGGATGCCACAAAATATATTGTGGATTTTAGTGATATCTCAAATAATGTAATCAGAGAGATTCCAAGAAATATAGGGGAATTGAGAAGTTTGGTTAGTTTAAATGCATACAACAATCAAATACGTTATCTGCCACCATTTTTTCTATGTTTACATGATCTCCAGCAACTAAATTTCAGTGGCGAGTGTAAAGCGTAATCAATAAGCATAATCAGTAAGTAAAGTATTCGTGTCTAGGTTGCAAACTTTGCTGACCAGACAGAACAGCAGTCAACATAATGCATTAAGCGCTCATTGGAAGGAAATGCACATCCGAGGTACAGAAAATAAGAGCACAGCATAAGGTCCTGTTGCTTTCCTGAAAGACGTTATAACCAAACTGGGCACCTTGAACATATTCTCATTTCTTTTCTGTCCTCTCTGTCTATACCCAGTCATTCAGTATTTCTTCCCTTTCTGAACCTGACCTCATCTCTCCCTCTACACAAACTTACCTACACAACCTTAGGTCAGCATTTTCTGTATTTTCCTTTCTGGCTCCCCTAATCCTACCCCTGTACACTACAATACTCAGATACCTTATAGTCTTCTACAAAGTAAATCATTAAATAACAACAAAAAAGTAAATCACTCACTCTAAAGGTATCAGAAACGATTTTCCAAAGCACAATAAATACCAGATTGGTATTTTTCTTAATAATTTTTATTATGGTGGTGCTTGGGTAGCTCAGTGACTTAAGTGTCCAACTCTTGATTTTGGCTCATGTCATGATCTCATGGTTCATGGGATTTGAGCCCCACGTTGGGCTCCAGGCTGACAGCATGAAGCCTGCTTGGGATTCTCTCTCCCTCTCTCTCTGCCCTTCCCCACTCGTACTCTCTTTCTCAAAATAAATAAATAAACTTAAAAAAATAATTTTTATTATGAAATACTTTCAGAAAATTTATTATGAAAAACTTACAGAAAATAATAAATACCTAGGTACCTACTCCCAGATATAAGGAATGTTAACATTTTTGTGATATTTACTCGATATATTTTTTAATTGTTAAGAAATAAAATAATGGAGTTGAAATTTCTTTTGTCCTTCTACCCAAACTAGAAGTAACCACTATACTGAAATTGGTACGTATCTTTTTTCCTTCCGTATTTTCATACATATATATAACCATAAACAAGTAATACTATTTTGAGTTTTTAAATTTTACTAAATCTTATCATGCTATATGATAGTGATTTACTACTCTAAAATTTGCTTTTTTCATTTGTCATATTTCTAAAATTAATCCATATTAATATATACATAGACTTATTTCATTCACTTTAAATCCTACATGATATTCAATTATACGATTAAATAACAATCTATTACCTGGTTGGTAGACAGTTAGGTTGTTTCCAATGTGTTTGCTACTATAAACATCCTGTACATGTTCCTTGTGTACCTCTGCTTGAGTTTCTTTAGTGCATATAGCTATAAGTAGAATTGCTGCATCAGAAGGTATGCACATCTTCAACTTTACCAGATTTGGGCAAATTGATCTCCAGTGGTTGTACCAGCTAAGCACATGAACCACTGTATTTATGAAATTTTATCTTTCAGTTGCAAGTAGTGTTTACAACCAGAGTCCTGCATCTTCTTAGATTTAGAGGATTTTCAGAATAAAACAACAAACGTCATCTTTTTTGGTCAATTGTCCTAGTAACACAGTAAAAGGTACAGTAATGCATCAATACTTAGATATAACGGAACTGACATTTTTCTCCTGAACCTCCCAAACTCCCAGTAAGCTGGCTGTGCGGGTATATATCAGTCATTTTACTAATTTTGCAACAACTTGAAGTGAGTTGTAAAAACTCAGTCCGGCAACTGAATTTTTTTGCTCAACCTTTGTGTTTTGGCCAAGTTTTTCTATATTTTAAGGTTACCTAGTTTGTCCAAGGGCAGGATACACTCCACTCAACTACTATTTGTACACAAAAAAATCAGAGGCTGACAAGAGCCCTCTGACCCACTGGAAAATACAACGACGCATCAGAAGCATAATTCTCTGGAGGCTTTCTGGTACTGAATCAAGACAGAATGGGAAGATCAAAGACTTTTCTGCAAGTGTTGCCTGTTCTCTGCTGGTCCACATGAGAATTAGAAAAATATATGTCAGGATCCAACCAGGAGACAGAAATCACAACTTAATAACTAAGTATATATACATGTTGTTAACTACAGAAGTGAAAGAGTGAAAGAATTCGAAGTTCATGGTAAAGTAGCAATGGCAGGAAGCAATAACCACCCTATGGGTAAGAGAATAAAGTAGAAAAGACAGAATTATGAACACTCAGAAGCTTGAAGGAAGGGGTCTCTCTCTTGCCCCCCCCCCAAAAAAAAACTCCTGAATTGTGAGATCATGACCTGCGTTGCAGTCAGTACTGATTGGCGGCTGCAGTACTGATTGGCGGGTAGCGGCACCTGCGGAGGTCATGATCTCACAGTGCAGGAGCTGCACCTGCGGAGGTCATGATCTCACAGTGAGGGAGTTTTAGCTTACTGCAGGAGTTTCAGCTTGTAGCCACTTCAGGTTGGTGGGGGGGGGGGGGAGAGGAGGGAGAGAGAGAGAGAGAGGGAGAGACAGAGAGGAAGAAGAGAGTGCGCGGGTGCGTGGGAGAGACTGCGCGCACGCTAGCGCTAGTTCTGTGAGGGTTGGGACAAGTACAAACTTCAGTTCGTGTTGCTGATGGAGTTCGAGTGTTGCCAGGGTGACAGTAAAAGAAAAACTGTCAAGAAATGCAAAGAAGTAGGTTTGGAGCTAAGTGACAGTCGCTAAGCAACTGGCATGCTACAAGTCACCAGCTTTTATTGCCAAGTTTGAACTTAGAAGGGGTGAGTTCGAGTCTTGTCATTTACTCTGTTTCCTCTATTTATAAAATGAAGCTAACCGGAATATCCATGCTATAGATTTGTTTACAGACTGAATGAGACTTTGAAAGCAGGTAGCATACTGTGAAAGCATTATTCAAGCAAAAGATGTTCATATACTCTTGTGAAATAATCGTCTCTGTCACAAACTAGCAAATTTAGGAAGATAACCCTTATGAACCATCAGCAAGATGGGAAAGCTATAACTTCTGCTTGTTCACAGACTTGTGGGAATATAATTAGATAAAACTTATGAAAATAGTTTCACAAATGTGAGGTAATATACCAATGAAAGGGATTTATAGCATGGGCTTATAGCATGGGCTCATAGCATGGGCTTTGGAGTGGAACAGACCTTAGAATTCTAGCTCCATCTTTCAACAGGAAATTTTTTTTTTTAATGTTAACCTTCTGTTTCCTAATCTGTAAATGGAAATGATATCTACTCTTTGATTTGTGAGGATTAAACGGTTAACTACTAAGCACAAAAACTGATGCAATATAGGTTTTAAACAGATGTTGGAGCCTCTCTCCAAGAAGCCAAAATAACAAATGAAAGGAAGTAGATTGGCATGTAAACTGCCTGTGGTTGTCCTCATGGAGAAGGACAGTTATCTTGCCTTACAGTTCTCTCTACAGGCCTTGATAATTCTACCCTGCAGGTTTGCATCTTCTCCTACTTGTAAGACAGCTAGTTAAGCTAGTACTGTTCTATCTGTTGTTTACAGCTGGCGTCTGTTCTGATGGGTCAGTGCTTGTGCCAAATAAGTTGTTAAATTTTTTTAAAGAAATTTTTAAAAATATACCTTTTAATGTTTATTTTTGAGGGAGAGAGACAGAGTATGAATGGGGGTGGGGCAGAGAGAGAGGGAGACACAGAATCTGAAGCAGGCTCCAGGCTCTGAGCTGTCAGCACAGAGCCCAACGCGGGGCTCGAACTCGTAAACCATGAGATCGTGACCTGAGCCGGAGTTGGATGCTCAACCGACTGAGCCACCCAGGCGCCCCAGTTGTTAAATATTTTAAATAGCACAACTGCTTACATGTACTAATGTAACAGCCTCTGAAAGGACTCCTACCTATATAGCCTCTCTCTCTCACTTTGTTGCTGCCCGTATTTAAAAACATTTTTATTAAAGTATAATATACATAACAAAAAGAGTACATACTGTCTCAAGAGATTAAAATTAAAAGTAGAGCTACCATATAATCCAGCAATTCTATTTCTGGGTATTTATCTGAAGGAAAAGAAAACAGTAACTCAAAAAGATGTGTGCACCTCATGTTCATTGCAGCGTTATTTACTTAAGTGTCCATCAATGGATGGATGGATGAAGAAAATGTGGCATGTACACACACACACACACACACACACACACAATGGAGTATTATTCAACCATAAAAAGAAGGAAATTTTGCCATTTGCAACTACATGGATGGACCTGGAGGACATTTTGTTAAGTGAAATAAGCCAGACAAAGACAAATACTGTATGATTTTACTTACATGTGGAATCTAAAAACTGAACTCATAGATAAGGAGAACAGATTGATGGTTGCCACAGGTGGAGCTGGGCAAAATGGATAAAGGGTAACAAAAGGTACAAACTTTCAGTTACAAAATAAGTAAGTCCTGGGATGTAATGTACAGCATGGTGACTATAGTTAATATTTTTGGTATATTTAAAAGTTGTTAAAAGAATAGATCCTAAAAATTTTCATTGCGAATTTGTAACTGTGTTTTTTTAAATGCTTATTTATTTTTGAGAGAGAGAGGGCAAGCGAGGGAAGGGCAGAGAGAGAGGTGGGGGGGGGGGACTGATGATCCAAAGCAGGTTCTGCATTTACAGCAGCAAGCTCAATGTGGGGCTCAAACTCATTAACCTCAAGACCATGACCTGAGGAGAAGTTGGACACTCAACCGACTGAGTCCCCCAGGCACCCTGTAACTATGTGTTGTGATGGATGTTAACTAGACTTACTATGTTGACCATTTTACAATATACAAATGTTGAATCATCATGTTATACATCTGCAACTAAAATGTTATATGTCAATTATAATTCAATTTTTTAAAAGTACATATTTTAAGTATACAGCTCAATGAACTTTCACACACTGAACAAACCCATATTTCAGAACCTCGATCAAGAGACAAGACATTCCCAGAAACCCTTTCTTATGCCATTCCAGCCACTTTTCCCCTTTCTCTCAACCAAGGGTAAACACTATTATGATTTCCAATAGTGGGCCTTAAATGAAGTCATGAAGTATATACTCTTTTATACCTGGATTCTTTCACTCAACATTATGTTTGTGAAATTCACTCATGTTACTCTGGGTGGCTGTGGACAATTCACTCTCAGTGCTATTCATATTCTGCTGTTGATAAACATTTAGCAGAAAAGCAATTCTTTTCTTGTGGTCAGATAAAAAACTGATTTTAATCCTTTTAAATTTATTTGGACTAGCTTTATGGCTCAGCATATAGGCTACCTTGATAAACACACCATACACCCTTTTTTTTAATACAAATTTTAGTCAACAAACAGTGTAATATTGGTTTCAGGAGTAGAATTCAGTGATTCATCAATTACATTCAACACCCAATGCTCATCACAACAAGTGCCCTCCTTCCTACCCATTACCTATCTAGCTCATCTCTCACCCACCTCCTTCCATCAACCTTCAGTTTGTTTTCTATTTTATGAGTCTCTTGTGGTTTGTTTTCCTCTCTCCTCTCCATCCCCCCCTTCCCATATGTTCATCTGTTTCATTTCTTAAACTCCATATATGAGTGAAATCATATGGGATTTGTCCTTCTCTGATTGCCTTATTTTGCTTAGCAGAATACATTCTAGCTCCAAACACATGATTGTAAATGGCAGGATTTCGTTCTTTTTGATGGCTTAGTAATATTCCATTGTATATATATACCACCTCTTCTTTATCCATTTATTGACTATTGTTGATTATTGTTGATAATGTTGCTATAAGAACTGGGGTACATGTACCCCTTCAAATCTATATTTTTGTATCCTTTGGGAAAATACCTACTTAGTGCAATTGCTGGGTCATAGGGTAATTCTATTTTTAATTTTTTGAGGAGCCTCCATACTGTTCTCCAGAGTGGCTGCACCAGTTTACATTCCCATCAATAGTGCAATCACATACTATACACTCTTTAAAAAATATACTCTGAAATGTTAGCTACAGTGTTTTATGAATATCATATTAAGTCCAGATGGTTGATAGTTTTGTTGGAATCTTCTGTCTTTACTGGTATATTATCTTGTTATGCTTTAGAAAATAGTGTTAAAATCCAAAACTATGGTTGTGTAATTGTGTATTTGTTGCTTTCATTGTCAACTTTTTTCATGTATTTTGAAGAACTGTTATAAGAAAATGCACATACATGATTATTATGACTTTCAATTCTAATAAATTTTTTATCATCTGAAATCCCCAAATGTCCCTCTTTATCTCCAGTAATAATCTTTATCTTGAAGGGTATTTTATCTAATATTAAGATAGCCACTCCAGTTTTGTTAACCTTACTGTTCACATGGTATATCTTTACTATCAATTTACTTTCAACATATCTGTGTCTTTATATTTAAAGTATATCCCTTTCAGGCACCTGGATAGCTCAGTTGGTTAAGCCTCTGACTCTTGATTCTGGCTCAAGTCATGAGATGAAGCCCCATATCTGGTTCTGCATTGACAGCATGGAGCCTTCTTGGGATTCTCTCTCATCTCTCTGCTCCTCTCTAAGTAAAATAATAACTGATTAGCTAACTAAGTATTAAAAAATAAAGTACATCCCTTGTAGACAAAATGTAGTTGGGCCTTGATTTTCATCCTTTCTGGCAATCCCTGCCTTTAACTGGAGGATTCAGTCAATGAACATTTAATGTAATTATTGGTATAGTTGGATTTAGATCAGCCATTTCACCACTTGTTTTCTGTTTCTCTCCTCTGTTAACTCTTTTTCTGTCTTCTTGTTGAACTATTCATGTTTAGTTGCTTTCAAGATGTTCTCATCTTTGGTTTTCAGCAGTTTGACTATGTTGTGCCTAAGTGTGTTTTTTATTATAATTTAGGTGAAATTCACACAACATAAAATTAACAATTTTAGAGTGAACATTTTTGGTGTCATTTAGCACATTAACAAAGTACTACAATGTACCACTCCCTCTATCTGGTTCCAAACGTTTCATCAACCCCAAAGGAAGCTTTTACTCATTATTAAACAGTTACTCTCTGTTCTCCCCTCTCCTCTCCCTCTTGTTACCATCAATGTGCAGGACACCTCTATGAAGATGCCTAATATTATGGATGTGTCATACAAATGGAATTGCATAATATATGACTTTTCTGGATTGACTTCTTTCACTTAATGTTTTCAAGTTTCATCCATGTTGTAGCTTGTATGAGTAGTTCCTATTATGGCTGAATAGTATTACACTGTATGTATATACTACAGTTTGATGATCCATTCATCGTCTGATGGACATTTGGGCTGCTTTCATCTTGTGGCTATTGTGAATAATGCTGCTATGAACATGTTCACACATGTGTTTATTTCAGTATGTTTTCAATTCTTTGGGCATATTCCTAGAGATAGAATTCCTGTGTCATATGGTAATTTTGTATAATTTTTTGAGGAACTGTCAAATTGTTTTCCACAGAGGTAGAACCATTTTACAGTCACACCAGCAATGTACAACAAGTGCAGTTTCCCCATATCCTTGTCAATATCTGTTGTTTTACAAGTTTTGGATTACAGTTATGCTAATGAATGTGAAATGGTTTTGATTGAAATTTCCCTAATGACTAATGATGTTTAGCATATTTTTTAGGTGCTTGTTGGCCATAAGCATATCTTTTTGGAGAAATGTCTATTCAAGTCCGTGGCCCATTTTTAAATTGGTTTTTAATTGGGTTATTTTGTTGCTGAGTTGAAAGAGCCCCTTATATATTCTGAATACTAGATCCTTATCAGATATGTTTTACAATTAATTACTTCCTTTCTATAGACTGTCTTTTCATTCTGGATAATGTCCTTTGATACATAAAATTTTTAAATTTTCATGAACTCCAATCATTTAGTCTTTCTTTTTGTTACTTATGTTTTTGGTGTCATAACTAAAAATCTATTAGCAAAATCCAAGATCACTAGGATTTTTCCCTATGTTTGGGGCGCCTGGGTGGCTTAGTTGGTTGAGTGTCCAACTTCAGCTCAGGTCATGATCTCACACTCCATGAGTTCGAGCCCTGCGTCGGGCTCTGTGCTGTTAATATTCAAAATATATAAAGAACCTAGGAAACTCAACACCCCAAAAATTAATAATCCATGAAATCATATGACTTCACTCATATGAGGACTTTATGATACAAAACATATGAACATAAGGGAAGGGGAGCAAAAATAATATAAAAACAGGGAGAGGGAAAAAACATAAGAGACTTAAATATAAAGAACAGAGGGTTGCTGGAGGGGTTGTGGGAGGGGGGATGGTCTAAATGGGTAAGGGGCTTAAGGAATCTACTCCTAAAATCATTGTTGCACCATGTGCTAATGAACTTGGATGTAAATTATAAAAAATAAATAAATTAGAGAAAAAATTAATTGGCCATAATATATGGATTTATTTCTGGACTCTGAATTCTATTCCATTTGTCTATATGTTGAACCTATGCCAATCTCATACTATTTTCCACTTAGTTAACATAAAATGTAATATTAGTTTTAGGTGTAGAATATAGTGATTTAACACTTCTGTACATCACCTGGTGTTCATTACAAGTGCACTCCTTAATCCCCATCACGTATTTAACACACCCCCCTACCTACCTCCTTTCTGGTAACCATCAGTTTGTTCTCTATATTTAAGAATTTGTTTCTTGGTTTGCCTTTCTCTCTCTTTTTTCCCCTTTTGTTTTGTTTCTTAAATTCCACGTATGAGTGAAGTCAGTTTCTCCGACTGACTTACTTAACTTACCGTAATACTCTCTAGCTCCATCCATGTCATTGCAAAGGGCAAGATTTCATTCTTTTTATGGCTGAGTAATAGTCCATTGTATTACATGTATCACATCTTCTTTATTCAACAGTCGATGGAAATTTGGGTTGTTTCCATAATTTGGCTATTGTTGATCATGCTTCTGTAAGCATTGGGATGCATGTATCCCTTTGAATTAATATTTTTTTACTCTTTGGGTAAATATCTAGTAGTGCAATTGCTGGATCATAAGGTTCTATGTTTAACTTTTTGAGGAACCTCCATGCTGTTTTCCAGAGTGGCTGCAGCAATTTGCATTCCCACCAATAGTGCACAAGGTTCCCCTTTCTCCACATCTTTGCCAGTACCTGTTGTTTCTTGTGTTGTTGATTTTAGCCATTCTGACAGGTGTGAGGGGATATCTCATTGTAGTTTTGATTTGCATTTTCCTGATGATCAGTGATGTTGAGCATCTTTTCACGTGTCAGTTTGTCATCTGTATGTCTTCTTTGGAGAAATGTCTATTTCATGTTTTCTGCCCATTTTTAAAATGGATTATTAATTTTTGGGGTGTTGAGTTTCCTAGGTTCTTTATATATTTTGAATATTAACTATCAGATATGTCATTTGCAAATATCTTCTCCCATTCCATAGGTTGCCTTTTTGTTTTGCTGATGGTTTCCTTCATTGTGCAGAAGCTTTTTATTTTGATGAAGTCCCAATAGTTTATTTTTGTTTTTGTTTCCTTGGCCTTAGGAGACATATCTAGAAAGAAGTTGCTACAGTTGATGTCAAATAAGTTACCGCCTGTGTTCTCTTGTAGGATTTTTATGGTTTCAGGTCTCACATTTAGGTCTTTATTCCATTTTAAATTTATTTTTGTGTATAGTGTAAGAAAGTGGTCCAGTTTCATTCTTTTGCATGTTGCTGTCCAGTTTTCCCAACACCATTTGTAGAAGAGACATTCTTTTGCCAATTTAATATTCTTTCCTGCTTTGTCAAAAATTAATTGGCCATATAATTGTGGGTTCATTTCTGGGTTTTTATTCTGTTCTGTTGATCTATGTATCTATTTTTGGGTCAGTACCATACTGTTTTGATTACTACAGCTTTGTAATATATCTTGCAGTCTGGAATTGTGATACATCCAGCTGTATTTTTATTTTTCAAGATTGCTTTGGTTATTTGGGGTCTTTTGTAATTCATACAAATTTTAGGATTATTTTGAAAAAGGAACAAAGTTGAAGGACTCCTGAAACCTGATTTTAAGCCTTATGAAAGGCTATGGTAGTAAAGTGTAGTCTTGGCAAAATAACAGACATAGATCAGTAGAACACAATACATAGGCTAGAAATAGACCCATGCATATATGGTCAATTGATTTTTGACAAATATGCACATGTAATTCAACAGAGAAGATGGTATTTTCAACAAATGGTGCTGGAGCAACTAGATGACTAGAAGCCAAAAAACAAGATAAACTGCAACAATAATAAAACTTTGATCCACACCACATACCATATAAGAAAATCAACTCAAAATGAATCACAGATCTAAATGTAAAAGCTAAACCTATAAAACTGCTAGATAAAAACATAGAAGAAAATCTTTGTAACCTTGGCAAAGATTTCTTAGATATAACACCAAAATCACAATCCTTAAAAAATTAATAAATTGAACTTCATCAAAATTAGAAACCTCTGCTCTTCAAAAAGTGTTGTTAAAAGAATGAAAAGAAAAGCCACAGACTGGAAGAAAATATTTGCTGAATATATAAAAAATAATTGTCAAAAGTCAACACTGAGCAGTTAACTCAATAAAAATTGGCATACAAGTTACGGAAAGAACCAAAATTTCCATCAACTGATGAATGGATAAAGGAGATATGGGACATATATACAATGGAATATTACTCAGCCATAAAAAAGAAAGAAATCTTGCCATCTGCAACAACATGGATGGATCTAGAGAGTATTATGCTAAGTGAAATAAGTCTAAGAAAGACAAATCCCATGTGACTTCACTCATATGTGGAATTTAAAAAACAAAGTAGATGAACATAGCGGGGAAAAGAGGTAAACCAGGAAACAGACTCTTAACTATAGAGAATAAACTGAAGGTTACTAGAGGGGAGATGAGTGAGGGATGGGTTAAGTGGGTGATGGGTTAAGGAGGGCACTTGTAGTGATGAGCCACTAAATTCCACACCTGAAATTAATATTATACTGTATGTTAACTAACTGGAATTTAAATAATAACTTGAAAAAAAAGAAAAATTGGCATAAATTGTGAACACTTTACAAAGAATGTATATGAATGGCAAATAAGCATAAGAAAATATAATGATATCATTAGTATGAGAGAAATATGAATTAAATCTACAATGAGATCTTTGTATTAGAATAACTAAAATTAAAATCTGACAGTACCAAGAACTACACCTGGAACTCTGATACACTGATGGTAGGAATGCAAAAGGGTACACACTCTAGAAAACGGTTTCATAATTTCTTATAAAGTTATATGTATATTTACCATACAACCCATCAATCACACTCCAACTACACTTTTAAGTGAAATGAAAATTTAGATTCAATAAAAAACTGAGTACAAATATATAGAGTGGTTTTATTCATTATTGCCAACAAGTGGAATCATTCTAAACATCACTTATTTAGTGGATGGATAAATTATCACATCCATATAATGGAATACTTCTCATTAATAAAAAGGAACAAACTATTGGTATGTCAATAGACACCAATAAATCTCTAATGTATTATGCTAAATTAAAGTCAAACCCTAAATACTATATGTTGTGACTTATATTTATTATACATATGCATAAACATTATATTTTATAATTATGGGCTTACAATGTTTATAAAACCCCATATACATATGTAGGTATGTATTTGTACATCTATCTGCACATACCCATTCCCAAAAGCAATGAGCAAAACTAGTATCCAGATCTCCAGATCTTGGTTTCTTTCTTTTTTTTTTGAGAGAGAAAGTGAGAGCATGCACAAGCAAGGGAGTGAGGGACAGAGTGAGAGGGAGAGAGAATCTCAAGCAGGCTCCATGCCCAGTGCACAGCTATCCCACAACCATGAAATCACAATCTGAGCCAAAATCAAGAGTTGGATGCTCAACCAACTGAGCTACCCAGGTGCCCCCAGATCTTGGTTTCTGAATGCCATTCTTCATTAAAAGGAACAGGTTTCTTTATTTATGACTATAAATAATATAACTATAAATGTATAAATAAAGGCAAACTTTAGGCCAGTTCCTCTCTAAATGATTACAAATTCTTACCTTGTCAGTTACCACAATTTTACTTTTTATGTTCAGTTTATATTGAGTAAGGTGATGTTGAAAACATATTTAGGGAATTAGAGTTTAATTCGCACTCCTTGATGGTGGACTAGACTTAGCTTAGTTTGGAACTCAGTTCCAAAAAAATAGAGTATGGACAAGAAAAGAATGAAAATATTATATTGGAGAAACCTGGCAAGACACTAATTTAGCTGTGGGATCAAGCTTAACATCGCTAGTGATGTCATACAGGTATTAGGTACCTTTGCTGTGATGTGATGAGAGTTCTTCACTTCTGTGGCATTCTTCCCAAAAAACCCCATAACCCAAGTGTTATCATGAGAAAATATATCAGGTAAATTCAAACTAAGGAATATTCTACAAAATACCTAGTTGGTACTATTCAAACTGTCAAGATCATGAAAAACAAGGAAAGACTGAGAAACTGTCTCAGACCAGAGGAGACTAAGAAGACATAACTATATGCAATGTGTTATCCTGGCATGGATTTTGGAACAGAAAAAGGACACCGATAGAAAAACTAATGAAATCCAAAACTGTCTGAAGTTTAATAGTAATGTGCCAATGTTAGTTTCCTAGTTTTGACAAATATAATATGATAATGTGAGATGATGACATTAGGGGAAACTAAATCTGGATGAGGAATCTATATTCAAGAATTCTCTACAATTTCTGCAACTTGCTGTAAATCTGAAATTATTCTAAACAATCTAATTATCCTTAAAAAATTACCATCACACTTACTCTGTAAAATCCTTTCCCGTACTATAAGAGGACAGCCTCTTAACTTATTTTTCCATCCTCTGAGAGAATGGAACCACAGCTCAGTTTCTATACATCCTCCTTTTCACACCTAGCAAGTGGACTTCAGTAAGAATTTACATCTGCCAGCACTGTGAAGGTCCTCTGGTACTGTGCCAGTGAGACACAGTAAATGCTCCATAAGTAGTTGTTTATCTTCATATTTTTCTTTATACAGAAAGGTATAATTCAATTATAATTTTTTTCTACTAGGAAATAATCTGACATATCTGCCTAGGGGTATCCACAACCTTTTTTCACTGAAGGAGATAAATTTTGATGATAACACTTTGCTAAGACCTCCAATGGAAATCTGTAAAGGAAAACAACTCTATACGATTGCACACTATCTAGAGAGGGCAGATAAGTGATAAGTAAGTGATAAGTGAGTGATTGACTAGTTTACATGTCATTTTCTAGTATAATCTATAAATTAGAAAATAGTTTGCTTTCATTAGAGGTTTTCAATCTGGCATAGGCATGAAAATATTCATTATCTTCCCTTTTCTGAAGGTTAGGAGTTTATTTTGATAATTCATATTATTTAATCTGTGTCCACACAAACTAAACCATTGAAAACAGGCAAACCCAAGTGGAGGGTTGGGCTGCTTTCCACCTGTTGGCCTCAATGCCCTTCAACAGGTTTTTCATTATGGTTGTGGCCAAACTTAGATATTCCACACAAAAATTTATTCACTGGTTTTGATCTGTATCACCATAAATAGTTGCTCTAAAACTCTCATCTGGCCTTGAAGAAAGTCCTTCCATCTTTCCATTGAAACCAATCAGGTTTTGGCCCACTATGATCACCTATCTGCAGTCTGTGGGTAGTCTTCATTCTTTGTCCTTAAGCATTCCTTTGGTTGTCCCTGATTGTTTCACCCAGAAGGTCCATTTTCTTTAAGTGTCTTTCCACTGGACCAGATGGAGACTGGTTTCTCCAAGCCTCTGGGATGGAAGTTTCACTGTCCAATTTTTTCCTTGGGGCTAGATTCCCAACAACTAAGCTTTTTGCTAGGACTCTGACTTTGTTTCTTATAGCCAGTCCTTAGACTGGATTCAGATTTTGGTCCTCCAATTCAACGCAGTACTTAAGAAGTATTAAATCAATTTAATAAGTACTGATCCAGATTTGGGGAAAGGGAATATACAAAACTCTCCACCCAAATCATTCTACTATGTTCCCTGTCTGTGTAATCAGAAGCTTGCATCAGCATAATCTCATAATCTAGTGGTAGGGTCACTAAAAATATACAGTATCTTTAAGCCACAATATACATCCATATGCATCACTACCAGTCAGAAGTTTTTGCAAGATTTGGGCCTCACTGATGGAAGGAACCTAAGAGATAAAATTAAAAGTCACAGTAGCTGTTTTTTCTAACTTGCTAAGCAAGTTGTTTCTCCTAATTATTTTCATTAAAAAGGAATATTTTGTGGTAACTATTTCTATAAAATAAATTTTAGAAGTTTCCAAGGATCCATAAAGTATTCCTGTTAGGAATACAGTACTTTAGAGAAGGGCTGTATAGTTACACAATTGAACTTCCCTGCTAAAATTCTGTTACTCAAGTTCCCAAGGAGGGAGGACTCATGTCATTCTATCCTCAATGGGGAAAGTGCAATGGGAAATGGCAACAGATTAAAGTCAGCAAAAATGAGAGAACCCTAGTCATTTGTCTCCTTTAAAAAAAAATTAATGTTTATATTTGAGAGAGAGAGAGAGAGAGAGAGAGAGAGAGAGAGAGACAGAGTGCGAGCAGGTGAGGGGCAGAGAGAGGGAGTCACAGAATCTAAAGCAGGCTCCAGGCTCTGAGCTGTCAGCACAGAGCCCAACACGGGGCTTGAACTCACAAACCACCATGAGATCATGACCTGAGCCCAAGTTGGACACTTACCTGCCTGAGCCACTCAGGTGCCCCTTTCCTTTCTATGTTCAAGGGGCCTTCATACTGCAGGCACCCAGGGACAGTAGAGAGGAAATTGTCATGAGAAATGTATTTATTCCCCAATTAACAAAGAACATGGGGTTTCTTCCTTATGATTTTGCTTAGGATATTGGATTTTCATTTATAGCATTAGCATACAATCTAGCCTGAGGGACTGAGATGATTATAGAGGGGTGGGAGATTGATAGTTCTTGAAACTTCCCAAAGTACCTTAGTCAACAAAATAAATCTAGTCCAAGATAGTTAGAAGCTTAAAAAAAAAGAAAAAAAAAAACCTAAAAACTCTCTACTTACATCTAAGCTAGCATTCATTAAATAAATCATTTGAATATAAAATATACATATACACACTATATCTGTAGTAGATGTTGTACATTATGGTACATGAAGAAGCCCATTAAGAAGCCAGAATCAAAGGAAAGAGTTAAATTCATTTCAAACCGTGAAAGGATTAAAGAAAGGGTTTCAAAATCACTTTGAGGTTACTTATAATATACTTTTAAATGGCCATTTTATGTTGTAGGTTATTCAGATTTTAGAAAAAAATAGAACAAATGATTCAAATTTCAGTTTGTAAATTAGGTCTGCATCTTCTTTTCAATTTTACTTGACATGGACATTTGATAGGAGCACAGAATAAGGAACCCAGATTTAATATTAACCCAAAGTAGAGTATATTTTTCAAAAGAGATGGCTTATATTTTCTTTTATGTTCAAATGTAGAGAAAATCCTAGAGAAGATCTTCAACATAGTTGCCAAAAATATCACTGAAACAAATTTTAATTTTTTGTGTCAAAAACTAAGCCTGGCAATCTCAGAAACAGATATGCCTACAAAGAGGTATGTATGAGTGACAATATGTGGTATAAGCTTATTCTCATGTTGATTTATATCATATTGATATTATAAGGTTTTGAAACAGTCATATTAACATGAATTCTAATTTGCTGTAAAAGACTCTGATTTTAGTTTACTATGTATTTGCGAATCATGTGAGTAGAGTAGTTAAGAGTAAGGGCTCTCAAGGCAAACTTCTTGGCTTTAAATCGCAACGA
Organism: Panthera tigris; assembly: GCF_018350195.1. Lineage (NCBI taxonomy): Eukaryota > Metazoa > Chordata > Mammalia > Carnivora > Felidae > Panthera > Panthera tigris. Next base: position 94,722,101 of record NC_056661.1, on the reverse strand, counting down.
GTTTTGTGACCTTGTATAAGTCCCTTAACTTACAGGTGCTTCAGTTTCTCCACTGGTAAAATAGATACATTTAACTAAGAGAGTATCATGCGATTAAATTATTAAGCATGTAGTACTATAGCAGTAATACACTGCCTGAGAATAAATAACCCACAATTATTGTTTTGAGATCTTGAGTAAATCTCTCTTAGAACTGAATGTTAATTGAATTGATTTCCTACCAGGAAATGAAGGTTGGCATGGGGCTAACGTTCATTCACTATTTGCCAAGCTCTGTGCTAAATTTTATATAAACTTTCTTCATCAATTAATTTAATCCTCACTTCAATCAGGTAAATTGGTTTGAAAATGTAGGGGAGTAATATTGAAGTAACTTAAAACAATGTTCTTAATTGGTCATTAAAATAATATTATCTTTAAAATTTTCAGCACTGTTTCATTAAGTGAGAGAGTCCGCCAAGCACTTAATAGGTGGAGAACAGAAAGTAACAACCTGTCACTAACTACAGCTGCTTTAACAGACCAACTAACTCAGGCACTAATGATGATAGGAGCATATGAAATTATGGACAAAATAACAGCTTTAAAAGTTTTTACAGGTGCAATTAAATTCTGAACAGTGTACTCATAATAAAAACTGAAAATTTATAATGTACTTACATAATTGAAACCGGATAAAAGAGAATTGCATGTCATGTCTCTTTTCATGCATTCCTAAGAGATAATGATAATTTATGGCTCTCACTTTAATCACTGTGATAATAAAATATCACAGACACTGGTTTGTGTATTTGTCATGTTGCCCTGGAATTATGATAATAATAAAAAAATTTTTGTTTATTTTGAGAAAGAGCGGGGGAGGGGCAAAGAGACAGGGAGAGAGAGAATCTCAAGCAGGCTCTGTGCTGTCAGTAAGAGCCCAGCATGGGGCTCAATCCCACAAATTGTGAGATCATGATCTGAGCCAAAATCAAGAGTTGGACGCTTAACTGACTGAGCCACCCACATGCCTTGGTAATGATTTTTAAAAAGAAATAATTCCACTTAAAAATTCTTTGTTATAGGGGCACCTGGTTGGCTCAGACAGATAAGTGCCGGACTTTAGCTCAGGTCATGATCTCATGGTTTGTGGGTTTGAGCCCTGCCGTCAGGCCTGGAGCCTGCTTCAGATTCTATGTCTCTCTCTCTCTCTCTGCCCCTCTCCCACTTGCACTCTGTCTCTCTCTCTTCTCTCTCATAAATAAACATTAGAAAAAAATTTTTTAAATTCTTTTTTATGTAATGCTTTTATACAACCCAGGATTTATAGGTAATAAGGTCATTAGTAACTTTCATTGGAGTTAGAAAGCAGGGCAATTTTGTTTTAGATGCTAGCTTAAAAACTGAAATTCATGTACCATTCCTACTGTTTCTCCATTAGGAAGGGGAGAGCTCTGTTAAATATAAACCAGAGCCAAGATCAGTAATCCTCTACAGATCTCCCTCAATTTTTAATAGGGTCCCATCCCGATAAATCCAATATGAATTTAAAATAACGTAAATCCAAAAAGCAGTTTATACCACATCTTCTTTACCCATTCATTTATTGATGGACATTTGGGCTGCTTCCAAATTTAGCTATTGTATATAATGCTGCAATAAATGTAAGAGTGCATGCATCCCTTTGAATTAGTGTTGTTGAATTTTTTGGGTAAATGCCCAGTAGTGTGATTACTGGATCAAGGGGTAGTTCTATTTTTTAATTTTTTGAGGAACCTCCATACTGTTTTCCACAGTGGCTACACCAGTTTTCTTCCTACCAACAGTGCAAGAGAGTTCCTTTTTCTCCACATCTTCACCAACTCTTGTTTCTTGTGTTTCTAATTTAGTCATTCTGACAGTTATAAGGTGATATCTCATTGTAGTTTTGATGTGCATTTCCCCAATGGTTAGTGATGTTGAGCATCATTTTATGTGTCTGCTGGCCATGTGTATGTCTTCCTTCAAGAAATGTCTGTTCATGTCTCCCACCTATTTTTTTACTGGTTTATTTGTTTACTTGGATGTTGAGTTGTATCAGTTCTTTATACATTTTCAACTAACTTTTTATTGGATATGTCATTTGCAAATATCTTCTCCCATTCAGTAGGCTGCCTTTTAGTTTTGTTGAATGGATAGGGAAGGTGTGGTATCTATACACAATAAAATATTATTCAGCCATAAAAAAGAATAAAATCTTAATTTTTTTTTTTTTTTTTTTTTTTTTTTTTTGTTTGGAGAGAGAGAGAAAGAGCATGAGTGGGGAAGATGGGAAGAGGGAGAGAGAATCTCAAGCAGGCTGCACACTCAGGGTGGGGCCCAATGTGGGCCTTGATCTCGTGACGCTGGGATTATGACCTGAGGAGACATCAAGAGTTGGATGCTCAGCCGACTGAGCCACCCAGGCACCCCAATAAGAATGAAATCTTATCCTTTGCAACAACATGGATGGAGATAGAGAGCATAATGCTAAGCTAAATAAATCAGAGAAAGGCAAATACCTATAATTTTGCTCATATGTGGAATTTAAGAAACTAAATGAGTAAAGGAGAAAAGAGAGACAGACCAAGAAACAGACTCTTTTCTCCCCCCATCCCCACCAAGAAACAGACTGATGGTTACCAGAGGGGAGTTGGGTGAGGGATCAGTAAAATAACTGATGGGGATTAAAGAGTACACTTATTATGAAGAGCACTGAGTAATGAACAGAATTATTGAATCACTATACTTCACACCTGAAACTAATATAACACTATGTTAACAATACTGGAATTAAAATTAAAAATTTAATTTAAAAGTAGTTAACACAGCTAATCTACTGAACATCATAGTTTACCCTAGCCTACCTTAAATGTGCACAGAATACTTACATTAGCCTACAGTTGGGCAAAATCATCTAACACAAAGCCTATTTTATAACAAAGTGTTAAATATCTCATGTAACTTATTGAATACTGAAAGTGAAAAACAGAATGGTTGTATGAGTACAGAATGGTACTTATTTCTTAACTCTCTTTCATCATGGCTGAGGGGCTACTTCTAGGGATTCCACAGCACTTCTGGCCTACCCAGGCTAGCCAAGAGAAAGCTGTTAAGTTGGAAAGTTACAGGTACATACATTAGGACAACATTATCTATAACATGAATAGGACATATTTAGGAGATTTGAGGAGGGCATTAAGAATACTATATGGGGTGACAATATTTTGCAGGATTATTGTGGGGATTAAAGAAAAAGGCTGCCAGTCATTTTGAAATTGGGTGATGCTGCTTGTCTGAGACTCAACATCTAGAATCCTGCTTTGTCCCAGTCACCCTCTGATGACTTGAGGAAGGCCCTATGAATGGAGAATGAGATCAAGCAAGTGCTGTTTTGTCAAAATTCTTTCCATTGCAAAGGACAGAAACCTTATCTACTTAACCTAAAAACAACAACAACAACAACAAAACAAAACCACAAAAACAAAAACCTTGCTCATGTAACTGAAGCCAGAGAAGACCTAGGTGAAACTAACTTTGAGTTAACTGTGAGGAAGAAAAGTTTAATGAAACAAAACGCATTGCATTGTGTTTGGGTTCTAGGGGCAAAAACTGTTTAAAATCATTTTATTAAATTTTTACTTGTAGTAGGAAGAGAACAAAATAGTTAAAACTGTAGTTTCTAGAGTTCAATGCATTAAAAAAAAAAAGCTGAGGCTTACTGTTGCATAATTTACACAAACAGATACAATGTAAAACTATCTAATTTTCAGAATTATTATTTTGTGACTTTTTAAATTAGGTAAATAATTTTTCACAAACATTTGAAGCAATAAAATCTTTAAAGTCTTCATTTGTGTAACAGAAAAGTAAACTAGTAACTTTATTTTCACAAAGAAAATTTTTATCTTGTGAAAAGTAAGTTGTTAAACAAAAATGTGTTTCTTTTGGCTTTCTATCTAGCTAACAAATTTTACTGGTAAGAAGCTAACTTTCATTCTTAAAGAGAAAGTTAATATTTTTTAAAATATTTTTTTCCCTAAAGAATGAGAAGGAGCGCCTTCTATTTTTATTTCACGACTACATGAGAAACTGAGCAGTATCAGGATTCTTTGCTTTTTATTTGACTCAGAGTCTATGTTTTAGCCTCATTTTCTCAGGCTCTTCTCTGTGACAAAGAATGTCACAGAGACATCCTTTTGGTAGCTCATTAAAAAAAAGTTGATTTATTTCTTTGTATCTAGATATTCTAGAAAAGGAATCCAATTAGCTTGGTTTGTACTGAGCCTACATCTTGGACTGATATATTTTAGTAGATTATAAACAAAACAAGTGAGTAGTTTCTTTTATCCCTAACCTTATTTTCACAATTCTGATGATGAAGAAAGACAAATTTAAAGAATACCAGCAAAAGGAAATTGTTCATCCTAAACCTAGAACATAGCATAATCCATCCACTCCTCCCAGGCCAGCCTAAGACATATGTGGTTACTGTTACCACTTACCTCTACAACAAACCCCATTTTCTTTTCCTTCTTGGCATGCTACGAGACTACATTTCTAAACATCCCCTGTGGTTATGTGGGTCTACTGTGATTGAATTCTCACTAATGAAACAGGCAGAAATGATTAAGCTGTTTCCAGACCCAACTTCTAAACAGACATTCCATTCCCTAACTGGAAGTCCTGTTTTGTAACACAGCTCCTCAACTAGGCATGGCTATTTTGTACTGTTACATAAGTGAGAAACTTACTGAGAGTCTGAGGTTTTGGGGTGTTTTGTTGTAGCAGTTAACCTACCCTAACCATAGGAGTAGCCTAAGCAAGAGCAGATGCAGGACTGTCCTTGTGCCAAAGTCTTGGAAGAGAAATTTGTAAGGGTTCTATGATTCAGTAAATACCCTTACCTTCCTTTTCATTTATATTAGCATTCCTCCTTATTGGCAGAATTAAAGGAGGGATTAGAAAAACTGAGAGGCGGCTGAAACTTTCTCCAGAGTCATCAAAAGAAACGTGCTTCAGTGGGGTGCCTGTTGTTGGGGTGCTCAGTCGGTTGAGTGTCCAACTTCGGCTCAGGTCATGATCTCGCGGTTCATGAGTTCAAGACCAGTGTCAGGCTTTGTGCTTACAGCTCAGAGCCTGGAGCCTGCCTCATATTCTGTGTCCCCCTCTCTGTCCGCCCCACCCCTGCTTGTGCTCTGTCTCTCTCTCTTTCAAAAATGAATAAGCATTAAATAAAAGTAAAAAAAAGAAAAGTGCTTCACATATAGATGATTAATAAATACCAGCTATTAATAGAGTTCTGTTTAACATTTAAACATTGTAAGCCCTGTTAATCTTTATGACTGTCTATTATGCTCCTTGAGGAAACTATAACTGAATTTTCCACTGTTTACCTTGGCTTATTATCATGCGTAGTATGCATCTATTTTATTATTCTAATTAGAAAACATGGTGAAATAACAGTAAAAGAAGTTTTTAAATAGGAAACAACGTAACAGTGATTAAATCTAGGGGGACTGAGATGACAGTTAACTTTAATTTTCTTTTTGCTCATTTGTATTTTCCACTTTTTTCTCAATGAGTACATGTTACAAAAAGGGTAAAAATGGGGACACCTGGGTGACTCAGTCAGTTAAGCATCTGACTTCAGCTCAGGTCAAGATCTTGGAGTTCGAGCCCTGCATTGGGCTCTGTGTTGACAGGTCAGAACCTGGAGCCTTCTTCAGATTCTGTCTCCCTCTTTCTGCCCCTCCCCCACTCATCCTCTGTCTCTCTCTTGCTCTCTCAAAAATAAATAAAAACATTAAAAGAAATTTTTTTTAAAGAGTAAAAATTAAGTCACATGATCCTATTCTCTTAACATAGCCAATTTAATGTTTGCATGTTATCTTTTACCTTCGAGTTTATAACATATGCATATAGTTTGTTTTACATAATAGCAGTACAGTAAAATACTGCACTTTGGAACCAAACTATTTTGCATCCCTAATTAACTCCTTGGTCTTGTGAAAGTCATTTAATCTGTCCCTTGATTTTCTCTTTTTTTTAAAAAAAATTTTTAATGTTTATTTGCTTTTGAAGGAGAGAGAGAGAGAGCGATCATGAGCAGGGGAGGGGCAGAGAGAGAAGGAGACACAGAATCCAACGCAGGCTTCAGGCTCTGAACTGTCAGTATAGGGCCCGACGCAGGCTTGAAATCACAAACTGTGAGACCATGACCTGAGCCGAAGTCGGCTGCTTAACCGACTAAGCCACCCAGGCACCCCTCTTGATTTTCTCTTCTGATAAAAAAATTCCTAAAGTGTCATGCTGTGGTGAAGATTTAGTGTATATAATGGATTAAATGCAAAAAAATAAAAACAATTTCTAGCACATATGTTTTTGTAATTAGCAACTATTAATATATATTAAAATTTTATATTTCCCCACTTTTCTATATGATCTTCATAATTATATTTTGGTAAGCATTCCATCTGTTGTTTAATGTTCCATTATGAAATATAGTAATAAAGTACAGTTGACCCTTGAACAATGTGAGGTTGGAGCACTGACCCTCCAGGCAGTTGTAAATCTGTATATAACTTTTTTTAATTAAAAAATATTTTTAATGCTTATATTTTTGGGAGAGAGAGACAGAGAGACATAGCACAAACGGGGGAGAGGCAGAGAGAGAGAGGGAGACACAGAATACGAAGCAGGCTCTAGGCTCCGTGCTGTCAGCACAGAGCCCGATGTGGGGCTCGAACTCACAAACTGTGAGATCATGACCTGAGCCAAAGTCGGACACTTGAATGACTGAGCCACCCAGGAGTCCCTTTATATAACTTTGACTCCCCCAAACCTTAACTACTAATAGCCTACTGTTGAGCAGGAGCCTTACCGATAACATAAACAGTTGAGTAATACATATTTTGTATGTTATAGGTACTATGTATTGTATTCTTACAATAAAGTAAACTAGGAGAAAATAAAATGTTATTAAGAAAATCATAAAGAATAGAAAATACATTTTCAGTACTGTATTTATCAAAAAAAATCTATATGTAAGTGGACCCACGCAGTTCAAACCCATCTTATTCAAGGATCGTCTTGGTCTAAAAATGTTAGGCAGTTGACATTTAGGTTGCTTCCAATACTTGGCTTTCATAGCCATTGCTGCATTAAACATTTTTTTTTCAAAAATTTTTTGTATTTATTTAAAAAAATTTTTTTAACATTTATTCATTTTTGACACTGAGAGAGAGCATGAGCAGGAGAGGGGCAGAGAGAGAGGGAGACACAGAATCCGAAACAGGCTCCAGGCTCTGAGCTGTCAGCACAGGGCCCGACACGGGACTTGAACTCATGGAGTGCGAGATCATGACCTGAGCTGAAGTCGGACAATCAACTGACTGAGCCACCCAGGCGCCCCTCAAAATTTTTATTGCAGTAAAATACACAACAAAATTTACTATCTTAGTTATTTTTAAGTATGCTGTTAAATATATTTATAATGTTATGCAATTATCGTTACCATCATCTCCATGACTTTTGTCTTACAAAACTGAAACTCTAATTAAACGATAACTCCCCATTTCTCCTTCCCTCCAGTCCTGACGACCACCATTCTTTCTGTCTCTAGGATTCTGACTACACTAAGTACTTCATATAAGTGGAATCATATGTTTTTGTGTTTTTGTGACTCTCTTATTCATTTATAGTTAAAGTAATTACTGATGGAGGATTTAACGTCTGTCCTTGTGCTGTATGTTTTCTATATGCCATATGACATTTTTGACCTTCATTACCTGCCTTGCAGTCTTCTTTTGTGCTTGGCTGATTTTTTTTTTTTTTTTTTTTTTTTTTTTTTTGCAGTGAACTCTTTAAATTCCCTTCTTATTTACTTTCATGTGTATTTCATAGCTATTTTTTCTCTGTGGTTACCATGGGGATTACATTTAACATGCCGAAGTTGTAACACTAATTTGAATTTATGCAACCTTAACTTCAATAACATACAAAACTCTGCTTCTTTACAGCTCTGTCCCTTTGGTTGTTATGTCACAAAATTATACAATGTGTGCCCCAAACATAAATTAATAATTCTTTTAAAGGCATTAATGTCTTAAATATATAGAAAAATATAGAGTTACAAACCAAATTTATAATATGTTAGCTTTTAAAACTGCCTATGTATTGAGGCCAGCATTACCCTGATACCAAAACCAGATAAAGACACTACAAAAAACAGAACTATAGCCAGTATCTATGATGGACATAAGTGCAAAAATCTTCAACAAAATAGTAGCAAATTGAATCCAATAACACATTAAAAAATCATTCACCGTGACCAACTGGGACTTATTCCTGGGATGCAAGGATGTTTCAATATTTGTAAATCAATCAATATGAGGCATCACTCAATAAGAGAAAGAATAAAAAGTATATGATGATTTCAATATATGCAGAAAGAGCATTTGACAAAGTGCAGCATCCTATTCATGATAAAAACTCTTAATAAAGTAGGTTTAGAGAAAACATACTTAACATAATAAAGGCATATATGAAAAACCCACAGCTAACATCACACTCAGTGGTGAAAAACTGAGAGATTTTCCTGTAAGGTCAGGAATAAGACAAGGATGTCCACTCTCACCACTTCTATTCAACATAGTTTGGAAGTCCTAGCCATAGCAATCAGACAAGAAAAAGAAATAAAAGGCCTTCAAATTGGTAAGGAAGAAGTAAAACTTTCACTATCTGCAGATGATATGATATTACATATAGAAAAGCCTAAAGACTGCCCCCAAAAACAATCAGAACTGATAAATGAATTCAATAAAATTGCTGGATACAAAATATACAGAAATTCGTTGCATTTCTATACACTAATAATGAAACAGCAAAAAGAAAAATCAAGAAAACAATCTCATTTACAGTTACATCAAAAATAATAACTAGGAATAAATTTAGGGAGGTGAAAGACCTGTACTCTGAAAACTATGAAACACTGATGAAAGAAATTGAAGATCACACAAACAAATGGAAAGATATTCTATGCTCATGGATTGGAAAAAGAAATACTGTTAAAATGTCCATACTATCCAGAGCAATCTACAGATTTAACGTAATCCCTATCAAAATATCTTTTTCACAGAACTAGAACAAACAATCCAAAAATTTGTATGGAACTACAAAAGACCCTGAATACCTAAGCAATCTTGAAAAAGAAAAACTTGAGGTATCACAATCCCAGATTTCAAGATATACTACAAGGCTGTAGTAATCAAAAGAGTATGTTAGTAGCACAAAAATAGACACACATATCAATGGAACAGAATAGAGAACCCAGACATGAACCCACAATTATATGGTCAATTAATCTTTGACAAAGAAAGCAAAAATATCTAATGGGAAAAAGAATGTCTCTTCAATAAGTGGTGTTGGGAAAACAGGACATTTAGATGCAAAAGAATGAAACTGGACCACTTTCTTACACTGTACACAAAAATAAACTAAAAATGGATTGAAGACCTAAATGTGAGATCTGAAAGCATAAAAATTCTAGAAGAGAGCACAGGCAGTAATTTCTCTGACATTGGCCAGTACAATATTTTTCCAGATGTGTCTCCTGAGGCAAGGGAAATAAAAGCAAAAATAAACTAATGGGACTACATCAAAATAGAAAGTTTCTGTACAGTCAATGAAATATCAACAAAACTAAAAGACAACCTACTAAATGGGAGAAGATATTTGCAAATGACACATCCAATGAAAGATTAGTATCCAAAATGTACAAAGAACTGATGCAACCCAACACCAAAAAAACTAACAATCCAATTAGAAAATGGGCAGAAAACATGAATACACATGGCCAACAAACACATGAAACAATGCTCAACATTGCTAATCATTAGGGAAATGCAAATCAAAACCACAATGTGATATCACTTCAGACCTGTCAGGATGGCTAAAATATAAAAAACACAAGAAACAATCAGCATTGGCAAGGATATGGATACCATATATATATATATATATATATATATATATATATGGGTGAAATAGATGAAGGGGAATAAAAGTACACTTATCTTGATGAACAGTGACTAATTTATAGAATTGTTGAATAACTATATTGTATACCTTAAGCTAATATAATATTGTATGTTAATTATATTGGAATTAAAATAAAATCAAATAGCCTGTGTATTTACCATTCCCCATCCCAATCCCCTCACAGGCAGTTGTGCACATGTTCCAGGAGCAGCCTGCACACAACCTGCAGGAGCCAGAATGGGCAAAAAAAGGACCCTGTCCTCCAAATATTAGATATCTGAGCTCTTCTGGCTGACTGCTGCTTCTAAATAGAGAGGTGTAGTCAATAAATAGGTGACCATTATTGTACCTCTCCTAGATGTTGCAAGACCCTCCCCCTCCGGCTGAAGTGACTTCTCTGGGATTGAAAGGGCTAGTGCCCTTCCCTTCTCCCTTCATTTTTCTTTTTCCTCTTTTGGGAGCCAGACATTAAAGACCAGGACATTCAAAAACAATTGCATATACAAGGAAAATCAGAAAGTGAGCAACCCCCAGGGAAAGACTCAGAAAAGACATTAAGTTTAAACCTTAGGCTGATCCTCAGCACACAAAGCCTACAATAATCAAAACAAAAACCAGCAAATTAAATTATTAGATCCAAATGGCCTCTATGAGGCCAGTATTATCCTGATACCAAAACCAAGCAAAGACATCCTAAGAAAAGGGCAGTCAATATTCCTTATGAATACAGATGCAAAGATCCTCATCAAAATACAAGCAAATCAAATCCAGCAACATACAAAAATAATTATATACCATGACCAGGTTGGTTCAACAAATGAAAATCAATGCAATATGATATATTAATAAGGACAAAAACCACATGATCAGCTCAGTAGACATAGAAAAGGCATTTGAAAAAAATGCAATACCCCTGCAAGATAAAAACACTCAACAAACTAATAATAGAAGGGAATTGACTCATTCTGATAAAGAGTATCTACCAAAAAACTCACAGCCAGCATCATCAGGGGTGTCTGTTCTTACCACTTCTATTCAACATTGTGCTGGAGTTTCAAGCCATGACAATTAGGCAAAAAAACAAACAAACAAACAAAAAAAAAAACAAAAAAAAAACGAAAGAAATCATACTGGAAAGGAAAAAATAAAATTATATACTCAGATGACATAATCTCATATATAGAAAATCCCAATGAACTACTGAAAACCTATTAGAACTAGTAAATGAGTTCAGTAAGGTAGCAGGATACAAGATCAATTTACAAAAAGCAACTGTAATTCTATACAGTTATAATGAAACAATCTAAAATGCAATTAAGAAAATTATCCTATATGGGGTGCCTGGGTGTCTCAGTTGTGTCTGACTCTTGATTTTGGCTCAGGTCATGATCTCATGGTTGGTCCTGAGATTGAGCCTTGTGTCAGCTCTGTGCTGGGCATGCAGCTTGCTTTAAGATTTTCTCTCCTTCCCTCTGCCCCTACCCTACTGGCATGCATGGGCTCTCGCTCTCTCTCTCTCCCCACCCCACTCAAAAAAAAAAAAAAAAAAAAGAAAGAAAGAAAGAAAAAGAACAAGAAAAAAAAGAGAAAAATTATCCCATGTATAACACCATGTATCCATGTATAATGTCATACAAATAAAATACTTAAAAATGCATTTAACAAGAGAAGTGGAAGGCTGATGAACAGAACACTTTACATCATTCAAAGAAATTAAAGAAGACTTAAATAATGGAAAGACATCGCTGTTCATGGATTATAAGACTTCATGTTGTTAGGATGGTAATACTCCCCAAACTGATCCACAGATTCAATGTAATCCCTATCAAAGGATAGCTGGCTTTTTTTAAAGAAATTGATAAGCTGATCCTAAAATTCATATAAAAATTTGAGGGACACAGAAAAACCAAAACAGTACTAAAAATTAATAACCAAGCTGGAAAACTCATATTTCCCAATTTCAAACTTATAAGAAAGGTACAGTAATGAAGACAAAATTCATATGTTGAAGCCCTTAACTCCTATGTGACTATATGCAAATATAGGGCCTGTAAGGAACTGACAAAGGTTAAAATAGGTCATAATGGAGGGGCCCTAATCCAAGGCTGATGTCATCCTTTTTGTTTGTTTGTTTGTTGTTTTTTGTTTGTTTTCTGTGGTGTCATCCATATAAGAAGAGGAAGAGACATCAGAGTTCTCTCCACCATGTGAGGACACAGCGAGAAGATGACTGTTTATAAGCCAGGGAAAGAGCTCTTGTCAGGAACTGAATCAGCTAGCACCTTGATCTGGGAATTCCAACCTCCAGAACTGTGAGAATATTAAATTCTGTTGTCTAAGCCAAAAAAAAAAAAAAACAAAACCCTCATATTTTGAATTATGTGCTTTAGAAAATAGCCACTTCTTTTATTATATTTATGTATTTCTTAAGACGATATTAGGCCTGGTGTGATGCATTCTGGTAATATGGTCCTGGGGAGAGGAGTTGGAATCTGAGACAATATTCCTGTGTGTACAGGAAGGGTTCTTCTTGAAACTAGGAAATAAACTGAGAAATTTTTTGTCAAATCACATAGAGAAGGAATTACAAGTCCATGATCTGTATCTGAGACCCTCAAAATAGATTACTTTTGCCATCTGAGTTTTTCACATCTTAAAAATGAAAGACATACAGATTCTGCACATTTAACACCTTCGGCAGAACCTGGGATACCAAGGTACCATTATCAAACCATATTTCTGTAGTGAAAAATATGAGTCTCCACACTACATGGGATAAATAAAGCTTATAAATGTATGATAATCAGTTTAGGTCATTTTAAAAAAAATTTTTTTTTAAAGTTTTTAAGTTTATTTATTTATTTATTTTGAGAGACACAGAGGCAGCGTGAGTGGGGAAGGGGCAGAGAGGGAGAGAGAGAATCCCAAGCAGGCTCTGGGCTGCCAGCTCAGCCTGATGCAGGGCTTGAACTCACAAAACCACGAGATCATGACCTGAGCCAAAACCAAGAGTCAGACACTTAACCAACTGAGTCTACCAGGTACCCCTTTTTTATTTTATTTTATTTATTTTATTTATTTATTTATTTATTTATTTATTTATTTATTTTTTTAATTTTTTTTCAACGTTTTTTATTTATTTTTGGGACAGAGAGAGACAGAGCATGAACGGGGGAGGGGCAGAGAAAGAGGGAGACACAGAATCTGAAACAGGCTCCAGGCTCCGAGCCATCAGCCCAGAGCCTGACTCGGGGCTCGAACTCACGGACCGCGAGATCGTGACCTGGCTGAAGTCGGACGCTTAACCGACTGCGCCACCCAGGCGCCCCCAGGTACCCCTTTTTTAATTAAAAATATTTTTTTTAATTTACATCCAAGTGGGTTAGCATATAGTGCAACAATGATTTCAGGAGTAGATTCCTTAATGCCCCTTATCCACTTAGCTCATCCCCCCTCCCACAACCCCTCCAGTAACCCTCTGTTCTCTATATTTAAGAGTCTCTTGGGGTGCCTGGATGGCTCTGTCGGGTAAGCTTCTGACTTCAGCTCAGGTCATGATCTCAGCTTGTGAGTTTGAGCCCCGCATCAGGCTCTGTGCTGACAGCTCAGAGCCTGGAACCTGTTTTGGATTCTGTGACTCCCTCTTTCTCTGCCCTTCCCCCACTCACTCTGGCTCTCTCCCCCTCAAGAATAAATAAGAGTCTCTTATGTTTTGTCCCCCTCCCTGTTTTTATATTATGTTTGTTTCCCTTCCCTTGTGTACATCTGTTCTGTGTCTTAAAAGTCCTCATATGAGTGAAGTCATATGATATTTGTCTTTCTCTCACTAATTTCACTTAGCATAATACCCTCCAGTTCCATCCATGTAGTTGCAAATTGCAAGATTTCATTCTTTTTGACTGCTGAGTAATACTCCATTGTATATATATACCACATCTTCTTTATCCATTCATCCATCGATGGACATTTGGGCTCTTTCCATAGTTTGGCTATGTCGATATCACTACTATAAACATTGGGGTACATGTGCCCCTTCGAAACAGCACACCTGTATCTCTTGGATAAATACCTAGTAGTGCAATTGCTGGGTTGTAGGGTAGTTCTATTTTTAATTTTTTGAGGAACCTCCATACTGTTTTCCAGAGTGGCTGCACCAGTTTGCATTCCCACCAGCTGTGCAAAAGAGAGCCTCTTTCTCTGCATCCTCGCCAACACCTGTTGTTGCCTGAGTTGTTAAGATTAGCCATTCTGACAGGTTGAGCTGGTATCTCATTGTGGTTTTGATTTGTATTTCCTCCTCTCAATTCTGATGAGGAGTGATGTTGAGCAATTTTTCATGTGTCGGTTGGCCATCTGGATGTCTTCTTTGGAGAAGTGTCTATTCATGTCTTTTGCCCATCTCTTCTCTGGATTATTTGTTTTTTGGGTGTTGAGTTTGATAAGTTCTTTATAGATTTTGGATACTAACCCTTTATCTGATCTGTCATTTGCAAATATCTTCTCCCATTCTGTCAGTTGCCTTTTAGTTTTGCTGATTGTTTCCTTTGCTGTGCAGAAGCTTTTTATTTTGATGAGGTCCCAATTGTTCATTTTTGCTTTCGTTTTCCTCGCCTCCGCAGACGTGTTGAGTAAGAAGTTGCTGTGGCCAAATTCAAAGAGTTTTTGTCTGCTTTCTCCTCTATGATTTTGATGACTTCCTTTCATCTATCTTAAGTTTATTTTTGTGTATGGTGTAAGAAAGTGGTCCAGGTCATTTTTCTGCATGTCGCTGTCCAGTTTTCCCAGCACCGTTTGCTGTCTTTATTCCACTGGATATTCTTTCCTGCTTTGTTAGAGATTAGTTGGCCATATGCTTGTGGGTCCATTTCTAGGTTCTTTATTCTGTTCCATTGATCTGAGTGTCTGTTTGTGTGCCAGTACCATACTGTCTTGATGATTACAGCTTTGTAATAAGTCTTGAAGTTCAGGAGTGTGATGCTTCCAGCTTCGGTTTTCTTTTTCAAGATTGCTTTGGCTACTTGGGGTCTTTTCTGGTTCCATACAAATTTTAGGCTTGTTTGTTCTAGCTCTGTGAAGAATGCTGGTGTTATTTTGATAGGTATTGCATGGAATATGTAGATTTCTTTGGGTAGTATCGATGTTTTAGCAATGTTTATTCTTCCAATCCAGGAGTATGGAGTATTTTTCCATTTTTTGTGCCTTCTTCAATTTCTTTCATAAACTTTCTATAATTTTCAGTGTATAGGTTTTTCACCTCTTTGGTTATGTTTATTCCTAGGTATTTTATGGTTTTTGGTGCAACTGTAAATGGTATCAATTCCTTGGTTTCTCTTTATGTTGCTTCATTATTGGTGTATAGGGATGCATCTGATATCAGTGCATTAATTTTATATCATGCAAATTTGCTGAATTCATGGATCAGTTGTAGCAGTTTTTGGTGTTTTGGTTGTAGCAGTCTTTTGGGTTTTCCATATAGAGTGTCATGTCACCTGCAAGGAGTGAAAGTTTGACTTCCTCCTGGCTGATTTGGACGCTTTTATTCTTTTGTGTTGTCTGATTGCTGAGGCTAAGACTTCCAATACTATGTTGAATAACAGTGGTGAGAGTGGACATCCCTGTCTTGTTCCTGCCCTTAGTGGGAAACCTCTCAGTTTTTCTCCATTGAGGATGATATTAGCAGTGGGTCTTTCATATATGGCTTTTATGATCTTGAGGTATCATCCTTCTCGCCCTACTTTCTTGAGGGCTTTTATCAAGATAGGATGCTGTATTCTGTCAAATGCTTTCCTGCATCTATTGAGAGGATCATGTGGTTCTTGTCTTTTATTTTATTGATGTAATGTATTTATTGATTGTTTTGTGGATATTGAACCAGTCCTGCATCTCAGGAATAAATCCCACTTGGTCGTGGTGAATAATTCTTTTAATATATTGTTGGATCTGGTTGGGTAGTATCTTGTTGAGGATTTTTGCATCAATGTTCATCAGGGAAATTGGTCTGTAGTTCTCCTTTTTAGTGGGGTCTCTGGTTTTGGAATGAAGGTAATGCTGGCTTCATAGAAAGAGTTTGGAAGTTTTCTTTCCATTTCTATTTTTGGGAACAGCTTCAAGAGAATAGGTGTTAACTCTTCTTTAAATGTTTGATAGAATTCCCTTGTAAAGCCATCTGGCCCTGGACTCTTTTTTTTGGGGGGAGATTTGTGATTACTAATTCGATTTCTTTACTGGTTATGGGTGTGTTCAAATTTTCTATTTCTTCTTGTTTCAGTTTTGGTAGTTTATGTTTCTAGGAATTTGTCCATTTCTTCCAAGTTGCCCATTTTATTGGTGTATAGTTGCTCATATTATTCTCTTATTATTGTTTGTATTTCTGCAGTGTTGGATGTGATCTCTCTTCTTTCATTCTTGATTTTATTTATTTGGGTCCTTTTTTTTTCTTTTTGATCAAACTGGCTAGAGGTTTATCAATTTTGTTAATTCTGTCAAAGAACCAGTTTCTGGTTTCATTGATCTGTTCTACTGTTTTGGGGTTTGATAGCATGGATTTCTGTCCTAATCTTTATTATTTCCTGTCTTCTGCTGGTTTTGGGTTTTATTTTGCTGTTCTTTTTCCAGCTCTTTGAGGTGTAAGGTTAGGTTGTGTATCTGAGACCTTTCTTCCCTCTTTAGGAAGGCCTGGATTGCTATATACTTCCCTCTTATGACCGCCTTTGCTCATCCCAGAGGTTTTGTGCTGCAGTGTTATCATTATCATTGGCTTCCATGTACTTTTTAATTTCCTCTTTCACTTCTTGGTTAGCCCATTCGTTCTTTAGTAGGATGTTCTTTAGTCTCCAAGTATTTGTTATCTTTCCAGATTTTTTCTGGTGGTTGACTTCGAGTTTCATGGCGTTGTGGTCTGAAAATATGCACGGTATGATCTTGATCTTTTTGTACTTGTTGAGGGCTGATTTGTGTCCCAGTATGTGATCTATTCTGGAGAATGTTCCATGTGCACTGCAGAAGAACGTGTATTCTGCTGCTTTAGGATGAAATGTTCTGAATATATCTGTTAAGTCCATCTGGTCCAGTGTTATTCAAAGCTGTCAGGAATAAAATTGCTTCCTGGAAAGAAAAGCCTCTGTTATGACTCTCTCTGCAAGAATCCTGCTACAATTTGGCTGTGTTTCCCAACCCCTCACTTCTGAGGGACTGCAGCTTTGACCTGCTCAGACCCTCAGGGGGAGGGCCTCGCTGAGCAATGGCCAGGTGCTGGCTGCACCCAGGAACATTCGGAGACCACACTGCTGCCGATGCTCAGAGTCTGTGGCTGGGTGCCAGCCTGCCCCAGAAAAAGTTCGCGCGATCTTGTAGCAGCAGCGTTTCAGAGTTTATGAAAAATCACAACACACACCTGGAGCCTGGCATCACCCTTATAGTGCTTGTTCCAGCACCAGTGAATGTGGCTGTTCTCCTGGGTCCACTGGGGTCTTTGCCCCAGGGGCGGGGAGCACACAGCCTCTACCAAATGTCCTCCCAGCAGGGGAACGACCTCTTCCCATGTGGCCCTTGGACTCTTCACTCTTTGGACCTCGCTCTCTGCTCCTGAGGATTCACCCTTCCCACCAGAGCATCCCCAGGTATGGAGCTGCTGAGTTTCAGACTCTGTGCTCCCCTGTTTATAGAGTCTTAATGGAATTTAAACCCTCTCCTTTCTCCTTTTTTTGTTCAGTCCCTGGAGATGTTTCCACTTTTCCACTTTCTTTCCAGCTGTTTTTTTGCAAGAGGTGCTTTTCTGGTACTCTCCCCCATCTCCGGCCTCTCTCTGCAAGCAAAAAACAGCTCCCTGCCCTCTGTGGCTTCTCTCTCCCCCAGTTCACCTCTTCACTCTGTGTACCTGCTGAGTTTTGAGGTTCAGATTGTAGAGATTGTTGTGTTAATCCTGAAATCAGTTTTGTAGGTGTGCATGTGGTTTAGTGTTGATTTGGCTACATTTCAGGGACGAGAGACCCCCAAAAAACTTCCATGCTGTTCTGCCATCTTGGGCCCTCTCCCAACAATCTCCCTTTTCAATTTATGACGTACTTCTGAAATATCACTTTGGAAAACTCACATTAAAATAACAAAAACTATGGTTATATAATAATGAGAACTACCTTGAAGTTTTGATGAGTAAAAGGTCTTGCTTTAAAACTATTTCACAGGAAGATCATACTGGTGGCATAGGATGTGGTTCCAGAGAGAACAAAAATTGACAACCCGGGAGCGCCTGGGTGGCTCAGTCAGTTAAGTGTCCAATTTTTGCTCAGGTCATGATCTCATGGTTAGTGAGATCTTACGGTTAGTGCTGACAGCTCAGAGCCTGGAGCCTGCTTCCGATTCTGTGTCTCCCTCTCTCGCTGCCCCTCCCCTGCTGGCACTCTGTCTCTCTTTCAAAAATAAACTTAAAAAAAAAAAAAAAAATAGAAGCCCCACAACTCAATTTTAGGTCAGCAGTTTTCATTATTTTTGGTCTCAGAGCTCTTTCACAATCTTATAAATTATTAAGAGCCCTAAAGAACTTTTTAAAAAAATGTGGGTTACATCTATATGTATTGACAGTAATGCAAATTAAAGGGAAGAAATAAAAATACCAATTTATTAAAAATAACAACCCACGTTAACATAAACATGTGTATTTTAATGAACACAGTTATGTTTTCAAATAAAAAAATAGAAACATGGTACTATTTCAGATTTTTGCAAATCTCTTTAATGCCAGGCTTAATGGAAGATACTTGAATTCTCATGTGCGCTCCTGTATTCAATCTGTTGTGCAATGTTTGGGTTGAAGTATATTAAGAAAACCTGGCTTCACACAGATGTGTAGTTGGAAAAGGCAGGAATATTTTAATAACTTTTCCAGATAATTATATTTTTCTTTATAAGTTGTAGTATCTTAAAAGTTGCAGTCTAGAATCTGAAAGTATATCAATGAACTTTTTATATTACATGAAAATCTATTGGTTCGTCTTGTAGTTTGAATGAATGTTTTACCCAGGCATGATTTTGTAACATCATGCACTGGGCATCTGAAAATACTGGTTTAATGAATTATGCAAAGATTCTAATGTTGACACATCGTATACAAAATCCATTTGTTACTAAATTTTCCTCTGCAGAAAAGTCTCAAGAATTAGTAAGTTGTCAAGTTGATAATAGTAGATTGTTTTCTAAAATTCTTAATTTTTATTTGAAACATTTAATATTTTATCATTGACAACAAATATTGCCAATGAATTTCTTTAAAAGCACAAACAGGCTGATTTAATTTTCAAGAAAATGTCTGTCAAATACCCAAATCTGAATGACTGGCACTCGGCAGTCATTCTTTCAAGCAAAAATGTTATTCCATGAAAGAAGTAGCTAAATACATGTCCTCAGTGGTTGAACTTTAATAAAATTAACGTTCACTATTTCATCAAGGACATTCTTAAGTGAAATAGATAATTTTTTTTTTTTAATTGCAAGTGCATGGCAGTGAGGAATAATGAATGACTCAGTCTGGTGCCCCTGCTTTGATTTGTGCTAAGGCCGGAGAAGCTTTATTTAGTATTGATTTTACTATCAGTGCAAATTCCAGCAGTTAAAATGCAAATAACAGTATTATTATAAGGAGCTTTGACTCTGCAGGTACTCTGAACATGTCTTGGGGATACCCAGAGGGCCATGGACCACAGTTTGAGAACTGCTATGGTAGGTATTAGGATAAACTCAGAATATAAAAACAATTAAGGCATGATCCCTATTCTCAAGTTTATCTTTTAACAGAGGAAACCTATAGAGATGATTACAACATAGCTTTAGAGATACAAGAAATGGCAACAGTGGGGGATGACTCATTAAAGACCAGCATGGAAGCAGAGACCTCACAGAGTACTTTTGCAATGGAGACAAGCAATGATGAGGCCTGACCTAAGGTCAGTGGAGTGGAGACCTAAGGTGAGTGGAGAAACTTTCAAGGTGGTGGAATTATAGGATGTAGCGACTGATTAACTATGAAGAATGAAGGAGGAGGGCAATGGGGTAGATAGCAATGCCGTTCCTACATATGCATTACAGGAGGAGCAGGTTGACAGCCGGGTGGGAGGAGATAATAAATTCAGTTTTGGATTTATTGACAATGAGATGAATGTGAGGTCTCTAGAGGTGTTGACCAGGCAATTAGCTATTTCTGCTCCTTCCCTGAAAGCCCTGCAGTTTTCTCATTCGCTGCTGTATCCCCCAGTGTCTAGCTCTTAATGTTGACTGAATAAATACCTAAATACGGTCAGGAGCTCGTGAGAATAATAGAAAAAAATTAAATTTGGTAGTCATTATATATATGTTTATTTGAAACCACAGGAGTGGGTGGAGCAGTACGACGGTAGCTGTAGGACTGAACTCCCGCTTTAAATCCCTGGCGGTTCAACAGGCAAAAGTGGAGTTCTTGGGGAATGTTGCCTCAGACAGGTCGCGACGGCCTATAACACAGATTTATTTCGGAAACCTGTTTCTGGATAATCCAGACAACCACCAAGATTTGTTACCTTTATGCCGTATATTAATACCTGTCAGACTGGTTTTAACTGGGGTGGGGTGGGACTGACCTCATCGTCCCACCCTTCAGTATGCAGAAGCAGTCTTTCAAAATTCCCCTTTTCCTGACTCCGTGGGCGGTCTCTCAGAGGCCTCCGCACCCCGCCCCTAAGCAGGATCAGGTGCAGCAGACCCGCGAGCCCGGGCGAGGGGCGGTGCCCAGGCCACTCGCCCAGCTGACGTGATGTATGCTGAGATCACCTCACGAGCGCGCGGTGCAATCATCGAGAGCCCTGCGGTCTCCGCTGTCTAGTCGCAAACCTCGCTCTGAGATCCCTCCGCCCGCCCCCTCCCCGCACCGAATCGTGGCGCCCCGCACCCACGGCACGCAGGCTCAGGTTGTCTGAGGTTCCCAGAGGTAATCGCCTCCTAAACTCAAGTTCTTTTCTTTCTCTGTACCACCCATACCATAAGTGCAACTTGCTTTTTCAGGTCCTTTTTCCTGGCGTAAGGAGACCGCGGTGGTAGTCCGACTTATTTGAGAGGCGTGGCCAGCATCGGGTCCCGCCTCGTTCTGTGACGCCAAGGGTGGTGCGCGTGGGAGCCACGGGTTGGGGTGGGACTCGGTTTAGTGGGAGAGCTGGGGGCCGGGGCCGTGTCCGGACGCCCATCTGCCGGCTTCTCTCGCTCTGTGGATTCGGAGGAGCGGCCGCGACCTCGGCCTCCAGCGTCTCCAGCGAACTGTAGTGGATGCTGTGGCGGCCAGGATGCTGCTGCTGGGATTACTGCAGGCGGGCGGGTCGGTGTTGGGGCAGGCGATGGAGAGGGTGACCGGCGGCAACCTCCTATCCATGCTGCTAATCGCCTGCGCCTTCACGCTTGGCCTAGTCTACCTGTTCCGCCTTGCAGTCGGCCACCTGGCCCCCATGCCGCCCGGGGCGGTAAGTGCACCCCGGGGACCCGGGCGGGGGACGCAGCGACCGCTGTGGCCGAAGGGCGAGCCAGGCGACGACAGAGGCGGCCAAAGGGCTAGCAGGAGTGGTGACCACGGCCATGCTTGGCTGGGCGGTGGAAGCGGGCGCACTGGGGGCTGGGAGGTGGCCGTAACTCTGCTGCTGGTGGTCGAGACTGCCTTGACCTTGCTAGCCTTGGTGCTGGGGTTCCGGCTGGCCAGGACCTCCAGGATCATAGTAGTGTTACAGACTTTGGCGGAGTCCCTACTGGGGATGGGATGCCCCTGGCAGCTTCGGTCCCTGTGGCGGTCGTCTTGATGACTGCGCCCTTGTGGGGTTCAATGTCCTGCGGCCTGTGATATTGCCCCTAATGGCGACTTAATGTCAGTCTGAAGGGGGAGTGTTTGGTAGGGTAAGAGTGACTGGATTGTCACTTCTTCTGCCAATGAAGTATCAGTGTCTTTAATTTAGTGCCTTTATTGACCATTAGCTTCATACTTACCGAATATATTTGATGAATGCATCCTTAACCAGCCAACACCAAGTAGCTTTTAAAACTGCCTTTTACAGTTTTACAGTTTTACATTCCACTGCTTTTGTACAGTGGAATGTACGAACTAAAAGTTTTATGAAAGTGCCTTTTATAGTGAGTGCTAAAGCACCTGCTAGGACTGATCTACCCTCTCTTTAAAATCAATGGATGAGATGTGTTTTGTTTACTGATATATGTAGCTTCTTAAACATTTCACTTTCTGTACAAGTTACTGTTTGTCTTTTTCTATATCTTCTTTAGACAAGAATCTGGGACTAAAATTGTGAGTGGTAGTGGTGAAGATGCTGTTTGATTTTCCTGTTTTTTTTTTTTTTTTTTTTCTCCCCACTGCTGTTGGCTAACAAAGTTGCCTAGAGCCACAAATAAATATTCTGGACAGTGTTCAGCATGTGCAGTTGCAACACCTTTGTGTTTGTCTAGTTATTTATCTTACATCATGTTCTGAGTTTCTGTTTACTATGACCACTCCTAAGATATTTGCAGTTTAGCTGTTCTTAAGTTACTATTGATGCTTTATTTTTTATTTCATTTGTTTGGTCATGAACCTAAACTGGATTTCTCCTTTAGAATGAAATGTGAGTCCACATTTTGTTTTCTCTTGCAGAAAAGTCCACCATACATTTTCTCTCCAATTCCATTCCTTGGACATGCCATAGCATTTGGGAAAAGTCCAATTGAATTCCTAGAAAATGCATATGAGAAGGTAAGTCTTCCAAATAATTACAGGAAAAGAAATTAGTGCTTTTCAAACTTTCTTTTATATGGCAGAACATTAAAAAAAATTTGTGATCTTGTGCTTCTCCTCAGTATAGGAAACATTAAATTAGTGCTTCTCCTCAGTATAGGAAACATTAAATTAGAGCTGGAAGGGTCTTGGAGATCCTCTTAATCTCTTCCATGTCCTGGGTGATCTCTGAAACATCACCTGAGGGAACCTGTAGTTCTGGCAGCTATGGCCTAAAAACCACTAGCCTAAATTTTGTACTTACTGATCATAGTTAAAACTGATACTGATTGACCCTTATTTTTCTTAACTAGTCATCTGTGGGATTTTCTAACCTGCTTTAAATCTCTTCTGTGACTTCAGTTTTGTCTACTTAGGTGATGCCATGGCCACTCAGATCTTTGCCCTTCTAACAAGCTTTCCTGTGCTGATTCAACCATTTATTCCACAGGCCCACTTTGAATGGTTGTCACTCTGAATGGTTTCATTTCCACAGTATAAATTTAGACACTTTATTCTGAGACCATAACTTCTTTTCCCAGCTTGCCTGTACAGCTCCTTCCATTGTAACCATTCTTTGACCTCATTAGATCTTCTAGTCCATTGTCCCATTTACTTTCTCCTGATCTATTATAGCCTCTTTACTTTCCTTCTTTTTCCAGTCTGGCACCATGGTCCACCATTTCACTTACACTTTAGCCAATACCATACGTTTCCTTTTCATTTTACTTACATGGTAAAACCCCAACCTTGGAGGGAGGCTATTAGTCATTTTCTTCTTGCACCAGTTAGATTCATGATTCCCTACCTTGAATGAGCTTTGAACACTGCTCAACAGTTGTATCATGCCAAAGTATGGTTGGCATACTTTGTGTTTGCCACACTGACAGTTCAGACCTTCATTTTCTAAACTTCTGAATCTTCCTATCAAAGCAGATGATTTCGTCTCCTCTTTAAAGAGAGATGTATAACCATCCAAAGAGAACTCTCTCATGCTCCCACTTTGAAACATACATTCTCTTTTCTTCCTGTTACACTAATTATAAAACACTTACTTTGTGCCAATACTGAGTGCTTTAGATAGATTATTTCACTGAAGCTCCACAAATTCCTTTCAGGTATATCCATTTTATACATGATAACACTGAGAAACAGGTTATATAATTTGCTCTTGGGCTCCCTGCTGGTTAGTGGTGAAGCCAGGATTTATATATGGTCTGATTTCCAACTCTGTAGGCTTTTAATAATAATAATAATAGTAATACAACACATGTAATGTTTACTACGGCCAACATACTCTTCTATAATATATTTATATCTGACATACACATCATGGATATAATCTGTATGTATATATATATATATATATAATCTTGATAATAGTAGGAACTGTCATTATTTCCATTTTATGGATGAGGGAAACTGAAGTACAGAGAAGTTAAATTCTCTGTCTGTAGGAGCAAGGTCACAACAGCTAATACGTGGAGGACCCTGGATGTGAACCCTGGTAGTCTGGCTCTAGAATCTTGGGCTCTAGCCTACTAGGTGCTGTCACCTTGGTTTTTATTTTGTTTCCTATTGGAAGTTAAAGTCTCAATCCATCTTTTGTCTCAGGAACATTATGCTGTTTTTCTTCTTTCTATAGTGACTTCTTCAACTGGATCTTTCCTATGTTCTCTTAAAAATTTTTCAAAGGTCAAAAGGACCAGAGCTTCTGTTGACCACTCAGTCTCCTCTCATGTCCTTCCCCCTTCAGCAAGTTTTCTGTACTTACTTTGTTTCCACATCTCCTGTTTACTTACTCTTCATACCACCCTTGATTAATGAGCTCCATTTCCTAATTCAATGAACTTGACCTCTCAGCTGTATTTGTCACTGGTAACCACAACTACTCCCTCCTCCTTAAATGTGGCTTCTCTCATTTTTTCCCCCTGCTTCTCTGACTGTGCCTTCTCTAACTCATTTGTGGGCTCATGCCTGGCCATTTACTGTTGGGGTTCATGGAGGTTTGGTCCTTGGCCTTTATTCTTCCCTAGGGGATCTCCTCTCTACCTGCAGCTTCAGTTACCAGCCATATGTGGATGACACCCAAATTAATAAGCTCCAGACCTGGATGTTCACCTCTCACGTGATTCTTTTCTGAGATGTCTCAAAGGCATCAGAAATCCAATATTTCTAAAGTCTCACCCTTGGTTTTTCTCTCTCCAATCCTGGTTGTCCTGTTCTTTCTTCTCACCATTGTTCTGTTTTACAGTGAACTGAAGCCTATGATTCATTCTTGATACTTCCCTCTCCCTCTCTTAATCCATTTCCATCTGCAGATTCTCCAGAATAACTCAGTATACATTTGCTTCTATGGGCATTGTCCCACCATTAACCATGTGGCAAGTTTTCATCATCAGTTTCCTGTAATAGGCTCTAACTCGTCCTCTGGTATTCTTTCTGTTCTTGTCCCTCCCTCTTCTTCCTATAACAGCCAGAGGGACCTTTCTTTTTAAAATATGCATACATCAGTGTGTCTCTCGTATGCAGTTTAACATCTTCTATGGCTTTTCATTGCCTGTAAGGAAAAAACTCCTGAATATGGCTTCTGAGACTCTGGTGTAGGCTCTGCAGACTATGCTCCTCTGTCCTTTCCTCCACTCTTTCCTTCAGGACCTTTGTGCATGTCTGGCCACCGTGCTAATTCCTCCTCATCCTTGGAGCCTCAGCTCAGGTGGTCTTTCTTCTCTTTGGTCTCCCTTGTATCAGTTCTTTTATCACAGAGATACTTACCTTCCAGTAGTACTTGTCACATTTGCAGTTTTACATTTGGTGATGTGATTATTTGATTTTAAGTGGTATCTTTTTCAGTAGATTAAGCGTCATGAGTCTGGAACAGTATTTTTGTTCACAATTATATCCTCAGAGCCTTGTCTTCAAAATAATCAGAAAACTGCAAGGGAAAGCATTTAACACTCAACCAGACTAACAAAGAATTAAAAATGAAATCATTTAGTGTTGGTGAGATAGTAGTAAAAACGGATAACTAAATAAACTTCCGATATCTTTACACAGCAAATACTATATAACTTGTATAATAATGTAAAGATCATAACCTTTGGTGACTCCTATAAACTTTTCTCTAACCAACGGGAAAAAAAAATCTATATTCTCAGAGATACTCATTGCAGAAATATCCATAAGAAATGAAAAAACTGACACATCACCCATTTGTCCAATAATGAAAGAATAATTATTAAAATTATGTTTGTGTAAAGGATAGTAAATATTTTCAGTATAAACTGAAAAAAATGAAAAATTTATTCATATTTCATTTGGAACTGGATGAATAAAATTATAAATCTGCACAAAGACTGGGTGAATAACTGCATTAAGGCTTATGCACGTTTTAATTTTCAAAAATAAAGAGGTTAGTATTTCTTTAGTGCTCCATATTTTTTACCATCATCACTAAGGCTGCTTTTCTTTCTTTAGTATGGACCTGTATTTAGCTTTACCATGGTGGGCAAGACATTTACTTACCTTCTGGGGAGTGATGCTGCTGCACTGCTTTTTAATAGTAAAAATGAAGACCTGAATGCAGAAGATGTCTACAGTCGCCTGACAACACCTGTGTTTGGGAAGGGAGTTGCATATGATGTCCCTAATCCAGTAGGTGATGCTCTTCTCGCCAAGAAAGACATATCTATAATATAATGTTATAGGTAGTAGTGTAATATTGTACATGGAAAATGTGGAAACAATTCATTCCTTGGTTCAAAAATCTGAAGAATGAGACATTCAAAAGACAAAAACCCCTAGGTAACTGACAAAGAATGGGTATTTGTTTTGTAGTTGCAGGCACGGGCTAAGCAATTTTAAATGGTTTCCTGCACAGAGAAATACAACCAATGATAACAGTGCATTGGAATTTGAGTCCATTGGGTGACAAGAAAATCCCATTTTTTAATCAGAAGGTCCTCCTGCCATCCCACTCCTCTGAAATTCTAGCATAAGAGCTTGTTTTGAGCTAGAGATTGTTCGCTTTAGAAGTTTGGTTTCTTTCCTCCTCCTAAAGTCCAATATTAAAGTGTTGCAAGTTGATACAAAAAACACAAATGAGATCATTGGCTCAATTGCTTGGTGTGGGCTCTGGCTGAGATCCTACCACATGTTACCTAGTATCCCAGTGCAGCAGTTAGGAGTCAACATCAAATGTTATTTCTGGGGATGGGGGTGGGTGGGGGGCTGTGGGGAAATGAATGGCTCCTCAAGGCCAAAAGCAAGAGCCCTGGAAAATCCCTGTGGTCAAATATATCTATTTTTTTTCATACTGCTGATCAGATTCTTAAAATAGAAATGTCCCAATGGTTTAAAACCATTGGTTGTCTTAGGGTGAGTTTATTTTAGTCAGACTATATTGAATCATAATTAAACTTCTGGAAGATAGTGAAAGGAATGATACTTGTTTGGGAATAGAATGGGAGAATATGTGAAGTAGGATAAAAATGATATCAAAGTGTAATGAACCTTTGGGAGATGCTGTTGGTGTCTGGGTTGGTTTGGAATACCAGAAGATAACAGGATAGGAAAGGTAAGCCCTGGAGTGAGGAGTGGCAAAATGTGTATGTAGGAAGGAAGGCAGAGGTGGGGTTCCTAATTTATTGTTAGTCTAAGGCCCACGCACCAGGTGTTTCTCCACACATTACTTCAGATCCATGTAAACGTGCTAAGTTTCCCATGTCTGATGTAGTTTAAAAAAAAAATCCTTTTGGGGCGCCTGGGTGGCTCAGTCGGTTAAGCGTCCGACTTCAGCTCAGGTCACGATCTCGCAGTCCGTGAGTTCGAGCCCCGCGTTGGGCTCTGGGCTGATGGCTCAGAGTCTGGAGCTTGCTTCCGATTCTGTGTCTCCCTCTCTCTCTGCCCCTCCCCCGTTCATGCTGTGTCTCTCTCTGTCTCAAAAATAAATAAACGTTAAAAAAAAAAAAATTAAAAAAAATTCCTTTTATTGTTTTTTAATCTTTTTTCAGAATATTGTTTTCTTTGGGTGTTACAGAGTTCTTATAATAGCCTAAATGAATCTTGTGACAAAACAAAATTGTGTTTTAATGCTTGGTATTATACCGTTAATATTTTTAAGGTGTTTTTGGAGCAGAAGAAAATGTTAAAAAGTGGCCTTAACATAGCCCACTTTAGACAGCACGTTTCTATAATTGAAAAAGAAACAAAGGAATACTTTCAAAGTTGGGGAGAAAGTGGAGAAAAAAGTAAGCAAATGTTTTGGTTTTGCATTTATCCTAATATTTCTACTTTTTTTATGACTAGAAACATAAGAATATATGGTATGTATAAAAAAACAAGCTACAGCATTTGTGAAACCTCCTTAGATTTAATGGCAAGAACATGTTTTGATAACCATAGAGTTAAAAAGACCCAAGAGGAAGTGATTTTACCACTCATTTAGCAAAACTTTTAAAATGGGTTAACTAACATGCAGGTTATTCAGTTCATTTGTACAAATAATATAAAAATCGTTTTTTAAAGATTAAAATAAACTGAAAAACTTTTTGCAAGGTCATTTTAAGACAATAAAATAACTTTTTTTTTTTTTCACCCCAGTGGGCAAGTAAAAATCTAAGCGATTTAGTTTTGTATATAATACCTTATTTATTTAATATTGTATGAGAATGATTTAATTCATGAAAAAAGTAAATTTAAGTACATAGGTTTATTTTACCACCAAATGTATTATATGCTCTCTTGCGTTATGTACAGAGTATACTGAGTATAATTTGACATTCTTTGGATATTTGTATGAATCCATTCTGTAAATGGGACAATAAGTGTTCCTTTCAGAGAAAATTGCCATGCCCAAAGCAGGAAGCAACATCTGCCTACAGAGCATCAAGACCTCTTCTTAGGTCCCCATGTTTTTTCTGGGCGTGGTCTTCAGTTTCTATAAAAGGTCCAGAAACTTGATTTTATTTTTAATACACCTAAAGTTGATGTGATCTGTTTCTAACCATATAACAAGCTGATGTATAAACTAGAATGCCAACTTAATGAATACAAGTGAGACAAAGTTGTAGCACTGAGAACACCAGAATTTGCTTAACTTCATTGGCAAATCTCATTGGAAAGCCAGGTGATAACTGGAAGTTCATTTGGTACATGTGGAATTAAAGAGCAAGGCGCAACTGGGTTATTTTTAGGACGTTTAAATGTCATCAAATGTGCTTTCCTACATTGGTCTAAAATTTGGGATATACCAATTGGTGATTAGTTACAGTTTTCTTTCATATACGGTCAAGACTTCAAATTGTTGTCCTGATTTTCCTGCTTTTGACCTGGGAAATAACCCATTCCTCGGTCTTTGGACTGCTGTTCTTTGGGAAGCATCTCCGATGCATTAAATAACCTTTTGCTGCTTTTGTTACACTGCGACCTGGAACTCCTGCAACTATATTCATTTTTATCTTCAATTTATCTTTTCAAGTTGAAGAGTCATGAGTGAGGTTTAAAGATGTCTTTGTGGCCCCTGTTTTGGCCACTTGGGAGTGCTTCCCATCATGAGTTTCTTGCCTCTCTTTGTTGTGTCCACATGTCTGTCTGTAGGCTTTTTTTGATGATATGAACAGGAAGGATCTTTGGTTTTTGTTCTTAATTTTCCTTTTTAATACTTTCATATCTCTAAGAAAACAGAACATTTCAAAAGAATATTTGGTAATAGAACGGGAATGATCTTTTTTCCTCTAGATTTGTTTGAAGCTCTTTCTGAGCTCATAATTTTAACAGCTAGCCATTGTTTGCATGGAAAGGAAATCAGAAGTCAACTCAATGAGAAAGTGGCACAACTGTATGCAGATTTGGATGGAGGTTTCAGCCATGCAGCCTGGCTGCTACCAGGTTGGCTCCCTTTGCCGAGTTTCAGGTATGGATAAAAAAAACTATGCTTATTTCACTGTAGAACTGCTGTAGTGTCGGTATACTTTACGTTAACAAAGATAAAAAATAAAAGAGACAAATTAGGGGAGATTATGAGCCCCCATTCTTCTATAAGAATTCAAGACAGGTTTTCTGTATATAGTGAGCTCATTGAAGATAAGTTTCAGTTTATTAAAGAAGTGATTTGTTGTCCAGCTGTTCTAATATTTTAAAACCTACTTATCGCACATATTCCTTGTAGTCAGGAAAGTCTCTCAACTCTATCTGAAGGTGATACACCCCTCTATGCACTTATTTGAAAATATTTGACTGTTTTTATAGCATATTGTGAAATATCTTTCTTTTGAAGTATTAGTGGCTTTCTTTAATTTTCTCTCTCTTCTTACAACTATACTGTGATTTCCTTAAGGGCAGGGACCATCTGATACAAAGAAATACTGCTTATAGGACTTGACATACAGCTTGTGTATCAGTGGGCTCTCTGTACCTGTTGATTCACTGCTGTTCAGGTGAGAGATGGAGAGGAGTTAAGTTGGTACTCCCTTTTCCTTCTGCTACTTCTGTATAGTTACAGGATAAAGAGGGGAAGAAAAAAGGAAAACCAGGAGGGTTTCTCTGGAATTCTTTAGAACTCGTAATACTTTATAAGGAGCTTTGCAGTTTTCAGAATTCTTTCATGCATAGCCTGTAATGGATTCTCCAGAAATGCGCATCAAGTCTGTTTTTACCTCTTCTGTCTCCTGGATGAAGTCAGAAGTTCCTGAGCTTGGTACAATAGACCTTTCACACTTCAGCCCAGTCTTTCTCAGTCTTACCTGAACCAACTGATTTAACCAGAGTATTCCATTGCTTTTCTTAAACAGGCCTTATGTTTTTCCTGGCACTGCTGTGTTCATTTTGGTAAACTTCTTCTGCCCACATTATCTCAGTTGATCCTCAGTGACAGTCTTACAAACAAAGCAGGGCAGCAATTTTTATTAGAAGG
Organism: Panthera tigris; assembly: GCF_018350195.1. Taxonomy (NCBI): domain Eukaryota; kingdom Metazoa; phylum Chordata; class Mammalia; order Carnivora; family Felidae; genus Panthera; species Panthera tigris. Next base: position 94,691,385 of record NC_056661.1, on the reverse strand, counting down.
CTTGGTTACAAAGGGGCTAGGTAGTCAGATTGCCTGGTTTTAAATTTCACCTGCATTGCTTTCTGGCTCTAGTGAGTTCATGCAGTTACCTGTGAATTGAGGATAATAGCATCTACCTCACAGGAGGTCAAAGTGGGTAATTCATGTAAAACACTTAGAGTACCTGTTACCCAGTGAGTGCCCTACTTTAAAGGTAAGATTTGGGGAGCTGAAGTTTGTTTTGTGACTCTACTAGTGTTTTTGCCCCTTACAAAACATGTGGTCTCAGAAAATAAAAATAATCAAATCCTATATGCTATAGTCATGTTCTAAATCCTAGATTTTATATAATCCTAAATAAATCTTAAGTTATTCAAATCCTGAATCCTACAGAAAAACCAGAATGACTATCTTCTTCAAGAATTAATTTGGTCAAAATTGGAATTCCATTAATTTAAAGGATTATTCTGCTGTTAAACCAGAAATGGATTCTACAGGAATAATCACAAGTCTTATGTTAGACCTTCATTAGAACGCAGGTGGTGGTATGTTAATAGTCAGGGTCACATATTGTAAAGACACCTTTCTTGCCTTTAAGGACCCTGGACATTTCTAACAGTATAAGAATTTTATGGCTTTTTTTTTTCCCCTCTTGGTTCTGATTTTTTGTCGATTATTATAGAGTTATTCAAGTTAGTTAAATAAGGTTATTTTCAAAATGAACTGATGCCAGAAAGTACTTCGTAGTCATTTTCATCTTTGAATTGCAGACGCAGGGACAGAGCTCATCGAGAGATCAAGAATATTTTCTATAAAGCAATCCAGAAACGCAGACAGTCAGAAGAAAAACTTGATGACATTCTTCAAACTTTACTAGATTCTACTTACAAGTAAGAGCTCTTTTAGCATGTGTCAGGCTAATGCAGGAAATTATACATTACAACATAGTTAAATAATTACAATTAAAAAGTAATGATGCTGACAGAATTAGTAGCTGTGACCCTTGGACTTTTTCAATGGATGAGACATAAAATAGTGGGAACCTATGCCTTAGTGAAGTCCCAAGTGACTGTGCATGGGAAAAAGTTTGCTGATAAACTGCAGGGAAGTATTTTGTAATCAAAATCCTATTTGTCTTTGGTCTTTCTCTTTTCCCTAAAGGGGGAAAAATTCTCACTTGTGATGGGCAAATGCAAGAGACTATTATACCTGAAAAATGTATTCACCATGACCCTTTATTTAAATGTTGACAAGGGGTGCCTGGGTGTCTCACTCGGTTAAGCTTCTCTTGATTTTGGCTCATGATCTCACAGTGATGGGATAGATCTCACAGTGATGGGATCTCACAGTGATGGGATGATCTCAACAGTGATCATGATCTCACAGTGATGGGATAGAGCCCCCTCTTGGGCTCTGCGCTGGGCATGGAGCTTGCTCCTGCTTAAGATTCTCTCTCCCTCTCCTCTCTGCCTCTCTCCCCCACTTGCACTTTCTCTCTCTCTCTCAGAATAAATACATAAAAATAAAAAAAAATAAATGTTGAGGCCTGAAATGGGTCTGCCACAATGGTAAATTTGTGTTTGTGATTCACTCTGTAGGGATGGGCGTCCTCTGACAGATGATGAAGTGGCAGGCATGCTTATTGGACTGCTCTTGGCAGGGCAGCATACATCTTCAACTACGAGTGCCTGGATGGGCTTCTTTTTGGCCAGAGACAAAACACTTCAAGAAAAATGCTATTTAGAACAGAAGACAGTCTGCGGAGAAGATCTGCCTCCTTTAACTTACGATCAGGTTTGTGGATTTTTAATTTCATTGCTGCCTTATGACTTTGAGTATCTAATGAGTGGCTAATTTTTAGAGGGGGCAATTTGAGATCTTCTATTTACTGTAAATTAAATTAGCTTCTTTATTTTTAGAAAACTCCCCATAGCCCTCCCTGAAATGTCTTAATGTTGGATCCAGTTTGCTAGTATTTTGTTGAGTAATTTAGCATCTATTCATAAGGGATATTGATGTGTAGTTTTATTTTTGGGTGTGTAGTTTTATCATGATGTCTTTGACAGGTTTTGATATCAGAGTAATGCTGGTCTAATAGAATAAGTTTGTAAGTGTTCCCTCTTTTATTTTTTTGGAAGAGTTTATGAAGGATTGGTATTAATTCTTTCTTATGTGTCTGGTTAGAATTCACCAGTGAAGCCATCTCAGTCTGCTTGTCTTTGTGGGAAGTTGTTTGATGATTTGTTATAGATCATGTGTTCTGTTTCATCCTGAGTCTTTGGTTTATGTCTTTCTAGGAATTTGTCCATTTCATCTAGGTTACCTAATTTGTTGGCTTAAAATTGTTATAGTATTCTCTTACAATCCTTTTTATTTCTGTAAGGTCAACAGTGATGTCTCCTTTTTCATTCCTGATTTAATAACTTTAAAAAAAATTTTTTTTTTAACGTTTATTTTTTTGAGACAGAGAGCATGAACGGGGGAGGGTCAGAGAGAGGGAGACACAGAATCTGAAACAGGCTCTAGGCTCTGAGCAGTCAGCACAGAGCCTGACGCGGGGCTCGAACTCATGGACCGCGAGATCATGATCTGAGCCGAAGTCGGCCTCTTAACCGACTGAGCCACCCAGGCGCCCCAATAACTTTTAAAACAATAGCTTAATTGATTCATAACTTACATACCATAGAATCCATTTAGAGTGTACAGTGTAGTGTTTTTTTTGGTATAGTCAGAATTGTGATGGTATCACAATTTTAGAACACTTAAATCACTTCCAAAAGAAAGCTGGTACCCATTAGCAGTCATGCTCCATTTCTCCTGCTTCTGGCAACCAGTAATCTTTTTGTCTATATGGATTTGCCTTATTCTACAATTTCCTACAAATGGACTGGCTTCTTTCGCTTGGCATGTTTCCAAGTTTCATCCATGTTGTAGCATGTATCAGTACTTTGGCCTTTTTTATTGCCAAGTTATATTCCATTGTATGGATATCCCACGTTTATCTATTCATCAGTTGATGGACATTTAGGTTGTTTCCATCTTTTGGCTATTATGAATAATGCCGCTCTAAACATTTAATCACAGGTTTTGAAAAAGCTGACATTGATGATTTTTGCTAGTGTTTTCACCTTTTTAGATAAGTAAATTTTTGCAGGTCCTTACTATGCCATTCTTCAGGGTGATTACCTCTCCTGTGGGTGTCTTGCCTCCTTTCTCTTGTTGACTGTGGTTAGTAATAGAACAAGATAATCTCAGCTACTGAACTAGTTACTTCTGTACTTCTACCAGAAGTTAAACTATCTTATAATAACCCAGAAGTTTAAATAATATTGCATACTATTGAAGTAAGTTAAAATTTGTAAAACTCAGGAAATGATTTTCTTTTTTAGCTCAAGGATCTAAATGTACTTGATCGCTGTATAAAAGAAACATTAAGACTTCGACCTCCTATAATGACTATGATGAGAATGGCCAAAACCCCTCAGGTAAGTCTCTTGGTTAGATTTCCCCTTTCATGCGTCCAGTTTGTATTTATCAAAAAGAAGAAATATTATAATAGCAAAGAGAATTTTTCTAATTAAGAAAGAATAATCATTTCTGTGTAATTTCAATTTTATGTATTCTAACTCTTGATATATAATTATATATTCAATTTATACAGATATTTTTATATAAATAATTGCAGAATATATACATTCTAATCTGTTCCCTGCATTTTTACTTAACAATTAGGGTTTTTAAAATGGTAATATATTTTTTCTTGGTTTAAAAAAAAACATGTTGAAGAAAATTCTGACAGTATGGAAGAATATGAATTGGATTATGAAGGTTCCTTGAAATCCCTCTGCTACCTCTGAGGCGTTTATAGCTTTTTTTAATTTCCAGCCCCATTTTGGGTCACTTGGAAGTCATCTTGAGTTAAAATAATTTTCAGCTGGCCTGTCATCTAGCTAGTTTTTAAATATAAGTATAGCTCATGTGGGTTAATGCTTTATTACACAGTGGTCTGGTTATTTGGTAAAATATTGTTATATTTTCTAAGGAAATGTGTTGCTTTCATTTGTAGACTGTGGCAGGTTATACCATTCCTCCAGGACATCAGGTGTGTGTTTCTCCTACTGTCAATCAAAGACTTAAAGACTCATGGGTAGAACGCCTGGACTTTAATCCTGATCGCTACTTACAGGACAATCCAGCATCAGGAGAGAAGTTTGCCTATGTGCCATTTGGAGCTGGTAAGATACCATTTTACATTTGGAATTTTTGTTCTGAGAATGTGTTGATGTTTGTCAAAATAACCCATGTGAATTTTATTTACAAATACCTTTTCCTTTCCTCATACGGACATTCCTGTAAACATTTGTAGGAGTATAATCTTTGCCAAGTTAGAAAAAGTACTTTATTTGTACTAAAGGAAATAGTTTTATGAATTTTTACACAATGCTCTTTTACCTTTTAACTAATTTAGTTTTATCAGGGTTAATTTTGATAGTTCACTCTCTTTTCCCTTAAAATAGTATTTAAAGCTCTTTATGAGTTATTTTAAAGAGCTACTGGAATTAGCACACCATTCAGGCAGTCATTTCAGATTAAATATTACAGCTTACTAGTGTTTGTTTCAGAAAAGAGTAAAAGCAGTCTTTTTTAAATTGAAAATTTTCTGGATTGTTAGTTAACTTTTTGGTTCTCTGCCTGTATCCTTAAGATAAAATGGTCTTTCAATTTGGGCAGGTTGTGCATAGGTTTGCAAACATACATTTGAAAACGTACGTTTTCAGTTAATACCCTTATATTATCCAGGCAGACCCTTGTTCCTGCAGTAGTTTCCCATTTCACTGGCACTGTGCAGATTAAACTGTATTCTAGGACTTCTTGTTCAGTCTTTCCAGAGATTTTAAGTGGCATGACCTTTTTGTCATTGGTCACACTTTTTCCATATGTAAAGGAAAAGTATAAAGTCGTTTAGGAACTTCAGATCTTATTATCTTACAAACATATTTAATAATATGGTATACAAAATCTCTTATGAAAAGGTCATAGATTATTCAATTACCTGGCTTCCACTTGAACTTATTTAGGTAACAGGTGGCTCAGTTACCTTCTATGGTAGCTCACTTAGTTTTTTAGACAGCTCCCATTAAAAAAAAATTTTTTTTTAACGTTTATTTATTTTTGAGACAGAGAGCATGAACGGGGGAGGGGCAGAGAGAGAGGGAGACACAGAACCGGAAGCAGGCTCCAGGCTCTGAGCCATCAGCCCAGAGCCCGACGCGGGGCTCGAACTCACGGTCCGTGAGATCGTGACACTCAACTGACTGAGCCACCCAGGTGCCCCAGACAGCTCCCATTTTTAAAAACTTGTATTAGAGCTATAATCTGGGGGCACCTGGCTGGCTCAGTCAGTAAAGCATGCGACTCGGTCTCAGGGTTGGGAGTTCAAACCCCACATTGGGTGTGGAGCTTACTTTAAAAAAAAAAGAACAAACTGCCATCTGTTTCAACATCCCATTTACAGTCCTAATTGTGTTCTCTGAAGCTGTATTATCTATGTCTGAGCTATCTGAATGTAGATCTAACGTTCCTTCAAATCTTTCATCATTGTGTTAGTTTCCTAGGGCTACTATACCTCCCACAAACTGGATGACTTGAAAGACATTTAGAGGCACCTGGGTGGCTCAATCGGTTAAGTGTCTGACTCTTGGTTTCGACTCAGATCATGCTCTCAAGGTTCAGGAGTTCAAGCCCCACATCAGGCTCCACACTGACAGTGCAGAGCCTGCTTGGTATTCTGTCTGCCCCTCCGCTGCTCATGCTGTCTCTAAAAAATAAACTTAAAAAAAAATGGACACTTATTCTCCATTTCTGGAAGCTGGAAGTCTGAAATTAAGGCGTTGGCAAGGCGTTGCTCTCTCTGAAGGCTCTAGGGGAGTGTCTTTCCTTGCTTGTTTCTAGCTTTCACTGGCTCTTACAGTCTTTGGCATTCCTTGGCTTGTAGCTACATCACTCCAGTCACTGCCTCTGATTTCACATGGCCTCTGCCCTTCGGGTGTCTGTGAGTCTTTGCATTGCTTTCTTTTGAAAGACACCAGCCTTTGGATTTCAGGCTTACTCTAACCAAGTTTGACTTCATCTTAACTCATTATATCTGCAAAGTCTGATTTCCAAATAAGGTTACTTTCGAAACTCTGAGTGGCTGTGAATTTGGGGGGGACACGGTTCTACCCCATATGATTGTGTTAAGTATGTCCAATTTCTTCAATCATTCCTTTACTTTGTAATTTTTTGTGTTGGTGCGTATAGCATGTAGCTTACTCATTTTCATATTACGTTTTGTGAAATTACCCATTTTTCTGTTAATTCATAGTTAGGACACTTCTAGTTTGCATCTGTTAAAAATAATCTTTTGGTGGTGCCTGGGTGGCTCAGTGGCTTAAGTGTCTGACCCTTGATTTTGGCGTAAGTCATGATCTCACAGTTGTGAGGCAGAGCCCTGTATCAGGATCCAAGCTGACAGCGCAGAGCCTGCTTGGGATTCCTTCTCTCTCTAAAGCAGGGACACCTCGGTGGTTAAGCATCCAACTTCAGCTCAGGTCATGATTTCACAGTCATGGGATAGAGCTCCCAATCAGGCTCCATGCAGGATGTGGAGCCTGCTTTAGATTCTTTCCCTCTGTCTGCCCCCCCCTCCTCTTTCTCTCTCAAAAATAAATAAATAAATAAAAATAATCCCTTAACCAGTCTCCCTGTAAGCCAAGCCTCTCCTTAGTTGTTGTATTTGAATATGGAATGGTTTGTAAACCCCCTTCTTAAATATGGCTCCTAGAAGTAAGTGCATTTATGGACCACACTAGTGCTGTGCTGATGATAAGCATTTTATGTTAGCTTTTTTCTCTGTTTAATCTTCACAGTCACACTGAGGAAGGGACTATTTTATTCACTTTTCAGAAATGGAAACTAAGGCTTAGCAAGGCTTTTCTTAAATTCTAGTAATTTAGCTTTATCTTTTTCTGCTCCCTGAAAAGCCATGTTTGTTGTTGAGCTTACTACTTTATGAGGTTTTGATGGGCAGGAGATTGCAAGGCATTATTCTTTCTGGCTTAAATATTTCTGATACCATCTTTTATGAAGTTTGTCTCTCTGGCTTTTATATATAAACTTTTAAAAATACACAAATTATATTTTCTATTATTAAAATTTCCCCACCATTTTAGTAAGAAATTTCAAAGTCAGAAGAATTTTTTAGTGAACATTTGTATACCCATTATCTAGATTCTGCCATTCATATTTTACTTATCCCATATCTGCCCATCTATCAATCCATTTACTTTTTAGGTGTATTTCAAAGTAAACTGTACACATCAGTGTACATCTCCCTGAATTTTTCAGTGAGTATATAATTTACAGTTTAAAAATTTAATTTTGGTAAGTTTCACAGTGAAATACTCAATTATTAATGTTGAGTTTTCACACATGAGTAACCTCAATTAAATCTAGTTTATCGATTTTTAAAATTGTTACTGCTTTCTGGTCCTGTCTAAAAACCTTTGCCTGGCCCCCAGTCATGAAGACATTCTCTTGTTCTTCCCTATTAAAATTTGATGGTTCTATTCAAGTCACATCAGGGTTACCCCAAACCAAAAATAATAATTAAAAAATTGATGGTTTTAGTATTTATGTTTACGTCTATGATCCATCTGGAATTAGTTTTTGAGTATAGTGTGAGACAGGAATTGAGGTTTGGTTTTTGTTTTTTTTAATGTTAGATATTTAGTTATTCCAGCACTATGTTGAAAATATTTTCTTTTCTTCATTGACTTGCTTTATTTAGTGCCTTTGTTGATAATGAAATAACCCTAAAAGTAGGTCTTGGCTCTTTGCTGTATTCCACTGATCTGTAGGTGGAGCCCTACAATCCGGGACCAAATTGCTGTGAAAGGGAAAATCCAATTTCTACTCCAACTCTCAGAACACTTTATTGACATTTCTGGTCACCAAATGTGTGGTGGTTTTCCCACACCAATTCTCTGTGGACACCCACTGGGTGTTTGACAGTTTAGCTCGGTTCTGACACTGTCCACCTGGGGTTACCACAGACCCCAATGGTTAAGGGCTTAGTCCCATACCAACTGCAAGTCCAGGTTGCTGCCTGTTTTTCTGAGTAGTCGGCTGTAAACCAGAGGTTTTCTGGATCCCCACCTTGGAGTTCCACAGTTTCTTAAAATGGCTCACAGAACTCAGAAAAGTTTACTTACTGGATTAACAGTTTCTTACAAAGGGAGGATGCGACTCAGGAACAGCTAGTTGAAGAGATGCTTAAGACAAGGTATGGGGGAAGGGGCCCAGAACTACCATGTCCTCTGGGCACACCACACTCCTGGCATCTCCACATGGTCACCAACCTGGAAAGCTTTCTGAACACTACCTATCCATCCTTCCATACGATAGGGATTTTGTGAAGGGTTCATTATGTAGGCATGATTGATTAAATCATCAGTCATTGGTGATTAATTCAACCTTCAGTCCCTCTCCATCCTAGAGGTCAGAGGGTGGGGCTAAAAGTTCTAACTCTCTCATCACTAGGTTGGTTTCCCTGGCAGCCGGGCCCCACTCTGAGGGGATTTCCAAAAGTCTCCTCATTAACAAACTCAAGTGTGGTTGAAATGGACCTGTTTTGAATAAAACGTCCTCTTCTTTTATTGCTCTTTTCACTTAAATTCCAAGATGTTTGAGGAACTCTCTGGCAAGAATGGGAGGAAGAACAAATACCTATTTATTACAGATCAACATCACAGTTGTTGCACCTTTAGTATTGAAATCAGGTTTGAAGTTTTAAGTCTTCTAACTTGGTTTTCTTTTTTTTCCCCAAAGACTGCTTTGGTATCCTAGGTCTTCTTTTGCATTTCCATATGCATTTTCTTAAAAGTTTTTATTTGAATCTAGTTAACATACAGTATAGTATTAGTTTCAGGTGTATAATAGAGATTCAGCAATTCCATACATCACTTGATGCTCATCACAAGTGCCCTCCTTAATCCCCATCATCGATTTCCCCCATCCACCCACCCACCTCCCCTCTGGTAACCATGTTTGTTCTCTACAGTTAAGAGTCTGTTTCTTTAAATGCTTATTTTTTTTAAAAAAAAATTTTTTTTTTTAACGTTTATTTATTTTTGAGACAGAGAGAGACAGAGCATGAACGGGGGAGGGTCAGAGAGAGAGGGAGACACAGAATCTGAAACAGGCTCTAGGCTCTGAGCAGTCAGCACAGAGCCCGACGCGGGGCTCGAACCCACAAGCTGTGAGATCATGACCTGAGCCGAAGTCGGACGCTCAACCGACTGAGCAACCCAGGTGCCCCAAATGCTTATTTATTTTTGAGAGCGCACACGAGCAGAAGAGGGGGCCGGGAGTGGGGGGTGTAGGGACAGAGGATCCGTGCTGACTGTAGACAGCTCAGTGCTGGGCTCAAACTCAAAACTGCGTGATCATGACCCAAAGTTGAATGCTTAACTGAGCCACCCAGGTGCCCCAAGAGTCTGTTTCTTGGTTTGTCCCCTCTCTTTTCCTGTTTGCTTGTTTTCTTAAATCCCACATGTGAAATCATATGGTATTTGTCTCTGACTTATTTTACATAGCATAATACTAACTTCTATCCATGCCATTGCAAACGGGAAGATTTCATTTTTTACAGCTGATATTCCATTGTGTGTGTGTGTGTGTACACACATACACCACATCTTTATCCATTGATAAAGTTGATGGATACTTGAACTGTTTCCATAATTTGCTGCTGTAAACATTGGGGTGCATGTATCCCTTCAAGTTAGTATTTGTGTCCATATGCATTTTAGAATCAACAGTTTTTACATGTATCGACATTTTACATTTTGATCTTGATAGGTGTTGCTATTTGGGGATTATTAAATCCCTTTTTCTTATTTTGAAAGATTTGAGGGTTTTTTTTTTAAAGATTTCATTTTAAGTAATCTCTACATCCACTGTGGGGCTCAAACTTACAACCCTGAAATCAAGAGCCACTTGCTTTACCAACTGAGCCAGCAAAGTGCCCTGGCATTGAAAGTTTTGAAGGGTTCATATTGACTTTTAACTAGGGCTCTCTTGGGACAGAAGCTAAGAATATTCTAGATTTCAGTCCTTACATAGAAACTTGGATAGATGTGACATTTCAAAAACTAATTGGAAGAGTCCTTATATAATTATCCACGTGCTGTTTCCCCTAAAAACAAGTGTTGAAAATCTGGGATTTTTTTTTTAATCAGGTGAAAAGAATTTCAACTGATTCTTACGAAGACTTTTTTTTTTAATAGGGCGTCATCGTTGTATTGGGGAGAATTTTGCTTATGTTCAAATCAAGACAATTTGGTCCACTATGCTTCGTTTATATGAATTTGATCTCATTGATGGATATTTTCCCACTGTGAATTATACAACCATGATTCACACCCCTGAAAACCCAGTTATCCGATACAAACGAAGATCAAAATGAAAAAGGCTGCAAGGAACTAATATGTGGAACATCACTGTAAACTGCAAAAAGTATTTGAAGTGAATGAAGTTTACGAAACAACTCGTGGTATATTCTTTGTAATTTTAAAAAGCTTAACTTATGGTTTTTATATTTTCTTAACTGAAAGGTTACATCAAATCTAATGGCATTTGAGGTATTTCCTAATAGTTTTATGATGGGTATTTACTGTAGATGCTTTAAGAAAATCAAGTTCATTAATAAGGAATTAGGGGGATCTTGGTAATTGACAGACTCTAAACATAGTTTCTAGATATTAAATTTAACAACAAAAATAGCTCTTGGCAAATAAGTTCAGGGTATTCAAATCATGATCTATAAGTATAAATGCCTAGGGATTTATTTACTCGGTAATGTTTGTGTGTGTGAGTGAAGATGAGTGGGTAGGGAAGAAACTCACATTTAAAGCCTTGGATAAAAGAGAATCCCATCAGTTGTTTTGGTATGATGATACCCAGCAAAGATGGAGCTATGCTGTAGTTGAATGTCCTTTGAAATTTTAACTGGAAGCATTGTCTCCAGGAAATTGAGACTTAACAGTGACTTAATACTAAAGACTGCACATGTATCTTGATCTAATTACTTTGTATCTGGTTCTACATAGTCACATGTGTGTGAAAGCCCAAAATAAAGTCCTTAAAGGATACTTTTTGTTCTCTTTGGCTCTAGGTGGTTTCCTTCTTCCCCTCTAGAATTAGGGATGTTTCTGTTATTCTGTTTATTAAAACTTAATGTAGGTTAATAACTTTTTTTTTTTTTTAAATACAAACTTGGAGGTCTGGAACTCTGGCTTTAAGATAAAGGTAATATAAAGTAGGGTCTTTGGGGGTAGTATCATTGGTCACATTGTGTTGAAGCCTGTGTTCAAGAATCAACTTGAATTACAACTGGGTGCTTGACTATATACCTGTAATTTAACCACATAGTCTGTTTTCACTAGATAAGGCCAAAATATTTTCCTCCCCACTCATGTTAAACTATTTCTGAAGGAGTTTTTCATTTCTTGAAATGGTCTCTGAGATAAAATGTAGTCTATTCACTAATTGTAAAGTGTTTCGGTGAGTAGAATTCAGGAAACTAGGAACTTGGGATGGGAAAAAAATTCCATCTTTGTACTAATTTCAAACTGTATTTCCTTTATGAATTTAAGCAACAAACTATACTAGTATATACTACATTGATATACTAGGCTAATAATGAAAATATCAATATAGCTTTAAAAAAATACTACAGATGTGAAGTTGATAGAAACGTGCAAGAGAAACTCTTCCTCAAGAGGGAGAGAAAAATACCAATACCAATACCAAGATTAGGACAACTTTCTGAATCTCAAAGTATACATATTTGAGATAATGAAATAATCTGCCCTGCCAAAGACTGAATGTTTGCTTCCCCCCACTCCAGCCCAGATTCTTGTTGAAACCCAATCCCCAATGTGATGGTATTTGGAAGTGGGGCATTTGGGAAGGATCATGGGGGCAGAAGTCTCATGAATGGGATTCGTGTCCTTACAAAATAGACCTCAGAGAGCTTCCTTGTCCCTTCTGCCATGTGAGGACAGAGCAGGGAGATGGCAGTCTATGTTACCTGATACCAAATCTGCTGGCACCTTGACTTCTGACTTCCCAACCTCCAGAACTGCAAGAAATAAATTTGTTTATAAGTTATCTAGTCCATGGTATTTGGTCACAGCAGCCTGAGTGGTCTAAGACGTACACCAAAAACTATGGCTCAAGGAGGTTCCAAAAAACAGTGTGGTTAAAATGGTGAAGTCATTTTTATTTCAGTACTTGACAAAATACCCCATAAAATTCAAAACTTCTACCATTATACAAAAATAGGTCTCTACAAGTGATATTATCTGTCTTCATCACCAGTAGCAAATATATTAGGGCAGAAACATGTAACTTCAGTAGCCTTATAAGAAAAGTGCAGGACACCTCAAGCTACACATTCAGCAGTATCATAATGCGCAAAAGTTTAATCTTTTCACCCATTCGATAAATACACAAGGTTTATAATTTAATCATTTAAATTAGCATTCCACAAATATACATGTAATTTAATGATTATTGTGCATGAATACATACACAATGCTAATATATACAAACTCCAGTTTGTTTTCATGTGCTGGCAAGGGATTTGTATACAATCATAAGCTGTGTTCATGTTGGTCCCGCTGAATATCCACAATACAAAAGCACAAAAGAACGAGTGATTTACAAAAGGGAATTTGTTTAAAATCACTTTGATTTATGTTTCAAAGGATTATCTTCTCATGCCAGCATGAAACTGGGTTGAACCTATGAGAGAAAAACAAGATAAGTTATTTCAAATTGCGATCTATACCTGACCAATTAGTACAGGCATTCTCTGGAGATGATGCAAGTCTGGTTTCAGACCACTGTAATAAAGTGAATATTGCAATACAGAGAATCAAGTTTTTTTGTTTCCCTGGGCAAATAAAAGTTTATACTATACCGTAGTCTATTAAGTGAGCAATAGCATTAGGTCTAAAATATTATTAAAAAATGTTAAACATCATCTGTGTTTTCAGGGAGTTGTAATCCTTGCTGGTAGAGGGTCTTGCCTTGATGTTGAAGGCTGCTGACTGATCAGGGTGGCTGGTGGCTGTGGCAATTACTTCAGATAAAACAAAAATGAAATTTGCTGTATGGATTGGCTCTTCCTTTCATGAACAATTTCTCTAGCATGTCATGCTGTTTGACAGCATTTTACTCAGTGTAGAACTTCTTTCAAAACTGGAGTCAGGGCACCTGGGTGGCTCAGTTAAGTGTCCGACTTCAGCTCAGGTCATGATCTCACAGTCTGTGAGTTTGAATGCCACATCAGACTCTGTGCTGACAGCTCAGAGCCTGGATCCTGCTTTGAATTGTGTCTCCCTCTCTCTCTGCCCCTCCCCTGCTTGCACTCTGTCCCTCTCAAAAATAAACATTTAAAAAATTAAGAAGGGCCCCTGGGTGGCTTAGTCAGTTGAGCGGCTGACTTTGGCTCAGGTCACAAACTCACATTTCGGGAGTTTGAGCCCCATGTCGGGCTCCTCAGAGCCTGGAGCCTGCTTCGAATTCTGTGTCTCCCTCTCTGCCCCTCCCCTGCTCACACTTTGTCTGTCTCTCTCTGTGTCTCTCTCAAAAATAAATATTTAAAAAAATTTTCTTTTTAATTAAGAAAAAAGTGGAGTCAATCCTCTCAAACCCTGCTGCTTTATCAGCTTTTATGTAATATTCAAATCCTTTGTTGTCATTTCAACAGTCTTCACAGCATCTTCACTAGAAACAGATTCCATCTCAAGAGACCCCTTTTTTTGCCCATCCATAAGAAGCAACCCTCATTCACTCAAGTTTTATCATGACATTGCAGGAATTCAGTCACATCCTTAGACTCCAATTCTAACTCTAGTTCCCTGGCAGTTTCTACCACATCTGCAGTTACTTCCTACACTGTAAGTCTTGAACCCCTCAGAGTCATGGAAGAGGGTCGAAATCAACCTCCTCCAAACTCCTGTTCATGTGGATATTTTGACCTGTTCCCATGAATCACAGATGTTCTTACATCTAGAATGATGAATCCTTTTTTTAAGGGTTTTGATTTACTTTGCCCAGATCTGTCAGGGGAATCACTATCTATGGGAGCTAGAACCTTACAAATTATATTTCTTAAGTAATAAGACTTGAAAATCAAAATTACTCCTTCATCCACGGGCTGCAGAACGGATGCTGTGTTAGCAGGCATGTAAACATTAATCCTGTTGTACATCAGAGCTTGTGGGTGAGCAGGTGGCACGGTCAATGAGCAGTAGTATTTTGAAAGGAATCTTTTTTCCTGAGCAGATCTCAACACAGCTTAAAATATTCAGGATATCCTGTTGTCAAGAGATGCAGAGTGTTCTATCCTGATGTAACACAGGCAGAGCAGATTTAGCATAATTCTTGAGGGCCCTAGGATTTTTGAAATGGTAAATGAGCATTGGCTTCACTTGATGCATCAGCTCCTAACAAGATAGCCCATCCTTTGAAGCTAGACACGGACTCTTCCTCTCCCGCTGTGAAAGCCCTAGATGGCATCTTCTTCCAAAAGACGGCTGTTTTGTCTACATTAAACATCTGTTTAGTGTAGCCACCTTCATGAATTATCTTAGCTAGATCTCTTGGAGCTTCTATGTTAGCACTTGTTGCTTTACCTCGCACTTTTATGCTGTGGAGACTTCTTTCCTTAAAACTTGTCAACCAACTTCTGCTAGCTTCAAACTTTCTTCTGCAGCTTCCTCATCTCACTCAGCCTTCAAAGAATTAAGAATTAAAGCCTTGCTCTGGATTACGCTTTGGCCTAAGGAAATGTTGTGGTTGGTTTGATATTCTATCCAGACCACTAAAACTTTCTCCTCATCAGCAGTAAGGCTGTTTTGCTTTCTTATTCACGTGTTCACTGGTGCAAGCACTTTTAATTTCCTTGAGGAATCGGCATACGGATGAGATCTTCCTTGAAGAACTTATCTTCTGCATTTACAGCTGGGCTCTTTGGTGCAAGAGGCCTACCTTTTGGCCTATCTTGGCTTTCGACATGTCTCCCTCACTAAGCTTAATCATTTCTAGCCTTTGATTTTAAGTGAGATGTGTGACTTTTCCTTTCACATGACTACTGAAACACCACTGCAGGGTTATTGACTGGCCTAATTTCAATATTGCTGTGTCTCAGGGAAGAAAGAGGCTCCAGGACAGGAAAAGAGACAGAGGAATGGCTGGTCCGTGGAGGACTCAGAACACATCCATTTATCGATTAAATTTGCTGTCTTATATGGCACAGTTTATGGTGCTTCCAGGACAATCACAATAGTAACATCAAAAGTCACTGATCATAATCTAAAGAAAAAGTATGAAACACTGTAACAATTACCAAAATGCGAGACATGAAAGTGAGCAAATGGTGTTGGAACGAATGGCACCACCAGACTTGCTCAACCCAGGGCTGCCACAAAACTTCATTTGTCCAAAAAAAAAAAAAAAAAAAAAGCTTATCTATAAATTGCAATAAAGCAAAGCACAATAAAACGAGGTATGCCTGTAGTGATTTCAAATTGGATTGTTACCTACACCAGACTAACCAGTTCATGAAGGGCAGAAGATTACTATTACCTGCCATTTAAATAACTGCTTTTTATTTTTCTAAAAAAGTCTCATCCATACTTGAACTGATTTTTAAAAGAGATTTTGAACATATATTTAAAAGTCACTGTTGCTCTGTAGCAAGGTAAGACTAATGCTAAGATTCTCTTTAAAGTGCCCTGCAGGTTGAACGTTCTATATTATATTCTACACCTCCTGCCTCTTGAAAAATCTTTTGGTCTTCAAAATCTGAGTCTTGTGAAAGATACAAACCACAGCAAACCCTACCAAACAAAGTCCAGCTATGACTCTAACAGCTTCCTAGGACTACAAGTTGCTTGGGTTAAGTGATCTTTTGTATGAGAAGACAAACTACTACCCTATCTAGTTTGGGGGAACAGTAGGAAAAAAAGGGTCTTTAACAGAAATAAAAACAAAATGTAAAAGCTGATTTAAAATTAATTTAAAACACATTAAAATGATTGAAACACTTGAATCAGGAGTGAATTGAAGGGAGACAGGGAAAATAGACTTTCCCATAATGAATAGGGAATCAATTTCTATTAAGTATGAATTTTTGTGTTTTTAAGCAGAGAAAAAAAATGGTCATTTTTATAAAGTCTTTTGAATGGAATAAGTTTCTTGGATCATGAATAAAAGCACTGGGTCCTAGTAGGGACAACAGCTGCATTAAATGCTTAAGATACATGCTTCCTTCTCTCATTTCCCCACCCCTAATTTGCATGCCTCACCTCATATAGGTGACCCTTGAACAATGTGGGGGCTAGGGGTACTGACCCCTTGCACAGTTGAAAATCCATGTGTAACTTTTGACTCCTCCAAACTTAACTACTAATAGCTTACTACTGACTGAGAAAGCCTTACAGGTGACATAGAGGCAATTAACACATATTTTTATATGTTGTATTCTTACAATAAAATAATCTAGAGGAAAGAAAATGTTAAGAAAATCGTAAGAATCATATGGAAGAAAAATACATTTACAGCACGGTACATAAATGGAGCTGTGCAGTTCAGCCTTGGGTTGTTTAGGAGTCCACTGTAATTAGGAACACCTTCTCCAGCAGACTCTGTAAGCCTCCCAGGCCTTTGTACCTTGGTGCCTGTTGTACATTTCATCTAATCAATCTGAGTAGGGTATCTTTTTTTGTGGGAGTGAAACTAGGGTGGTAAATCATTTCTGGAGTTGAATTCCTAAGTCTAACCTGGTACCTCATGAACTAAGCTCTGGGATTCAATTATCCTGATGAAGAAGGTCAAGGAGTTTCAAAAAGAGAAAGGGGAGCTCTGGGTCTGTCCAGCACAATGGGGCTGCCAGTAATACACAGTTAGGCTGAGAGTACCTGACTGTACAGTTCCAAGTCGTCTTTGCAGTGCCTCTAGCCGAGTGATATAATCTGTCAAAGCTCTGTCAGGGTCGTAATTCTGAAGCTGAGAACATGCTAAGGAACCAGGATTTAAATCAGCTGGAGGGCCCGGGTACCTAGGAGATTAAAAATATGAACATGAATCCAAATTATCCACAAATAATGCAAGTAACTTAACAACCTGCCACCATCCTGCCCTCAAAAGCTAGATCTTCAACTTGAGTTATGAACATAATAACTGATAACTGGCGAGAACAGTCAGAATTCACATTTGAACATTTCTTTACGTGTCTGCTATTAGTCCATAGGTGGCAAAATATCTGGCTTTGGAGAGAAGTAGTTCTTGGTTTGACTACAGACTTCAGTTTTTTCATGTACAAGGCTAAATATGGATTAGAGATTCTGAAAGTATACAGCCCAGGATCTGGCAAAGAGACTAAGAATCAGATACTTAATATCTGTACATTATTAGGGTTAAAAATTGAAACTAGGGAGCAGAAATTATAACTCTACAGTATTTCCAATATGTGGCCATGCTAAAAACAGACATGTTCTGTTAGCTCTCGCCTGCTGATACCATCTGATGTGTTCTTCCATCTTTATAACTATGTTTTCTTAAATCATTCTTTTCTTCACTCAGTTGGCTGATAGGTTGTGCCAGCTCAGCATTATGCTCAGTAGTCCTTTCAGTCAATGAATCACAAGAAGTACTTGGGGACACTAAGCTAGGCCTAATCTATATCCTCTAAGGTTCTGAGTTTGTGATGTACAAGACGAAAAAATTTCAATAAACTTAAAGCAGCTACTAAGTCATCATGAAAGTGTCCAGTAGAATGCCTGTTGCAGAAGCCCTCAATGAGCACTGTGTATGTACAAATGTATGTTGTGGAGACTTTAGAGTTTTTTTTTCACGATCTGCAGAGACTGTCGATTTAGTTAATACTTTTCCCAATGTGTAACCACAGCATATACTAAATAACACTTGATTAGTTCAGTTTCCAATACCCTTGGAAACCAGGTATAAATTCAAAAACTGGGGGCGCCTGGGTGGCTCAGTCGGTTAGGCGTCCGACTTCGACTCAGGTCACGATCTCACGGTTCGTGGGTTCGAGCCCCACATCGGGTTCTGTGCTGACAGCTTGGAGCCTGGACCCTGCTTCTGATTCTGTCTCTCCCTCTCTCTCTGCCCCTCCCCTGCTCATGCTGTCTCTCTCTCTCACAAATAAATAAATGTAAAAAAAAACCCACAAAAAAAACAAAACAAAAAACCAAAAACTCTTTTTGTGGGTGATGGGTATTGAGGAGGGCACTTGTTGGGATGAGCACTGGATGTTGTATGTAAGCCAATCTGACAATAAGTTATATTAAACAAACGTTTTGGATTCTGGACCTTAGCTTATGTAAATCATATACAACTGAGACACACCAGCTATTTCAAAGCAAAGGAGTCAAAGCCCTAACAGTGTCCTCCTTTCTCTGTTAAGTGTTAGTATATGTAACGAATCTCGGCAGCTTCGTCACACACTTACCTATTTTGAAAATGTAAAGGAGACCTAGGATACTCCAGCTCTGATCTTGAGCGATATGCCGTGTGTCTCGGTTCTCCGTATAGCTCCAGCCCCCCAGGAGAATGATAAAATGGGTCAGTCTTTTCAGCACCTAAAGTAATCCAAAATGTTACATACTTTAAGGGGGGGAAAAAAAATCAAGCCCTTGGAAAATTTCTACAAAACAGGTAAGGGCTCAAAAGACTACTATACCGTACTATACAACATTACCTATTTATAGTCATTTTTAGTTATTCTTCCCAAAGAAGAGAAAAAACAGTAGAACGAACTATTGCTTTATTTTCCTTCAAGTATTTCTGATAATCTGGAACTATATGTCAAAGAAAATAAACTATTTTTAACTGGAGTATTTTCTTTTTAAAAGACTTCTTAGTAA
This sequence comes from Panthera tigris, assembly GCF_018350195.1. NCBI lineage: Eukaryota > Metazoa > Chordata > Mammalia > Carnivora > Felidae > Panthera > Panthera tigris. Next base: position 94,672,405 of record NC_056661.1, on the reverse strand, counting down.
TACCTAGAAGTGAGATGAGGGGTATCTGAGTGTGAGTGGTTTAGAGAAAAAGATGATGTGGATAAAAAATACTACATCACACCATTCTACTGATTTATTAGAAAAAACATGAAATCAAGATTTGCTAACTTACAACAGAAAGCTCATTATAGTGCAAATTTCAGCTGTTTATGTACAAGGATGCGTATTTCAGACCACTTTGCTTAGGGTACCAAATATTTTTCTCTGCTGCTCAGCTACTGGCAGAATGTGTAAAGGTGGTTTAATACCAATATGTACCTGTATGAATAGTTACGCTCTGTGTCTGAAACTCTGTGTCCTCCCCAGTTTCTAAGCTCATCCTTATGCCTAAAATGTTGAAGTCCTAATGTTTGTTTCCACTTTTAGGTCGAGAGAGAAGGAATTTTAACTGTTACCATTACATACAACCTATCTGTAAACTCAAAACCTGAGTACTGTGAAAATTTCAAACTGTAACTTCTACATGGCTGAATAACAGCAACCCTTTCTTGAATCAGAGCCTTAATGCAACCGTAAGGAGAGTGGGCTCTAGAGCCAGACTGCCAATGTTCAGCGCTGGCTCTGGGGCCAACAATAAATGCTTTATATGCCTCAGTTTTTCTTGTGTAAAGTGAGAATGATAGTAACTGTACTTACCTCACAGGACTGGGAAAATATACAGGATTGGGAAAAAGCAGGGCTAGTGTTCCATAAAAATGAGCTCTTGTTAACTCTTGAAAAATCAGCAAGGTCCCCAGCTCTGTTGCTTATAAGGGGTCTTTGGACAACACAAGTTCCAGAACACATTTTTTGGAAGATATTACATGTACAGTAATTTTAAAAGAATCCTAAACATAAGAAAAGAAATCCTATTCTGACTTCACCTGGATTCAGTCCAAAGCCATCCCTGTTAATATTGATGGAACCAGAACTTGTGACTCGTTGCCAACGTCGAACCAAAAATTTCATTCTAAAAAAGATGCCAAGAAAAAGTTTCACAGCACATCTATAACAGAAGGAGTATAAATATACATTTCCCACAAAATTCAAGTCATACATTTGAATGTGAACACAGAAAAATTTCAACACAATCACATGACTGCCTAATCTAAAATCATGCAAATGTCCCCTAGTCTGGGGCAAAATTAACTAGAACAGGCTTTCCAAGAGGCATCAGAGGTCTCTTCTGTTCTGACTTTATAGAGGTACAAAGGACTCAGAGACGAAAAGCAAAAGCAGAAAAGAGAAAAGTAGATGGACAAAGGGCAAGAAATAATGAAAGGAGAAAAGACTAGAGAGACTACAAAGCAAATGAGATGGAAAGAAAATAAAAGACCTTTACACTAGCAGGGCGACTGAGCTGGGAAAGCTGGAGAAGCAGTGAGGCCATGTGATCAGGGATGAAAAACAACGAGGCATTAAAAGGAAGGGGTGGTGGTGGTGGCACTGCTGCCAACCAGTGGTAGTGAGCTGCTGCCTGCCCCACCCCTGGCCCAAGGAACTTTCTGGAACACCAATTGTGATTTCTTAATTCCAATCAGTTTTGAAGCCCAGTTTTAGGAGGGTGAAAATACAATGAACATGTAAGAGGACAAGAAAAAGAAGGAGTTAGATGACGTCCTTCAATGGCAACTGGCTTTCATAGAGCCTTCCCAAACGTTCCAGTAAAATTAATACCTAAACTCTCGTGACCTGTCATTTAGTGTCTTCCAAGTTATGAGCACACTGGTCTTCCTCCTTAGGAAGTAAGCTGCCTTAAGGGATTCAGACAAGGATTATGCATTTTTTCTTTATCAGTGCATCTCCTAGCACTTAAGCCTGTACAAGGTGTACAAGATGATGAAAGGAATGAAAGAGGAGGAAGGAGAAACTGGAATCACCTGACAACAATGTGGAGAAGAACAGGCAAGGAGGGCCTCAGGCCATTAACAAGATAAAACGTGAGTTCCTTTTGCAGAGCCAACATGGATGAGAACTGGGAGCCCTGGCTGATTATCCTAGTGCTATCACTCCTGGCTTTGCAAACTCGCTGTGCCTCAGTTTCCTTGCCTGTGAGATGGTATTCTGGACCAGGTGATCTCAGACAGCTTTCAGTTAAAAAATTCTGTCACATTTTTCAAAGAAAGGTAAAGGAAAAAGGACAAAACCCTTTGAAGACATATCAGATGTGACCTGACAGGAAGAACTTTAAAAACTGAAGTGCTTTTGAGACTGCCTGGTTACTACGTATATAAAAGGGAGGGGAAGCATGGAAAAACCGAGGTGTTGGGGTATATTGCACCTGGGTGACAGGACTGCAGGCAGCCAGGTCCTCAAGGGAGTTTGAGTCCTGGCTCCATTTCAACTACAAACAGAATGAGTGCCAGTGTTGCCTGCTTAGAACTCCTAGAAAAGGCATGACAAAAGCACTAGCACAGTCCAATGCCCTAAAGGCTAATCTTGGGTTTGAATGCAGAGTTAGGCCAGGGCTCTGTGTAGCTAAGACCCAAGAGGGCATTATTTTAGCAAGGAAGACAATGAATGCAGGTAGCCTAAGTAAGTTTTCAAAAACATATTTTCTGTCTTATGGTCCCTTTTATTTATACATCTGAGCTGCTTCATGGGCTTATTCAGGGTTAAAAACCAAACATAACAGAACAAAACAATCCAGACTGGATGTGCCAGCTCTGAGTTACCAGCTGCCTGCACCTGGGAGTTCTTTTCATAGGGTCTCCACAGTACAACATAAAGTATCCCTGCTAAAAGGATGAAAGAAAGAAGTATGGCAAATGTCTCATACTGTATGAATACAGAGCACAACAGGCAGAGAGAAGAGTAGATTAAAAATCTAAATCCTTTTAGTGTCTATTAAAATGCATTTTCTGTCAAACATTTACCTTGAAATTGCCATGGACACTCTGACAGCTGACCGAAACCTGGTGAATCCCTTTGGACGGTGGGTGATCACCTCTAGGTCTGTGAAGGCTGGCTGCCCCCCCATCCGGGCGAGCAGAGCCAGTGTGGCATCTTCACACTCTTGGAACCCACCCAGTAACAGCAGCAGGTATTTCTTCTGATAAATGAGAGCTTTCCGAAAACTTTCTGCCCTCAGATATTTACCGTAAATTCTCTATGTTTAAAAAAGGGAAGAACACAAAGACATTATTAAGAAGCCATTCAAATTGTTCTCTAGAAAAAGATAACCTAGATTTTATTAAAAAAAAAAAAAGTAGTAGAATGGCAGATACCCTACTACTGTTTCCTACTTTATCAGCAAAGTTGAAAGTAAGGATAATCAACCTTAAATTTCACACTTCTGCCTCTTTTTAGTCAGTGGAATGTGAACACAAACCTTATATCTATGTTTTTGGATTTTAGCCCCCATTCATACTTACTGCAAATGTTTTGGTCATTCCCTTATCATCTCAGTTTTTTTTTGTCTACTTGTGTAGCTACTTTTACTAGTATAGTTGCTAAAATATTTAACTTTCAAATGCTAATGGTCTCTGTCCTTTAAGAGGCATAAATTTATGTTCATTCCATAGTTAAAACAAATATTCCAAACATTTTTCTTTCAGATTTTATATTAACATTTTACAAGTAGTTTTCCTAAAATACTCATCATAGCCATGACAGAGGTTGTTCAGAGGGCTTATGATCTCACAGAGAATGACGCTCTGACACTGAAGGAAGCAGAGCTTCTGTTGGCAGTGGAAAAGAGAACTTTCTGTTGGTCTGTTAGAGATGACATGGTGGGAAGTGGACCATGAGCTCAGGGTGCTGCCATTGAGACATGCCTCATCACAAAGTTTTTGTGACCAGCAAGACACCTGCATTCATGACACAGACTGAATAGTGAGACCTAAGGACAGCCTGAATGTCACCTAATTTCTTCATTCTGTTCGGTTAAGATTAGTGAAAGATGAAACAAGGCAAAAGCAGAGGACCAGCTCTGGTGTATGTTTAGATGCAAGACATCTCTTACCTTTAGAGTGGCATGCTCAGAATCAGAGCTCAGATTCTGAAGTAAAGCTTCATTTCTTAGTTCAGCCTTCAGTTTGTACACTTCGGCTTCTGCTCTTTTCAAGGATTTTTGCAGAGTCAACTTTTCTCTGTTCCAGACTTCTTTTTCGGAAGCAATGATTGCTTCAATGTTGGCACTACCACTCAACGAAAACCTAGAAGACTACAGAAACCAGAGTATACTTTCATGATTTTTAGGAATAAGTCTCTGAAGAAAACCCTAAATTAAACACATTAAAGGTAACCCTAGGAGATATCAGCTTTCCAATCTCAGATATGGAGGGTTCAAAGCCAATCTCAACTGACATGAAAGAATATACACTAATATCCTTTGCTTAGATTAATTTTAAAACTAAAAATCCCCGTGAAAGCCTAGCCCCAAAGAAAGTGTTTAGATTTTGCAGAGCTTTAAAATAAAAAAGTCTAGAGGGCCGCCTCAGTGGCTTAGTTGGGTAAGGATCCCACTTTTGATGCAGGCTCAGGTCATGATCTCACAGTTTGTGAGTTCGAGTCCTGTGCTGGACTCTACACTAGCATCACGGAGCCTATTTGGGATTCTTTCACTCTTGCTCCCTCTCTCTGCCCCTCCCCTGCTTGCGCTCTTGTTCTTCCTCACTCTCAAAATAAACATTAAAAAATTGTTTTAAATAAAAAAGTCTAGAGACTTAATAAATGGGGCCATATGGGTTCAAATGTAGAGCCTGGGCCTGAAACAGTACACTGGAGAAGTGGGGAAAAAAATAACCAGGCACGTACATAGAGAAGTGGGTCCCTACAGAAGCTTTGTGGATGTATGATTATGTATTTGACTATACAGCTGTCTCACAAGTCTTTCCTATCTTTATATTATATTCTTATTTTTATATTACAGATGCTAGCAATTTATTTTGTAGTTTTCAAATGGAAAAAATTTCAGTAAATGGCCAGAGTAGTTTATTAGACTGTAATATATAATTTAATGGCATCTTTCACTTGAGTTACACACATAATAACCGATAAATAATTGATGAGAAGTCAGAATTCACATTTGAACATTTCTTTACGTGTGTCCACTGCTGGCCCATAGGTAGCAAAGTATGTGGCTTTGGAGAGAAGCAGTTCCTGGTTTGACTACAGACTTCAGTTTTCACATGTGTAAGGCTGAATGTGGATGAGAGATTCTGAACATATATAACCCAGGATCTGGCACAGAGAGGGCTCCCAATAAATAATATCTATTATCATTATTGTCAACTCTATAATATTTTTCAATGATCTTACTAAGAATCAGATACTTAATATTCGTACCCTGCTAGGGATAAAAATTGAAACTAGAAAGTAGAAACTGTAACTTTGCAACACTCCTAATGTGGCCATGCTAAAAACAGACGTACATAATCTCTGCCAGCTCCTGTCTGTCGATACCATCTGATCTGTTCTTCTAGCTTCATAACTGTGTTTCTTAAATCATTCTTTTCTTCCGTCAGTTGGCTGATATGTCCTGTTAGCTCAGCATTTTGCCTCAGTAATCTTTCAGTCAATGAGCCACAAGAAGTACCTGGGGACACTAAGCTAGGCTAGAAAAATAAAATGATATTAAGGTTGTGTAAGCATAAATATTTATACACAATGCACATAAAAATATGAAGAGGCACTGAGAACAACAGATTTCATGAAGAAGTGGTGTTTGAGTTGAGTCTTATATAACAAGGAAGAATTTAATAGACAGAAGAGAAGATAGGGAAGGGCATATTAAGCGGAAGGAATAGTATGTGTAAAGGCACAAAGGTTTTGTGTGAGAGTGTCTTGCTTTTCGGGAGCTACGATTTGCGTGGTAAGGCTAGAGTGAAGGCTGCCTTTACTTATGGATAATATACCTAAACGTAGTCAATGGAGAGTCATAAACGGTTTTGAGACAAGAGTGTGACACAAAATTTATGTGTTACAAAAATTCCTTTGGTAGCAGCATGCAAAGTACAGTAAATTAAGGAAGACAGATCCTGGTGTCAGGCAGACACATGACGAAGTCATCACAACAGTTCAGGTGAGAAATGCTGAAAGCCTGAAAAAGGTAATGACTAAGGACACATGAAATAGGTATTTAGGTGGTAAAAACACAGGACTTAGTCACTGCTTAGACACACAAGTGAGAGTGAAGGAAGGTGGTCCATGGTGACCTTCAGCTTTCTAAACTGGGTGATATCAGGACCAGAAATGAGGGTTTGGGACAGGAAGAAGAAAGATGATGCTCAATTTGGAATGTGCCTATAAGGTTCCTAAGGGATCTCTATGGGGGTACATTTCCCCATGGAAAGAGTTCCAGTAACTAATGGAAAATATAAACCTGGACCACAGGATAAAGGTATAGACTACAATAGAAGATAAGGTTCCTAAGGGCGAGATTTTATAAGATTTGTTTGATGAAGCCCAGAACCCAGGATGGTACCTGGCATATAACAAGTGCCTGACATAAGTATTTGTTCAGTAAATAAGTCTACTGAGAACTCAGGCTGTGGGAATGAATGAGCTTTCACAATTAGAGAAAAAAAACGGATGAAGATACAGAGAAAGAATTCATGAAGGTGACTGATGAAAAGAAATGGAAGAAATGAGAGAATACTGACACACACAAGAGTTTTTAAGATGGGAGAGGTCAAAAGTGTCAAATGCTACAAAGAAGTCAAAGACAGGGAATGAAAAGATTCAGATTAGTCAACTCTGAAGACACTGATACCATTCTGTGGGTGGTTATGAGTGGAGAGCTAGAAATGAGACTATTCTTTTAAGAAACTTGGTTATACTACAATAAAATGTCACCATAATTATTCAATAATGATAATGAAAGTTAATTTCCCTTCAAACTTTCAGTATCTTCTATTTGGGAAAGGCAAATATTATTATTAATATTTAAAATAAATAAATATTTTAAATAAACTATTTTAAATATTTAAAATAAACAAAAAGATAAAATTAAAACTCTTTAGAAAATATGGTGCCAGCTTTAAATGGTTCATATAGCTCCATTAAATCTTTGTTCTTGATATCTTTTATAAAGAGTTTTTTAAAGTCTTACCTCTTGCCCTGGCTGGCCAGTTAACTTCTGTAGTCGTAAAATAATTCCATCAATATTTTCCTGAACCCAAATGAAATCGTCATCATCTGCTGTTTCAAACTGTAGTCTTTAAGAGAGAAAAAGTTGAAACATACCTTTCTCAATTAGCAGTACTGAGCACAAACATTATAGATGAGGTGACGCTATGCTTCATCTACCACTTCTCCCTTACATTAAGTATTCTCTTTCTACAGTGTTAAGATATTTGTTTTCAGGTATATGAGTTTTGTTGAAGTGTATCACTTCACTTGAGTGTCTAACTCTTGATTTAGGTTCAGGTCGTGATCTCACAGTTTGCAGGTTTGAGCCCCACGTTGGATTCTATGCTGACATCGTGGAGCCTGCTTGCAACTCTGTCTCCCTCTCTCTCTGCCCCTTGCTGCTCCCTCAAAATAAATAAAAATAAACTTAAAAAAAAATTCTCTCCCTCTGTACCTCTCCCCTGCTTGTTTTCTCTTAAAAAAAAAAAAAATACTATCATCTCCTAATGTAAGTATGCGTTAACTAAAATTTCAATTCCTGGAGCGCCTGTGTGGCTCAATCTGTTAAGCACTGACTCTTGATTTTGGCTCAGGTCATGATCTCACAGTTCATGGGTCTGAGCCCCATGTTGGGCACTACACTAACAGTGCAGAGCCTGCTTGGGATCTCTCTCCCTGTCTCTCTGCCCCTCCCACACTCATGCTCTTTCTCTCTCAAAAATAAATAAACTTAAAAAAAATTTCAATTCCCCACCCTTGGCTAGCTTTTAGTGAGGGACAGATTCTATCCAGTTTGTCTAAGAATGTCATTTCCAAAAGTCAGGAGAAAAAAAAAATCTAACCTATTGGAGGCTTTCTGGGCCAGATGATGCAGCTTTGAAGCCACACGTTGAAGCTTTTGTCTGATCATTTCTAATTCATGATTACAGCCAGCTCCTCCTTCATTCATTTCAATCAGTTTAGGATAGCCTGATTCCTTCGTCTCTCCTTCTATTTTCTGTTGAAGAACCCAATTTCTAGTTCGATCACTGGTTAAACTCCACGTGGTTGGCTAGCAATTTTCAACAGAAAAAGAAAAAGCAGTAATTATAAATGAACAATGAATCATATTCTTTCTTAAGGGAACACAATTATGGTTCATACTCCAAATAAACTTCTATGGATTTCCTTTACATATGATTTGTTCATAACTATTTAAATAATTCAGTACAATATCGAGACACCTGAGTGGCTGAGTTGATTGAGTGTCCAGCTTTGGCTCAGGTTATGATCTCATGGTTTGCCAGTTTGAGCCTGGCACTGGGCTCTCCACTCTCGGCGCAAAGCCTGGTTCATCCTCTTTCCCCCTCTCTCCCCGGCCCTCCCCTGCTCTCGCTCTCTCTCTCAAAAATAAACATTTAAAAGTAAATGAATGAATGAATAAATTAGTCGAGTATCAAAATTACACGTTCAAAGGGCTGTAGTGTTCTTTTAAGAACTACTTTAAAAGAGCATCAACTTACCTCATTGAGATTCTGATAGAGAATTCTTCTACTTTCTCGTTTCTCTTCTCGTTCTAGTTCTTGCTTCTGGAATTCCTGCATAATGCCCTGCAGTCGCTTTCCTTCAAGGTCTAACTTATAAACTTGTTGCCTTTTCTCTTCCAGCTGGCGCTGAAGATCTTCCACTTTGGACTGGAGCTCATGCATCTTCTTCTGCCCCTCAGTGTTGGCTTCTTGTTCTGTCTGCAACGTCTTCCTGTGAACCTGCCTATCCTTTTCCATTTGCTGTCTTGTTTGCAGAGAATCCAGTTTATATTTCTCAGTCTCATTTAACAATTCTACAATGCGACTGTGTTTCTCCTCCAGCTGTTTCTGTAGCTCTCTAAGGAGGTCCTCAGAGGGCAGCGAGGGCCCAGGCTGCCCACCATCGCCCCCGCTCTGCAGCTGAGCATGCAATTCCCGCTCCCTGTCCAGGGTGTTGCTCATTTCCCGTATTCGAACCTTCTCGGATTCAAGAAGTACTTGCAGCTCTAAGTTTCGACCTCGTTCTTCTGATAACTGGGCATCATGTAGCACTCTTTGTGATTCTATTTTCTCCTGTGATTCGTTTAGTAGTTGTTTCTGTTGTTCCAACAGTAGATTTAGCTGAATATTCCTTTGTTTCTGACCCTCAAGTGAAAATTTCAAATCCTTGTAGAACAAAGTTGAATAAAGAATGTTAATATTTTTTAAAAAATCCTTTATAAGTATACCATTGTGCCTTTATTAGTACTAAGTTGGTAGTATTTGGGAACAGAACTGATTACCCAGTTTATTAACTCAAATTTTCAGTGGTTAGAGCATAATTATTTGGGACAGCCAAATGATTTTCATCAAAGAACATAAACAAAAGATAAGCTAAATAATACTTTTTCCTCCAAACATTAATCATATCTAGTTAAGGAATATGAAGTAGAGTACATTTCTTCTAGAAATAATGACCTTTAAAAATACAAATATTTTCAATATAACATGACACAAGTTCCTGAAAAACCTCATGTTGTCCAATGTCACATACTAAAAATAATGGGGTTTGTGGGGAAAGCAGGGTTATAGACAAACTACTCAAAACTTACACAAATTTGTAAGGATAAAAACACAGTAGGGGCACCTGGGTGGCTCAGTCGGTTGGGCCTCTGAGTCTTGATTTCGACTCAGGTCATGATCTCATGTTTTGTGGGATTGAGCCCCATGTCAGGCTCTGCGATGACAGTGCAGAGCCTGCTTGGGATTCCCTCTCTCCCTCTCTCTCTGCCCCCCACCCCCTGCTTGTGCTCACTCACGCAATCCTCTCTAAATAAACAAACAAATAAACAAGAAAAAAAATTTTAAAATAGTAATCTGTACCCAAGGGGATATCATGTCCTTGCCAGGTGGAGACCTCACTATGCGTGGAGGCCACCAAGATGGACAATCAAAAAAACCCCAACAAAAGAAAACAGAAAGTAATAGAGCAGAAATGCCAGCTACACAGTTTTTAAGCATACAGCTGGTGAGTACTACGCATAGATGGAAGATCTCTGAGCCAGCGGGGCTACCATAAGTGGGCACTGTGTGTAGCAACATGACCTTCTCTGAGCTGCCAGCAGTGAAGGGCTGGAAGAGAGATCAGTGTGAAGGGACTCATTTTAAATTTTTAAACAATATGGCAGTGAGGGGTTCTGCTTCCAGAGAAGTGTCACTGTTCCCCTTCCCTAGACAAAACAGGAACCAAAATTATTCTGCATTAACCCGAATGGTTGCCCTATTTATCAACTGCATATGCGCTAATTCAAATTTCCAAAAACACACCCTGTAGCAGAAGTGTCTGTAATGCACCCTTGGACATAGCAAAACAAAAATGTACCACACCATTAGCATTTCCTGATGGTACAGTTTAATACAAATAACATTGTAATAGTATTCCACATATAGCAAAAAACTTATCGTGCCTCATGAAGAGTATAAGGTTGACAGTTTAAAGAGACAGTCTCCAGACTCTCTCTCTCTCTCTCCTGTTGTTTTGGATTTTCCACAGACATTTAAAGACAAAGATAACAATACCTCAAGTTCTTCTTTATCCCGCTCTTCATTGCGTCCTAGTTTGGCTTTCTCTTTCTCCAAAGCCCACTGGAGCTCTCTGGATTTTTTCTGTTCACTTGCTAATGTGTCATTAAGCAAATGTACTTCATCTGTTTTATCTTTAACTTCCAACCTAAATCAGACAAATGAACTTTCATAAAATTACTTCAACCAAGTTTGTATTGAGAAAAAAAGAGAGAGCTTCCACTGATGAGCAGAGGCATATTATAAACCAACTAATAGGAAAATATAAGCCACATAATAAAGATTTTTGAGTGTGGTTTATTTCACATTAACTGTTTCTAGTAATGTAGCTATGAACTATTATTTACCACTGTAAACATTTTTACAAAATAACATCAATAAAAATTTTCCTTCGTCTTTTACTGAACACGAGAATCACCAATGTTCAAAATAAAAAATGTCCTTGTAATGTGTCCTTGGCAAGCAGAACATCTCAGTATTTACACCAACAATTTATCCTTTTCACAAGCATTATATTTTAAAACATTTTGCATATTTTGGCTAAATGAACCACAAATTCTATTGAGATAATAAACACCATTTCAAATTACTTGGTGGTAATGTATATCTCATACAACAAGTCTCAAAGAGACGGAACCCACAGCAGCGAATATGCCAAAACCTAACCATGAATTTATCATTTAGAAAAATTTGGAGTTTTTCCTTCCCACTGTAGTTTTTCCTACAAATAACAAAATTTCATGTTATTTACACATTATGTATAATGTTACGCTTTTGTAAGATCTGCACAATGTCTCTGACAAAATTACTCCAATTCCTTCACCGATACAGGTTTATTAATAAGGAAGTTTGACACACCTGAAAGCCTCTAACTCCTTTAGGTGCTTATGTTGTGCCTTGAGCGTTGTTTCTAGTTCCAACTTAGTTTGTGCAAGTTCACTCTTCAGTTCGGCCACCACCATCTTCTCCGAACTCAGCTGTTCCTGCAGGTCTGTTGCTCTGTCCTTCATGCTGCTGAGCTCCACTTGCATCTCTAGCATTTGGGACTGCTTCTGCTGCATATTATACTCCAAGAGTTCTAAATGCAAGATTATTAATATTTACATTACGATCTCCCAACCTGTATCTGGTTTATAAATACTTTGTTGAGAGAACGGATTTTTAACTTAGGAGAATTACCACAAAGCAAATGTGAAAAGATTACAGTCCCAAAGTTGGCAATTTATAGAAACACATATGAATACTGTCCTCACAGTGCTAATAATGGTTAAGGTTTCAGAACTATAAATATATAGGACTACTTTGGAAAATACTTAGGCATTACCAAATAAATGTGAAATTATGTATTCTATCACTCAGCAATTCCATCCCTGGGGTATATATACCAAGAAAACTTATGTATGTATGCATCAGAAACATAGTATTACCAACAATGTGCAGAACAGCACTGGTTGTAATTATCTAAAAAAAATAGAAACGATCCAAATGTTCAACCACAGAATGGATATATACATTGTGAGAATTCTATACAGTAACAAAAATAAATGAATTGGAGATGAATGCAGATGTTCAGAAAAATATTAGAGAGAGGTAAAGGAAGTAAGGCACAAATATATATAGAATAATAAAGTTCAAAAGCAGGAAAACTTTAAACTTACATGGCTTAGGAATATACAAATAGGTAGTAAAACTAAGGAAAAATCAGGATAATGGTTACGTCTAGGTTACCACAGAGGTGTGTGTGTTTGGGAAAGAGCTTCAGAGGTACTTAACAAAGGTGAAGTTTCCACAATTCATTCACTTAAAGATTTGTTATATATTTTTGCATTTTGCACTTTTCTATATGTATATTAAGTTTACAACAAGAAAAGGATTTAAAAAGAAATAATTACTTTCATTGTGAATTTATTTTCCTTTCAGGTGGTTCACCTCACAAAGAGCTTCAGAACTAAAAAAAGATAATGAACTTAATGGGCTAAACAACCTGATGAAAGCAATGCCTGTTTATTTTATTTTTTAAATGTTTATTTTTGAGAGAGAGAGCATAAGTGCAAATAGGGGAGGGGTAGGGAGAGAGGGGACAGAGGATCCAAAGCAGGCACTGAGCTGGCAGAGTAGATGCGGGGCTCAAGCTCAGGAACTGTGAGATCATGACCTGAGCTGAAGTCGGATGCTTAACTGACAGAACCACCCAGGTGTCCCCATTTTAAATATATCTGTTTAAAAACCAACTGGACAAACCTTTAATTCCCAGAGTAATTACTGTAAATTATTTCCATTATATGAGAATGAGAAGAAAATGTAACTGAAAGGAAATGTGTTTTAAATGAATACAAAGAGGGGAAACAAAGTGAAATATTTCCACCTATTTGTTGTTACCACGTGAGCCGGACAAACAGCATACCTTGGCTTGGTTGATCGCTTTCTTGTTCTCTTTTCAGAGTCATTTTCAGACCATTCAGTTGAGCATGCAGTGCTTGAATTTCAGATAACAAACTCCTTCTATCTGCTTTCTGGAGGCATTCCATAGCTGCTTGATATTCAACATTCTGTAATAATGCAAAATAAAAAATCAAGTGAAGAGAGTTGTAAGAAGAATAAAATTAACAACCAGGAACTCTGAAAAAAATGAAACACACATGCTAAAATTCTGGTAAGATGCTAATTTTCACTTCCTACTCATTAGGATTTACTTTTTAATTATTAATCTTTACATTTATTTTGAAATTCTTTAAACATACAAAACACAAATATAATAAACACCCATGTACACAGCCTAAGAAATAGCACTTATATAGCTGAAGCCCCTCTATGTATAACTCCCCAAACACCTCCTCTGCACCACCTGCTTGAGAAATCACCAAATTTGAAGTCTAGTCTTATTTTCATGCACTCTGCATATTATGTTATATATACACACCCTAAATAGTATACAGTACTGTTCTACAGTACTACTATCTAAATAACATCATATGGTATTTTCACTTAATGAAATTAAGAGATTTTCATGTTGAACTATCTGGAATAACACATATAGCTCTATTTCACAATCATTTTCAACGTTAAATAGTATTTCATAGTATGAATAATACAGTACGTTTGAAATTCTTTTCGTATACTTATTAGATACTTTTTTGTTTGCACATATTTGTATCATTCGTTCATTTTTCCAGTGGTGATTTATTCTCATTGGATATTTGGTCTTCAGTTTCCTTTTCTTATGATGCCTTTGCCTGGTTTAAGAATCAGAGAAATACTGGCCTCACAGAATGGGTTGGGAAGGATTGGTATTAATTCTTAAAATGCTTGGTAGAATTCACCAGTGAAGCCATCTGATCCATCACAGGCTTTTCTTTGTGAGAAATTTAAAAATTACTAATTTAACTCTTTGTAATGGGTCTATTCAGATTTTCCATTTTTTTCTGAGTAAATTTTGGTAGTTTGTATATTTTTAGAAATTTGTTTACAAGGCTATGGAAACAATTATTTTTAAAGTTACATTTTGTTGTTAAGAAATCAGATTAAAAATAAAACTTATTAAAATATTTAAAAAAATATTTAGAGAGACCGCATGAACAGGGGAGGGGCAGAAAAAGAGGGAGAGAGAGAATCCCAAGCAGGATCAGCACTGTCAGTGCAGAGCCCAATGTGGGGCTCAATCTCACGAACAGTGAGATCATGACCTGAGCCGAAATCAAGAGTTAGATGCTTAACTAACTGAGCCACCTAGGTGCCCCAAGAGATCAGATTTTTCCATCTTGATCTTATATCCAGCAACATTACCAAACTTTCTTATCAATTCTAAAATACCATGTGTATAGGTGCTTTTTTGTTTTCTACATGGATGAACATAGAAAACATCCATTTGTATGGATGATAGGTCTTCTCATCCCTAATTCTTACTTATTTTTTATTGCTTTGCTTTGTTAGCTAAATCTTTAGGACAAGGTTGAACAAGCTACTGAAGTTAACAGTATTTAAAGAAAAAATTTTTAATGTTTATTTATTTTTGAGAAAGAGAGACGGAGCACTAACGGGTGAGGAAGAGAGAGAGAGGGAGACACCGAATCCAAAGCAGGTTCCAGGCTCTGAGCTGTCAGCACAGAGCCGGATGCAGGGCTTGAACCCACAAACTGTGAGATCATGACCTGAGCCGAAGTTGGATGCTTAACCGACTGAGCCACCCAGGCGCCCATGAAGTTAACTGTATTTTTAACATTTAACTATAGTTAAATACATTTAACTGTATTTTAAACATTTAACTATAGGTATAATGGTGGTTGTAGGTGTTTATTAAATAGACCCTATGTAGTTCAAGAAATTTCTTTTTGTTTTTAGCTTGTTATTTGTTTTAAAGTATAAAATTCTTGGGGCGCCTGGGTGGCTCGGTTGGTTAAGCGTCCGACTTCGGCTCAGGTCACGATCTCACGGTCCGTGAGTTCGAGCCCCGCGTCAGGCTCTGGGTTGATGGCTCGGAGCCTGGAGCCTGCTTCCGATTCTGTGTCTCCCTCTCGCTCTGCCCCTCCCCCGTTCGTGCTCTGTCTCTGTCTCAAAAATAAATAAACATTAAAAAAAAAAAATTAAAGTATAAAATTCTTCATTTTATTTATTTAACTTGCTGTATCTCTTGAAATGATCACTAGTTTTATTTTCTCTTTAACTGTTAATGAGTCACATGAGTTATTTTTAACGGTATGCTACCTTTGCATTCCTGGATAAGTATAAGGTGACTGTGTCTCTAAAAAATATACAATGGTGGATTTGGCTTAATATTTTGTTTAGGATTTCTGCATCTACGTTCATGGATAAACAGACCTGTAAGTTTTCTTTCTTGTATTATTCTTTGTCTGATTTTCGCAATAGGGTTACATTTGCTTCTTAACAAAAAGACAGGGCATTGCCCCAGTCATCCAACAATGGGAAGCATATGTTTAAGCCTGGAATTAGCTATTACTTGAATGTATGCTAGACTTCACCTATAAAACCTGTAAAAAAAAAAAAAAAAATTTTTTTTTTTTTTTGAGCTGGGTATAATTCTTCTGGGTATTTATTTTTATTTCATATTTTGATATAATTTCAGACCTACAGAAAAACTCCAAATATTGTACAGGAATCCCCATATAGCCTTCTTCCAAATTCTCTAAATGTAAACCACATTTGCTCTATCACTCTCCCTGTATATATCTAGGTGTATCCTCTCCCCAACCCTAACCCCTGATAACCACTGATCTGTTCACTATCACTATAATTTTGTCAATCTAAGTATTATGTAACATATAGGAGGTTTAGGGTATCCTTAGTTTGGTCTTTTTTAATTGCTAAGTAGTATTTCATTATATGGATGTGCTGTAATTTGTTCATCCATTTACCTGTCAAAGGACATTGGGCTGTTTCCAGTTTTGGGGTATACAAATAAATCTGTTAGAAATATTCTTGTATAGATTTTTACAGAGACATTCGTTTTCATTACCATCTGATAAATACCACAAGTGTGACTTCTAGGTCATATAGTAATTGTATATCTAACTTTATAAGAAACTGCTAAATCATTTTCCACAGTTGACTGTCCCATTTTATGTTCCTATTAGCAATGTATGAGGGATGCAATTTCTCTGCATCCTCACCAGCACTTGGTACTTTCGCTAATTTTTATTTTGGCCATTCTAATAGATGTATTGTGGCCTCAATTTGTTTTGGTCTAATATATCTCTATGAGTAGATTTTAGTTCAGCACAAAAGTGAGGTAGTGTACTTTGTATCAAGAAGCACAAGTATCTGGTTTGTTCTGTTACTGATGATATTAATTCTGATCACTTGGTTAAGGTGGTATCTGCAAGGTCTCTCCACTATACAGTTATTACTTTTCTTTTTATAATTAAAAAAGATTTCTTGGGGATTTACTCTGAGACCATGTAGACATACTTTTCTAATCAAACACTTTCACACTAGCTTTAGAACCCATTGCCGATTATTACTTGAGTTCTTACTTTTTAATAAAAGGTAATTTATTAACTTCATCATTTCTTGTACATACTAGCTGGCATTCTACAAGAAAGAATTTTTATTCATTTATGTATACCAGTATGAATTCATGAATTCTTATTTTAATCTTTGGTTTATAATCTGTTGCTATCATTACTTAGTTTGATGTTCTAATTGTCCTGAATGTGGACATTGGGAACTCCTTCAAGCTGGCTTCTGTGATCTTTTGACATCTCTCCATTCTTCGAGCAACTCCTTGTCAGTAAAACAAGATATTCTAGGTTCATCTTGTACTTTCCCTGCTCCAGCCCTGGAATCACCCATTTCTCCAAGAAGTCCTAGTTCCTTTTAATGGAGAATGTAGTTAAAAATTTAAGACCTGGGCACTAAGTATTTTAAGAGTTTTTTTTAACTATCTATCTATCTATCTATCTATCTATTTATTTATTTATTTATTACTAGCTATAGGTATTTTCAGGTTTTCTATTTCATCCTGAATGAATTCTGGGAAGTGATTATTTTTCTAGAAAATCTATTTGTCCCACAGTTTTGAATTGATGTAAAATTATCCATAATATTCTATTATTTTATATCTGTTATTTTTAGTTATGATCACATTTTATAAAAGTGTGCTTTTACCTTTTATAAAAGTGTGCTTTTTATTAAAGTGTGCTTTTACCTTTTTCCTTAACCAATTCTCCAAAAAAAGTTTCTATCTTATTAGCCTTTCAAAGAACAAACTTTTAAAGTTTCTATCCTCTCTATTATACCGGTGTATGTATTTCACTAACTTCATTTTTCTTTATCACAGTTGAGCCTCATTTGTGGATTATGTATCCATAAATCTGCCTATTCACTAAAACTTATCTGTAACCCAGAACTAATACTAGCATTGCTTTAACAATCATTTTTAAACATGCAAAGGGTGGCAAAACATTTAATCTGCCAGCTGTGCATGTTCTGAGCTGAAGGTGCACTAGGTGACATTCTGATGTTTTCTTTTATCTCTTAAACTGCAAACAAGTGTCCTTCCTGCCATCTATTCAGTGCTGTGTTCTTTTGCATTTCTGTGCTTTTTAATGGTGATTTTGCTGTTTAGAATAGTCCCCAAGCACAATGATGAAGGACTATCTAGTGTTCCTAAGCACAAGAAGGCGGTATTTTATGCAGAGAATACATGTGATAAGCTGCTTTTAGGCAGGAGTTACATAGTGCTACGGGCCATGGATTCAAGGTTAATGAATCAGCAATACATATAAATAAGGTGTCTTGGCAAATGTCACAACCAGGGGCTCACAGGAACCTGCCTGCAGTATTCCCCTAGTAGCAATGGCTCAGGACGCTCAACAACTTTACAGACTCTAACTACTGCAGACAATGAGAACTGACCATATCTTACTTTTACTTTCTTTGGGCTTATTTTGTTGCTGTTTTCTAACTCCCTAAGTTGGATGAGCAGCTCATTAATTTTCGGTCTTATTTCTAAAATGAGATAAAACATTTAAGGTAATAATTTTTCTCCGAATAGTCTTAGTGGCTCCTATTAAAATTTTAACTTTCAGACCTTCTCCAAAAGTAATCAATAACTCATTTTCTTACTACTATTAAAAAGAACTCTTTGTTTCAACGTTTTATTTTGATACCTGTTCTTGTATTCTCTGTTCCAAACAGTTCAATAATCCAACTGCATCTCTAGTACCTAGAGCTGTCAGCTCAGTCTGAAAAGCAGCTAGTAAAACACCGCGCTCCTTTAAGAAAACTTGCTGAAGAGCAAGCAGAAGTTCACCTCGCCAGTCTGGGAAACTCTCATGAGACTGGGAACCATTGTAAACCTAACAAAGAATAAAAACAAAAGTTAATTTTCAAATAAGTAGGCTTATAAAAAGTCTAAAAATGGTATGTATCTACTAACCAAATTAAATGTTAGAGGCCAAAAAGTATATAGATTTACTTTCAAGAGTATGGCTTGTGGCATTTAAATAATACATAGTAATTCATGTGAAAATACATCATAAAAGACAATAATTTAAATTATAAAGTGCCTTACTATTAATAAAGGGCATATAAAACTGTTAAGATGCATAGTATTGAGTACCTCGGCATCTCTTTGCACTTGTATTTTGGTAATTAAGTCCTTAAGAGCTGAGACTGTACTGAGGTAAGCTCTTCTTTCTTCTAGCCAAGATTCTGAAACTTGCTGAACAGAATGGTCCTCTCCATCACTGTAGGGAGACTCGGTGAGGGAAAGCACCTGCATGCCTTCATTATGGACAGCTCTTAGTAATCCCTACAAATCAAAACCCAAAGGCTAGAATTATGACGACTTGTTCAAAAACAGACATACAAACAGAACTAAATTTTAAGCAAGATACCTTTATCAAGTTAGCCTGACTTAGAAGAGTCACTGCAGAAAGGACATACCAGGCTACCATTACTGACTGCCTTCTTCTAATGGAGGAGTAAGCCAATCCCAGAAGACACTGTCTTTTGGGTTGCTCTTATCTGTAAGTTCCTTCTATTTATCTAATGCACTCTTCTTGGATTTAATGATCAGCCACTAATTTGGCCAAAAGAATTATGTAGGAGATAAATTCTAGTCCTTGAGATTGCTTTAATAATTTCGGCACTCAAAAGTAACAGGAATTAAAAAAAAAATTTAACTCTTTATCTCTTTATGCAAATAATTATTACATATATTATACTTTATTATCTGTAAAATATAGGAATAAACCTATATAGATCCCCAAGATTCCTTCTAGCTATGCAATTCTCTCTTCAGAGAGAAACTTACTATGTTCTAATAAGCTGCTATGTTCAATACAGAAATCAGACTGGCTAAGTTTCACTAAAAGACAGCTGTCTTTCAGTACCTTTATTTTCTTTGGAAATGAATCTGTTGAACTTTCGCCTTCATCTCCTCTGTCTTCTGATGCTGTGTCAAATCCCTGACTTTGTGTAAGATAAATTCCTTGACCCCAGTCTGATCCAGAATCTAAAATAAAGAAAACAACAATTGACTATTGAAAAGAAACAATTATTTTTTATTAAAAAAAAATCTTTTTTAAATGTTTGTTTTTGAGACAGACAGAGTATGAATGGGAGGGCAGAGTGAGAGGGAGATACAGAATCCAAAGCAGGCTCCAGGCTCTGAGCTGTCAACATAGAGCCTGACGCAGAGCTTGAACTCATGAACTGTGAGATCATGACCTGAGCTGAAGTTGTACGCTAAACTGACTGAGCCACCCAGGCGCCTCAAAACAAACACTTTTTAAATAAGTACTACAAAAATGTCAGAAATTTATGTAACTTACCACTGGAACATATTTCTCTAGTTTGGTAAGCATCAGAATGTGTTAATTCGGGTAGTGAGGATCCCTAATTAGAGAAAACAAAAGAATACATAACATTTTTGGCCTTAATAAAAATAGAAATAGGAACCCAATAAATAGTTTTGTTCTTTTGTAATGCTGTCAAAGAACAAAAAACAAATGAAAAACTCAATTAAATCTGTCACATCTTTCACAGTTAAGTGGAACTATCCATGGTTTATAAAAGTCTTCAATTTTTTAAATGGATATTACCATAGCAAACATTCATGAATTAAAGAATGATATTATCACATTCCAAATTTGCAGAGGAACTTGGTAGGAAATTATTATTGGAATACACGAGGTAAAGAAGATTTAGATCTATAATCTTATCACAAGGAAGAGGCTACCCCAAATTTCTTTCTCTCTTAAAAACAAAGAATTTTGGGGGGGGGGGGACCACACACAGAATGTTGAAAAAACATGTATTATGAAAACCAAATACCTCCTTCGATTTCAGACACTGTATCACTGCCTTCAAGGTACCACATTCTTCTGTCAGTAACTGAACTGCAACATAATGCTCCCTCTTTAAGGTTTCAGTTTCTGAAATATGTCTGGATTCCATATCCAAAATTTCAGCAGCATGTAATTCTTGCATCTGCTCAATTTTTTCAGTAAACTGACTGATTATTTCAGTGACTTCTTCTGATGAACATTCACTCTGTAAATCAACTTGGATTCCTGCATTTCTGACAAGAATTTGTGGAGTCTGACTGCTGCTATTGACCTTGAGAGTCCCCTCTGTCTGGGATGCCAAACTTTTACCCACTTTATTAGGAAGTGCCTCTAATATGCAGACTTTTCTGTTTTCCTGTAACTCAGTTTTATCTTCTTTTTCTAAGAAGTAGGATAATTTCTCTTCTGCTTCTATGAGCTGATTCCTGACTTGGCTTAAATCTTTCTGGAGAGATGCCATACTTGTTTCTTTTATCTAAAACATAATGAACAGAACAGAACATTCAATTAAAAATATTAAATGTAGAATTTAAGATAGAGAGGATATTCATTTTCCTTAGAATAATAGGAAAAATTTTTCAGAAACACTCCTAGATTCCATATATATTTGCATTATATGTAAAATCATAGATGACCTTAGAAATGGAATTATTTTATCAGCCTCATCTTTTTGGTTTTCATGGGATAAGAATTCTCTTTAACATCTGTCTATCTACTCGTTCATTAAGAGACTAGAGAGTAAAAGCATCTTGCTAAAAAATATTCCAGGAAAATTAAGCAAGAAGATAGTAGTAAAGAAATTTGTAATAACTTTTAACCAAAGCCATAAAAGATTTGTTTCCAGCTTTTAAGTTATAAATTTGGTTTGGGTTTATAGAAGAGAATATACTTTGAAATGAAATTAAGATTATGTAAAAGTAAGTGAATTAGAAAGTATGTTACTTATTTTACCAAAAGCTCTTCTTGAAGCTTTTCTGCTTTCTCTTTATAATTGGCAAGTTCTTCTTTAGTTGCTGATGATTCAGCTCTAAGAGCCTCAAGTTGACCAAAAAATCCACTTTCTTCACTGGTATGAATTAGCTCAGTAGTTGTCTGAATGATAGTGGAAAACATTTAGAAACATGTTATTTACAAAAAAAATACAGCCAATTTCAAGGTACCTATACATTCTAATGAAGCTTTTTCAGGAATGACTGCCTATCCAATAAAACGGTGTAGAAATAAATGATTCATGCTCTTTCAACAAATAGGAAAACTTTTTTAGAACCATCATTTTATGTTCTTGAGACAGTAAGAAAAAAGTTATTTTCTAGGAATGAAAGGTACTTCATGTTAGTATGTACCCTATTTATAAATTATTAATGAAATACTGTTACCATTCAAAAACTTTCGTATTTATATCACTTTCCTCAAAAAAATGCCAAGTCTTACTAAGATACTTCTTACACGTTTTATATACAAGGAAAGTCACATTAATATTTTAAAATGACTACAATCAGTTATAGTTCTGGGGAAGAGAAAAAAGCCTAGTAAACGGAAAGAGTTATCATCCTTTGTTTTTGTTTTTTAATGCGTATTTGTTTATTTTGAGAGAGTGTGCACATGCAAGTAAGGAACAGGGCGAGACAGAGAATCCCAACCAGGTTCTGCACTGTCAGCACAGAGCCTGACACGGGGCTTGATCTCATGAACTGTGAGATCATGACCTGAGCCAAAATCAAGAGTCAGATGCTTAACTGACTGAACCACCTAGGCACCCCAGAATTATCATCCTTTGTAAAACAAATTATATATTAATAGAATCTAGATACATCAGTTAACCTCCTGGTATTCATATAAGACTGCATATTTAGTACTCAATATTATAAATATATAAAGTGAGGTTGTGAAAATTAAAGTCCTTCTATATCAGTCCTATGCTAAGAAATAAATGCAATTTCAGATTGTTACATAAGCAGACTTACAAGAGTGAAATACAAATTATTCCTAAGAAAGGAAAGACTCTATTACCAGCTATAAAAGTCTGCAAAAGCTAATGACTTCTTACTGATATGTTAATTCAGTGGAATATTAATATATTTTATTATTTTCCATTACTTAAAATGAATGATCACAAAATACACATATTAGATGGAACAGGAAAAAAACCCACACAAATTCCAAAGGACATTTGCTAAACTTATCATCTCTAAAACATCTTTCACCTTCTTCTGACTGCTCTACTTAATGAGTATGCTAGTGAAATAAATAACATGATTTGAAGACCAGAAAATATCGATTTTTCCATTATTTTAGTGATAATAATGGGAGTATACAGAAAAGTAGTATTTTTATAAAACCCCTTTATATATGAATTGCTAGATATAAAGAACACCATATTTAATTTAGTAAATTAGCAATCAAGCTTATGGAACAAAAAAAAGAGAATTTCTTAGGGTATTTAAGTGAAAAAAATTAAGTACAAACTAACCTTGAGAACCTCAAAGTTTCCTTCAGGGCTTCTTTTCCTTTCTTTACCTCCCTGTTTTTTCTCCTCCTCCAATAACTTCTGTAGTTCTAGTAGCCTCTTTTCTTTTTCCAAAGCATTTTTCTCTACAATTTCTACCTGTTTTTTTTCTAAAATCAAACTAGTCTGCATTTCAACCACCTGGCTTTCTAATTCTGATATTCTCAAGGTTAATGCTAATACATTTGACTCCATCTCATTATCTGTAACTTGATTTAAATTCTGTGCATGTGTTCTTTCAAGTTCTGATGAAACTGGTTGTTTATCTTGACAGAATTTTGCATATTCCTTAACTGCTTCAAGTTGGACTTGACTCACAAGAGCAGCAGCAACTTTTTCTTCAAGCACATTCTGTAGGTTTACAATCTTCCTTTTCAGCATCTCTGTTTCAGACTGGCCTTGCTCTTGCATGTCCTTTATCTGTTTATAACACTGGGTGAGTTCTAAGTCCTTTGCACTCACAGTGCCCTCAAGTTGTAGCACCTTTGATTCCAAACTGCTAATGGAACCTTTGCTGTTTTCTTCAAAAGATGTGAAGTCAGTCTGATTTTCTAGGGGTTTAAGAGCATTCTCAGAAAGGACTACTTCCAGTTCAGGTTTGGTTTTGCTCAGATCATCTATGGCCATGTTAATGCTTTTCTCTGGTACACTTTGGATTTCTTCCATATTTTCACGTTCTCTCTTTAAGCTGCATAATTCTTGAGTTAGCTGATTCATTTTTAAATTAGTTTCTTCAAGTACATTTTTCGTAAAGGCCATTTCTTCATTAGTGGTTTCTACTTGCTGTTCCAAAGCCAGTTTTTCAGCTATTACCATATCCAATTGATGTTTTAAACTGTCTGCTTCTTCTGGAAAAGAAGTAGCATCCACTGATGTCTTCTGTTCAATTAATGCCAATTCCTGTTGAAGTTTTTCAATCACTTCATTGAGCTGCTCAATTTCTTCTTCTCTATTTTTCTTCACACGTTCTTGGTCACTCATCAAACATTCTATTTGGGTTTCAAGATCCTTTATCAGTTCATTTTTTTCTTCAATAACCTGTTAATGAAAAACAGGTAACAGACATAATAAATACATTATTTATATTTTGGGAATTTTATTTTTTATTTTAAGGGCAGGAACTGAAAGTGTTGATCTCACACAATTTACTTCTCAGACATAATAGATTAATTTTAATATAGACCAAGAGTCCTCATCAGATCAATGACCTTATTTTGAACTTTGCTCAGAAAGTTCTATTAAATATGAAGTGATTTACACTTTAGTAGCTGATTTCCTGTGAGTAAAATAGTTAACATCAATGCATTCTACTTGAAAAGAATGAAGTATTAAAATAAAAATGGTCTCCAGAAGATTTAATTCATATCAAATAGAAGAATTTTTATTAGATTTGGTTAGAATGATATGATGAAATCTGAGTCACCAGAGACTCTCTGGAAAACACCAAAAATCTTTGACAATATTAGGAGAGGATAAAAAAATACACATAGCTTATGAAGCCAAGGAGTCACTTTCTTTTTTTTTTAAAATTTTTATGTGTTTTTATTTTTGACAAAAAGAGCGAATGTGCAAGGAGCAGAGGGGCAGAGAGAGCCAGAGACACAGAATCTGAAGCAGGCTCCAGGCTCCGAGCTGTCAGCCCAGAGCCTGACATGGGGCTCAAACTCACAAGCCGTGAGACCAAGACAAGAGCTGAAGTCGGATGCTTAACTGACTGAGCTCCCCAGACACCCGAAACCAATGTGTCTTAATAAAGTAAATGGGTAAAAGAGAATTAAGGTTTATTCAGTGTTTATATTCAAAGAGAAGCTGAAAAATAACCATTTGCCCCTACAATTGTAGCTTAATTTCATGTAGTAATTTTCAATTTGTTTACCTTATTATCTGTTGTAATTTTAAGTTGATGCTGAAGTTTTGTAATTTGCTCATTTAATTGCTCAATTTCTATTTCTTTTTCCTGCATTATTTGAGCCAATTTTCCAAGCAACACATGTTGGTCCTGAGTAGAGATAGCATCAGATTCCTTCATGGCAAATCCCAGTTTCTCCATTTCATCCTAGGAACAAAAATAACCATCCCAGTTAGATAGATCACTATATGCCATTTTCTGAATATTGTTTCAATTGAATCTTACAAAAGATAAAGTACCCAAAATGTACAAATAAACAAAATCAGATAACATACAGTAATTGTAAGTGAATAATTCTTAAAATATTTTGATAACAGTTCTAAAAATTTTTTCTCTCATGATGCAGTCAAATGTTTATGTTGGGTGGAAAATAAGTTGCATGCAAATCCATTTGCAGCCTTTTTTAAGTATTATTTAGCAGCTGGATCCAGCAAATGTTTGATACTAAGACAAAAATTATGAATTATTTGTAAGCAAAGTTTTTCTTAATTACCTTAAATAATTTGTTTTCTTGTTCAAGTTCTTGGAGGCGGGTAGTAGATTCCTTTTTCTGTATTTCTAATTGCATATGTAGTTGCTGAACTTCTTCATTCTTATTTTCCAGTTCTTCTCTAAACTGCTCTAATTGTTCTTCTAAGTTTGTAATCTTTGATACCAAAATTATTGAAAGGAAAGAGAAAATGAAAACCTGTTTATTTTTAATTTTTTAAATGTTTTATTTATTTTTGAGACAGAGAGAGAGCATGAGCAGGAGAGGGGCAGAGAGAGAGAGAGAGAGAGAGAGACACAGAATCTGAAGCAGGCTCCAGGCTCCAAGCTGCCAGCACAGAGCCCGACGTAGGGCTCGAACTCATAAACCACAAGATCATGACCTGAGCTGAAGTAGGATGCTTAACCAACTGAGCCACCCAGGTGCCCCTGAAAACCTGTTTACAAATGTTTATTTGTCAAGAGAGAAAGAGTGCTGCAGTAGCTGTATAAAACATAATTAAGTGTTTAAGAGATACGAGCGATGAGAATAAAGGGGTTTCGCTAAGCCAGGTGTAACTGTGTGGTTTCTATGTATTTCAAACTGATCACCACCCTTAAATCATCCTACCCAAAGCCCTTCAGAGCAAAGATACAAGGAGCCATTTCTTACCTAAAATACCCTCTGATATAGCAGAAGAGAATCATGGGAGGAAGGGAAAGGGCCTGCATTTTAAATCTTATTTCATGTTAAATTTAATTGCTATCAAAAAGTTCAAAAAGCTGCAGGATTTGGTCAGTTGTTTTAGCTACCAAATGAGACTAGCTCAAATTAGCCCATATTAATACTTAACCGAATGAAAGGTCTGGCTGCCATGTGCCTTGTTTAAGTAGGAGAAAGTAAAGGTAGACACTAAGGCTGTGAGATCCTTACGTCTGAAATACAGAAACTTAAACAGTGAGTTATTAATACCATTTTAGGAGAAAATTAGAGAGTTCCTATGTGTAGGACAAGAAAAATTTAGCTCTTTTCTGAGCATAAATTACTATTAACAGTAAAGCAATTGCTCTTTAATGGTTATAAAGAGACTGAAACTAATGACAAGTTTTAAGTGCTAGATATCATTTTAAAAGTTGGGTTTGATTAAGGAATTGTCATTTGGCACAGTACTTTGTAGGTACTTAATAAATAATGAATGGATTTCCAAGTATGTATTTACCTGATGATCAAATTGCTGCATTACAAGCAACCTAAAATGTAGGAGCAACATTATTCAGTGGAGCTGGCTCAGAGAGCAGCCTATGTATCATTTATTGCCTTAGAACTTGAAAGGAACCATATGCTGCTTACACCCAGATATGTAATCAGAATCATGTCTTAGCACTAAGCAAGGCAAAGCCCTTCAAAATCATTTAGCCTAATAGTTCATTAACAGAAATAGTACTGACACTAATAATAGCCATCATTTATAGACACTTTATTGCCAGGCGCTGCATAAGGTGCTTTATATATATTATTTTTTTAAAGTCTGTAATAATAATCTTATGAAATCTTTAATTAATAATCCAAATTATTCCCATTTCAGAGATGAGGAAGGGAGTCACTGAAAGCAAGGTACCTTGCCCTTAGGTCACAGGCTCCAGCTTTTGAACCTGAGAAGTTTACCTGTGGAGCCTTACGTTCTTAACTATCACTTATCCTGCTTCTAATAATGAATGCCCAAAACTTATACTTACATTATTTTCTGTACACTGGTATTAGACTCAGAAGACACACCTTAAATACATTTAGTAGTTGTGCATATATAATTACCAGGTTAGACTGGTGAAAACTATGGTGATTATATCTTCTTCAAAGTTATCTAATGTAATAGTACTTATACCAATCCCTATCTTCCACAACTGCTTTTGATGAAAAAGTACTACTTTAATATATACATAGACATTGAAGTTCAAAACTGATGCTCCACCTCAAATGCCATTTGTTTTAGGGGGGTACCTCTTAATCCTCGTCACCCATCTCCCCCAACCCACCCTCTGTCAACCACCAGTTTGTTCTCTGTATTTAGAGCATGTTTGGTTTTTTGTTTGTTCATTTGTTTTGTTTTACTTTCTTTTTTGATCTATCAGTTTATGGTCAAATTCTAAATTTGATCTAAAGTCTTGCCATTCAAAGTGTGGTCCCTAGAGCAGCAGAATTGGCATCACCTGGGAACATGTTAGATGAACAGATTCCGAAACCCCAACCCAGACCTACTGATTCAGAATCTTCATTTTAACAAGATTCCCAGAGGATTCATATGCACATTAAAGTTTGAAAAGCACTGGTTTAAAGCACTAACATTTCTGTTAGAAGTAGGTGAACTTGAGTCACCACAATAGAGACTTCAATTCCCAAAGAGGACACTGTATGATTCTTTCCTCCTATTCCTCCTATTCAGCCAGTGTCATTTCCAGGCTGTCCTGTTACTGAGTCTATTACAACCAAAAACCACAAGAATATTATTAAGCTTTAAAAATAGAATGGTGGTTATTTGTTTTAATCTTGTTTAATTTAGCTACCAAATGTTATCTAGGTAGTTTGGATCAAATAAATTTGCAACTATTTGTGTTTTCTTTTCGAGTCTTCTCGACCTCTTTCAAATGTGTATACGACTTCTTAGACAGTAGATTCTTTGAAATCTGGTGCTGGTTTTACAATTGGGAGAGTGGTAGTCAACACATGTTAAGAAATAGATGTTCAGTGACAGTCTTTAATACTTCTCACTAACAAGTAATGTTTATTTCCCAATTCTTTGGCAGTACAATATCACAGGACTCCAGAATCAGAGAAATCCAGGAGGAATTCTTCCTCAACTGCTTACTGTGTGACCATGATCAAGTTACTTAACCTCTCATAAAGACTCAGTTTACTCATCTGTAAAATGGAGATAACACTAGAGCCTATCTAGTGCTAGGCTACTCTCCCTGAGGGGGAGAGTGTAAGGATTAATGGCACAGGCATTTAAAATACCACTTTCTAGCACAGACCTCAACAAAGTTAACCATTACTTTTTATTACTGCCATCTGTAAGCTATATCTTATTAGCTTTATAGAGAGTTAAAACCTACTGAAGGCATCTTTTTTTAAAAGAAACTCTTCCTTCTATTTCTCCCCACATTATTCGCCTTCTCTCATCATCCTTAAACTATCTTTACAGTTTCTGCTCTATTCATTCTGCATTTCTAAACATACAATAAACTGAAAAAAAAAGTTTTATACAAATTAAGCCTATAAGAATAATGGAAAATATCTAAAAATATAATGACACATATAGACATCTTATGTTTATACTCCATCAGATATTTGCCTAGTACAGGAGAGAGTGTTTAAGAAGTGATTTTCATTAAAAGATTTAGGTTTTAATTCTATGTTCCTCTCTTTCAGTCTTCAGTTACAGACAAGTGGGTTCTGACAGAGTACTTGTTGCTGTGATTAAAAACTAGTCCACCAGGATGAGCTATCATTTTAACCCTTCACTAACTCAACTTGTCTGGCTCTATCTCATCTATAAAAACTGGGAGTTGGCTGACAGAAGCTGGTTGACAGGTCTCTTTGTAGTTCGATAAACTATGAGTCTCAGTAAAAGGTAGATTGCTATTGGATACTCACTTCAAAAAATTAAGGTGTCAGTAATGTTACGTGAAAAATTAAGGTGTTAGTAACGTCACTCAAAAGATAATTAAAATATAGTAAACTTAATTATCTACCCATAATCAACTAGCACTGCTTTTGGGTCCAGTTTTGAAGGTCTATCTTTTTATTTTTTATTTTTTATTTATTTATTTTTTTAAAATATGGAACGCTTCACGAATTTGCGTGTCATCCTTGCGCAGGGGCCATGCTAATCTTCTCTGTATCGTTCCAATTTTAGTATATGTGCTGCCGAAGCGAGCACAGGTCTATCTTTTTAGAAAGCAATTTTTTTTGATTAATTAGTGTAAGGTAAATCTTTATATTTAAATGTTATTTTCTTTCCTTCCTTCCTTCCTTTTTATTTTAAGTAGGCTCCATGCCCAACATAGGGCTTGAACTCATAACCCTGAGATCAAGAACTGCATACTCCACTAACTGAACCAGCCAAGCTCCCCAATTCTTTTCAAAACACACAGAAGTGGTTACAGATAAACAAGTGTTCCCTGCTTTTTGTGGAAAAACCAAAAAAGCAAAATAAACAAGAACCTTTTAGATAAACATCAGTCAGTATTATATGATAGCAAGAAAATAATCCTTCTCATGGAGATGATCATTTCTTTTCATCATTTATATGGATTTTTTTCCTTCTCTAAAATACGAGTTTTCTTTTTTAAAAAAATTCCTATTGTTTAAAAAATTTTTTTTAATGTTTATTTATTTATTTTGAGAAAGATAGAGAGTGTGTGCAAGCAGGGGAGAGGCAGAAGAGAGGGGGAGAGAGAAAGAATCCCAAGTAAGCTCTGTGCTGTCAGAGCAGAGCTTGACATAGGGCTCAAACTCACAAACCATGAGATCATGACCTGAGTTTAAACCAAGAGTCAGATGCTCAACCAACTGAGCCACCCAGGTGCCCCTAAAACTACAAGTTGCCTGAGCTAGAGTTTGAGTTGATGTCTAATTCATTCTTGTATTTTCCAAAGCACTTATTAACATTTATACTATTTAAATTCAATAAGTATTTGTTAAAATCTATTAAATATCCTGAAAAAATTATATAGAAATGAAAATGTAACTTAAAAAAATCTTAAATATTTATAATGCTATGATACAGCTAAATAATGTACAGTATATTTTAGAAAAACTAATAGACAAAAATTTAAATACATTTAAATTAGCTTGAAATTGGAAATTAGTATTAAAAGTAGATTTTTCTTTTTTTGTTTTTTTTTTTTTGAAAAGGGAGGCAGTAGGAAAACATAGGAGAACTTTCCTATAACTACCTTATTGTTAATTTTTTAAGAACATGTTTATACATTGTAAAACAGCGCTATAACCTCCCAGGGTAATACAACTTAAAAAAAACAAACAACCCACCCCCAAACCCTACAGCAAAGTAGCAAAACTTCAAAGCTCACAGTAAAGAAGGGAAAAAGAGAGATCCTGCCTTTTGTGCTAATACAATTCTCTCTCCAGTCTCCTCTTCACTCCATTCATACCTTCTTTTTGTCTTCAAACTTCTTCTGTGTCAAGGCCTTTACATCTGTCCCCTCTACGTGGAACACTTCTCATACCAGCTTATTTGTTCAACTCTTTTTGTCTTCAAGATCAATTTAGGTAACGAGCTAAGAAACGGTCTAAACAGTATAAACCCCATTCTGTACAAATGGCATTCTCAAGGTGACTTATTTAAAATAATTCAAGCCACATTTTGTCATTAAAAGTATACCTCTTACCTCTTTTTCCTTTCGGTCTATAGCATCTCGCTCAGCCTGCAACTGTACTTCTAGCGACAATTCTGTTTTAGCTTCTAGAGCTCCAGACTGCTTTTGGTCCTCTACCTTTAAATATGCAAAAATTTTCTCAAAACTTCAGACATTAAATCTAATTATCCATTTTAACTGGAGAAATAGCAATGCCATTAGCAGCTGATAATCTACATTAGTGAATAATCAAAGTTACAGATCCTCAGTTTTGAATGCAGGAACACAGGAATGTTTGACACTCTTAAAATTCATTCCTCACATAAAATGGAGACTATCCCCTAATATGCCCCCTTCCCAAGCTTCCTTATCCTGCTCTTCTTTGATTCATTCTTGTTTTCTGCAGTACAGTGGGGATAGATTTCACTCTTATTCTGGGATAAAGCAATAGACTCAACTGGTGTCCACAGCTTTTTCATTTGGCTATTATTTTAGAATCGCAACCTATTGACTGTGAAAAGGATCATTAATTCCTCTGGTTTACTTAATTTTCCTTTCTCAGGACTAAGGTATGCAAGTAACATTTGAAGATAAGAAGAAACAGATATAGTTATGTCACTGGAGACATAAAGGTATATTTATATTTTGTAATAATATCAACAAAAAGTCACTAGTAATTTTTTATTTAAAGGGACTGATGTTCAGGTAACTAAGAGCAATCCATATTAAAACACTTCATAAAATTAGCCTGAAGAAAATGCCATACCTTTTGGAAAGTGTCTGTACTAACGAGTAAGGCTTGCTCCAGTTCCCTTACTCGGAACTCCAGTTTCTCAATTTCTTCATTCCGTTCTTGTACATCCCTCTGAAGCTGCTCTTTAGAGAGCAAAAGCTCACTGCACTTGTCTGTTTTTTCTTTCAGATGATTTGTTAACTGTTCAACCTAGACATATAACAAGCAAAAACTGTAATTTAAAAAAAATTTCAACAAGCTAATAACATACCTGTCCTCATTTCAAAAAGTATTTTCAGAAGCCATGCTAAGTATTTTTGATAAGGATAGCAACTATTGTCTCCAACTATGGTGACATTCTCGGAGTTGATAAAGTAGTACTAACAAAAAAGAAATACTGCTCCACCAACCCTTTACAAAAAACACTTTCTCTTAAGACTAAGACCTGCAGCTAGGAGGAGAGAAAAGATTACATTTTGAATAATGTTAAAGTATAAGCTCTAATGGTACAATAACACTAAAACTTAATAAAGATGACAAGTTTGCAGAGTGCTGACTTACACTATTCATCGATTTGAGAGAAGAGAGTGAGCATATGCACAAGTGGGGAAGGGGCAGAGAGAGAGGAAGAGAGAGACACTCCCAACCAGGCTCCACTCTGTCAGCGCAGAGCCCAAAGCGGGGCCTGAACTCACAAACCCCGTGAGTTCATGATGTGAGCTGAAATCAAAAGTCGGGTGCTTAACCGACTCAGCCACCCAGGTGCCCCCTGACTTACACTCTTATGTCAGATAAGATAATCTTAAGAAATCTTTAATGGATTCTATTTTTCTTTCCACAAATGGTTATAATTGAGACGTATAATAATATGGTTCTAAACAACGCAGAGATGGGAGGGAATGGGGGAGCTTTAATACAGTCACTTAGAAGCTTTTTCAGTCTACACATTCCAGCAGCCCAGAACAGACATGCGAATACTGGGTGGTGAGAAGAATCTGTGCACACTGAAAGTTTCCCCAAGTAATTCTGATAATGCAGGTCCATTTAAGAGAATGGCTCTGAGACCGAAGGATTCAGGAAGCATTAATAAGATAGCTTATGAAATTAGTTCTCATCAAGTAAAGAGAGAAAGCTTGCTAAAAAAAATTAGTGTGATGGTAAGAAAAAAAAGGAATTCTACCTTACTTCAGTGAGATACTTTAAGGAAATTATCTAAATACGATACTTATTCCCCAAAACATTAAAAGAAATGCAAACTTACCTATAACTACATGTTCGAGGATGACTATAATAAAGCCACTGAGGAGAAAATTTAACAATAATGGGTGGGCTAAGATTTGGAGTACAGTCAAGGAAAAAGACCACAAAGCAGCAAAATAGTACAATATACTGTAAGAGTTAGATTATTTAGATCTTGAGAAAATCAGCATCTGGGGAATCAGATTTGGCAAGGTAAGGACAGAACCAATGGATCACAATGTTCCAGGAGAAAAATCAAATACACACATCCATGTTAGTTTCTTAAAGTTTCATGAATGAGGCAGGTCACACTTTTCAAATATAACAAATAATATACTTACATACTGTACTATTAAAAAAAATTTTTTTTAAATTTATTTATTTTGAGAGAGACAGAGACAACACATGTTGGGGAGAAGCAGAGAGAGAGGGAGAGGGAATCCTAAGCAGGCTCCCCACCACCAGCTCTATGTGGGGCTCAAACCCACAAAGTCATGATATTATGACCTGAGCCAAAACCAAGAGTCGGACACTCAACCGACTGAGCCACCCAGGGGCCCCTATAAGATTTTTTAAAATAAAATTTAACTATTACTATTTCTGAAAATAATTTTACATGTTCACTATGTACCAGGCCAATATTCCTATGAGGTGGGTTCTATTATAATATATATTTAATTTGAGAGAGAGAGAGAGTGCAAGCAGGAGACGGGCGGTGGGGGAAGGGAGGGGGGGAGAGAGACAGAAAGAGAGGGAGGGAAGGAGGGAGTGGGAGTGGGAGTGGGAGTGGGAGTGGGAGTGGGAGTGGGAGAGGGAGGGAGGGAGGGAGTGAGCGAGCGAGAGGGAGAGAATCCCAAGCAGGCTTCATGCTCAGCACAAAGTCCAATGCAGGGCCTGATCCCACGACCCTGGAATCATGAGCTGAGCTGAAATCAAGAGTTGGAAGCACACTGACCGAGCCACCCAGGCACCCCACCATCTCTGTTTTAGAAATGACTAGATGAGTTTTAGAAAGTTTTAATGAGTTAGCCATTGTCACACAGGTGGTAAATAACAGAGCTATTGACTCAAATTAGGATGGTGTAACCCCAAGCATGATGTCTATATAACTGTAACAAGCCATCCTTGCAATTTATACAATAAATCTTCCCTCATTCATGTAGCATTTATTTGGCAAATATAGAGTTCTATGTTTCTAAATGAGGAAGTGGATAATTGGGACGAAAAAGGAGAAACAGGGAGAGTGGTAAGGAGGCTACCAAAACCATCCAGGCTGACAGTGACAGCCAAGATTTAAGGAGATGAATGAAATGGAAAGAATAGGAAGATGTAAGATGTAGTGCAACATGCCTCACCAAGGGGCTGGAAGTAGGGGTTGAAAAAAAAAGTGGAATAAAGAATGAACTCTAGGTCTTAGCAATAAGAAAGGTGAAGATAGTATCATATTTACTGAAAGAAGAAGGAACATGTTTTATTCTTGTCTTTCTCTGATGGGGGTTAGTCAGGCATCAAGAGCTCTCTTTTAAACATGTTAATTTTGAGACATCTAAATGGAGATAGATGGTAAAGCATCTGAGTAT
Organism: Panthera tigris; assembly: GCF_018350195.1. NCBI lineage: Eukaryota > Metazoa > Chordata > Mammalia > Carnivora > Felidae > Panthera > Panthera tigris. The sequence continues at coordinate 94,638,145 of NC_056661.1, read as the reverse complement.
TCAAGTCCAGAGTTCAAAAGAGATGTCAGGGGAGCACCTGGGTGGCTCAGTCGGTTGGGCGCTGGCTTCAGCTCAGGTCATGATCTCACAGTTCGTGAGTTCTAGCCCTGCGTCGGGCTCTGTGCTGACAGCTCAGAGCCTGGAGCCTGCTTCAGGTTCTGTGTCTCCCTCTCTCTCTGCTCCTTCCCCACTAGTGCTCTGTCCCTCTCTGTCTCTCAAAAATAAGCAAACATTAAAAAAAAAAAAAAAAAAAGAGATGTCAGGGCTGGAGATATAAACACATGGTCATTTACACATAATTACCTGGGAAGAGAAAATTAATAGGAAAGAAAAAGGCGGCCAAAGTCTAAGTCTTTGGGTCTTCCATCATTTATTTTGGGTTGAGAAACAAAGACTATGGAAAGAAACAAAATGAAGTAGGTATGTCACAGAAGCCAAGAGAAGGAAGTGTTTCAGGAAGAAGGCTGCAATGAAAGCCTCTGAGGATGTGTATGATGAAGACAGAGATGATTTGTGCACATGGCCAGGAGGATGGTAACTTCCACAAGAACAATTTCAACAAAAGAGAGGATATAAACCCCATTGAGACAGAGGGGTTAGAACGTCACTGCACTGGACTGAGAAAAGAATGGAAGATGGGGAAATAAAATTGTCTGAATATAGACAACTCTTGATCAGTTTTGTTAGGAACAGGAATAGAGAAAGAAATAGATAAGTTTATTTAATTGGGCAAAACTAGAAGATAAACGCAGGTAGAAATGACTCCAAATTTCAATGCAAACAATTTTTAATGTTTGTTTATTTTTGGGAGGTGGGAAGGGGCAGAGAGAGAATGAGACACAGAATCCGAAGCAGGCTCCAGGCTCTGAGCTGTCAGCACAGAGCCCAATGCAGGGCTTGAACCCACAAGCCGCGAGATCATGACCTGAGTTGAAGTCAGACACTCAACTGACTAAGCCACCCAGGAACACCAATGTAAACAATTTTTAGAATTTCAAGAACTTTTCACGCTGAAGTAATATTTAATTTTCTGATTTTGAAGATTTATATACAATAAAATTTTAAGTTCTTCACAACAGACATCTTTTATGACACACAATATGCTGTAGCATAGACAGTATCAGTAAAGTTCTTTCTTACCTCTCTAGTTTGATGTTCATTGATAGGCTGGAATCGAGGTACGACCTTAAGTTGCTGTTCTAGTTTCTGTATTTCCTGTTGGAATACATCTCTTTCATGTTCTCTATCAATGGCTTGCTCCTGAAGTTTAATAACAATAACAGTAACTGAAGAAACAATATATACTGAAGCTATTATTACTGCTACTTCTTTTAGTTATACATACAGTTTTATTTAAGATAAACAACTGACGGCCACAGAATACCCCAAACCAAAAGGTTTCAAAAAAAAAGAACACCTGTTGTATGGTACATAGGCTATTTGGAATCTTTGACAGGAATGTCTGCATTTAAATATTATTTGAAGCATGACATTTTTAATAATTCAAGTAATGTTAAATACATAATGAGATAAAAATATTCTCCCAAAAATGAATTTATTTTTTTGGAGCAAAGGAGGAATTCCACTGTTAATTTAGTCATTAAAAAAATAGTAAGTAGAACAAACTGTTTAGTAAATCAATTTCTTTCATCCTAATCTAGGTTTTGTATCTAAAATTATAAAATCTGTCAGAATCTGATTCCCTGATATATGAAAAGAATATCAGGCCTTAAGTGAAACCCCAAAGAAGAAAATCCATATGAGGTTAAAGATTTAGTATCATTTTGGAAGACAGTAATGACAGCATAACAAGTGTTCCAAGAGCACAGTGTTACTCTGTGTGTATCTTTTGTGGGTGAAACAGTGTTGGCCAGTTAGCTCTCAGGATCCTCACCCTGCTTTAGCAGTTGGTTAAAGCAAAGTCTTGGACAAGCTTGTTAACTCTGAATTTAGAAAGGCTAACTGGTGGTTTACTCATAATCTGCCTGTACTGCTTTTAATTGTCATAGGTATGTAATAAAAATTATTAGAATTTTTATTTGGAATAGTAGTTTTCAGTTAACTGGTAAAAAACACAGGTAGATGAAAATGTTAGAATTCAAGTTTCTTCATAGTTTAAAATTCACAACCTAGACTACCAGCAAGTAAGCACTCCAGTGACAAAATCAATATTCAAGTTGAGAATACTTACATCTAAAAATTTTCTTGTTTTTTCTAACTGCTTTTCCAGTGCTTGGTTTTGCTGTCTTAAATCCATTAGCTCAGCATTCTTTTCTTGTTCCAGCTCTATAAACCTACTGACTTGTTCCTCAACATCAATTTCGAGAGCTTTCACTTGTTTTTGAAGGTCGTCACGTACTTTTTCAGCTTGGCACTGTACTTCTAGTTTTTCCTTCATTAATTTTTCTGTCTCCTGTAGTAATTCTGTTTACAAATATAAAAATATACTAAGTTAAATCAAAGTAATATTGAAATCACCCATAACAACGCTCAAATTTTACCTTCATGAAATAAGAGATCTGAGTTTTACTTTAAACACACGTAAGAAAGGAAAATGTTCCTATGAAAATATCAAAGCAACATATTCCTATAGAAGTAAGCAAGCTAGTATCAAAAAGATTATACCATATTAACAAAAAGAAACATTCTGTCACTAAAAACAGTATTTTGTGAAAATGCCATAGCAAATGACCAAAAAAAAAAAAAAAAGTCCACTTTCACCATAAGGAAAAGAACAAAGTCTAATTAAATTTAAGCACAGAAATAACTCACCTCAGGCAAAAATCAATTCATTCCAAACCAATAAAGTCACTTTATATGCATACACAATATACATGAAGATCAAAGACTGTAAATTTTTAACCAAGGCAAGTAAGAGTTATAGAAAAAAAAATACAACTACAATCAATTTCCTGTTAGTCTTTCTCCTCATTAGATCCATATTCCTGAGTTAGTCTTGCACGCTCACCCATATATGTATCAAGGGAAAACTGACTATGAGAGGCAGTATGGTGTAGTGCTTAGGAGCAGAGACTGTGGATTCAAATCCAAGCTCTGCCACTTATCTCCTGTGTGATACTTAACACGATGTCCTCCAATTTCCTTATATGTAAACTGGGGATAGTAATACTACTGATCTCTACGAGCTATTGTGGATCAAATGAGTTAATATACAGAAAGAATAGTGCCTAGAGTATGGTAAGCACTATATGAGTGTTAGCTATTATTATTAACATTAGTAATACAACAAGAAAGTATATAGCAAAGTAAAACAATACTCTAATGAAAAAAAAAAAAGGAACATAACCTGAGAGTCCTTACACTAACCAGTCTGCCAATACTGTACTCAGGACTAGGAATCTATAGAAAATAGCATTCCTTTTAAAACAATAGTGATTTAGATGTTAATATAAAACTAAATGAACCAGAAAGTCTCTTTACTAAATTTCACTGATCCTTGATACCATCATCTTATATATTTCCTGATTTAGAAAGAGCATTTTGAAAAGTCATATGGTGAGAATTTAATACATTTTGTTTATGTAAGAAACTGAAATTGTCTTAAGCTCTGTGGAAAAACAGATATAAGATGATGATCACTACGAATCTCAGTTGTTAATTTCAAATATAAATATGTATTTTTATTGTAAGAAAAGTTTTTTGTTAAAGAAAAAAACTGTAAGTAGGAAACACAACAGCAAAATTAGAGGTATGTTAGTTGGAAAAGTAGAGGTATGTGATTGAAAATCCAAGGGTCACCCCGTTTTTGGAGTTGTAAGTTTACCACCCAAAGACTGGCCATGCAATTGTATAAACACACCTGCTCCCGGTGCTGCATCGACTGCAGCATCTACTAGTCCTATAAGAATAGAAAGAAAAAACACACACACACAGAACAAAGATATAATTTACATGTCTACTTCCTAAAACAGAATAATACGTAAACACAAAAGAATTAGAAGTAAAAGTTGAAACCACTGATTATTATCATTTGTAACATTTTGATGTACCAGTATTTCGTGAATGTTTTACATGTACGATACATACACTTTGCACATTAAAAAGACCAACCCTAAACCTGTGTTAAACAAATCTGAGCAACCAGAAACAACTGCACCGTATTACAAAGATGCATGCTGTATTTCTCGATTAGCAAAATTCAACTAATAAAACTACACATTTATAATTCCAACTGCATGTGTAATATAAAAGTGGGAGGATATGATAAAAAGGATTTGAAGTTCCACCGTTATAATGACTGACGTTTTCTACTGCTAAAAAAACTATTACACACAATTTCTCATTTCAGCAAAGATTAAATGTTATTTATAAATTGTATATTCTTTGAACTCGTACACAGATTAAACTAGATGTCAGTGTAACAGTCACTGACCTTTTCAATCTATTCTCTTGCAGGCTGAAATCCACCCCCACCTGCTTGCTACTAATGCTGGATCAGTGCTCTTTTACTTAATCCAAGTATACATTTTTGCTGCCTTTCTGCTATCAAAAGAACTGAATCTTACACAGCTTAAAAAATATCCTGCCACATTATGCACAGCTGTCTCCTGAGGCAGAAGTTTAAGGAATTATCTTTTCCTGTTAAAATTTGCCAAAGGAAAATGGAAAAAAAAACCAAACTCCACATAGTTGGCTAATAAAACCTTTATCAATGAAGTAGATTTTCTTGTAATTCTTCAACCCCCACATGAAATACGTGAATCATGGCATTGAAAGGAGAAAAGAGCCACTTTGAACTTTTAAGGAATGTTTCATACACAAAGTCTAAAAATACATACGCTGTTCAACTGGGCCTGCCTCAGCTTTCATAGCCTCTTTTTGTCTGGACAGTAATTCTCTTTCTTCTTGGATCTGCTGTTGTTCTGCTTCCAATTCTTGCAATCTATTACCTGCACATAACAATTCCTGTTCAAGACGATCTATTATATCAGTTTTTTCTTGAATTTGCCTTTCATAAAGAGTTTTTTCATCTGCATAGCCATCAATGACACCTATAAGATAAAATTAACAGGGAACAGGATTAAAACTTATTTTAAATCTTACCATTAGGCGTTCTATAAATATCTTGAATGAATCTGCTGATGACAGCAGCAGTTATGGTACATTCAATGCAGGCTTTTTCTTGTTTAACCTTTGTGCCTAAATATGATGTTCCTTTGAACTATTACTTTGCTATGCTAAGGTATTACATCATGTACGTGATAACTCACTTTATCAAACACATGTAAACAGACAAGAAAGCTTAATATAAATCAGATGCTTGTAAACCAAGTCACATTTTAAATATACTAGAGAAAGTTGATGTTTTAAGTGATTCTAGAAGGCCAACACCCACAATGGTATGGCAGAATATAAGCAGTATGAGGCTTCAGAGGCTTAAAGCCCAGCATCACCATTTAATGGTTACCTTGAACTAACTATCTATCTATCTATCTATCTATCTATCTATCTATCTATCTATCTATCTATCTAGGTAGGCTTCACACCCAACACGAGGCTTGAACTCACGACCCTGCGATTAAGATCTGAGCTGAGATCAAGAGTCAGATGCTTAACCAGCTGAGCCACCCTGGCGCCCCAACCTTGTATAATTTATTAACATCTCTTGGCTTCAGTCTTTTCATTGCTAAAGTACAAGACTTGTCTTAGGATGGTGGAATTTTGGTAACAAATCACCATCATCCATTTCTATATTTTCTAAAAATTTTAATGCTTTCTAGAATTCTATTAAACACTTTTTGATAATTAAAATTATATAGCTTTTAAAGTTGCTTGGAGAAAGTCTGAAGACAAAATACAACTATGTTTCAGTGCTCACCCTACATTAGAATACACTTGTGATTTCTAAACTTGGCTTGCATCAAAATCTCTACTTTTAAACCTGAAATTTTTCCACACTCAGTTGCCAATAGCAAGTTGCTCACCCTCAGCCTTACTGAGCTCCACAGCCAGCTGTTCTCTAGCCCTGGACTCCTCATGAAGGCGCTCTCGCAATTCTTCTTGGCACTTAAGGGACTCTGTCACTTCTTGTTTCTGTCGAAATGACTCCCGCATCAACTCTGTCTGTGTAACTTTCGCATGTTCAAGCTAAACGAGGAGGGAAAGCATACATGAAGGAAGACGAAGTGTTGGGAATACCCCACTAAAGTTTAACCAGAAAGGGTTTTTAAATAAAAATAAATTGTTGAACTGTAACCATTTAATATTTCTAGTGCATGCTAACATTAAATGGGGAAAGTCAGTATACAAGTAGATTACCTACATATAACTTTCCATAAGAGATGTATTCTGGTTTTATTAAACAAACAAAACAATGCTTCTTTTGGGGGTGCCTGGGTGGCTCAGTTGGTTAAATGTCCGACTTTAGCTCAGGTCATGATCTCATGGTTCGTAGGTTCGAGCCCCATGTCAGGTTCTGTGCTGACAGCTCAGAGCCTGGAGCGTGCTTCCGATTCTGTGTCTCCTCTCTCTGCCCCTCCCCCACTTCCGCTCTGCCTCTCTCTTCTCAAAAACAAATAAACATTAAAAACAAAATGAAAAAAATGCTTCTTTTGGAAATAAACCAACTTATATCACTACATCTATATTCTATAATATAAAGAAAGATATAAAGTTAGTAATGCATAGGCTCTTTTTTTATTTGTGGAAGAATTTTATGTGATTGGGCTCTATGTAAAACTTAATTTCTTTTATATTTAACATTTATTGATTGTGGACTCCTGCTGTACATTGTGAGGAATATATGATTCATATAATGGCATCAATTAAGAAAATCATACTGTCATAACAAGATGAAAAAAATTATAACCCACATTTTAACTAAAAGCTTTATATTTCTATTTAACTGTGAAACAGCAACAAGACTTTATATGAATATTCAATTTATTTTCAAAATCTTACAATACAGAGGCATTACCCATAATTACTCATAAATACAGCCTCTTTTTAAATGCTGTTATTGGCATGACTACATTCTTAAACAATTTTTAAGATGACAGTCAAGTACAGACTCAAGGCCAAAGCTCTCAAAATATAGTGATCATTGTTATCAGCTCCATGAAATTACAGAAAAGCACCATCTCTGCCTTTGTTTTCTGAGCTTCTGACTGCCAGCACTTGTTTATCAGTTCTTATTTTTAGTTAAACTAAAAACTGAGCTCAAATGTTTCTAGTATTTAGTCCTATAACACTAAAAATTTTGAAAAAGCAATCACCATATATACATATATATATATATATTAAAAATAGGCTGACAATGTCATAAGAATTTGTAAAATTATAAAGTAGAAAGATATTACCATGTTTTATGGTTTAAAAAATGCAGTGGTTTCTAATTTATAGGCAAATATCAATAATGTATTATCAAATTATGATATTTAAAAATATTTTATTTTTAAAGACTTCTGCTCTTCACATCTGAGTAGTATTTACCATAGCAAACACATTTTAGAGTTACTAAATAAAGTCTTTTACGGTCACTCTAAGTCAATTTCCAAAATATCAAGTATGTGATTGTTCTTGTTTTATTTAATAGGATGTGTTAAATATTATTTACAACTTACTACTTGGAGATAATATGAATACACATTTAAGACTTGTAATGGATAGTTGAGCATACATTTCAAATCACAAAATATTTCCTAAAACATCTGTCATGTCAATGCTACCTCAACAAAGATAAAACTCTATATATTTCTACTTTTGACTGGGAAAAGAGTATTTTCTTTTAAATGTAGATAACTAATAAACATTGATTTTTTTACTATAAAGAACATGATCACAAAGTATGAACTAATTTATATATAATTACTCTTTTGAATTTACAGTCACAGCCTGTATTTTTAAAACATACCAATTGTTTCTACATATGTAGATAGGTAACTTTTTCTGTTTATTATAAAGTGGTTGCCTGGTAAATACATGAAAACTCTGAAAGAGTTCAAAGCTCTGACTAAAAAGGATAGTTTCTTATTCCTTTTTCAAATTTACTGTACAAGAAGCATTCAGCATTTATAAAAAAAAAATACTTGATTTACATAAGAAAATTAAATTGTTTTTTTGCTTCTATGTCTACTTCTTAACAAGATCTAAAGCAGCTTTTAAATGCATTTAAATAGTTAGCATAGAACCACGAGACATAACTTTAGTTTTGCAAAACAAAACAAAAAAATTAAAGAATCAAGTACAGTAAAGCTAGCAAACAAATTTCATTTATTATAGCAGATGGCACTCGTACTTTACTGGAATAAGAGACTCCCCTTTCAAATGTTCATCTAAATATAATTTAAAAAGCCTCTTCTATTCTGTTGTTATGACTTATTCCTAATACCTAACAATATGAAATACATAAAAATTTCATTTCAGTACTTCTAAATAAGTTAAGAAACTTATTATATTAAAAAGCATTACATTATAAAGCATCAATAAATATACTGTCACTTTAACATAAAAGTTTCAGGGGAGGTAACAAAACTTCTGAAAACCATCTGTCTTGTTAAATATTAGCTAGTGCATTACAATTAAAGCCATGAGAGTCGTAAAAAGTGCTGAATAACTTGTAGTTATATTGAATCACTTGAGGTGAATCATTCACAACATATTTATGCGTTAAATAAACCTGAAGTACTAACTATGCTAAGTACTTACCCTTAACAATGTTTATAAAATACATGTCACATAAAAAGTAGAAAACAGTATTTCCTCACAGGATTAGTAGGCATATTAAAAATCAGTTTCTTATGAGTTAACAAGAAAATTAAAATTAGAATCCAGATTTTCTTTTTCCTTGTCTGGAACTATAGCCAATACACCATAATATTGTAAACAATTCCTAACTGGCTCACTTGGCTGTTTTAAGAATCATAACGCCTATTGCCTTTTAATCACTCCATTTTTACTCAGGATTGGCACCATAAACATATAAAAGCAAGATTCTTAAGGAGAAGCAGGATCTTTTTAAACAGCTTGCCTGGCATGGGAGAACTGTAATACTATCTCACTCTGCTTTCTGGAATCAAAAACATAGCCAAGATGGGGCTCTTAGAACAAATTTAGCCCTTCAATACATCTAGGATAAATGAGTAGTAACATATGAAACAATAACAAAACAAGATTCTATTCTACTTAAGGACATTTAAAGTTCATTTCTCATTATACAGGTTTTTAAATTAGATGTATAAAAAACTGAAAGCATGAACTAAAACTGAAAGAAACCAAGTTTTTTATACTTACTGAATAAGGAGGGGTAGGCAGTGAAATTTTAGAAATAAGTTTTAATATGTGCCCATTTCTTTTATGAATAAAATGAAAAATAGAAGTATTAATAATTACTGAGTTATTTTCATCCAAATGTTCACACAGAGGAAAAGGATATGGTAAAGGCACACGAGATTCAACCTCATAAATGTCTTCATCTTGTTCTTCCAACCATGAGCCACTGAGTTTGACAGTTGCCAAATAGGTCCTGTAAGAATCCATTCTAGAAGATGCAGCTGCCAATTTTCCTCAATCACTTTAACAGTTTTCCACTACATTAAAAAGTTCTTTTTAGTTTATCAAGAGACACCATAGTTGTATGAAAATTTTTTTTAGTACTATCAAATAAACATTTTATTAATTCATACAACTGAACAACAAAAGAAAAACCCCACAAATCTATTTTAAAAACTACATCTCCGTGAGTCTTCGTCAAAAACAAAAGAAAAACAAAGACAACAAAAATAAAAGCAAACACCTTTTTAACTAGAATTAAATCCTTGAAGAATAGAAGAATGAAAATATAAATATCTAATTAGCTGAGCAATAAAACTGCTTTCAGTATCAAACATCTGTGGAAATAAGCCTTCCAAACAACCTGGCAGGGAAGGTTGAGTTTTAAATCTCCATAGTAGCAGTCTTCAGAAGTGTAGCTGCAACATTATTTCCCTTGTTCTTGCTGCTTCACTCAATTCAAAAGTAAAAGCTCCTCGGAACTGAGCTATTCAAATAGCCTCTCATGCTGAGCCAAAGGATTCTAGTCAGCGTCCCCTGAGGAAAAGGTCAGAACAGAGGGTGTGGTTTCATGTCTTTACCTATAGGTACTGGCAGGTGGAGTGTGAATTAATACGCCCACAAAAAAGCCTGCCTAACAGGATCCAAGTTCCACGTCAGAGCTTTGAAAAGGGTATTTAGACACGTTTATGATGTTTCTAAGATAAGCTAGTATTTTTCCATCCTATTCAAAAATTGTTTTAATTTGAAAATGTGAAATCAAGTAGGTTTGAGTCTACTACCAAGTAGTTCTTAAAGTGTATCAAATAATCATAATTATTTCTAGAAAACTAAATTAGTACTTCCTTTTGATATTTCCTTAAAATAATACTCATTCTTTCAAGCAGTCACTAGAACTAAGTATAGATAGTTTAGTTATAACCTATTTCTACACTGAATTGTTTTTAGAGTGAATGTTAAGGGGGAAAAAACACTCTTTTTAAAAGCTGCATTATATATAACTCTCGGTAATTACACCACTTAAGATACTCTATGAACACGGACTAAAACTCAAAAGGGCAAGTTGCATATAATAAATGTCAGTGATATTGAATAAACTAAACACTCAGAGTTTTAAAAGATGAACTTACTTTTTAACATCAAAAGATCCTCAATAGTGAGAGCTGTTTCAAATAAATGAAAAAGCTTTCATTGTGGTGCCTTTTCTCTATCCAGTAACTAAATAGCCTAAACCCAAAAAACCAAAACCTTTTATCTACTATGGAAAAAACCCTACTAAAGCAAGCAGGTAATATAAACTTAAAGGAGTTAACACTCAAAGCCTTCATAGTAGGCTAATAATTAGGGGAGAGAAAATGAGATTTTCTACAGAGAGCCCAGAATCTACAGGCAGATGTTCTGGGGTAGTGCAGCTGCCTCTTTTAATTCTGGATTAGGCAAGGACAAAATTTTGTTCATGCTTTTTTTGTTAGTTTGCCAGTTAGTCTGTGAAGATGTCTTAACATTTTCACAAAATGGAGGCCTAACAGTACACTGGTTTAGCCAAATTTGACTTTTTTGATCTTCAGCAGATACAAAGTCATCCGTATCCTAGCTGCTCAGCTTTATGAATTGGTTGCTAGGACCCATGCTTACTTAGCATATCATATAGTTCTCAAAATACTCTTTCCTCGCTCCCTCTGGAAATTAGTTTATTTTGATAATGTGGTGTCCAATTTCTCGTATTTGAAGCAAAAACAAAACTCTGAAAGTAAGAAGTATCGTTTAAAAAAATTTTTTTTAATGTTTATTTTTGAGAGAGGGAGAGAGACAGAACATGAGTGGGGTAAGGGCAGAGAGAGAGGGAGACACAGAATTGGAGCAGGCTCCAGGCTCTGAGCTGTCAGCGCAGAGCCCGATGCGGGGCTCAAACTCACAGACCGCGAAATCATGACCTGAGCTGAAGTCGGACATTTAACCGACTGAGCCACCCAGGCGCCCCAAGAAGTATCTCTTTAAAAACAGAAACATTCAGGTCAAGGTAAGAACTAACTACAAAGAAAAAAAAAAAAAGTAGGGAGGAAAAAAAAGACTCAAAAAGCAGATTAATAAGATGATTTAGAATGAGGCCAACAGTCCTTATAACAACAGAATATTAACTAATGGCATATTATATTAATTCATGTTCAAAAAGGTGACCCTAAATTAAAATACTCCAATTTATATCTTTCCAATTTTTGAAAGCACGTAAAACTTGTTTCCATCCATGTAAAACAAAAACATCAAGATGTAGACCCTTATAACAGAACATAGGTCAAAGTTAAGAAACTAACCACAAAGAAAAAAAAACAGTAAAATTAAGGAGGGAAAAAAATGACTCAAAACAGCAGTAGAGTTGATTTAAGATAGAGGAAAATAGCTCTCCTAACAACAGTATATTAACGTATGGTATATTAACTGATGTTCAGACAGATTACTCTGCATTGGAATAATTCAAATTCTATTTTTTTTTTTTTAATTTTAGAAAGCACATAAAACTTTTTACGATCAAAAGCAGTTAAAGCAAAATGACTTCAATTTTTAGGAGGATGCCCTTTAAATATTTAGACTAGCTCATTGTTCCCAGGTTCCAGATAATCAAGATTTCAGGCATATTTGAAGGCTATTAACTTGTTGTATAGAGCTACGTTTGTTTCCCTAACTAAACAGCTTTATTTGAATCATACAATGTTAAGATATTTAACCTTTTCCGCCCTTAAACATTTCTTTCAAATTGTAAAACACTTCTGTTGCTGTCTTTTGGATACTGACTTGTTCACTTATTTCTGTAAGTTATTTAATAGAGGGGCTGAATCCTGGATACAATACTCTGACAGAACCCTGACCAATATAATAAGCACACTGGGGGAAACCCTAATGGGAAAATGCATTTCAACACTTTGATTACAATTATGTTTAAAACTTAACAATGACAGGGGCACCTGGGTGGCTCAGGTAGCTGGTTAAGTGTCCAACTTCAGCTCAGGTCATGATCTTGCGGTTCGTGATTTCGAGCCCCACATCGGACTTCGTGCTGACAGCTCAGAGCCTGAAGCCTGCTTCAGATTCTGTGTGTCTCCCTCTTTCTCTATCCCTCCCCGACTCGTACTCTCTCTCTCAAAAAATAAACATTAAAAAAAAAACAAAAAACCCTTAACATTGACAAAACAAAATCTTAAACTATTGTTTTATCCTCAGAAAGAGTCTTCTTTTTTGAGAAGATATAGAAACATGTCGCTTAAATTCCATTATTCTCAAAAGTGATACTAAACTCATGAGAGTTACCTGTAATAACCATGATTCTGTGGGAGGAAGTTCCTCATTAATTTTTTCCAAGGCCTAAAGGAATCTCTCAGTAGCACCTCTGAATTCTGGAAAAGCTGAAAAGGCTACTCCCATGGAACAGACTGAATTCCTTTTCTACCTGATTCAAGAAACAAGAATCTGAAACCATACTCTCAAAGATAACTTTTCTGCAGTACCACAAAGAGACTACTGAATAAAGATTATGTTAAAGAGATACCTTTCTAAGGGCCTGTGGGTAGTCTTTAAGCACTTTCCCTCGTATTATAATGAAAACTCTCCCAACAATAGGAAACTGCAATAGATTGAATATAAGCCTAATTTTACGGTAGCCTATCTGGGCAAAAGAGAAATACAATTCATCACATTAATGACATTCATCACAATAATCACATTATATGGATTTGCATGTATATACCACAGGGCAAGTCACCTGTCTAATCAAATAAAGTAAAATAATCCTTTAATAGATGTTATGAAATAAGCCCAGATAGAAACCCTGATACTTAGTAAACAAACTCACTAGTTCTTTTGTTGAAGCAGGATGTATCTATGGTACCCAAAGCATACTAAACCTTAAAACTAAATACAAGGCTTAATCACATATCTTCTACTAAAATCACACAACATAAAAATCCACACTGTTAAAAAGAAAAGAATCTTGAATATCTGACAATATTTACTTAGGCTACGGGGACTTCAATGAAACCCCTCCTCCATCCCAAACATAAATCCACAATAATCTGCAATAATCTTTCTCCAATCTGAAAGGAGGCAAGTCTTTTTGATCCACACACCACACCTTCCACTTGTTTCTGGATTCCATCCTCACTTATTCCAAGGACCTGGCTCAAGAAAGCCCATCTGTTTGTGACCTGCAATCTTCAACTTCTCCACTTCTACTCAAGGTATACCATTCCAACCTTTAAAAAAAGCACCTTCCCTTTTTCAAGCCAGTATTCTGTTTTCTTCACAGCTAGTAGTCACAAAATTGCTTGTCTCTATTTCTCCAACTCTGAATTTTGAATACTCCTCCACCAACTCCATGAAACCATTCTCATCAAGGTCACTGTTAACACACACAATGAAATATCCAATGGACACTAAATCATCAGCCACCTATAACTTTCTGTAGTAAGTGACAACTTCTGGAAAAATCACTTCTCATCTGGCTTTTATGACACTATTCTCTTGGAAAAATTACTTCTCATTCTCGATCTCTCCCATAGACTTAACTATTTTTATTCTATGTTTTTTTGTTTGTTTTTTTTTTTTTTGAGAGAGAGAGAGAGAGAGAGAGAGAGCAAGCGAGGAGGGGAGGGATAAAGAGAGAGGGAGACATAGACTCTGAAGACAGGCTCCAGGCTCTGAGCTAGCTGTCAGCACAGTCCCACGTGGGGCCCAAACTCATGAACTGTGGCATCATGACCTGAGCTGAAGTCAGACGCTTAACCAACTGAGCCACCTAGGCGCCCCAATTTTTATTCTCTTTTAAATGTCAGCATTCTACCAGTACAAAAATAGCTCTGTATACACTCTAAAACCATGGCTTCAAGGTCTTTAAGTAATAACAACCTTCAATCTAGTTCTACCCAAACTCCCAAATCACCCAAAAAGTGATTATCTTTACTTGATGCCTCTTCTATGCATTTCAAATGAAATACAACAACTTGGTTGATTAAGGATTTATGCTTGGTTTCCTCTTCTCTTCCTTATCCCCTACATTCAGTCATACCAAATGCTACTAAATTCAATTTCCTAAAAGTTTTAAAATCACTTCCTCCTGCCTTAATTTTACTTCTATCACTTTTTACTTGGAATATATTATAAGGGCCTTCTGCTTCCTACATTCAGAATCTCTCCTCACCATATTCTTGCCTATCTGCCTATCAAACCGCTGCCTAAAGGAATCTAAGACACAAATTTAATCATTATTATTTTTTTAATGTTTATTTATTTAGAGAGACATGTACAGAGGAGGGGCAGAGAGGGAGGGAAAGAGAGAATTCCAAGCAGGCTCCGTGCTGTCAGTGCAGATCCCTTCACAGGGCTTGAACCCACGAACCATGAGATCATGACCTGAGCTGAAATCAAGAGTTGCTTAACTGACTAGGCCACCCAGGGGCCTCTGATATTCTATTCCCATCAAAAGTATTTCAATGACTGTCCACATTTTACAATATAAAGTTAGCTTATGAAGGACTCTGACATGTAACTACTGGCTATTTCTCTACCTTTACCGTCTATCAGTTTTCCATCTTCCATCCCCGAAGTTTCATATCACAATACTATCCACTGTCTGCATACATATCATGCTGGTTTACACTATACCATTCATCACAAATTTTCTTCTGACCTACCTACTTAGTTTCTACTTGTCTTTTAAGTCTTTCACTTCTTTCCCCTCATTTTCTCTTGAATTACACTTTCATCTCCATTACTCCACCAAAGTGCTCTTGTAAGACTACCAATGATGCCCAAATTTCAAAATCCATTCTTTAGTCTGTGAATAACATGACCAGTCAGCAGTAACTGACCTCATTCATTTTCAAAGGGCAGAAGAACTGGCAGTTAAGAGCACAGCCAGACTGCCTGGGTTCAAATTCTAATCCCACCACCTAACTTGTATATCTGGGGAAGTGACTTCTCTAAGTGGTTTCTATGCTTCTGCTTTAGACTTCTCCATCCCCTCAGTCTATTTTTGACAATGCAGTCAAAATGATCCTTTTGAAAAATAGAAGTTAGATCAGTTATTCAAAAATTTCTAATGATCCATCCAAAGCTAGAGACAATCTGCATGTCCTCTAAATAAATTATATGGTACATCCATACAATATAATATTCCTCAGCTATAAAAAGGAACAAACTATTAATACATGCAACAACATTGATGAATTGATGATGAATCATACATGCACTTTAAGACAATGAAGCCAGGCCCAAAAGTACAATGATACAATGATAATGTATCATTTTATTTACACCAGTCTGGTAAAGGCAAAACTATACGCATGGAAAGCAACCAGGGGTTGCCAGTAGCAGGAGGTAGAAGGGCTGACTACAGAAGAGAAGTACTGGGGAATTTGGAGGGATGGAATGATTCTGTATCATGTTTGTGGTGGTAGATATAAAACTCTATGCATCTGTCACAATCGAAAGCATTACCCATACAAAGAGTGAAATTTACCATATGTAAATTAAAAAAAAATTAACCAGAACATAGGGAAACCCAAAATGGAATAAAAACTGTAACAAATAATTCTAATTGTATTAAAAGTGAATAACAAAACTACTTAAGAAGTGAGGAAGAAAAGAGTTAACCTAACATACTTTGAAAAACAGTATTTTCGACTATGTAAGGCTAAAGACAAAAAGTACTGTACATATGTAAATATGTTCTCCTCAGGGGTATAGCCTTGCAATTGTGAAATTACTTTATGGGTATATATGGCTGAACAAATAAGTAAAATGAGAGCCTAGTCTCTCATTGATGGAGAACAAAGTTACAAAGGGAAGGGGAAGGGGTAGAATGAATGTTGTGGTACTGGATCAGAATAAGAGGTAATATATGAAGTTAGGTTTTTACTATATATACATAAAGATATGGAAATAAAAACAGATGCAAGGGTTAATATACCCCATATATTTTCAAACGGTCTACAAGAGAACCTACAAGTCATGATACACTTGGTTAAAAGTGAACTCATATAACATCCAGATCGTGGTTTGTAAATCTCATTCTCTAACAAGAAGCCTAAATTCCTTGGAGAAGTGGTGGATTCTAGGGCTGGGGCAGGAATAACACAAAATTGGTCTGGAGCCTCTGATAGTGCAAATGCTCAAAAAAAAAAAAAAAAAAAAAGTACTTTGAAAAGGTGTAAGAGCCAACCTGAAAGAGTTCTCAATGCCAAAGCTGGAACAAAATAAACTACTATAGTATTGGATTATTACCCACTGAAAAAAATAAACAGGCATGAATACATATAGATCCTGATTATAAATGTAATAATTCTAATAGATTAAGGAATGAGGAAGATAGAAAATCACCATTAGAATACCACAGTAATAATTGCACAGGCAAGATCCACCAATGAATGCTCAAAATAGTGGATGAAAGTTTAAGGAGAAACAAGATATTTGCATAATCTCGAAGTACCTCCTCCAAGATATTTATTAATTACAAAGGGAAGAATAGTAATGGTACAGTGAAACCCAGGTGACACCACAAGAAATCAAGATTAACATTACAGTAGTAAGACATATTGACATCATGTGCCCTCTGATATGACACACTGAGAAGGCACATCATTTTTGTGATATTTTTGTCAAAAATGCTTAAGATTCAGGTAATTGTGAGAAAACGTCAGACAAATCCAAATTGAGAGACATTCTACAAAATAACTAGCCAGTCCTTATCAAGTGTCAAGGTCATAAAAGACAAAGAGGGACTCAGGTACTAACCGTCAGAGATAGCCTAAGAGAGCTGAAGAAGACATGACAACTAAATGCAATGTGGGATCCTGGAATGGGAAAAGGACGTAGTGGGAAAAAATGGTAAAATCCAAATGGTTTGTATTTCAGTTTATAGCACTGTACCAGTTTTACTTTCTAAGCTTTGATAATTATAATATGGTTATGCAAGATGTTAATATTAGGGGAGGTCAATGAAGGGTACATGGAAACACTATTTGTACTATTTTTGCAACTTTTCTCTAAGTCTAAAATTATTTCAAAATAAAAAGTTAAAAAGTTATACATAATGACTCCATATCTCATTAAGAACTGAATTCCAAGTTCCATGTTATCTGGTTCCCAAGTATCACTCTGACCCCATCCATCTTCCACTCTTCTCACTCTCCTTGCTCTAGCCACACTGGCCTCTTTGTCAGCCACACAAAGAACAAGCACATGACCTCCTCAGGGCCTTCACACTTGTTATTCCTTTGCCTAAGCCATTCTTCTCATACTTACCTATATGGCTGTCTCCTAATCTTCCGTATGAAACATGCCTGACTATTCCTTTATCAGAGAAGTCTTCCTCCATTTTCCTATATAAAATGTGCCCTTTCGTCATCATGCTCTACCTTCCCCTATTTTATGTATCTTCCCAGCAGATATCACCACCTGACATACTCTATGTTTATACACTGTTAGTTGCCACCACTGAATTGTAAGCTCTACAAAAGTAAGGATTTTGTCTATTCTATTCAATGCTATACTTCCGGTATATAAAATAGCAATTGCTATATAGTAGGTACTCAATAAATATGATGAATGAATGATTCATCTCAAGCATCAAGTCTTCCAATAAAACTACCTGGGCCTACCTTACTCCAAAGTATGAGATGCTACTCTCTTTCCTGGTCTCAGGGTATACTGTACAGAGCTACTTACCTGAACTTCTTGGTCACTGCAAGCACTAATATACTATAGCAACGTCTCTCAACTCTGCCTTAGAATTTTTGTAACAAGTGAAAAAAAAAAAATAAGGTAAAAGGGAACTATACTATTATGAATAACCAATGACACATTAAAACAAAAATGGAATACAAGTTATTTCACAGAGGTGATTACACATAATTTTATCTCAATCTGACAAGCTATTAATAAGATTCATTAGGTTCAAGAACATTTTAGTTATTAATGACAATATTCTGAAGAAGTCAATGGCTTTAAACATCTATCCATGGAAGAGTAGTGGGTGAATTGAATTTGGATTAAAAGAAATCACCTAAGAAACACCTGATTTTTATACCAAATGTCAACAATTACTTTAACCTTTTATATAATAGATATTAGAACACTTAAAAATTCAGTTAGAATAATGTGAACATTATACTAATCATCTCTAGAACAGTGGTTCTCAAACTTCAGTGCATTATCAGAATCACCTAAAGGACCTGCTGAAACAAAGGTTGCTGGGCTTCATCATTCAGTAGGTCTGGGACGGGGATTGAGAATTTAAATTTACAGCAAGTCCTCAATGATGCTGATGCTGCTGGTTTAGAGACTGCAGTTTGAGAACTACTTAGTGCTCTAGGCAAAATTTTTGTGACCTGTTCATTGATATTTAAAACAATATGATAAAAGCTTAATAATAAATTGCTATCTTATTTTATTTTTTATTTTACAAATTGCTATTTCAGTTATTTGACAGATTGCAAATAATTTGGAAAAATGACATGGTCAGGCTCCTACGGTACCTCACAACTTGATCACATAAGCAGATGTGATGAGGTATGATCTTGGCCTGGGAAAACGAGTATTTCAGTTGGATCCCACACACTTTTCTGTTGGCAGTATTCATGGATTATGGGGGAAGTTTCTCTATAATAGCCTATAGGAACAAGTCCAACCACAAATCCCTTCTAATTTATTTACCATTTTCCATGGTGTTTGTCAAATTATTATATAATTGACCCTGGAGCAATGCGGGGGTTGGGCCACGGATCCCCTGCACAAAAATCCAGATAACTTAAAATAAATTTTTTTTTAATGTTTATTTTTCTGAGAAAGAGAGAGAAAGAGCGTGAGCTGGGGAGGGGCAGAGAGAGAGAGGGAGACACAGAATCTGAAGCAGGCTCCAGGCTCTGAGCTGTCAGCACAGAGCCTGACACAGGGCTTGAACTCCTGAACCGCAAGATTATGACCTGAGCCAAAGTCCTCCACTTAATCGACTGAGCCACCCAGATGCCCCCAAATTCCATATAACTTCTGACTCCCTGCAAACTCTACTAATAGCCTATTGTTGACCAGAAGCCTTATTGATGACATAAATGATTAACACATATTTTGTATATATGTTATATACTATATACTGTACTCTTACAATAAAGTAATCTAGGAAAAAAAGTTAAGAAAAATCATAAAGAAGAGAAAATATATTTACAGTACTGTGCCGCATATGCTGAAAAACATCTCCATATAAATGGAGCTACACAGTTCAAACCTGTACTGTTTGAAGGTCAACTGTATTGCATTAACTAGACTGTCCATAATTTACAATGATACCAAGTGGCAGCGACAGTATTAACAGTGCTCAAGATCCAGGTGAAAAGTATTTAACAGTGGTCAAGAAAGGGAAAGTATTGTCAGGTTTTTCATAGCATGAAAGAGTACAAATCACGGAAATTCAATACTAATGTAGCTGAAATATTAAAAAAAAAAAAAAAGAGGCAAGACTATCAGAGACTGCAGAGAATAAAAGGGGTAATTATGACACATATGTATTCAAACTTTAAAAGTGGTGAAAAGCAACAGCTGAAAATGCCGGAACTGGATCAGCTGACTCAGTAGAGTAGCATATTGTTAAAGTGGCTTATATGCAAGCATTCTAAAAGAAAGCCAATCCAGTATTTATGATAATTTAGAAAAGACAAAATAGTAAATCTTAGTAGAAAATATTATTTTCTTATAATAGCTATGGAATTCCTTATTATGATGTAGCACTCAGAATTTCAATGTTTGAGCTTCAGTAGTCTACCTAAGGCCGAAGAAAAATACAATAAACATTGAAATTCTCTGATCCAAGAGTATAATGTCTTAAATTAATAACACAAATGAAGCTGGTTTTTATTGGTGCCATTTTCTTACCATCACTTAGGATGTTGGCAATGAAAAATAACTCACTGTGGTTTTAGTGAAAGATAGGACCACTATTGTTTGTATAGTTATCCTTTTTATTGTGTATTAGTAAATACACAAAGATTTCAGTTTTCAAAACTACTGCACTTCTTTCAGTTCTTTGTGATGCTCAAGGAAATCTGTAAGTAACTGACTTTTAATCATTTTGTACCTGCTCTGAAAGAAAGGTTCAGAAAAACAAGAATTGTCCAAAGACAGCAATTTCTTCTGTTACATATATACATACACATATCTTCAGAATTTATCTATGAAAACATTTCTGAGACCTGCTTAACTGAATATGAATACCTTAGTTTGGCCACTCAAACTGCTTTCTGGTACAACGCAGAAAATTAACAGTAGATATATTATGATACATTCCTCTGGCCAAATGGTGAATTCTCATTCCAAGTGGTAATTTGTTTTCTGGTTTTGTTTTTTTTTTTAAGTTTATTTATTTTTGAGAGAGAGAGAGAGAGAGAGAGAGAGAGAGCGAGCGAGCAGGAGAGGGGCTGAGAGAGAATCCCAGGCAGGCTCCACACTGTCAGCACAGAGCCTGACATGGGGCTTGAACAAACTGTCAGATCATCACCTGGGCCAAAACCAAATCAAACACCTAACCAACTAAGCCATCCAGGCGTCCCTGGTAATTTGCTCTTAAAGATACAGTCTATATTCTATCCCAGAAAAGAATTTAGACTACCTCCTTACAAAGAAAAATGGACCTGGGAAAAACTCTGGTTATCTGATGACTATTCAGAAGGCAAATATTTCACTGGAAATATGTTGTTTTGATAATGCCTTCTTTGTTAAATGCCAATAGCAAGTTGCCAAGATAAAAAGAAATGGATAATGAGAAAGTAACCAAATAGTAGGTGGTTAACAAGTGATTTCAAGGGTCAGTAACAAGGAGAGGACCCAATCACTAACTTAACCTAAATGAATTTGGCATTAAAACACAAAATATATAACAATATTTGCCAAATATGATACATCCTACAGTCACTGCTATTGCAGAGACATTCCATAACAGAGCAATTTCTTAGAGGAAAAAAAGTAACGTCAATAAAAGCCAGACATTAGAAATAGCAAGACATAGGGGCGTCTGGGTAGCTTAGTCAGTTAAGCGTCCGACTTCGGCTCAGGTCATGATCTCGCTGTCCATGGGCTCAAGCCCCGTGTTGGGCTCTGTGCTGACAGCTCAGAGCCTGAAGCCTGCTTCGGATTCTGTCTCCCTCTCTCTCTGCCCATCCCCCACTCATACTGTCTCTCTCAAAAATGAATAAAAGATTAAAAAAAAAAAAGAAATAACAAGACATGAAAGACATGTCTTTCAACTTCTCAACTTCTGTTAGAAATACACATGGATCTATGATACTCTGAATAAAGATATCAATGAAAATGTTAATACTGGCTCTAACTGATGACAATGGAGTACT
Organism: Panthera tigris; assembly: GCF_018350195.1. Classification (NCBI taxonomy): domain Eukaryota; kingdom Metazoa; phylum Chordata; class Mammalia; order Carnivora; family Felidae; genus Panthera; species Panthera tigris. Next base: position 94,616,252 of record NC_056661.1, on the reverse strand, counting down.
CATTCAAATAACACCATAGCTATGATTCTACAGCTTCTTTTACGTAACTTCAGTAACTTAAGAAATAATTACCATAGTGTAAAAAATGTTATAGACAGAGAAAATTGCATTTTAACTTATAAATGGTTGTGTCCCTTTAAAATTTCTATAAAAACTGTGCTTCAACGTAGAAACTGTCCCTCACTACCAAGAGATATTGCCTACCAAGAGACAGTAAAATGAGGTAATCTATTAACGTTCATGAAAAGGAAGTAAAAATGTGAAGGATTACAGGTATGATTTGTTGTCACATGACAACAGTAGTTAGTGTGTTAGGACATACTGGAGCATATAGTTTAAGAGATTGCTGATACTATACCTTGAAATAAATAACATACACTGCAGAATATTACAAATAAGGGTAAAGTTAAAATCTCTTTTGAAAATTAAAAACAGGGGCGCCTGGGTGGCTCAGTCGGTTAAGCGGCCGACTTTGGCTCAGGTCATGATCTCGCGGTCCGTGAGTTCGAGCCCCACGTCGGAATCTGTGCTGACAGCTCAGAGTCTGGAGCCTGTTTCAGATTCTGTGTCTCCCTCTCGCTGACCCTCCCCTGTTCATGCTCTGTCTCTCTCTGTCTCAAAAATAAAACGTTAAAAAAAAAAAAATTAAAAAAAAAAAAAAAAAAAAGAAAATTAAAAACAGACCTACCCTATGACCCAGCAATAGCACTGCTAGGAATTTACCCAAGGGATACAGGAGTACTGATGCATAGGGGCACTTGTACCCCAATGTTTATAGCAGCATTCTCAACAATAGCCAAATTGTGGAAAGAGCCTAAATGTCCATCAACTGATGAATGGATAAAGAAATTGTGGTTTATATACACAATGGAATACTACATGGCAATGAGAAAGAATGAAATAGGGCCCTTTGTAGCAACATGGATGGAACTGGAGAGTGTGATGCTAAGTGAAATAAGCCATACAGAGAAAGACAGATACCATATGTTTTCACTCTTATGTGGATCCTGAGAAACTTAACAGAAACCCATGGGGGAGGGGAAGGAAAAAAAAAGAGATTAGACTGGGAGAGAGACAAAGCATAAGAAACTCTTAAAAACTGAGGGTTGATGGGGGAGGGGTGGGAGGGAGGGGAAGGGAGGTGATGGGCATTGAAGAGGGCATCTTTTGGGATGAGCACTGGGTGTTGTATGGAAACCAATTTGACAATAAATTTCATATATTAAAAAAAAATCTCTTTTGATATCAAAAAAGTAATGTTCAAGAGTCTAGAAAATCTGAAAATTAAAACAACATTGAATTTTGAACTTGAAAAGTCCATCAGGACATTAAATGAACTCTTACCACCTGAAAAGAAACCCGGTGATATCAAAGATCCCTGTTGTTACAAAGATAACCAATTGTTAAGAACTTGACTAAATTTACGTGAGACAATAGAAAGAAAACATTTAGATGTTCACTGGCTTAAAAGAAAACCTACTGCAAATTTAGTACATATTAGCAACATAAAGAGGTTACCTGACTACTCGTTTCACTTATAGCTTCCAGGAGTTTCTCAACTGCTGCTTGTAGTCGACCGCTAATACTGAGCATAAATTCTTCATTTTCAGGGTCTATTTCAGTTCCAGCAAAACCACTCCTCATGAGTTGTTCTGAGAGATCTGTCCCCTCTTCAGTTACTTTTGACCATATACTACTGTCATTTCTTGGCACATCACCTCCAGAATAAGAGGGTATAGATTCATCTGTAACTGGAATAACAGTATTTTAAAGGCATAAACCAATTATGTTTAGTAATTATAGTAAAAAAAGGTTATAAAATAAAATGAAATTAAAACCTGAAATCACTGAACTATAAGGTCTTTTTTTAAAAGGTCTTTTAATAACAACACTGCAACATAATAAATAGGCAAATACAGAATGTAGTATTATTTGATAACAAAGCAGGTAGGAGAAGAAGAATGCTATGCTAAGAGGGCTTTCTAGAAATTAATACTTGGGTTATTCAGTATTTTTTTTTTCTTTCATAAAAGCTTTTAAAACAACTTTCCACAGGTATTTACTAAGTACCCACCATGTAGGATTTACTAAGTAATGGAGACTTACAGGTGGCAAGATCTGGTTCCTACCCTCAAGGACCATATAATGAGAAAATAAATACATAAACGACATGAAAAGAAAAATACTGCAATGGAATATTTCAGGTGTATGGAGGGATAGAAGAAGGGCTTGATTTTGTCTAGAACAGATCCTCTGATTTCTGAGCACAATACTGGGAAGCATCACCAGTTCAGGCTAGACAGTAAAAGGGACTAAGATCATTTTGCAGCTTGAAACTTTTGTAAGAGGTATACTACAAAGAGATTAGTAGGCTAATGAGCAGTACTCATTTAACTATGGACATATATATCCACATTATTCTTATTTTTTATTCAGACAAACTGAGTTGACACGGGCAGAGAATCTGGACGTGTTTTCTGTAAAC